>NC_056660.1:1221666-1832500 GCF_018350195.1 Panthera tigris | reverse complement strand
AGACAGTGAATTTTTCATCACCTTCGTACACACACCTGCCTTGTTACGCTTGCCCACTTAACAAACTCCATCAAGCAATTTTTTATGCAGACCTCGTTGAAGAGTAAGAATAAAAGAAAGTGTCACACATCCTCTGAGCAGAACAAGTTGATCCATGTTCTTATTACAGAGTATTGGGCAATGAGCTGATTCTTGTGTAATGACCGACTGGATGAGGATGCTCTCATTTCCTTCTTGTTCTTGGAAGTACATAGTGCATTCATTGATTCTTGTGTTCTCTAGAAAACTAGGACAAGGTTTCTCATCTTTGCCACTGGTGACATCTCGGGCTGGATAATTCTTGCTGTGGTCTGCCGTGTGCATCAGGTATTTTTAGCGGCATCCTGAACCCCGGTTCACTAGTTGCCAGCAGCACTTCCCCGTTGTGACGACAAAAGTGTCTCTAGACATTGCCAGACATCCCCTGGGGGACCAACAGTGCCTCAGTTGAGAACCAGTGATCTGGAACATTGTCATCTATAGACACAGGGTCCGAGATTTTTTTTTAAGTCTATATGTTTATTTTGAGAGTGCATACAAAGGGGCAGGGAGGGCAGAGAGAGAGAGAGGGAGGGAGAGAGAGAGAGAGAGAGAGAGAGAATCCCAAGCAGGCTCTGCACCGTCAGCACAGAGTGTGATGTGGGGCTTGGTCCTGTGAACCCTGAGATCATGACCTGAGCCGAGATCAAGTCCAGACGTTTAACCGACTGAGCCACCCAGGTGCTTCGGAGATTACGTTTATATGATCAATTTTATCATCATTAATAGCGTCTGTCCATTAGAATTTTCTGCAGTGATAGGATTTTCTATATCTGTGTTGTCTAACGTGATAACCATTAGTAACACTTGGCTATTAAACACTAGAAATGTGGCCAGTGCACCTGAGGAATTAAATTTTTAATTTAATTTAAACTAATTTAAACAACTAAATGTGGCCAGTGGCTCCTGTGTTGTGTACATCTAGAGTGCTGTTCTTTTGTCTTTGTGCATCATCTTCTGATTCACCTCATAATTGTGTCTTGTCAGTTTTCTTTTTCTCATTATGGGAGGAAAAGAAAGAATTCTGAAATCTCAGCACTATTCAACAAAACCCAGAATAAAATAAAGACTATTAAAATGGTGTTTCCAGGTTTCTTTTATACCTTTCTTGAAAGGTCATGCTTTACTCTGAGCAAGGTAGTAAAAAAAAAAAAAAAGAAAGAAAAAGAGGCTAATATAATAGTGTTGATTTATTTTGCTATTGCATTACTTTTCTAGGCGGTTTAATCATTTCTTACTTTTAAATTTTGTTCTTATTTTAGCCTTAACATAGTTGGGAATAATTGATGAGTTCTGATGACATAGTCCTTAGAATGGTGAAATGACAAAATATTTCAAGATATTTAAAAATATGATTGCTGGGGCGCCTGGGTGGCTCAGTCGGTTAAGCGTCCGACTTCGGCTCAGGTCATGATCTCGCATCTTGTGATTCAAGCCCCACGTTGGGCTCTGTGCTGACAGCTCAGAGCGTAAAGCCTGCTTCGGATTCTGTGTCCCCCTCCCTCTTTTCCCCTCCTCTGCTCTCTTTCTCTCTCTCAAAAATAAACAAACATTAAAAAAAAAGTAATAAAAATAAGATGGCTAAGATCCCATTATGAATCTTAGAAAAGGGTCTAGTAGGTTCATAAGTGACTTCAAATTAGAATGAGTTTTATTCTAATTTTTAAAAAGTAAATTTTCTATTTATTCTTTGAAATACCTCTAAGAGGGGCGCCTGGGTGGCTCCATCAGTTAAGCTTCCGACTCGTGATTTCAGCTAGGTCATGATCTCACAGTTTGTAAATTTGAGCCCTGCATGGAGCTCTGTGCTGACAGTGTGGAGCCCGCTTGGGATTCTGTCACTCCCTCTCCCTCTGCCTCTCTCCCACTCACACAGACTCTCTCTGTCTCTTTCGAAATAAATAAACTAAAAAAAAAATTTTTTTTTTAATACCGCTAAGAAGAAACAAAAATTACAAAATAGCAAGCATTACAAATAGTTCTTAAAAAACAAACAAACCAAAAACTTGCTTATTAGGGGCTCCTGAGTGGCTCCATAGGTTAAGCCTCCAGCTCTTTTTTTTTTTTTTTTTTAATTTTTTGTAAGTGGTTATTTATTTTTGAGAGAGAGAGACAGAGTGTAAGCGGGGGAGGGGAAGAGAGAGAGGGAGACACAGGAAGCAGGTTCTAGGCTCTGAGCTGTCAGCACAGGGCCTGACGTGGGGCTCGAACCCACAAACCGTTAGGTCCCGACCTGAGCTGAAGTCAGATGCTTAACACTTAACTGGCTGAGCCACCCAGGTACCCAACTCTTGAGGTCAGCTCAGATCAGGATGTCACTGTTTGTGAGATCCGGTCCTGCATCGGGCCCTGCACTGGCAGCACGGGGCCTGCTTGGGACTCTTTCTCTCCCTCTCTCTCCGCCCCTTTCCCACCCTCTCGCGGTCTTTCTCAAAAAAAAAAAAAAAATTTTTTTTTTAATAAAAAATAATTTAAAAAGAACGTTCTTTAAACAAAAAAATGAGTCCACAGGACCCTGATGGTATACCAACACTTGCGGATAGTTTAAGGGAATGCGTTTCTTGCCTCCACATTAGTGTGATGTTTGTTAGGGTTTTTTGTGAATTCTTTTTATCTGGTTACGGAAGTTTCCACTTATTCCTACTTTGTGAAAAGCTTAGCCATGGATCTTATTAAACATGTTTCTGCATTTTTTGTGATGACATAGCTTTCTCTTTTAATATGTTAATGTGGTAAAAGACGTCAGTTTTCCAATGTTAACCCAGATTTGTAGTCCTGGGATAAACTAACTTGGTCACAGTGTACATTATTATTTTTATTTTTTTAAAATTCCATTGTTGTATTTAGTATGTGAACTCTCAAGATTTTCCCATCTCTGTTCATGGGTAAGGTTTGCCTGTAAGTTTCACGTTGTTCTCATCTGATTTTGGTATCTGCATATTTATGATGATATGCTAACTAAAATGGGTCAAAGAGTGTTCTGTCTTTTGTATTCTCTGGACATTTGTGTTGTAGGATTGGAATGATTTATTCCCTGCTGTTTGGTAAAATCATCTGGATCAGGAACTTAAAGGAAAAACTATTTTAAACTGATTTGATTTATTTAATAGTTGCAGGACTGTTCAAGTTTTCTATTCTTTTTTTTTTTTTTAATGTTTACTTATTCTCAAGAGAGAGAGACAGAAAGAGACAGAGTGTGAGTGGGGGAGGGCCACAGAATCGGAAGCAGGCTCCAGGCTCTGAGCTGTCAGCACAGAGCCCAATGCGGGCTCAAACTCACGAACTGTGAGGTCATTGTCTGAGCCGAAGTCAGACGCTTAACTGACTGAGCCACCAGGTGCCCCTCAAGTTTTCTGTTCTCAAGTTCGTTTTGTTATATTTTTCTAGGAATTTGTCCATATCACATATGTTTTTATGTTTATCACTATACAGTTGTTTGTTATTTTTTCACTATCTCTTTATCGTTCAAGACCCAGGTAGTTACAAGCTTTTTTAATATTGCCTGTTTATAAATCGTGTTCTCCCTCCCTTGATTAATCTTGTTTTATTAATTTTATTAGGCATTCCACAGAAGCAACTTTTGTTTGCTTTATTTTTTATTTTTTATTTTTGCTTTTTTATCTTTATTGTACATATTGTATATATAATTTGTTTCATCATTTTCTACTCCCTAATATTTCCTTCATTCTGTTTTCTTTGGGTGGGTTCTGCTATGGTTTCTAAGTTCTTACATTGGAGGTTTAGCTTGTTGGTTTTAACCTTCTTAATTTCCAGTGCAAGCATTTAAAGCTACGCATTTTCCTCTTGCACTCAACTTGCATATCACAGATTTTTGCTACACCATATTTTGGGCCAAGGGTGGCTCAGTGGGTTAAGCATTTATTTACTCTTGATTTTGGCTCAGGCCATGATCTCACGGTTTCATGAGTTTGAGCCCTGCATCAGGCTCCGTGCTGACAGGACAGAGCCTGTTTGGGATTCTTTCTGTCCCTCTGTCTCTGCTCCTCCCCTGCTCACGCTGTCTCTGTCTTTCTCAAAAATAAATAAATAAACTTAAAAACAACGAAGTATTTTTGGGCTCATTTTTAATGTTTTCCATTATTGTTTCTTTCATCTTTGAATTTTTCTAGTTTTTGTTTTTAGTCGGGTTCTAACTTAATTGCTTTGTGAGAATGTGTTACGTATGTATCAGTTACTTAAACTTTGTTAGAATATGCCTTATGGCCTAGAATATTCTCAGTTTTTGTTCAGCACATATTTGAAAAGAATGTGTGATATCCAGTTAAACATGCAAGTTATGTATGTCCCTTAAATTAAGCTTGTTAAATCTTTTTGTCTCCATAAGCTGGCAGTTACCAAGAGAGACATTAGTGGATTTGTTGGTAGTCCTCTCATTTTTGCTTAATTGATATTTGAGACTGTGTATTATTTACATACTACTTCAGTGAACCCTTTAATGATTATTAGATGACCCACTTCTCTTTAGTAACATTTTATCTTAAATTCTTTTTTTTTTTTTTTAACATTCATTTATTTTTGAGAGAGAGAGAGAGACAGAGCAGGAGCAGGGGAGGGGCAGAGAGAGGGGGAGGCACAGAATCTGAAGCAGGCTTCAGGCTCTGAGCTGTCAGCACAGAGCCCTACATGGGGCTCGAACCCACGAACCATGGAGATCATGACCTGAGCTGAAGTCGAACCCTTAACCGACTGAGCTACCCAGGCACCCCTCTTAAATTCTGGGGTTTTTTTTTCCTGCTGTTATCATAGTTATATCAATTTCGTTAACTTCTTTTGATTAGAATTTGCTTGGTACGTCTTTTTCCAGCCTTGATTTTCAGCCTTTCTATGCCTTTGGTTTTTTTGTATGCATGAAGCTGGATTTTTTTTATCCAGCCTGACAATCTCAGTTTTTTATCTACAGTTTAGTTTATCTTATTTATTTGTGATTACTGATAAATTACATATTTTTGTTTTTGTGTGTGTGTGGTTCTTCCTTTGCCTTCTTTGAGAATTCGATAATCTTTTGTTCCTCCTTCCATAGTTTGGATGTCTAATGTGCATGTTCTTTATTTTCTATTTTTATTCTTTTATTGACCATGGCAGACGTTTTGGCATGTGTACTCCATTTAGTTTAAAGTTAATCTGTATATACTGTCTCAGAACAGTGCAAGAACTTAAAACCACCTCTCCTGACTTACATGCTATATATTTTCCAGAATCTTAATCATCTTTTTTTAATTAAGTTTATTTATTTTGAGAGAGAGAGAGAGAGTGAGAGAGAGAGAGAGAGAGACAGCGACAGCACGAGTGGGGGAAGGGCAGAGAGAGAGAGAGGGAGAAAGAGAATCCCAAGCAGCATCCACACTGCTAGCACAGAGCCCAGTGTGGGTCTGGAACTCAGGAACTGCACGGTCATGACCCAAGCTGAAATCAAGAGTCAGACACTTAACTGACTGAACCACCTGGGTGCCCCTTAATCACCTGTTTTAATTTCACAAATTAATCACTTAAACAATATCAGTATTTGCTTAGATTTATTCACATAGTTAATTTGTCTATAATCCTTTGCATTTAAGGCTTTCCATCCGGTATCATTTTCCTTCTTCAGAGTTTCCTAAAGGAAGTGTGTGTTTCGGTAGTAAAAGTTTTTATTTGGAGGAACATATCTTCAATTATATTTTAATCCTTGAAAGATGTTTCCTGGATCTACATTTCTAAGGTAATAGTTACTTTCCATCAGTACTCTGAAAATGTTATTTTGTTTTCTCTCTCATCTGGTTTCCCCTTAGGAAGTTGTACTTTTAGTCAGTTACTTCTTTGAAGGTAATCTTTTTTTCCTTTGGCTGCTTTTAAGATCTTTTGATTTTTGAATTCTTCAGTTAAACTGTGGTATCAGTAATATGATTTCTTTTTTATTCTGTTTGAATTCATTGGGTTTTTAGGGTTTCTCATCAATTTTGGAATTTTACAAACTTACAAATTTGGAATATTTCCTGGCATTTTTCTTTCTAATCTTTATTTTTCAAAGTTGTTGCCGGATGCTGTATCAGTCAAGATCTTGGCAGAGGAACACTCAAAGGGATAATTGAGGAGAGTTAGTGAAGGGACTGTTGACAAAGGTTGGGGAGGACACGGTGTAAGGGACCCACAGAGGATGGAGAAGTCATTGTTGGGGCCTGAACGGGCAGGGAGGGAGAGTGGAGAATCCGAGAGAGCTATAGCTGTAGGCGAGAGCAGCCTGACAGGCTTTTGGTGGAGAAAAGGAGCAGCTGGGGCTGGGGCAAGGAAGCCTGGAAGATACACTTTCTGTAGGTTAGTTTCCCGGGGCTTTCACCTTCACTTTGTTGTCCAAGACTCTTAGTATTTGTGCCTTTCTGCATTCTTCATAATTTTTTGTCTTTTCAGTTTTCTCCTCAGTGTGTTTAATCTGCCTTTTAATCTATCCATTGAGGTTTTGCCATTTTGGGGGGCATATTAATGTACAATAAAATTCACAGATCTTGGGTGTCCAGTTTGACAAGTTTGGACAGTTGTATGTATATCCCTGTAACCCTCTAAACAAGATTTATGTCTATAAATACTTATGTTTCTTTTGTTATGTTGATCCTAAGAGATCTGTTGTGTTATCTTGCTGCTTTTACTATTTTTAAGTATAGTAAAACCTTGGTTGGTGAGCATAATTCATTCTGGAAACATGCTTGTAATCCAGAGCACTTGTATATCAAAGCAAATTTCCCCGTAAGAAATAATGGAAACTCAGATGATTCGTTCCACAACCCCAAAATATTCATATAAAAGTGATTGCAATACTATAATACAATACAAAATAATAAAGACAGTACAAAATATAGGGGCGCCTGAGTGGCTCAGTCAGTTGAGCATCCAACTTTGGCTCAGGTCATGATCTCGCAGTCCATGAATTCAGGCCCCGCGTCAGGCTCTGTGCTGACAGCTCGGAGCCTGGAGCATGCTTTGAATTCTGGGTCTCCCTCTCTCTCTGCTCCTCCCCCACTCATTCTCTGTCTCTGTCTCTCTCTGTCAAAAATAAATAAACATTAAAAAGCATTAAAAAGAAAGTACAAAATATAAAGAAAAACAAAGTAGCCCTCACTTACCTTTGAAAACCTTCGTGGCTGGTGTGAGGGAGACAAGGGAGGAGGGTTATTGTGTAGGACGACTTTGACTATCACTACCGGAATCACCGCTATCTGTTGGCTCAATGGCATCTTTTTCTGCACGGGGCCGTTGTATACACTCGCATGGATGTTGACTACAGCACAGTATTAATACACTCTTGTCATGTACTGTATTTAACGTAACTGGCAATAAGGCAGCAGAGGAAAGGGTCTGCATCTGCAGGCGCTTGACCTAGAATGAAGGAAAGCATTCCTAAGCGTTCTCTTGTCTGGAAAAGCAAAGGACTGTCCACAGGTGCTTTGAAGTGACAAAAAATAGACTAGTGCCAGTGGTGGGCGCCTTCCAAGCGTTCTGAAAAATCGCTGATTTCTGCCAAACACCGCGGCCTGAGAGCAAGCATCTGAGCGTGGGCGATGATCACCCACAATCCCGGTGAGAGAGACAGACAGACAGACAGAGAGAAGAACCATTGACTCAGTATTGATACGTGACATTCGGCATCACATACTATTAGCACTGCAAGCCATCGCTTGTGTATCAAGTTAAGGTTTTTTAGAAATGTTTGCTCACCTTGGGGAACACTCAGAGAGCAAGTTACTCACAATCCAAGGTTTTACTGTACTTTCACGTTGTTGTACAACCATCACTGCTGTCTCCAAAATTTTCCCATTATGCCATACGAAAACTGTACAACTCATTAAATAATAACTCCTTATTTCTGCCCCCGCCCCACCCTAGGTAACCACTTTTTACACTCTTTTTCTAGTTTATTTTAGGTACCTCATATAAGTGGAATCCTGTGGCATTTATCTTGTGTCTGGCTTATTTGCCTTACAAAATGTGTCCAAGATTCATACCTGTTGTAGCATGTATCAAAAATTCATTCTTTCTTAAGGCTGGATATATGCCATTGTTTGTGTACATTTATTACCTTTTGTTCATTCATCAGTGGGTGTGGTGGTTCCATCTTTTTGGCTATTGGGAATAATACTGCTATGGATATTGGTGTGTGGTCTCTTTGAGCCCTGTTTTCAGTTCTTTTGAGTATCTTCCAAGATGTGGAGTGCTGTCTTGTGTGATAATTCTGTGTTTAGTTTTGTGAGGAACTGTCATACTATCTTTCTCTTTTTTTTTTTTATTTTTTATTTTATTTATTTATATTTAAAAAAAATTTTTTTTTAACGTTTATTTATTTTTGAGACAGAGAGACAGAGCATGAACGGGGGAGGGTCAGAGAGAGAGGGAGACACAGAATCTGAAGCAGGCTCCAGGCTCTGAGCTGTCAGCACAGAGCCTGACGCGGGGCTCGAACTCACAGACTGAGAGATCATGACCTGAGCCGAAGTCGGACGCTTAACCGACTGAGCCACCCAGGCGCCCCTACATCTGTTTATTTTTGAGAGACAGAGAGTGAGAGACAGACTGCAAGCAGGGGAGGGGCAGAGAGAGAGGAGACACAGAACGGGAAGCAGGCTCCAGGCTCCCAGCTGTCGGCACAGAGCCCGACCCGGGGCTCGAACCCACGAACTGTGAGATCATGACCTGAGCTGAAGTCAGTCGCCCAACCAACTGAGCCACCCAGTCACCCCTCTGTGAATTGACTTTTTATTCTGCTGATAGTATCATTTGATATGTAAAAGATTTTATTTGCTTAAGTCTGCTTCATACATATTTAGGTTTTTTAAACATTTTGTATCACGTTTCTGAATATTTGTGAATTTTGTTGATTTGATTCTTTAATGTGTTGTTCTGCAGACCCATGGTAGCTTGTTTCTTCATGTGTTTGAAAATTTTTGAATATTAGCTCTTGGAGATGTTTCTGGAAAAGTCTGAAGCCTGGATTATGGTGCATTACTCCAGGTGCCTTAGGTGCATGACCAACATAGGGCTACTTTAAGTTTATTGGCTTGAAGTTTTGGGACCACATGGGTCCTGTTGAAATGAGGCAGGAAACCTGTTTGAAGGCCTGTTCTTGGTTATCAGTTGTCTGAAGTAATGTTCCTTCTCATCTGTCCTTAAGATCCAAACTAGCAAGTTGCTCTCTCCCTCTCTTCCTCCCTTCCTCCCTTCCTCCCTTCCTCCCTGTTTTTGTTTGTTAATGCTTTATGCTTACACTGAGGACCCCAGCTTTATGTGGAGGGGTGTCCTATTAGATCCCCATCTTAGGAGGGCCCTGACCGTATATCTTATGTCTTCTGTACTGCTTGGGTAGCCATCAGAATGGAAACTCAAGGTCACTTGAAGTTGACAAATGTCTCTAGGGTAAATGCATGAGTGCCATATTTTATCTTTGGATTCTTGGCTTTGGTTTTTCTTTGTTTTTTGTTTTTTGTTTTTTTAGCTTCTGAGGATTCCTTAATTTCTTGTAAGCTCAGCAGTACATTTAAAAATGTAGAAATATTTTATCCACATTATTTGATTTGATTTTAGCAGAAGAGTTGTTCTGGGTATCCCGTCAGGAGAGCTGTGAGGAATGGCTCATTTTAAAAAATGCACGAGTATGAGAACAGTGCAGGTCATAACCATGATCTCATCTCCTGGGCTAGCAAATGTGAATGTAGCCATTTTGCGTACAAACTGAAAAATAATCTATTGAAGCTGCCTATGGGTCCCTTTCATAAGATTTTTTTTTTTTAATAGTTATTTTTGAGAGAAAGACCTGGGGAGGGGTAGAGACCGAGGAAGATCTCAGGTGGGCTCTGTGCCGACGGCAGAGAGCGAGCGCCACGCGAGGCTCAGACTCACGAGCTGTGAGATCAGGACCTGAGCCAAAGTCAGACACTTAACTGAACCACTCAGATGCCCTGGATCCCTTTTAGGTACCATTCTCCAGACTCTGCTTCTTCATCTCTAAAGAGAAGCATGCTTTTAAAATTGTTGATCCTTGGGGCACCCAGCTGGCTCAGTTGGTGGCGCACTCAACTCTTGATCTCAGGGTTGTGAGTTCGAGCCCCACTTTGGTTGTAGAGATTGCTAAAAAATAAATCTTTAAGACATTTTTTTCAAAGGGGCACCTGAATGCCTCAGTCGGTTAAGCATCTGACTTCGGCTCAGGTCATGATCTCACAGTTCGTGAATTCGAGCCCCGTGTTGGGCTGTGTGTTGACAGCTTGGAGCCTGGAGCCTACTTTGGATTCCGTGTCTCCCTCTCTCTCTGCCCCTCCCCTGCTTGTGTGCTCGTGTACCCTCCCTCCCTCCCTCTCTCTCTCTCAAAAATAAATAAACATTTTAAAAAATAATAAAAAAAAACAGTAAAGTAAAATTGTTTTTCCTTACCTTCCGTGTTTTCACACTTTGTCCACAAAGGAAAATAAAAATACTACCATACTTTTGAGTTTTTGAAGTTTTACCTAGATGATATGTTGTATAGGTTCAGTCATTTGCTTCACTCAGAATAATTTTCAGTTTAGCCACTTTGGTAAATGTCGCTGTAGTTTGGTCTTTAACTGTATGACTGTACTACGATATATTCCTTATTGATGGAATTCAAATTGCTACTCTTTTTTATTTGTCTGTTATGGTAGTGCTGAGGAACATCTTTATGTGAGCTTTCTTTGTGTGGGGGAGAGGTTCTCTAGAGAATAAATGCCTAGAAGAGGACTTGTGCATACCTTGCTGTTCAGGACCATCAACTTTTTCTAGGTAATCCCAAAATTCCAAATTAATGTTCCATTTTTACATTGGAAAAATGCAGGCTTACAGCTATCTACAGTACTCCCAAACGTCTTAAACTCTTGTTTTTGTACTAATTTTTTTTAACCTGCATCATTTTTCATTCCCCCTCAGAAACAGTAGCTTACTGTTTTAATTGCATTTCAGTGGTTTCTAGTGAGGTTGAGTATGTTTTTAGGCTTATTAGCCATTTTTACTTTCTTCTCTGTGACTTGTCTAGCCTGTAGTTCATTGGCCATTTTTCTATTACATTGTGTAATTGGTTGGATTGGATTAGGCAGCATGTAACCCCAAAGTCCAGTAACGTTGTCTTTTTGAAAAGGATTATTTTTTCTCACCTGAAGCGTGGAGATAAAGTGATCCGACGATGGTCTGATGGCTTCCAGGATAGCACCAGGGGCTCATGCTGCTGCTGCTGCTGCTTTCTTCTTTCCGTTTCTATGTTTACAATTCGTGGCTGGTGTCTTCCTGTGGTCCGAGATGGTTAGTAGTAGAGCTACAGCCACCATATCCATTTCCAGGGGGTAGGAAAGAAGATCTATGGGCAAGAGAAAAGTGTGTTTCAGCTGAATCAGCTGCCTTTAGGAAGTCCTACCCCAAGCTTTGTTGATGTCTTATTGGCCAGAACTTAGTCCCTAGTCCCGCAGGGCACTAAGAAGTGTTATTCCTCGAGGCGCGGTGCCTCATACTCAAGTTCTTGACTGAGGAAGAAGAGGGGTAGCTGTCAGTTTCTGCTGTAAGTTGTCTTTTGTGGGAGTTTTTATGTTCTGAGTATTAGTCTTTTGTTAATTATATTCAGTGCAGTTATTACTGCCTCCTAATCTGTGTCTAGTCTTTTCACTTCCAGTTAATGTTGAGAAGGTTATACTTTTAATATAGTCAAATAAAAAGGATTTGTGCCTTTTATTGTTTAAAAAGTTCTTCCCCACTCTGACATACTCTCCTACGTTTTCTTCTTAATAGTCTGTTAAAAACGTTAAAAAATTTTTGCTTTTCATTTTTCAGTCTTCCATTCCCCTAGAATTTATTATATGTATGATATGAATTAAATATCTGACCTTTTGTTTTTGCTTATAAATAGCCAACTTTCTGGTGCCATTTGTTGTGCAGTCTAACCTTTCCTCACTATTTTGTCATATGTCATGGGTCTGTTTCTGGGAAGTCTCTCTGCTCCCTTGTTTGTTTCTCCTGTTCTAAAAAAAATTATTACTGTGCCTTTGTAAGTGTTTATATCTGGCTCTGTAAGACTCGTACTCTTTCTTTTTTTAAAGGTTTTGTTCAAATTCCAGCTAACATACGGTGGAGTATTAAGTTCAGGTGTACAGTCAGTGATTCAGCACGTCCTTACCACAAGTATTCGTTACAGGCGCGCTCCTTAATTTCCATCACCTATTTAACCCGCCCCTCCACCCTCCTGTCTTATTCTTTCCTCAGATTTTTAATAGTTTTTTTCGAACCTAAAATGACTCATTTTATTTATTTATGACCTATAATATTTTAGTAGTTTCGGATGTACAGTATAGGGACTCAGTATTTGTATATATTGTGAAGTGATCACGATTAATGCCTGTTACCGTACGTAGCTACTGAATCTGTTTCTTATGATGACAACTATTAAGGTCTACTCTCTTCGTAACTTTCAAATACACGGTATGTTATTATGAATTGTAGTTACCATGCTATACATGACATCCTCTTGACTTATTTATTTTATACCTGGAAGTTTGTACCTTTTGAGCCTCTTCACTCTATCATCCCCCTCTTCCTTAGAACCCCCCCAGTCTGTTCTCTGTATCTAGGAGGAGCTTGGGGTGGGTCATGTTTTTTTTTGTTTTTTTTTTTTTTTTTTGTTAGATTCCACATGGAAGTGAGATCTTTATAAGTGAGTATCTTTCTCTGTCTCACTTATTTCACTTAGTATAATGCTCTCAACATCCTTTTTTCTTAATTTAACTCTTTTTGGCCTTTTTCTTACATGTCTTAGGACCACCTTGTCACCTTCTGAAATGAACCTTATTGGGATTTAAAGTGGAATTGTATCAATTATTGTAGGTTAATTTGGGGAGACCCATATGTGTATTTTTAACTGCAGTTCTCATACCATTATGAGATGCATTCATTAGCATCATCAGATGCTAGGGACCCTGACTTGCCTGGAGGTGTCTTTGCCTGGAAATTTCCTAACTATTGTGCTGCAGAGGTGGGATTAGAAACCAGGTCGTTTTGATTTCGGTATCTTGTTCTTTTAATTAAAGGGGACCGTAAGATTGTTTGGAGGGATTTTTAAGTTAGGGTAAACCTGTTTGTAAGCAGAAAGCAGGGCGCCATTACTAAGTATAACTTTAAGAGAAGCTAAAGAGAGTGAGGGGGCGCCTGGATGGAGTGACTCTTGATTTCATCTTAGGTCAAGGACTTGTTCTTCATGGGTTTGAGCCCCGTGTCAGGCCCCGCCCGCACTGACAGCGTGGAGTCTGCTTGGGATTCTCTCTCCCCTTTCTCCCTCTCTCGCTCTCTGCCCTTCCCCTCATGCTCTCTCAAAAGTAAATAAACTTAAAAAAAGAAAGAGAGTGAGAAGAGATGAGGGAAGAAATGGGGTTGTACGTGAGGGGGAGCCAGCAGGGCAGGGATGGGAGGAGGATTTCGAGTTCAGAGAAGGTTGAGGGGGAGGGAGTATTTTGTTAGGAAATTGGAGAAGGTGATAGGAGAACCTTCCTTTTGAAGAGGAAGTCACATAAAGGAGCTAATCATGCAAGAAGGCTTTCACTTTGGGAAAGTAAAAATAAGGTCATTTTGTGAGAGACTGGAGTACTGGGTGTCATGAGATGAGAGGTTTGAGAGGAAAATAGATTTGAAAAGACAGCTTTTGGGGGTATGCTGTGAAATTGCAAGAGATTGATTAATTAGGGCACATCTTTCAGATTTGTTTAGCTGAAAAGGTCCAGTAACTGGAATATGAAATACTGCTATGATACATTAAAAAAAATTTTTTTAAAAATCTTTATTATTGAGAGAGAGGGGAACAGAACGTGAGCAGGGGCAGAACAGAGAGAGAGGGAAACACAGAATCTGAAGCAGGCTCCAGGCTCTGAGCTGTCAGCACAGAGCCTGCTGTGGGGCTCAAACTCAAGAACTGCGTGATCAAACTCATTAACTGTGGGATCACGACCTGAGCTGAAGTCGGACGCTTGACTGACTGAGCCCCCCAGGTGCCCCTGGTATGAAACATTTGAAGTAATAAAATATATCATTTTGTGTTACGGATTTAAATTTAGGTAGGAGCAGTGTTAAGTTCCAAAGGTTTAAAAGGAAAGGTTATAGAGAGGAAACTAAAAATTGAACAATTCGTAATTTTTTTTTCATGTTTATTCATTTTTGAAAGAGAGAGACAGAGCTCAAGCAGGGGTGGGGCAGAGAGAGAGGGGGACACAGAATCCAAAGCAGGTTCCAGACCCTGAGCTGTCAGCACAGAGCCTGATGCGAGGCTCAAACTCATGAACCGTGGGGTCATTGTCTGAGCCGAAGTCGGACGCTCAACCGACTGAGCCATCCAGGCGCCCCAGAATTGAACAATTCTTAACTTAAAAATTTCCGTGAATGAGTCAAAAACTACTGGTAAACATGTTTTTGGGTAGTACATCTGTGATTTTCTAATTTGAACATTAAACCATGCTCTCTCTCTAAAAGATGAGGGAGCCTGCTGGAAGCTGGAGGGTGCTGGGTCCCTGGGTAGTGCATGGAATTCTAGTTTTTCTTCCTCCTTTCTCTGTATATTGGGCTCAGAGATTTCACTGTGTCTCTATGTGAATATGGACAGTTAGCATTTACCAACATGTATCTGTCTACTTTCTCTTGTTTAAAAAAAAGAAAAAATCTTAAAAAAATGGGGTTATAGGAGGTCAGCAAAGTTTGAGACGTTTGGGTGGGTTCAGTGGGCATTTTGACAACATGGCTTCTCCTTCGGCATGTTTAATTGTGATGTTTAATGGACATCCTTGCAGTTGAAGATGACACTTTTAAAATAAAAATTCTCTCCTAATGATGACTTAAGCCCTGCCACTCGCAGGGAGAATCAGCAGAACCTGTAGGCTCTTATTTGGAATTGACATTCTCTTGTAATTGTGTTCCTGTTTATTTTTCAGTTTGCTTTTTGTTTCACCGGAAAGGAAAGATGCTCAGTTTTAAACGTTGAATGTGTACAAGTGGCTTTGTTACAATGCTAAATGTGTACACACGCACACGAAAAGGAAAGATGGGCGAGCGATTATAGCGAAGAAAATTTTTATTACGAGTTGTGTGGCATGACTTCCAAGTTTGTTTTCTACTTTTGTAGCTTGTTTCCTGTCTACAAGTCGTGCCTGATTTTTCAGTCTGACTTTCATATCCTTTTTTCATGGTCCTGTAAACAATGATATTTATAGTAAGCCTAGAATATTGTTTGAATTTCTTTGCGAGTTATCCAACAGAAATTAGCCTATTCACCTATGTCTCCTCGTTAGTAATACTTAAGAGAGTCAGATCAAGGGCTTTGGTGTTACACAGACTTAAGACCAAATTCTGCCTTTGATACTGTGATCTTGGGTATGTGACAGTCTGTGAATCTGAGTTTCTCCATATGTAAAAGAGAGGCAATAATTCGTACAGGGATGTTGCAGTGATTAAATGAGACAGCGTATGTAATTTAGCACTCTGCATGAGGACTAAGTGGTGCTGTTGTTGTTCGTCTTAATAAAAGTTCTTGTAGCTCTCCAGAGAAAGAAAGAGTCTAAAGGTTTCATAGGATTTGGCAAGTGGAATTTCTGACTTTTTGAGGATGGGTTTGGCATGATGGGAGAAGCTAGAATGCAGTTAGGGGAGGCAAAAATGATAAACTCATAATTATTGGTGTGATTTGATTAATGTATGTCTTTTGTAAGACTCAGAATTCCATAAGGGCAGAGATGGTTCTCTCTACTTTTATATCCTTAGCTTCTGGCATGGTGCTTAGATTATAGTCAGCCCTCAGTAAACAGAAATTATTTAGTACTTCTGGTTCTCCTGATGCCCCCCCCCCCCCGCAAAAAAACCCCTCGTATTAAATATGTCATTTAATCTATTTTTCAGTGAATCTTGAGTTCCCGCTTCAGATGCCCCTAGCTGTGCACCACCAATGGTGTTTCTTGAGGATTTTTTGTAAATTGGAGGGGGTCCGGCCAGGCTGGCGGAACAGCATGGGCTGTGCCAGAAACACCAGCATGTTGGGCCAGGGCTTTGTGAGCTTCAGATCTCCTGCTGGTGCGACTCCTTAGAAGCACTTCTCGGGGCGCCTGGGTGGCTCAGTGGGTTAGGCATCCTCCTCTTGATCTCGCCTCACGGTTCTTGAGATGGAGCCCTGCGTCGGGCTCTGCACTGACAGCATGGAGCCTGCTTGAGTTTCTCTCTCCCTTTCTCTCTGCCGCACCCCCCCCCCCCCATAAATAAACAAACTTAAAAATGAAAAACACCTTTCGGTTTCTTCCTGTTACTGCCTTTATTTTCCTGAAGACACCTGGGATTGCTCATGTGTTGTTTCCTGTCCTCCATCAGGCACTCTGCTTCCGCCTGATTCCAGCTCTTCTGATTCATTTGACTGTACCTTTGAAGTGTGAGCTCTTCTCAATCTTTGGCTGTTAGGGACAACGAAAGAACATAAACAGGCAATACAAAAAGGCTTTTTTACTGTTATTATATCTTCACTGAAACTTCTCAAGCTATGTAGAGCACTCTAATGTCTGTATTGGGTCTCAGAGGAGGACTTTTACGAGGGATTTTCTTCCTTTCTGTCCCCTTGCTTTAAGCATAATAAGTCTTACATGATCCTGAACCACCTAAGTGTAGTTTCTGTTGAAGAGTTAGGGCCCTGAGGTCAGTTTCCACCTCTGCTTCCTCCTTGACCTTTAGCAGATTGATCACTCCATTCCTCATCTGTAAAATGGGAATAATAATAGTTTCTACCTCATAAGGTTATTAGGATTAATGAGGTTATATATCTGTGTGCCTATCCATCTGTTGAAAATAATGCCTCGCAACACTAAGTACTCAGTGAATGTTAGTTATGGTGGTGTTGCCTCTCTTTTGGTATGTGCAAGGCTCTAGGAATTTAGAGATGAGTAAAGTAAGGTTTCTGGTATCAGAAAAATCATAGCAAAAAAGAAAAAGGGGCAAGCAAATACATACAGTACATTATGGTAAGTTGGGTTGGTAGAGATATATACCTAGTGCATTGCCCGAGGTGAGATGGAGACGTTTGTGTTCATGCCGACGGGGAGAAGGTCAGGAAAGGCTGACGAAGGAGAAGCTGAAGCAGTTTGAAGGATGACTTCTGATTTCTGAGCAGGAAGGAGTTCCACAGGTAGAGGTATAGGTATATAAGTCAGTACTAAGCAGGGAATTTTGTGGGAAAGATGCATGTTTTTGACTTAGAAGCTGAGCCTGTTAAATCTTTGGGGGCTGGGAATCTTTTCTTTTTCTTTTTAAACAAAAAATCTTCTCAGAACTCGCTGATGCACATAATTTACTATTTGCAAACCATTGCCAAGTCATTCATTTTCAAAAAGAATTGAAAGTTTTGGTTTTGGGAAACTAAAGTGAATACTGTGTTGCCATCTAATGAATCAATGGATGATTTTATTTGTATGATCATGTTCAACCAGGTGGTTAATATAAACCAACTTTTACATTATACTTCATTTCTTATGATATCTGACATTTTATAAATGAAATATTCTGTTATATTAAAGTTATCTTGAGGCCTGTACTTTATGAACTGTGTGAATATCAGGGTGTCCAAAGATCATTAGCTTTAAGAACTATTTTTGTTTGCAGAATAACTGGCATAATTAATCACTTGCAAAATTATGTATGTGTACTGCCTTTCAAGGGTGATGAGAAGAAAGAATATATAAATCAGAATCACCTGGGTCATCCATACTTGTTGCCTTATATTCGTAGCAGTATAACATGTTGTAATAGTGTTTACTGATATGCTGGTTTTGGGGGTATAGTCAGATATTAATGATGAAATATCTTGTAAAAACACAAACTTGTTGAGTTATGGAAAATGGTGAGAATGAAGAATTTGCAAATGGAAGGACAAAAATATTTATATTTAGCATAGTTAGTTGTTCATAGTAACACTTTTTCAAAAAACGGATTAAAGAACTTAACACAATTTGGGGCACCTGGGTGGCTCAGTTGGTCAAGCGTCCGACTTTGGCTCAGGTCTTGATCTCATGGCTCGTGAGTTCGAGCCCCATGTCAGGCTCTGTGCTGGCAGCTCAGAGCCTGGAGCCAGCTTCGGATTCTGTGTCTCCCTCTCTCTCTCTGCTCTTCTCTTGCTCATTCTCTCTCTCTCAAAAATAAATAAACATTAAAAATAAAAAGAATTTAACACAGTTCTTTATAATGAAAATATTTTCGTTTTTATCTAGAGAGCTGTAGAGGGTGCTGTATCATTAGGAATAGTAGTCTGAACTGGTTTTGGCTAATTATAAGAATACCTTTAGGCCAGGCTATGAAATTTGGTTTTATTATTATTTTATTTTAACTAAAATTATAGTGACTAATGTTGCATAATTGATACAGCTTAAAATGATGATACATAATTGATACAGTTTATAGTTAATATATGGTTTATAATGTACTTGGTTTCAATAATATAGTTTATAATGTACTTTGTTGCAAAATGTTTTTTATCTTTCAGATTGTTTAAATATAGTTGAAATTTTGATTTCCCCATTTCATATTGGTCACAGTAGCGAAGGTTTATTTTCCTACCTCTCCTCTCCCAAATTGAGAATTCTGCTATTTAATTGGTAGGCTGCATAAGCAATCTCTTCCCTTCAGATGGGTCTCAGTGAGTCAAAGATAACGAAGCCATGCAATGAGACTATGTATTTTAGGTGGCTACATTTTAGGTTCAGAAGAATATTATCTTTAGAGGAAAGATTGTTAGAACAAAATGGAATTTAAAAACCTGGCAGACTTTAGAAGTTGTTTTTGTTAAGCCAGAAGTCTGACTTTTCTGCGGATTCATTTATTCAGATAGGAGTTTTGTAACTTCCAACTCCACTGTTCTGTACTTTTTCTGGTTTAATGGTGATTTTAGGAAACTTGAAGTAGAATTAATTATCTGATAATATTTTTATCATAAAGCATTGCTGTGAGAAATCAATTTTTAGTGACTTTGGATTTGGTTGCACCAGTGCTGAAAAATTTAGAGATAATTTTCACTTAGTCAAGTTAGATGAAGTGGTATATTTTGGAATAAAACGCAATAAGTTAGCTGTGTTTAAAAGATACAGAAAATGTTATATAAGCATCTGTCTTCTAAAATGTAGGCAACTTTGAAACCTTGCCAGGAATTTCTTCCTTTTTCCTGAAACCGTATTTTAAATATTTATTACGAAGTTTTATACTTCAGTTTCTGTAAAATAACAAGCAGGAATTTGATGTCCCAGTGCCCCCACCCCCCGAAAGTGAAAGTGTTTTCTCTTATTGCGGGTAAAAGGTTTGCTGTTGTTCAAGCTGTCTTATTAAACAAGTGTACTCTGTTTTTTGTTTTGTTTTGCTCCTCTTGTTTTAACCCTCAAGGCGCCACCTTCCATGGTTAATAACGAACAACGCCAGCATGCAGAGCACATATTCTTATCGTTTAGGAAATCAAAGTCACCATTTGCAGTTTGCAAGCATATTTTGGGTAAGTATTCACTTTTAAAGTATTTTTGCAGAATCAAATATAGTCTTTCTATCCTGGATGTCAGATATTTTAAATGCCTTTTAAAACAAGCAGGTGTGTGTAATTACAATTTTCCATTAATAGTCATTCTGTTGAAGTGGCTTTAAAGATAGTCCATGAAGCCAGATAGAAGACTGTTTCTACTTTGACTTTTTCTCCCCCAACTATAGTAATTTATAAATACAGTAAGTTACTAAATATAGTAAATATATATAATTTGTTTTATTATTGACCAAAACATGAAGTCTGTTAATGGTGGGGGGAAAATCTAATATTTTTTCAGTTCTCAAGAGTGCTATCACTTGTTATAGGAAATGCACTATAATATATCTTACTCTAGTGTTTTGAAATTATGATTGTTTTTGGAGGTTTCAACAATTTTTCTTTCGTGCAAAACATTTTTTTAACCATATAGTTTGTATTCAGCTTGCTTAGCAAATATTAGTTCTATGTAGATGATCGCTGTGTATTGTAAAATGAAACATTAATTTTTACTCTTGTAAAAATATTTTACAAGTACCTTTTATCTGACATGCGTACAGAAACAATCTCTTTCCTTTAAAAATAATCACAAAAGTTATAACTCTTGTCCAGAGATGGCATTTTCTAAGTCCACACAGACACAGACACAGACACACAGTCTTCCGTCTCTTACATATTTTTCAGTGGCAGTAAGAGAGATTTCATTGGTTATTGTTATTTTAAAACTTAATTGTTTATTAACTCTTTCTTAATTGGAGCCATTTTTTGTAACCCACACTTGAGCCTCTGAAAGGCTATTTGAGTTATTCTTGACCATAAAATTGGTTAGTTGCATATTAGGAACTAAAATATCTGACCTTTTATTCTTATGCTTTTAGTAAGACTTATCTGTTAGCCACCAGCACTCTCTGGTTTCCAGACTGAAATAGCCTGCAATTAAATTTAAATGTTAAAAATGCTTTCCGTATAAGGGCTTATGAGTGCGTTGCTGGGTTGGAATAGAGAGAGCACTGCTGTAGGACCTGTGAGGTCTGTTCTCCATGGTATCAACTTGAGGAAGTCACTTAGCCTCTCGGAGCCCATTTTCATCTATGAAATGGGAACAGTGGTGCCATTTTCCTTAATGGGCTTCGTTGCCTTAAGTTGTTGTGAGGCACAGATGTAGCCACATATAAAACCACTCTGTGAACGGTAATGCGAGTAGCCCCGTTACCTGATTTCAGATGGCGTTTTAAAAATAAGATAACCTTCACAAAGTGCTCTGTCCTGTTTGCAAGGAGCTCGCAGAGGTGGTTGAAGGTGGCTCTGTCTCATTCAGGAGTCAGATTTTTCACCAGAGGAGCAGTCAGTGTTAATAACCACCTTTTAAATTCTACATGAGGCAGTTTTTATTTATTTTATTTTTTTAGTGGTCAGGTGTCATACTTGGGTGAACTTGTTTCCGGCACTAAGAAAACTTGCTATCATGCCTGTGGAGAGTATTTGATTCAGAGTTAAATCACAAGAAGTAAAGCTAAACATCAGCGTTAAGAATTCAAGGGAGCTTTCGTCTTCACTGCCTTGAAATTGTTCAGCGTTAATAGTTGAGGAAACCATTGTGTTAAACTAGTCGCCTAACATAATTCGAGTCTGGTTTTTATGGCATACGCCTTAAGTACGTTAATTAGGATTCCATCAGTTTCATCGGACTTTCTATTGTAATGCAGTTGTCATTCAGTACTAGTTGGGAAATAGGTGATCTAAGTTGTAAGTATGTTACTAGAGTGCATTTGTTTATACGACTCTTTCCTGTTTAGAGTATGTATATTTTATGAAGTACTGTTGCTTTGTTACGATTTGAGCTTGTCTGGAATACGTTTGTTTTCCTGATAAAAATGTCTAAAGAATAGTATTGCTAGTTCTGGCTGTGCTTTTAAAACCAGTTTGGGTTTTGAGATATTAACTATTTAAAAGGTTGAGTGCATGTATTGTAATCTAATCATTAATGTACTGCAAAGCCCTGTGTTACATTAATGTTTACATCTAAACTTCACAGAAAATCTTTCAACTCCTTACTCAGTTGCCACCAGCACAGAAGGGTTAATTCCTCTAAGAAGACTTCTCATACAAGTGGCAGTCAATCGCAATTCAGAATTTTCACATTCTTAGTTAGGGATAATATGTCATTTTTATACAGTGTCTGGGTGATATATTCTAATAAAGGGGAGACTTTCTCTTTGATGCTTCCCTGTTCTGGCCTCTTAAAATTCTTCCTTCCCACTTCTGACCTAAGTTTTTATTACGTTTCTAGTTTTCCTCATTTCCTTCTCTTCTTATCCTTTTGTTGTCATTCTGGGTGTGCTTTTTCCACTCTGTGTGGGTGCGCGCGCGCATTTGCGTGTGCATGTTGCACGCCCCGGCGCGTTTTGTCAGAAGGGTGCTTTTGGATTTCTGCACCTCAGACAGAAGTCTTTGGCGTTTAGGAAGTTGTTACTCTGGTTTGGTCAAATGTGCGTTCACAAATCCTGTGAGTTCTGTTCTTGTTAAAGACACACCCCGACCAGCGCTTCCGGAACTAACTTTGTAGCATTCTTCTGTCCTTCTCCCAGGGAGAAACGGGTTTCTTTCATTTCTTGTCTCAGAAGTGGTTGGAGCAAAACAAAGTGAAACTGAGACTTCTTATCACTTGGGGTGCCTGTGTACACGTGCGTATCCACGTGCTCTGGACCGAAGTCTTTCACGCCAGAGAGGTGGTCGTGGTCGCTGAACATCTGGGCCTTGACTACTGTGGTTTTAGTTTTCTTTTAAAAATATTTTTTGATCAGAATGTGGTGCTCTGCCTCTCATTGTTTCCTTCACTTCAATTTTTGTCTTCACGGCTCTGTGTGGTTTCAGACGGCTGACGTGATAGAAATGAATTTTATTTACATAATTATTAAAGAAAGTTACCGTGGTAAAAAGGGACAACTTGCTGCCGAAGTGGGCTAAAATAATTTATTCTCTAGACAATGCCCTGGTCAGTGGAGAACAACTGAAAAGTATCAGAAATTCTAGATGACTTGTGAGTTCCTCGTGAAGACCTTGCCTTTCAAGCATCTTTGGAGCAGAGAGCGAGGATAAGGCTCATCCATCCGCGTGAAGGCCCGGCCTTCTGCCGGTAGCTTCGAGAGTTCCATAGAGCACCTTTTGCACATTTATATCGTGTTGACGTGCGGTGTATGAAGGCTAGTGACGGTTTCGTGAGAAGGTGTCGTGCAGCCCGTTAGGTTAGGAGAATTCCTTCCTTGAAATTTGGAACTTGGCTTTCTCTCCATTCTTAGAGAAGCTTCTTACGGGAGTAGGAATGTAGAGATGCCCAAACAGAGGCATCTAAGAAAGAGTCACCTCGGAAACTGTTGAATGTCTGTCATTCACCTGCTGCAGTTAGCTCCCTCCCTCGTCCCTTGCAAAAAGGAGGGGGACGCAGGAAAAACAGCTTGGCTGTCAGCACGGGTAGTTAGAAATAAGCACGTTTTGTTGCTTCTGGAAACAGGAAGGAGCTCATTTGGTCTTCTCTTCCTCGGCACGTGCGTTTAGGGGTGGCTTAGTGTCGCTCCAGGAACATTCACCGGCCACGTGATCCTGAATTCTTTTCTCTTAGTACCCTGGTGCGTCAACACTTTCTTCAGCCTTAAAAGGCAGGAATTGAATTAGGTGACCTTTGGAGTTCTATGTCCAAAATTCTCTGAGTCCCTAAGATTTTGCTTCTTTGTTAAAATCCATAACTAAGGATCTGGGGTTTCTTGTCCTTAAGATTTTTACTATGGCAGTAGAAAGTGAAGTTAGGCAATCAACCATCGTTTACTTTATACAAGAGGTTTATAATAAGAGATTACTTGAATTACCTTTATGAGGCAGTACCGTATTTCTCAAGTGATCTAAATAGATATAGCTAGTTTCTGTTTCAGTTCCTCTTACACTTTTTTTTTTTTCCTCCTGGAACTTTAAACACATCTTTTTATGATAGGTTTACGTTTTTGGAAGCTATTGCTTTCTTTACTGGTAACATTTTAAGGTTTTTAAATTTTTGTGAGTTCTGATGATCATCTCACTTAGAATGCATGTTAAGAAAGCATGGAATAATCAAACTTTTTTAAAAAGGTCCAAATTGGGTCCTCTTTTTGGTTTTGTTATGTTCAAAACTCCTATTTGGTAGTCTAAATTGATGGCATTTATGTAGGGTGTACCTTTTTTTCACCCATTTTTATAGCGTATTGTGTCAAGATCACTCAAGGTTTTTAAATGACCTGAGCTTGAGTAGGAGAGAACATGATGTGCCTCCCTATGTCTTCATGCTCTTCTGATGAATTCTTGAAGGTGCCATTCTATGCCTGGAGTTAACTTCTCAGGGCTCTCGGATACTCATGTCTAGTGATCTTGGCAAATAACCTGCAATCTAATCCCAAACTTTCATGGATTTCACATGACGGTTATTTTTCAGAACTCCAGAAAATTTCTACTTTTTCTTGACTTCATTTTGACTGTTTCTCCCTTTTGATAATGCTGTTTGGAAACTGATTGTAGTGGTATGGGTGAATAAAAGAAAAAATGGAAAATTAAAATATTTCTTAGGTATGTTAATTTTCTGTTTTTTCTTTCCCTCCTGATTCAGTTTTTAGTTCAGATACTATAACTTGCTAGTTAAGGCTGGGGTTTTCTAAGTGTAGCTTTGGAATTTTACTCAGTTTGATCAGTATTGCAATCAGAAAATTCACAAGAACTTCTCACCTTGGGTAAATGTGACTCCCATTTTTTTTTTTTTTTAACATTTTGAGAAAAATAACCTGAATGTGATTGTGTTTATTTCTGAACTTGCTATTGGGGATGGGCCATCCTGCTGAAAGCTTAATTTCTCAACAAATATTTTAACAGCATGGCTCACCACAAATAGTAATGTTCAAAGACGAGTTTATTAAGATATTTTGCAAATGCAAAGCTCTATTTTGCACAGGGTGAGAATCTCTCAGGAAATTCTCTGATTGCTTTATATTTTTATTTTTATTTTTTTTAAAGCTGTGTTATTTTTTAGTTCTTCATGCTTTGGAAGTAACAGTTGAAGAGAGGTGAGGAAAGTTTGTGAAAATTGTGATCGGTGATTAGCTGCCACCTGCCTGGGGTGTCTTCTGAGAGGAACTAACCTCTTTGTGGTGCTAGAGCAAGGTCACTGGATTAAAAAAAGAACAGGTAACCATCTTATTCCTTGTCTGAAAAGTTCTGTTTTTAAATTAATAAATGCAAACTGTTCAAAGAAGGAGGAATTGCTGTTTAAAGAAAGTTTCCAATTTTCTCCTCAGAAACAAGTAAAGTGGACTATGTCCTCTTTCAAGCTGCCACAGCCATAATGGAAGCAGTTGTCCGAGAGTGGATTCTCTTGGAAAAAGGTAGCATCGAGTCACTGCGAACATTCCTTTTAACCTATGTCTTACAGAGGCCTAAGTAAGTACATGGCGGAGGCACTGCTCCAATACCTGCGCTGCCCTTGTCTTGTCTTGTCTTGTCTTGTCTTGTCTTGTCTTGTCTTGTCTTGTCTTGTCTTTTCTTGTCTTGTCTTTTCTTTTCTTTTCGCTTCTTTTCCTTTCCTTTCCTTTCCTTTCCTTTCCTTTCCTTTCCTTTCCTTTCCTTTCCTTTCCTTTCCTCTTTCTTTCTTTCTTTCTTTCTTTCTTTCTTTCTTTCTTTCTTTCTTTCTTTCCCTTTTTTCCTTTATGTTTTTAACGATAGATGTTTATGGTTAAGCTCTGCTTGGGCTCATATTTTAAAAACTCACACACACACGTGGTTGTGGGTTGTTATACTGCTTAATGAAATACGACTTTATATTTAAGCTTATGATACAGGGTTTTGTTTCTTGGAAAAGATGGTGCTGGATATTAAGGGTTTTTTGTGGACGTTTAGTTCCAAAGATTTTGCTTATGAATAAAAGTTGATCTTGGACTCCATGGAAAATCCTTGGTCATAGTCGTTCTTTTTTCGGTGTTTGGTAGCATCGTAAGACACAGGTGAGTATTCCAGGACACGGGTGCAAAGGGTGGTCAGGTGCCATTAAAACACCAAGTGTTACACACACATATGCGTGGAAATGCACGTTAGGAAGGTTGTAGAAGAGAAAGCACCAAATTTGTTCAATACTTTCTTTTGGAAAATGGATCTGTTTTAAGAAATAGGGTAAAAGTGAGTTTTCTTTTTGTGTTATGTACGTTGTATTGTTTGAACATTTTACAAGATTTGTACATTCATTGCTTGTGTGATTTTTTTTTTTTGGTAAATCCCTCAAATACCAAGTCGTGTTTTAAGAAGAGGCACTGCACACCGCACGTTTGCCATTTGTGCAGTTGAACAATTGAGTCCTTTTTCCATACACGTACACTTTCAAATTCGGTGAAGAAATGCTCTCTAATTGGAACTCCTGGTAACTAGGCATGTCGATTAATGGTGATCAATATGCATGAAGCTTTAAACATAATTTAGAGCACACCTTTCTTTCTACGGATTGTTCACTCGCAGTCTTCTGAGCTCATAATATTTAATAATAATTACTGGCGTGAATGTAGCATGCAGGTAAGTGCCAGTTGCTTTGCCTAAAGAAAAATGCATAAGAGAAAGAAGGCAAGATTTACTTAGCCTGTAAACAAACGTTACAGGTGTAATGGGTAATCCTTTCTGTAGATGACTGGATAGAGATGTATGCAAAGGGAGGGTTTGGCTTGTTTTTTCTGGTTTTAATAGAATAAGGGGAAATTGTCCCAATTTCAAACCTTTCTCTTCTCCTTCATGCTGATTTTCTTTATTTAAATTTTAATTTGTTGTTTGATGAGGCCATTTGGGCGTGCTCCTGGAGCTGCTCATAGATCCCAGTTTTTCTCCACCCTCCCCAAGTTGGAACTGCTGAACTCTGGAGAGTTTCATAGACTTAACGTGTGTGGTAGATTTCGATTGCGTGTGTGTGTGTGTGTGTGTGTGTGTGTGTGTGTGTGTGCGTGCACACATGCACGTGATCTCTTCTATTATCCAAAACAATCTCATTCTTCAGTAATTTTCATTAGTTCAGAAGCTATTTTAGAGTTGATTGTAAGGTTCCACATTGAAATAGTTCACTTACATATTTCCCCCCAAACACTAAAAAAAAAAGCACAACTTTAAGCAAAGTTGAAAGAATAATACAATGAACACACACACACTCTTTTCCCAGTGGAGGCTCAGTTAACATTTTGTCACATTTGATTTCTCTCACATACATGCATTTTCCCCTGAATCACCTGAAAGTATGCTGCAGAAATTAGGATACTTCATCCTTTTTTTTTTTTTTTTTTTTTTAAATTTTTAATGTTTATTTATTTTTGAGAGAGAAAGTGTGAGCAGGGGAGGGGCAGAGAGAGAGGGAGACACAGAATCTGAAACAGGCTCCAGGCTCTGAGCTGTCAGCACAGAGCCCGAGGTGGGGCTCGAACTCACCAGCCATGGTATCATGACCTGAGCCACCCAGGTGCCCTCAATACTCTTGATATAATTGGCATATTAAATTAATCTAATATAATTTTGATCCTATATTCTCATTTTCCCAGTTGTCTGAATAATGCTATTGATATCCTTTCCTCCTTTATAAGTTATTTGTTTGATCCAGGATTTAACCACAGATTATACATTGTATTTAGTCTCTTTACTCTGTTTTAATCTAGAATAGTTCTGCCTTTTTTTTTGTCTTTCATGACACAGACATTTTTATCTTGTAGAATTTCCTACAGTATGGACCAGAGTCAAGTGAAAACTGTTGGTATACCGCATAGGTAGAATACTGTGAATGCTGCATACATAGTGTTGTATACTTCTCGTTTGGTACACAGAACTTTCTCTTTTCTAGTTTTTTCCTCCTAATTGAGATAGCATTTCCACAGAATGAAATGCCAGATGCACCTGACAGTATGGCAGGGCGGTTGAGAATCTACTGCTGCCACTGTGTGCACGGGCAGATTGCTTGCCCTCTCTGCGCATTAGTTTCTAAAATTATTAGTATTTAATTAGCTATTAGAGTTAATAATAGTATTGTACTCAAAAGGTAGTTGTGAGGGTTGAATGTATTAACTTTTGTGAAGTTCGTTTATAGCCTTGCATAACATAAACACCAACGAATGTGAGCTATTATTTATTTTCCTAGTAATTTATAATTCTTGCCAATGGCGGTCGTTAAAACTCGCTTTATGTACACTTTCTAGTAGGAGTCGGTGTATTTGAAATTATCATGTCCCCCGAAATGTACAAAAACTCCTTTTGGTTAACTCACATTCCTCCTGTTCTTCCCGTACAATCTCTGCATTTATTTGCTTATGAGTGCTTCAAGTGTGTATTTTGAAGGAATATTTTTCACTTCAATCTTGACATGGGGGGCATGTTTGTATGTCTGATAGATGCCTGTCATGTGTCGGGGAGCCCTCCTTAGTAACGGCCCACCATGTTCAGGGAGCTTCAGGGAGTCCCCTCTGGAGAAAGGGACATCACAGTCTTAGCAGAGGACACAGACGTTCAGAGGTCTGTGCATTGTGCCGGGGACTGAAAGAAGCTCAGCATGTCTGCAGTTTTGAGCGAATGTGGAAGCGGGGATCAGAGAGGGCAGGAGGAGGTCCCTGACCGTGACAGACTGGTGAAGTGGGTGACCGTATCAGTTATGTCCCACTGGGGACACTTTGCAGGGTATAAGACAACAGGTAGATTGGTAGTGTCCAAAGAGAGCTGGGTTGGGTCCCACTGCTTGTAAGCCACGTTAAGGAATTTGGGGTTTATTCCAAAGGGCATGTGGTTGGTGTATCCTTGTGGCATTCTAAAAGCCGGATTATAAAGTTATGTTATCTGAGCCTTACCTTTAAGAAAAGGTTGTGACAGGACAACTAAATCTCCGTGCCCTAGTGGTCTAGTCTACTTTGTGTACTTTGTAGAATTCCTTCACTTGGGATCATTGCTTCTGCCATCACACTGAAGAGCACAGTTTAGATAAGGAATTTTAGAACTTTAAAAAAATTTTTTTTCTAATGTTTATTTGTGAGAGAGTGCGAGTGGGGGAGGGGCAGAGAGAAAGGGAGACACAGGATTTGAAGCAGGCTCCAGGCTCTGAGCTGTCAGCACGGAGCCCGATGTGGGGCCGGAACCCACGAACCGTGAGATCATGACCTGAGCTGAAGTCAGACGCTTAACCACCTGAGCCACCCAGGCACTCCAAAACGTTTTTTAAAAATGTGTGTGTGTCCATAATATATTTTGGGGAGCTAGCCTGTTGCCTTTTCACATTAAAGGGAGTGGGCTTAAGATTGTACTACTGGTTGGAGATGGATATTAGATCAGAATTTCTTTTTATTGGTAGAATCACAATCTGGCTCTCAGTGAACTGACTTAGATCTCTTGAACACTGCCTGAAGCAGCTAACATTTATGTACCACTTAGTATGCACTGGGCGCAGTTTGAAGAACATTTGATCCTAGTCACAACCCTGTTAATGTTACCCCCGTTTCACAGATGAGAAAATTTAAGGCTCTGAAACTGTCTTGCGTAGCAGGGTCACCAAGCCCGTAAGTAACGAAGCATGGATCCAAGTCGAGATCTCCTGGCTCCGGAGACAGTGCATAACCAGCAGGCTGTGCTGCCCTCCCGTGTGAGCCGTGTGATTAGTAGCGTCCGGCGTCGGGAGAAACTTGGGACTATGTTTATATTGGGATCATGTAAAGGTTTTCACGATGGTCTTTCTGTTTTACAGCCTCCAGAAGTATGTTCGGGAACAGATTCTGTTAGCAGTAGCAGTCATTGTAAAACGAGGATCCTTAGATAAATCAATTGACTGCAAAAGCATCTTTCATGAAGTCAGCCAGTTGATAAGTAGTGGCAATCCCACTGTGGTAAGTGTGCTATCTGTATTTATAAATAGTTAAAATTTTTATTCTGTATTTTGCAGATAACACAGCAATACTAACGTCTACGTTAAAGAAAAAGTGCACAGCCTGAGAATCGAGCCGTTTTCATTCGTTCGTGTTTTCTTTTAGTCCCTTTTTATACGTTCACGTACTCTAGATGTAATGGATTTTGTTTTTTTCGTTTGATTCTGTTTTTCCATGTTGCCAGTGTTCACAGTCATCATTATAATGGTGTAAAATACTATAAGCTAACACACTGTAATATATGCAACCATTTCTTTTCCTCCATTTTGATAAGCCTTCGACAACTGCTAGTGATAATAGAGATGTTTGAATAAAGTGACACGTAACGTAACGGATTATTTCACGTTGCTCCAGTAATGGGCCAAGGTATACTTGGGCTGCCTACCAGGTGTTAAGTGAACAAATTTGAGAACCATTGTCCGTGATGGAATTACTCTGGAGAGCCCGTTTCCCCCCTTTCAATCTCCTGTCTGCCTTTTGAGAACTAGTCGTGTCTAGGAGAGTGACTGGTGGTAGTGCCTCTTCAGAGTTGGAGCTGGTGTTGAGTGATCAGCTGTGGTCCTGGGGAGAACTGTGGACTGTTAATCAGCTGAAGGATATTGTGGGATTGGAAACGGTAATACCTGGCTGTCCTGATTTTCAGGTCTTAAATCTTTAAATGTTTTGGGTAGTTTTTTTCATTCTCCCAGTTTCTTTTCTTTAATCATTTGGAAGATAGCTGTGTGCGACTGTGCACCTTACGACTCTTTATGAATTACTTTACATCTTTCAGTGGCCCCTCAGTGAGCGGTGTGAGTTTAATAATTAACTTGACAGTTTGAGGATAGGTTGCAGGTACATTTTTGGAGGAGCCCACGCAGCGTCCCTTCATTTCCATAGTGTGTTGGTCCTCCTGCCCCGCACACCTGTACCACCAGCAGACCCGCAGCCTCCTCTTTCTCTAGCCATCTGCCCTCCAGTCTGGCTGATGTAGGAGGGTCTCACCCGAGGGACCACGGAAGCGAGTTGTCAGGATTTTGGACCTTCCTCTACATACCCAAAGTATGTTTTGTTTTTCCTTGGGAATATGCCAGGGGTCATATATCTATTCTTTTTTTCCGTATCATCTTTATTGAGGAATAATTTACATGTATTACCGTATCCATTGAAGATGTACATTTCTAGGAGTCAAGATACAGAACATTTCTTTCTTTAAAAAAAAAAAAAAAATTATGTGAGTACTCTCTTATATCTAATGTGGGGCTCGAGCCGACAACCCTGAGACCGGAGACCCAGTCACATGCTCCCCCAGCTGAGCCAGCTGGGCGCCCCAGAGCATTTCTATTCCTGTTTTGATTAACAATTAAAAATCAATTGTACAGATATTGTGTTGTTTGCCATTTTGGTGGCAGATTTCTTCAAGAGTACTGCTCTCCGATAGAATTTTCTGTTTTGATGTGAATGTTCTAGATCTGTACTCCAATATGTCAGCACTGTGCCAGGCACGTGTGGCTTTTGAGCATTTGAAGTGTGGCTGGTGTGACTAAGGAACTGAATGTTTCATTTTAATTTCTTTTTTAACTGAAATTCAAACAGCCATACGTAGCTAGTGGCAATCATATTGGACAGTGCAGTTCTAGACACTTTGATACTCTGAAGGTCTAATTTTTATGTCTGTTTTGTTTCTATTTTTGTCTTTTTCACTTAATCTTAGTATTTAGTTGTTTGCATAAACTAACAACTTTCAAAACGTGCGTGTTTTGGGGCTCCTGGCTGGCTCAGTGGGGCAAGTGACTCCTGATCTTGGGGTTGTGGGTTTGAGACCACGTTGGGTGTGGAGATTACTTAAAAACTTAAAAAAGAAAGAAAGTAAAAACGTGCATGTTTGAGTCATTGCGTGTTAGGAGTCATTTTGGCTTTGTTTTGTGTAGTGAGAAGCTCCTTTGAAAATAGTCCTCAAGGTTCCATTTAAAATTTTTAGATAAACGTGATTGGGAAGCTACTTTTTACTTCTGTTAATCTTGTTAGTAGGCACGGTACCCATTTCTGACGAAGAGCTTTGCCCTTGACATGCTGGTGCCTCAGGGTTACCTACATCAGTTGCATAATGGCAGTCTTGTTATCTGCATGGATTTTTGTTAGCATTTGTTGCCTGATTAATGGCCATGGCCAATGGTGGCTGTCGTTGATGCTTGAAGGAAAAGCAAGTGGAGATAAGTAGCCAGAAGTAGTAGGGAAAAGGTTTGGAACTGAGGCTGCTACTGAGAGATGTTATCCTAGCCCCTTACTGTTCTGAATCAAGTTACTCTTCCTATTTTAGATTCTACTTAAGGACAGACTGTTTCATTTGCCAATCTGCAGTAAAGGAGTCTGCTTCATTGTGGCTGACCAGGATTTAAACTTTAGGAACTTAACTAGTAATTCTGAGATCTATACGTTTATGACTAACGCTCTTTCCCTGGTTAGTTTGGCGATCACATCAGCTGGGATTTCAGCGTTAAGGAAGAATTTCTGTGGCTTGTCCTCATCCCCCACAAGTAGCTTTATGGCTCCGGACGCCGAAGGCAAAGGATCAAGAGTCCCTTGCCTCTCAGGAATGAACACATTCTCAGGAATTGTGTTCTTCCCTTTCTTTCCCCTTGGGGAGTTTGACCCACCACAGAAAGTAGTCCCAGTGCAACCTGGCATTTGGATCTTTTTGAGTCACTGAAATAACTGATGTTTTGACAATGATAGAACAGATGTAACTCTTGAGTTAGAAAAGATTTTGTCCTGTTCACGGTGCATACACTCTGAGAATAGTGGATAAATTTAATATCCTCATGAAATATTCCAAAACAAAGTTTTTTTTGTTTTAAGTTGACTTTCTACTAGCAGGGTTGAGAACTTTTATAGTTGTAGAGAATGTGTAGTGGGAGATAGAATTTAATTTCAAGATTGCTGGATGAATTTACATCGGGGAGCATGCTGAAACATTTAACTAGAAAAGTACTTTCACGCTTACCCAGCGGGTGAAATGCCCGTGTGGCAAAAGGCCACCGTGTGGCCGTCCCTACTTGTCTTTGCCCAGCAGCTTGAAACTAGCTCATTCGGCAGATCTGAAACAATGAGGTTACGGACCAGTAAAACATTTTGCTATGTATACTTCTCTGTTTTCTTCTGAGACCATTAAGTTTGTGGGAATGCTTTAAGAATGTACTTAAGATTTTCTTAGTCTCAGAGACATGAATACCAGTGGGAGAATGTTTGATTTAAAAGAGTTTGAGAGAGAGTTGGAGGGGCAGAGAGAGAGGGAGAGGGAAAATGAGAGAGAGAGAGAGAGAGAGAGAGAGAGAGAAAGAGAAAGAGAGAGAGAGAGAGAGAGAATGAATGAATGAAGAGAATGAATTCCAAGCAGGCTCTGCACTGTCAGCACAGAGCTGGATGTGGGGCTCAAAGTCACAAAGCATGAAATCTTAACTGACTGAACCATCCAGGTGCCCCTGAAATTTTCTTTATACGGGTGATTTTAAGAGAAGAGATTTTAAGAAGAGATAAATGACTGATGGTTTTCGACGGATGAAAGGGTTGACCTTATGAATTACTAAGTTACTAAGTTAGTAAGTTAAGTTACTTACTAAGTTAAGTAAGTAACTTTCCCATCATACCTCTTCTAGAATAATGCTCCCATCCACCTTCATTGGTCAGAAACTGTTTGTAGTCTGGCTCTCCCTCTTCCCTTTCTAAGAGTATATTTTTTTGGTGGCCCATCCCCTTGTCTAGTGTAAAGTACATGTGCAAATAAGTTTAGGGTCAGTAGAGTGTAACAGAACACCGATTCTGATTTTGGATTCACATTTAGGCGTAAATCCCACCCATCTCTGCCATTTACTACCTTACTAACCTGTACAAATTATTTACCATCTCTAGGCTCTGCTTTGCTAATACTGTTTGTCAAACACATTTAATAATGTCCATGTCTGGGGCTCCCCAGATGAGGCAAGGCAATGTTAAGTGCATTTAGTGAGCATTCAGTGAGCGTGCGTTTCACTTCTGTGGCAGCCTAACACCCTTTGGCTTGTAGAACTTTGGGACACACGCTACGTTACGTCACTTCTTTTTCTGTCAGGTAATATTTTAAGTATTAAAATCAGAAGAAAGTGTTCATGCTTTTATTCATGAGTGGAAAGTGCATTTTTTAAAAATACATGTAACCAACATAATAACTTTTCGTTTAAATGCTTTAAGTTTCTTACAGTGTTTGTTCTTCACAGATAGTTTTATGGGAAAATACTGATTCATAAAGCATTTCCTAAGGAGGTTATATTTTTAAATACGGTACATTTTCCAGGTATCATGATATATTTTCAGAGTAATTGTGTTTGTGCAATTATTAAATAATAGGTCGTTTCGTGCGTGTCTTTGTGGACAGGCTGTTTTCCTTCTGTGGTTATAAAAGTTGCCGTGGTTACCTCATCATACTTCGTACTAATGTCAGACCTGCTCTACTAATTTGAGAGGGATAGAAATGGAGACTTTACTTCCTAAGAAAATTAGCTAAATTTTTTATTTTAAATTAACATTTAAGCTGAGTTTTTCACCTATTTCACGCTTATTTCCTTTGAAAGTACTAGGCGTATATTAAATCACTTTTAAAGCTCTTTAATTTAGTATTTAAGCCTCTTGTCTTCCTCTTTCCTGTGCTAGAGAGAAGTGGGTGAGAAATTCACTTGTCTACAGCAGTGCTGCCCCTGGATGTGATAGCCAACCTAATCTCTCTTATCACAAGTCTCATTGATGTTTGCTTAGAAGAGCAGCTGGAAGTCTGCTTTATGTATGGCAACCTTTCATAAAGTTTATTCTTGGTAATAAATCTCCTGGGGTAAGAGCCAGGCTATTATAAGAGACAGTCCTCTCTCTGAACAAGAGTATTTTATTTTGTCAGCTGGAGTTAGTGTTTGAATATCTTGTGCTTGTGACAGTAAGCTGATGAGTAAGGCAAGCCATTTCTGAAGGGTATTTTTTCACTGTCGTGAAATTAATGGCTTTCACTAGAAGTGAGAATGCTGCTATAGGACTTGTAATGCGAAGACAACAGTTAAGTTAGTGAATTGTGAATTTCCAATACTTAAGTGAAAGAAAACATACTAAAACTCATTTATAACTTTGAGACCTCATTGAATGTCTTCTATTTGTTTTACATATTTAAATTTTCATTTTGAAATTCACAAGTGCTAAAAGAATAGCAAACACATCATGGATTCGTTTTCCACTTTCCTTTTGTTAATAGAGTGTTAGGCATAGAGGTAAATGTTGATTCATTAATCCAACTAAGATTTACTGAGCATCTACTACATTGCTTTAGTGATGCTTCAGTTATGGCTTTCTTTTTTTTTAATTGTAAGTTTTCTTGTGACTTTAATTTCGTAGAATGTAGATAATCAAGAAGTGGGACCAGAAAAGCCAAAATAGGTGTTTTTTTATGATAATGATAAAAATACTGTTGTTTTACCTTCTCACTTCATAAGCTGCTACATATATATAATACTTTTACCTGCATTATCTAATGGGAACCTTTGGACAATCATATGAATTAGGTGGGGCAGAGGGTATTAACTCCCCTTATAGATGAGAAAACTGAGGCCAGGATAGATGAAGCGGTTTGCTCCCAGTTACTTGAGGTGGTAAATTTTGGACCATTAGAACCCATATTTTCCGACTCCTTTGTCAAAACAGTAAGAGCCTTGGACTAAGCCTCCAGAAAGTCATGTAGAGTATTTTAATTTAGAATTTCTTTTGGACATAGTTGTAGTACATTTTATTACGTGGTTTCTAGCACGTTGAAAACGACAGTGATCACTTCGGGGCTGCTCGTCAGTGCTGGTCAGATTGCTGGCCACAGCGAGTGGTGGACACCAGCAAAGAAACCGGAGCAAATGTACAACAAACAGCACTGGACTCCGGTGCACTTTGTCAAGGGGCGTGAAGCCTCATACATTTTAGTAGACAGATTCCAAGTCTTTGCTTGATTCCAACATCATGTAATAATTGCCTTAGAAATAATAATTTTGGAAAAATTTACGTGGAGGAAGTTGCATTAAAAATGTTTGCTGGGGGGCGCCTGGGTGGCTCAGTCGGTTGAACGTCCGACTTCGGCTCAGGTCACGATCTCACCATCTGTGAGTTCGAGCCCCGCGTCGGGCTCTGTGTTGACAACTCAGAGCCTGGAGCCTGCTTTCGATTCTGTGTCTCCCTCCCCCTCTGTCCCTAACCCACTCGCATTCTGTCTCTGTCTCTCTCAAAAATAAATAAATGTTAAAAAAGTTTGTTTAAAAAAAAAATGTTTGTTGGCTGTATTTGGAAAATTAACAGATATTAACTTAATTCTCTATAATCTAGGGTAAATGAAGCATTGCTATGTTAACCTCTTACACTTCTAAGATTTGTACTAATGGTATTTTATACTGGTCTAATCGCTGTTTGCTTTGGTATGACAGTCTTAGTATACTCCTCATCAATCAACTTTGATCTGATTTCATTGAAATTCACCACTCTAAATTATTCACAACAGCTTTTGTTTCTGACCCTCTTAAGTATCAGAGTCTCTGTCTCAAGTACAGAAAGAATATCTAACCCTGACTATGACAGAGTGCAGAGAGGCAGCACTTGAGGGTACCGATCAGTAGAGGGGGAGTTAAGAGGTAATGCACTTGGGATGACCACTGAGACCGAAAAGTCTGAAGGAAGCAGACAGGGACCTTCTACAAGGGTAAGAAAAACAAAAATTTGTGATCTTTCAGAGGCAGATTTGATGCCCCCCCCTCCGGCCCTTTCCTCTGCTTCTTTGTCCTGAGAAGGAGCTGTCCTCTTTTTTTCCCATAGGATTTCAGTTTTGGCTTGCTTCCCTAGCTGTCTTCATTACAGTGCAATGCACCTACTGTGAAGGTAACTTGACTGTAATGAGATTTGGTTGATAATCAAACACTGAAAATGAGTAACCATATTGGGAATTGAGTCCTGGGCACTGTGATATGTGGTCTGTGAATAGGGAGAAATACTGTGTTGACATGTGTCGCAGTGCTTTGTTCTCCGTGCTTAGTTATCCATCGTTCTCCAGGAATCTCTGTTAAGTTGGCCCCATTGAGCTGTAGTGCTATGGGATATTGAATGTTTATGATGCTAATCTCAAATCCTTACAGGACTTCCAAATTAAGGAGCAGTAAAACAAATCTTTTAATGATGAGACTGTCTTACCGAATTATGGTTCTTTGAAAGCTGGTAATTTTAGGTACGCTAACACCAGAATATTTGGTTTCTGGTATACTTGTAACCATGCTGCATAATTTATTTTTATGTATTTCTTATGTCTTTGGCAGTAATTTGAAAAGAACTTACTTTTAAAAATTTGTCTTTTTATTTCAAAAGTATAAAGTGGAAAACAATACATAGAGGTTGCTAGAAATGGCATATAAATGATGTATACCTATGTATTAAAAATTAGAAAGCTGTGAACAAGTGTTTACAGTAATAATCTCAGGATGGTAGGATTGTGGGCAGCTTCCTTTGTACTTTTCTGTACTTTCTAGTTTTTCTAAGATTAAGATCTTTTTATGGGCAAAAGTTAAAAACAAAATATTCTTATGTTCGGAGAACTGAGTCTATATATAGTAAGACTGTTTTATTCTTAATTATCATGTGTTAAGAATATACTTTCTTTTGTGGGTGAATTTTACTTCATCAGTGTGAAAGTTTGCTGTCTTGGAGAGATGGTCTTTATTGCCACTCACGAAGCCTTCCCATCCCACTGAGGGCTCCTTGTTTGTGTCATGAGGTTGTAGTTAAAAGAGACTTATTTTTAAAACGTCTTCCTTTTTCTGAGCAGCATTAACCCCAGAAAGTCCTCAGCTCTCATTACTCCTGCCCTTTTTCTTCACTCATTTTTTCCTGTCTTGACTTAAAACACATGCGTGTATTCTTAGGAAGTGTTTATTTCACATAAAAATGAAGCTTCATCGTGAGCATGTATTTCATTAATTAGAGTTGTGTTATTGAAAATTTGAATGTGGTCATAGTTAAAAAATATGCCATTTGGTGGTGAATAGAGGTTGACACTAACAGTTTGTGGTAAATTACTTGTGGAAAATTACGCAGATAATAATCTATTTGTAAGAGCGATAAGTTTGTGTTTACTGAGAGCTTCTGGGTTCATAATATTCTATTCGCTGAAGTCTGACTTAGAAAGGAGAGAAAAGCCAAGGCTGAAAGATAGAAAATATAGGATGTTGTAAAATGTTTCCAGAATCAGGATCCATGTAATCCATTGTGTTAGAGCTCTCTGTGCGCTAATTTTTTGCTTTGAGTTTTATTAATTTGAATTTAATACCTACTTTCCCCCACTAAAGCCTAGGTATATTTAAAAATCTTAAGTTTTTAAAATGTTCATAGTTGGTCCCAGTGTTATTTAAATGTATCTGTGAGGTTTTGATTGTTGGTACTTTAATCGTCAATCACCATTTTAAAAGAAAGCCATATTTTAAACTACAATTTTTTTAACTAAAAAAAGAAAAAAGAGGGAAGGTACAAGATGAATTTCTAAGATCCCTTTAATGTAAAATGAAGTGAGTATGTGACAGACTGTGTTCTCTGTAAGAGGCTCTTTAGTGCTTGGTTTCTCAGACCAGGTTTCTTCCTCATATGCCTGGGGCCATGCAGAGGCAGTTAAGCTTGTACACTTCTATTGATGATTTGGGGAAGGGAGGACGTTTTTATAATAAAAGAAATGTATATCTTGAAGTAAAGTTACAAAGAGAGAGTGTGTGTGTGTGTTTAAACTAAACCATGCGTATTAAGAGTACTTTTACCATTGTTGAAGGCAGCTTGGGCTATACCCGAGATTCCCGAGGGAATTTGCATATATTCTCTATTATTAAGCTTCCCTGGTGTGAAAAAGTCTAAAAACTGCTTGAATGTATGAGCTAGTGTGCCATCCATAAATATTAGTTATACAGACATGCATGTTTATTTTAGTTGAGATAAAGAGGCAGATAGGAATTTAATTCTTTTTACAGTTTTTAGAGGAAAGTCTCAGACATGTACAAAAATAGACATAGAGTATATTGGTCATCCATGTAATCATCCTTCATTCAGCGTTAGCAAATGTCAACTCATGCCATTAGGAATTTAATTTTATGTATATTTGCTAAGATTTGCCAAGATAAGCATCTGTAAGGTCAAGGTACTGACATCAGAAGCATTTCTGAACAAAGATGTTGCAGTTGGTGGGCGGGTAGAACTGTGTTCAGCTGTTGTATAAGCTCGCATAAATAGTATCATCTTGACTTTAATCTTTCGGTTGTTCAGAGGTAGTGTGCATATTTCTGTTTAACCCCTGGAAACTTGCCAAAATAATTTGTATCCTCTCCATCCTTGGCACCTTGACTCTAAATCTAAATAGTCTGTGAATAAAAGCAACAATTTGATATTAGGAGCCTGTTGGATAGAGCCATTAAAAACGACCATCTTCAGTGTTCATTTAAAAACCTTTTGTGAACTATTCCATTTAATGTTCTGGATGCTATAAAATCTGTTTCATTTTTCATCTGTGCACTTTATAGACATGAGAACACAGACAGACCTGAATTCAAATCTCAGTTGGCCTTAATTACTTACCTCTCCAAATCTTACTTGTTCAACTGTAAATGGGGATATGGATTGTTGTGTGAAGTGAATGAAGTGGTACATTCAACATCGATAATCTTGAAATGTCATTTGCACTCTATGATTGAATACATGTATGTCCCGAGTTCAAGTCATAGACGGATTTGTATAACTGAAGTTGATTACTAGGCTACTTAGAAAGAAGAGCTGTCTGTACTTTGTCATGTCTGGTTTTCTGACTGGTAGGTGTAAGATCTAAAGATAGAAAATGTTCTTTAAACAAATGCTGTATTGAAGCAAAACATTGGGAGAAAATAATGCCTTACAGTTGTTTCTTATCAAATAATTACAGCAAACTTTGGCCTGTTCTATTCTAACTGCACTATTGAGCGAATTCTCAAGTTCAAGTAAAACTAGCAACATTGGACTCAGTATGGAATTCCATGGCAACTGCAAAAGAGTTTTTCAGGTATTGGTATTTTTGTTTTTACGTTTTATTAGATTGTTAACACAGTCTTTTCCTAATGGAGTAAGAACACTTATTTTGTCTAGTTGAGTGATGGCCTCTCCTTGAAGATTTGTGTTGCAATTTCATAGTATTTAGTAAAGGATAAAGGACGGGGTAGGATAGAGACTTGGTGCACATAGCTAACAATTTAAGATTTCTTGTTAATTCTAGTCTTTAAACAAAACAAAAAGGAAATACCACTCCAAACATCCTTAGATTAGTTACGCTGTTCTTACTGCGTTTAGATACAACTAATTCAATTGGTAGGACTCTGCTGGCCTTAAAATAGGCCTGGCAGAATGCCAACGAGGGCCATGTAGTTAAAATGTTATTGCAGATGGTGTGGGCTCTTTGTCTCATATGTATTGTTTGGCTCTGAAGTAAAGTTATGTGAAGGCATTGGCTTAAATCCGAGGGCTCTGCACCAAAGCAACTGACCCCCTCCAGCTCTGTAGTAGCTGTCAAAGACTCGACTTCTCGAGCATTTGTATTATAGTAGATGCGTTCCGACTGGTGTCACTGGAAAGCATACTGTGCTATAAATTATGAGCAGGCCTAAAAATGGAAAATTTTCTTAAGGAGGTAGTGGTTTCCATCGGAAATTTTAGGGGTTTTGTTTGTTTTGTTTTATGGTTCTTAAATGGGAATACATTTTGAATAAGCTTTTGATCGAAAAATACGTGTGATTTATTTATTACAGGAAGAAGACCTTCGTCAGATCTTCATGCTAACAGTTGAAGTTCTTCAGGAATTCAGCAGGCGGGAAAACCTCAATGCTCAGATGTCTTCGGTATTTCAGCGTTACCTTGCCCTCGCCAATCAAGTCTTGAGCTGGAACTTTCTTCCTCCAAATTATATCCTTTTAACAACTGAATTGTGGTGATTTTCATAGATTACTTAATTATGGCTAAAAACGTTTTATCTTTGCAGGTTTGTAAAGCGCATTGTTGAAAGAAAATACGCTTTTTTTAGAAATGGAATTTAATTTTTTTCTTTTTATAATATACAATGTAGTGGACGACTTACAAGATTTAAAATTTCATTCACAACTTTATAGAAAAGAGTTCAATAAATGAAAGCATTTAGTGGATAGTGGGGCTATTGCTAACTAAGGAATAGCAGTGTTTCTTAGGAAGGAAAAGGAAAAAGGTGGGAAGTGCATTTCTATCAAGAAACTGAATCATTTTCTCTGTGTAACATGTAATTATGTTGGATTTTTTTGGCTGACCTTAAAGACTAATTTTTCATGCTCTAATTTGATTTTTATGGATGATGATATTGTTCAAGTGTGGATAACAAGGTAAGTAATATGGTTATTCTTTGGTGACCTTTTTTAAAATAAAAATCTCAAACTTTTATTTCTAGCTAATTATTAGTAATATAAAATAAGTTTAAGTGAGTTACATTGTAGGTACATATATCTGCTTTTTAAAAAATCAGTTATTGAAGTAGAGAAATTTATATTTTATAAAGCAGGTTCTTAGTTTAAGGTTTATGATTTGCTTTCTAGAACATTTACTGCCTGTTGATAGATTGAAAGCAGTACTATCTAGTGTCTCTTAATTTTTTCATAGCTGAATTACACAAATTCTTAGCTGATGTTAGGCAGATTACTTAAAGTCTCTGAGTCTCAGTTATTCCAAATATAAAATGGGGATATGGATAGTTAAGTGAATTTAATGTAGTAATACATTTAAAACTCTCAGGAGTTAGCTACTATTTATTGAGCTTGTAATAGCTTCTTTGAATAAAGAAGTTCATCAGCTAGCTGTCTGCGTTATGCTCTTTTTTTCTTGATCTGATATATAGGAAATCTAATCTGTTGTATGTGTCTTTAATCAGTGTCCTCCTGGGGACCTGGATGAGGGGGAGAGGGAATCTGTTTAGGAGAAAAAAGACGATAAGCAAACAGGAGATACGTATTCAGCCGTATCAGAGATTTAGGATGAGACCCCCTCTTTATCCCAACAGAGCCGAGGGTTGTTACATTCACATACATAGAGATCACCAAATGTTTTTAGCTGGTAAAATTTTAAATTTTAAAGGGGTCAGGTAGGGTGAAGTACAGTGTTTTCTTCTATTTTCAAGTTAATACATTCATGTAGTAGAAAACTAACTATGTGTTGTATATAGGGTGTTGAGTCTGTGACTTAGACCCTGAGTTCTCCAATTTTCTTTCCCCAAGGCAGTCCTAGTGAGCTGCTGCTTTATGGGGCAGAGCTCACAGTGACGGTAATTACTTTCCCTTTTTATCCTTGCTCTTTAATCATTTTTCTACAAGTAATTTATTTTATGTCTTCAGTATATTCTTTTTGGGGTTGTTAAAAGGCACATATTTTAAGCTTGCTTTTTAAAAAATTTCCCCTTTGAGTGTTGCAGTGTAAGTTTTGCTCCAGTTTTTGTTAGTAAGAAAAGGAAAGATGTTGAGAAACTTAGAGACAGATTTAAAAAGTAACAGACCATATGGAGCTATCAAAACATTAATTATAAATGTAGGGAAAATCAACAAAAGTTACACTGCATATATTGGAGCCAATTTTAAAGTCTCTGCTTTAGGGGGAAATGTAGTTGGCTGAAGAGTGACTGTTTTGTAGAGGGAAACAGTGCTCTGGGAGTTTGGAAACAAAGTTTGTCTAAAGATACACACACATAAAATATTTTTATAAAGTATTTAGATAAAGCTTTGGAAAACCTGTCATCTGAAAATAATAAGCACAGCTACAGTGTTCCCAAAGGAAATAATTCCTTGTTTAAAGAAAAGGCTTCATCTTGACCTTTGGATATTCTACTTCGTGACTTACAAATGAATTCTTTCGTGAGCGTAGTTCGCATGTCGCCATTTGTTGGCTCCCTAGTCCTTCCTTTAAGTGGGTTCGCTTTAAGTGTAGGAGAAAGAGCATGGCAGTGGAGTTAAACTAAGCTACATTTTCAGTGCTAATTAGACGGAATCAGTTTCACGGAATCCAATTCTGATATAATTTCTAATTTTGGGAATTTCTTGGTGATCTATTCAGTCAGTGGGGAGAGATTTGGATATTAAGCTTTGTACCTTTAAAAGGGCCTATGGAACAAGTTTAACCTAGTTATATGTATTAAGTGGATGGCTTTTTAGAAATGATTTATCTTTTAAGGTAGATGAGTAGCAAGTGGACCTTGTAAAATATGTATCTTATAGCATATATATATATTTAAAAAAATTTTTTTTAATGTTTATTTTTGAAGGAAAGAGAGACAGAGTATGAGTGGGGGGAGGGCGGAGAGAGAGGGAGACGCAGAATCTGAATCAGGCTCCAGGCTTCAAGCTGTCAGCACAGAGCCTGATGTGGGGCTCGAATTCACGGACTGTGAGATCATGACCTGAGCTGAAGTTGGATGCTTAACAAACCGAGCCACCCAGGTGCCCCTGTATCAAATATATTTGATCATTTGCAATGATATCATGTTAAATGAGGCTGTATTAAATAGTCAGTATCAATCCTTATTCGTAATTTTTTATAATTTGCTTCTCTTTTGCATCTTTTTATTTTGATGTAATTCTAAACATTCAGAGATAACTGTAAGAGTAATTCAAAGAATTGCTGTATGCCCTAGTACCAAGATTCACCAGTTGAAAACATTTTGTCCCTTTCTTTTTCTCTCTTTCTGTCTCTACATATACATAATTTTTTGTTGTAAAGATATGCCAGATTTTTTATTTATCCGTTGATCAACTTATTGACGGGTGGTTTCAACTCTTTGGTTATTTTGAATAATGCTGCTGCTGTGAGCATTCATTGTAAGTTTATGTTTGGACTTATGTTTTCATTTCTGTGAGATATACCTAGGAGTAGAATTGCTGGATCATATGGAAAATCTGTGTTTAACCTTTTGAGGAATTGCCAAGCTGTTTTCTGGAGTAGCTGTACCATTTTATATTCCCACCAGCAGTATATGAGTGTTCCAGATTCTCTACATCCTGGCTAAGACTTCATAATCTGTGTGTCCACAGCCATCCTGTTTCGTACGAAGCAGGATCTCATTGTGTTTTGATTTGCATTACCCTGATGGTTAATTTATTACACATTTTATGTAGGTATAGGCCATTGTTTATCTTCTTTGGAAAACTGCCTATTCAGATCCTTTGTCTATACTTTAATTGGTTTGTCTGTTTAAAATTGAGTTGTAATAGTTCTTTTATATTCTGGATACAAGTCTCTTAAATACACGATTTTCACGTATTTCCTCCATTTCTGTGAGTCGCATTTTACTTTTTTATGTTGTCCTTTGAAACACAGAAAATTTGCATTTTGATGATGTCCAATTTATTTTTTCATTTGTTGTCATATCTCAGAAATCATTGCTTTATCCAAGGTCATGAAAATTTATGCCTGTGTTTTCTTCTAAGACTGGCTTCTTACATATAAGCTCTTATATTGAAGACTTTGATCCGTTTTGGGTTAAGTTTTATGTGTGATGTGAGATAGTGGTCCAGCTTTATTCTTTTGCATGTGGATATCAGGTATCCCAACAGATGTTTGACCATTGATTAGAAAGGTAGAAGAGGTGGGATGCGGGGGGGGGGGGCAGGGGGGTCAGTTAGTTAAGCGTCCCACTTTGGCTCAGGGTATGATCTCACAGTTCATGAGTTTGAGCCCTGCGTCAGGCTCTGCTCTGCTCACAGCTTAGAGCCTGGAGCCTGCTTTGGATTCTGTGTCTCCCTCTCTCTGCCCCTCCCCTGCTCGTGCTCTGTCTTTCTTGCTCTCAAAAATAAATAAAACATTAAATAAATAAATAAATAAATAAATAAATAAATAAATAAATAAGGAAGAGGCTGGGGAAGTAAGAAGTACCTGATATATGTCATGGTGGTGAATGATTACTGTGTCTGTTAATGTGTAATTTAGTTGCCCTAACATCAGTTTTTAATTTGGAACACCAAAAGAATTGATAGGAGAAATTATTCATATGAATAAATGATCTATAGGGTTAGATACGCATGCTCAGCCTACCAATTTTGTATTTAGTAGGTATTACATAAATATTTGTTGATAAATGAAAGGACATGCTTATAACCTGAAATATATATTAGGTTGCTTGGGAGGAAATTTTGAGTAATTGACTGCCGAAGCTTTTGGAAATTTCTTACAGAGAAATGTGTAAATTATGACCTAAAAATGTTATTGTGAAGCCAGTGGACACTGACTCAACAGTGGAGCTAAGATGTGCAGAGAGATATTAATGAAAAGAATACACGGATTGAATATTGAGATATTTATTAGTATTTAAGACTGTTAGTCCTGTCATAATTAATTTGCAGTGATCTTGGGTCAAGATTAATGTGCATACAGGGTTTCGCTAAAGAAATCCTAACTCTACAGCAGGGGTTCTCAGTTGGGGTGATTTTGCACACTTGGGACATGTGGCCACGTCTGGAGACATATTTGGTTATCACAACTAGGGGAGTGCTACTTAGGCAACTGGTGAGTAGAGGCCCGGGGTATTACTAGACACCCTAGAATGCACAGGACAACTCCCACGAGAAGCAGTTACTGTGCCCAAAAGGTCAATAGTGACCCATACAAAAACTTCTATGTGAATGTACTTAGCAGTATTATTTATAATGGGCAACAAGTGGAAGTGACCCAAGTAGCCATCAACTGATGAATGGATAAATGTGGTTTACTCACATAGCAGAATATTATTCATCAATAAAAAGGAAGGCTGGTACTGATACATGCAACAAAATGGATACACCTTGGAAACATCATACATCTTAAGTGAAAGAATTCATTCACAAAAGACTGCATGTTGTAGAATTCCATTCGTAGGAAATGTTCAGAGTAGGCAGGTCTGTGTAGACAGACAGATGAGTAGTTACCTACTGCCAGGAGGTTGGAGGAAGTAGGAGATGATGGCTTAAGTGCATAGAGCTCCATTTTGGAGATGAAAGTGTTCTAAAATTATATCGTGGTGACAGTCATATAACTTGAAAAACCGTTGAGTTGTACAGTCAATGAGTAAATTGTGTAGTATGTGAATGAAGTCTCAAGTCTTTAAAAATATCAGTCATGTCAAGGGTTAGAAATCGTGCCATACAGATCAACTGCCTGTTGTCAGGGTAAGTTATAGAGGTAGATTAAGGGTGAGGATACAGTTTTGGGAGATATTCCTGTTATGGAGCCACTGAAGTAAAGGGAGTGAGAAAGATCAAAGAGAAGCAGAGAAGATCAGTGGTAGCATCTTTGGCTCCAACAGTAGTAAGAACCAGGAAGAAGCAAAAGAGATTGAGCAGGGCAGTGGGCAGTTTAGATAAGCTGAGGGGATAACCAGGTGAGTAGTCTGGGAAGCAAAGATACGTGGGCGTTTCAAAAAATAAAGGTAATAGACATACTCTGATACTGAAAGGGAAGACGTAGATTGGGTATCAGGACATAGATAGTCATGTGAAGAGCTGTTTATGCATTGCGCAAAAGCCATTTCAGTGAATGAGTAGTGATTGGTCATCGATGAGGTAGAAAGTGTAGATATTCCATAGACCATGAACTGTGAGGAATGGAATAAGGATTTGAGACACTTGAACCTTTGGTTTGGGTTTGTACTTTGTACTTTGGAGAGATGAACCTATTTATTGCCCAAGGGAAAGAAGTCAGAATTGAAGCAAGAAAATGCGATCTTACACGTACTAGATAAGCCAGTGATGTGGATTTTTAGATAGCCTAGGATGCAGTTCAGGTAGTGAGGAACATAGTAAGCTTTAGGATGCATGGCATGCCTGCCACCATGACCCAAGTTTCTTAGCTCTCAAATGCTGTTTTGATCAGCTTTGTCCAGGTTTGTTCAAAAGTAGAGGAGCAAAGTGGTAGACATCAGTATCTGATAGAGTCAAAAAAAAATTTTTTTTAATGTTTATTTATTTTTGAGATAATGTGAGAGAGTGTAAGCAGCAGAGGGCAGACAGAGGGAGACACAGAATCTGAAGTGGGCTCCAGGCTCCGAGCTGTCAGCCCAGAGCCCGACGCGGGGCTCCAGCTCGCGAACTGTGAGATCATGACCTGAGCCGAAGTCGGACGCTTAACCGACTGAGCCCCTCAGGCACCCCACTGATAGAGTTTTTAAGTGTGTGTGTGTGTGTGTGTGTGTGTGTGTGTGTGTGTGTGTGTGTGAGAGAGAGAGGGAGAGAGGGGAGAGAGAGGATGTATAAAGCCATTACGAAGTTTCTTCTTCAGTTCTTTTTTTTTTTTTTTTTTTAGTTCTTCCCCAAACTGTTCTCTGTTTATACTGGTATTGTACACTTTAAAAGGAAAGTCGATCTGTAAAGTCATTAGCCAGTGTGTGAAGTAGTTGTATTATCCTTCCAGGTATATTTCTGCTTTACAAGAAACATACCCAAGAGGAACCAGCCAGAAGAATTTCTGACTTCAGGCCATTAGAAGGAAAGGTTATGTTGAGAGTAGTCCTTCAATCTTAGGTTACAATTGATTATGCTAAATTATGTGTTCATTATACTATAATATTTTGAAAAATATTTTGTAGTTGAACTTTGAGCTTGGTAGTTCTTATATCTGTTTTCTTGCCCGTGATATCCCCCTAATGACTTGCAGTTATTATCCCATTATACATACTGTAGTTACATGTAACTACCAGCGACAGTAGGGCCTTTGGCTGTAGGAGACAGTTAACAAAACTGATTTTTGATGTCAACCTGCAGGTGGTTGGAGAGTGAACAAGAGGATGCCCACTAAGTTCTTTGCTTCTGTATGAACAGGGCTGTGCAGTTCTATTTTCTCTTCGTGAGCCCATGGATTTTTCACTTACTACTTTATGTAGTTTGAATCCATACAGGAGCAGGGAGGAATGGATTGAGCAGTAGAAAAAAGTCTCCCCAAGAGGAAGCTTAACTTTTTAGCTCTCTTAATTGCTTAGTAATTTAAGGCCACAGGCAACTTAACAGTTGAACCCTGTGTGCCAAGAGCAGTGTCTTTTGGTGCCCCTTTGGCTCAGAAAGTTAGATCATTTATGTAGGTGTCTGTTGGGCAGATCTGACTTAATTACTTTAAATGCAGGATTTCTCATTAGAAAATGACTTTCTTTAAAATTACTTAATTATTTATAAAGGAATCCATTGAGTTCTTAATTCTGTGAACTGTCTAGGTTATCAGTTCAATAAATTCTTAATGAATGCTGCTACTTACATGGTAATCCTGTGCTGTGCTCTGAAGTATCGAGTTTAAGATTGTATTATTTGCAGAATGATATTGATGGGAAGATGGTAAAAGAGCTAGCCACTAAATCCATGTTTTTCCCATGTGTTAGGTTTGAGTGAGTAGTGAATACTCAAGAAATTACAATTGTATGTAGGGTTTTTGTTTATTAATATCTACAGTAAATTCTTGAAGGCCTTTCTATGCATTTTAATTTTGATGGCAGGGTTTTTTCATTGGTTTTAGAAAGCTGTGGTTTAGAGAGAACATTAAGACCATGTAGGTTTAATCTTTTTATCGGTTAAGTAAACTGCTTTTGCCATGGGTAGAACTGTACTTTCTACCCTGATCATTTGTCTTTTAGCAGATTTGACCATTATTTGCACTGGGAAAAAAAGTGTTTGTGCGAATCTGTTACCAGTTAATGCAAAGTCACTGTTCTACTGACAGTGGGCTGATAGGGTGATCTTTATATATGAAGATTACACAACCACCCACCCTAGACAGTTCTGGTGGATATACCAGTGATTAATATTATTATTGTGATTCTGCAGCTCAGCCTTGAATCGGATTTTTAAGTTGCTTGTTAGAGGAAATTAGGCCTTTTCTCTCTGTTCACATCTGTTTTGATGACTAATCCTACACTAGGATAGGTAAGTAACCAACATATTGGAATGGAATGCAAAAAAGAGCTAGATAACCTTTGAAAGTTCTCCGCCCTAACCACCAAAACATTTATCCACATCTAAATGTGTAGCATTAACTGTATGAAAGTAATGGAAATGTAATCTAATTGGGGTAAACATGATATACTATAGTCTTTTGCATTTTTAATCTTAGGCGCGTGCGCTCTCTCTCTCTCTTTTTAACATTTATTTATTTTTGAGAGACAGAGTGTGACAGGGGAAGGGACAGAGAGAGGGAGACAGAATCCGAAGCAGGCTCCAGGCTCTGAGCTGTCAACACAGAGCCTGACTTGGGGATTGAACCCACGAACCATGAGATCATGACCTGAGCCGAAGTCAGACACTTAAGCCACTGAGCCACCAAGGAGCCCCCAGGCTCTCTATTTTTTAATCCACTGAGGACAGTAAATATTCCTCATTATGTATCAATTTCCTTCACAAAAAAGAAGGAAGTGGGAAATTGTCATATATGGAAGACTTTAACATTTTAAACCCATGTTTATAAGTCATCTAAAATGTCTACTTGGTACATTATGTCTTGTGCTTTCATTAAAAGTATTCTTGGGGCACCAAGAATAGAACATGTGACTTTTTTTTTTCCTTAAAAAAAAAGGTTTTTTTTTTTAAATGTTTGTTTATTTTTGAGAGAGGCAGACAGAGAGATAGAGTGCTAGCAGGGTAGGTGGAGAGACAGGGAGACACAGAATCCGAAGCAGGCTCCAGGCTCTGAATTGTCAGCACAGAGCCTGATGCGGGGCTTGAACCCACAAACTGCAAGATCATGACCTGAGCCGAAGTCAGAAGCTCAACTGACTGAGCCACACAGGTGCCCCCATGTGGCTCTTGATCTTGGGATTGTGGGTTAAAGCCCCACATTGGGTGTAGAGATTACTTAAAAATAAAATCATTAAAAAAACAAAGTCCTACAACTGTATTCTTAATTGAGGATTCATATTTAAAAACTTAAGTTTGGGGCGCGCCTGGGTGGCTCAGTCGGTTAAGCGGCCGACTTCGGCTCAGGTCATGATCTCGTGGTCCGTGAGTTTGAGCCCCGCGTCGGGCTCTGTGCTGACAGCTCAGAGCCTGGAGCCTGTTTCAGATTCTGTGTCTCCCTCTCTCTGACCCTCCCCCGTTCATGCTCTGTCTCTCTCTGTCTCAAAAATAAATAAACGTTAAAAAAAATTTTTTTTTAAAGAAAATAAAAAACAATAAAAACTTAAGTTTGGAATTTTTAAAAAAAAGATACATGTGGACATAGCATAAATTTTGAGACCTAAGATATATTGTTTTTTTAAAGGCATTGTGATATAATTCACATACCATACAAGTCCACACATTTAAAATGTACAGTTAAGTGTTTTCTTTAAAGTTTACTCAGAGTTGTGCAACAATCACCACCATTGATATAGGGAATATTTATCACTCCAATAAGAAACCCCATAGCATACCCTTTAATGTTCCCACCCTGCATTCCCACTCACCTCCACTCCCTTTTAATAGCAACTGCTAATCCACATTCTGTCTCTATAGATAATTGTTATTCTGGATGTTTTATTTAAATGGAACCATACAGGGGTGCCTGGGTGGCTCGGTCTCATGTTAAGCATCTGACCTCAACTCAGGTCATGATCTTGTAGTTCATGGGTTTGAGCCCCACGTCAGGCTCTGTGCTGATGGCTCAGAACCTGGAGCCTGCTTTGGATTCTTTGTCTCTCTTTCTCTCTGTCCCTCCCCTGATCACGTGCTTGCTCTCGCTCTCTCTCTCATTCTCTCAAAAATAAATAAAACATGAAATAAGTAAATAAATAAATGGAACCATACAATACGTGGGTTTTTTGTCACTTTTATGTGGCATGTTTTTGAGGTTTATTCATGTAGCATGTATCAGTATTCCATTGCTTTTTATTGCCAAGTAATATTCCACTGTGTGCATAGTACTGTGTCTTATTTCTCTGTTCATCTGATCAGTTGATGGTTATTTGAGTTCTTTCCATTGTTTTAAAATAATTTCCAATACAGAATGCTGCTGCTGGGAACGTCTTTTTCCATACTCGTGGATGTATGTTTCCATTTCTCTTGGGTGTATATGCAGGAGTGGAATTGCTAGGTCATATGATAACTGTTATTTAACATTTTGAGGAACTATCAGACTGTTTTCCACAATACCTACACTACTTTTGCATTAACATTGTAGTATATGAGTATTCCATTTTGTCTGCATCCTTACCAACATTTGTTTCTGTTTTTTTGTTTATAACCATCTTATTTCATACAAAGCGGTATCTTGTTGTGGCTAAGAATTGCCTTACCCTATAGATAAATGCTATTGAGCATCATTTCATTTGTGGTTTTTTTGGTCATTTGTGTATCTTTAAAGAAATATCTGTCCAGATCCTTTGTTCATTTTTAAATTGAGTTAGTATTTTTTTTAATCTTTGAGTTGTAAGAGTCCTGTATATATTATTAAAATCTAAAGTAAGTCTCCTATTTTGTTGGTTGTCTTTTTTACTTTATTGGTAATGGCCTTTGAAACATAGAAATTTTTTAATTTTGATGATGTCTGATTTATCTGTTTTTCTTTTGTTGTTTCTGCTTTTGGATATATTTATAAGACAGCTGTGTCTATAACTTAAGGTCAGAAAGATTTTTTTTAATTTTAATTTTATTTTTTTAAATTTATATCCAAATTAGCATACAGTGCAACAATGATTTCAGGAGTAGATTACTTAATTCCCCTTACCCATTTAGCCCATCCCCCTCCCCGCCCACTCCCTCCAGTGACCCTCTGTCTGCTCTCCATATTTATGAGTCTCTTTTGTTTTGTTCCCCTCCCTGTTTTGATATTATTTTTGTTTCCTTTCCCATAGGTTCATCTGTTTTGTCTCTTCTTGACATCTGTTAAGTCCTCATATGAGTGAAGTCATATGATTTTTGCCTTTCTCTAATTTCACTTAGCATAATACCCTCCAGTTCCATCCACGTAGTTGCAAATGGCAAGATTTCATTCTTTTTGAGTGCCGAGTAATACTCCATTGTGTGTGTGTATGTATGTGTGTATATATATTATACATGTACAGTATACTATATATATATTATATGTATGTACGTACATATATATATATTATACATATTTACATATATACACACACACACCCACTGCATCTTCTTTATCCATTCATCCATCGATGGACATCTGGGCTCTTTCCATACTTTGGCTATTGTTGATAGTGCTGCTATAAACACTGGGGTGCATGTGTCCCTTCGAAACAGCACACCTGTATCCCTTGGGTAAATACCTAGTAGTGCAATTGCTGGGTCGTAGGGTAGTTCGACTTTCAGCTTTTTGAGGAACCTTCATATTGTTTTCCAGAGCGGCTGCACCAGCTTATATTCCCAAGAGAGATTTTTTTTTTTAATAGACTAATTTTTAAAGAGGAATTTTAGTTTCATAGCACTATTGAGCAGAAGGTACAGAGATTTCCCGTATCCTTCTTTCCCCCTAAGTTTTAGCAGTAATGGCTCCACATGCATTTGTAGGTTTTTGTGTGAACAAAAATTTTCAGCTCCTTTATGTAAATACCCAGGAGCACAATTGCTGGATTGTTTGGTAAGAGTATGTTTAGTTTTATACGAAACTGCCAAACTGACCTCAAAAGTGGCTGCACTGTTCTGCACTCCCACCAGCAAGGAATGAGTGTTCCTTCAGCCGCACGTCCTTGTAAGCGTTTGGTGTTGTCGGTTCTAGATTTTGGCCAAAGGGGTAGGTTGTACTGGTATCTTACTGTTGTTTTAATTTGCATATATCCCTGGTGACCACGACGTGGAGCATCTTTCCACGTGCTTACTGCCATCTGTATATCTTTGGTGACGTGTCTGGTAAGGTCTGGCCCGTTTTTTCAACCAGGCTGTTTTTCTTATTGTTGAACTTTAAAGGTTTTTGTGGGTTTGGGATAGTATAATAGTCTTTTACCAGAAATATCTTTTGCAAATATATTCGACTAATCTGTGGCTTACTGTCTTATTCTGTTAACATTTCCTTCACAGAGCAGAAGTTTTTAATTTTAATGAAGTTCATGCTACCATTTTTTTCTGTCCTGGATCGTGACTTTGGTATTGTATCTAAAAGGGCATTGTCAAGTCATTGTTCGTCTAGATTTTCTCCTATATTCTAGGAGTTTTAGTTTTGTGTTTTACATTTCGGTCTGTGATGCGTTTTGAGTAAATTTTTGTAAAGGGTGTATGGTTTGTGTCTAAATTTGCTTTTGTTTTTTTGTTTTTTTTTGCATTAAAGGTCCAGTTGTTCAAACATTATTTGTTGAAAAGACTGTCTTTTCAACATTGTATTACCCATTGTATTACCTTTGCCCCTTTATTAAAGATTATTTGACTGTATTTATGTGGGTCTGTTTCTAATCTCTTTATCTGTTCCATTTATCTATTTGTCCATTCTTTTTCCAATACCACACTGTCTTAATTATTGTAGCATTATAGTAAGTTGGATTGTATCAATCCTCTGACTTTGTCCTTGTCCTTTATTTTTAGAATGCAGGAGCAAGGGAGAAGGGAGTTGGAGAGAGAGAGAGAGAGAGAGAGAGTGAGAATATGAATCTCAAGCACACTTAGCATAGAACCCAATGTGGGGCTTGATCCCGTGACCCTGGGATCATGACCTGATCTGAAATTAAGAGTTGGGATGCTCAACCAACTGAGCCACCCAGGCGCCCTAACTTTATTCTTGTTCTTAAGGTCACAAAGGTTTAATCTTATATTTTCTTCTAAGAGTTTTATGGTTTTTTAGCCCATACAGTTAGGTCAGTCATACATTAGGTCTGTCATCATTTTAAGTTAGTTTTTGTATATGGTAAAAGGTGAAGATCCAGTTTCATTTTTTTGCTGAATATCCTGTTGTTCCTGTATCATTTGTTGAAAAAAAAGTATTTTCCAGTTGTAAATGTGACAGTATGTTTCTGGCTCCTTAGTTCTGTTCTGTTGGTCCTTTTTTTTTTTTTTTTAATTTTTTTTTTTTTTTTTAATGTTTGTTTATTTTTGAGACAGGGAGAGACAGAGCATGAACGGGGGAGGGTCAGAGAGAGAGGGAGACACAGAATCTGAAACAGGCTCCAGGCTTTGAGCTGTCAGCACAGAGCCCGACGCGGGGCTCGAACTCACGGACCCCAAGATCACGACCTGAGCTGAAGTCGGATGCTTAACCGACTGAGCCACCCAGGTGCCCCAGTTCCATTGGTCTTTATGTCTGTTACTGTGCCACTGCCACAGTGTCTTGATTATTATAGCTTTGTAGTAAGTTTTGAAATCAGGAAGTGTGAGTTCTCTAACTTTGTTCTTTTTTTGAAGATTATTTTATCTTCTCTGTGTCCCTTGCATTTCCATATGAAATTTAGGATCAGTTTATCAATTTCTGCAGGAAAGGCAGCTGGGATTTTGATATAGGTATTGTGCTAAATCTGTAGATGAATTTTGGGAGTATTGTCATGTTAACATTGTTAAATTTTCTGGTCCATGAACATGGGATATCTTTCCATTTATTTAGATCTTGAACTTCTTCCAACAATATTTTATAGTTTTTGGAGTAGAACGTTTGGAATTCTTTTGTCAACTTCATGTATATTTTATTCTTTTTAATTCAATTATAAATGGAGTTGATTTTTAAGTTATTTTCATATTCATTGTTAGTACATAGGAATACATTTTAAAATTTGTTTTTAATGTTTATTTGTTTATTTTTGAGAGAGAGAGAGAGTGAGCAAGCAAGCAGGGGAAGGGCAAGGAGAGAGGGAGACACAGAATCCGAAGCAGGCTCTAGGCTCTGAGCTGTCAGCACAGAGCCCGAAGCGGGGCTTGAACTCAAGGACCGCGAGATCATGACCTGAGCCGAAGTTGGACATTTAACCACTGAGCCACCCAGGCGCCCCTAGAAATACATTTTTAATGTTAATCTTGTACTATGTAATGTTGCTGAATTTGTTTATTAGCTCAAATATTATGTTTAGTGGATTAAAAATAGTGTTATATATACAGTGTCATCTACAAACCTTTATTTTTATTCAGGACTTATTATATTTAGGTTTTACATGTGTAGAAGGTGATTTATGAAAGTGTCCTCCACCCCAGGCTGGTGGAGCAACGTATACGAGGCTCCTGGTTGTGGCAGATGTTAGAATCACCCCCTGGCCCATTGAGCTAATCATAATTACTCAGCCATTGTGCCCCGATCTCACTGTGCTGAAGGAAACGGAGACAGAATCCACCTGCTTTTCATTCTGTTGCAGATCACTACTGTCCAAAGAAAGTGTCCCTAGTCCTGTGATCCTCTGTCATGGGATCATCCCAATTTAAAAACGGGCTCTACAGTCCTGGGTGGTTTGATTTCTGCCTCTTTCTCAAAACTCTTGTTTGCTCATTTGGTGAAGCTGTTCTCTCAGGCCGTTTCCTTTCTGCCATGGCACCTTCTCACATGGGTTTTCCTGCCTGGACCCCTCCCCTTCGCCTGATCACCTCCTAAGTGTGCCGCAGTTGTGTACCTTGAATCAGGTTTCTTTTGCTATGGTTTCTCATATGCATGTTATATGTGATTTTCTCCTCTTGGCTCACTTCTCAGCTGTAAGTTTTCATGTGTAGCTTATTTGAGTAAATCTGTTTACTCATTTAGAAGTTCATGAGAACATGGGTCATGTTTTTTGTTCACTGTGTTGTTTCAGCACCTTGCACAGTCTGGCATATAATAATAGATGCTTAACAAATATATGTTATTTAATTATTGAGGTAAGGTGATTTGATTCTGAAGTGTTATTTCAGTTCTTGGATGTTTGTTTTTGCTGCTAAGATTATTTAGCTAGTAGTTCACCTGGTGTCCATAAATGCTTAAGGGTTTTGGCAATGCTAATCATAAATGACAGTATCATTTGTAATAAGAATGTTTGGCAGGTATGTTTGGTATGTTGGCTTTAATACTTCTTTTTTTAGTTTGGTTACACTGCCTTTTATTGATATTCTATTTTTGTGGATCTGATTTGGTTTTGATAAAAAAAATTTCAACTCTGTCTCTTGGGTAAAGCTAACTGGATCATAAAATAGTAATGGGATATAGAAGCCTTCACCTAAATTAGGATTTCCAGTAAAGCCGATGTTACTATTTGCAGGGAAGGCTTGGGAAAACATTCAGGTGAGGTCAGTTCTCCTTTATTTCAAAGGACTTTTGGTTACTTGGACTGAATGCTGTCTTACTAAGCCTGGGCTCATTGGTTCTGTGTTGTGCCAGAAAGAGAAATAACCGTTTTTGTTGTTAGAAGAATTTATAGTGGCAGAGGTTAAATATTTAAGAAGAAAAACTTGGCTTCCCTTTGCTTCTGAAGCTCGGTTTTACAAATGAGGTAGCTTAAAAAGAATATGGGAAGATGGAGAAATGAAAGTTTTTATTACTTTTGTAAAATGTTCATTGTTGCCACAGGATCTTCCTATATCATGAAGTATTTATAAGAATAGGCTGTGGGAAGGGCGCCTGGGTGGCTCCGTCGGTTAAGCGTCCGACTTCAGCTCAGGTCACGATCTCACGGTCTGTGAGTCCGTGAGTTCGAGCCCCGCGTCGGGCTCTGGGCTGATGGCTCGGAGCCTGGAGCCTGCTTCCGATTCTGTGTCTCCCTCTCTCTCTGCCCCTCCCCTGTTCATGCTCTGTCTCTCTCTGTCTCAAAAATAAATAAACGTTAAAAAAAATTTAAAAGAAAAAAGAATAGGCTGTGGGAATTTTCAGACTCTCTGCAGTTGCTTGAGGATGATTCGCGGTTACTGTATAACTCACCGACTTTTTACAGTCTGCTACCGCCACAAGACGATGCCCTTACTAAAGATGTTAGACGAACAAGAACTTATTTGCATATATAAGGACCCGTGTATTTCCAAAGATGACTTTTCTCCTCTCACATTAAGATATGTGCTTACTGATAATACCGTTTGTTGTTTGAAACCTGAAGGCTTGTTGCTCGGGACTCCGGTGACTCTCCGTAGCAGGGTGGGATTCGATTCTGTCCTTCTGGCTCTTAGCCCAGTGTGTTTGTCTCTGGTCATATAGTTATAAAATAGGACAGGTGGTACATTTATATGCCTTTGAGTTCTTAGAATTTGCTGAGCTTTCCCTAAGAGAATTTTAGAGCTCGATAGGATCGTTGTGAAGAGAGGGTAGAGAACATAGAGTTAATACTTCACTGTTCTGAGGTGCAGTTGAATTTACATCTGACTACAGCTGATTTTCTAGAGGGTTAAGATAGTGTTGAGCTTAGATGACTGCTTGGGTTTTAGCACTTCAGAATTTGAACCCTTGCGGGCTTCTATTTGGTACAGTGACAGAGACATCATTGTCCTGTAACTCGTGATTTTTGAATCTGGTGAAAGTATGGGAAGGTAAAGTAAGATTAGATGTGGATGACAGATTTTTGAAAAGACATAGGATCATTAAAAGACTGAAAGCAGCTCTCTGTATGGCTGTCTTACTGCACTTTATTTTCTTTGGTTACAAATGAATTATTCTGATACAAAATATAAATTATTGGGGCACCTGGGTGGCTCAGTCGGTTAAGTGTCCGACTTCGGCTCAGGTCATGATCTCGCGGTTCGTGAGTTCAGGCCAGATTCTGTGTCTCCCTCTCTCTCTCTCTGACCCTCCCCCATTCATGCTCTCTCTCTGTCTCAAAAATAAAAATAAACATTGAAAAAAAAATTTTTTTTTAATATAAATTACTTGAGTTCAGTATTTATTGTAGATAAATGTTTAAAGCCATAGCCCAAGAAGATTCTTGATTTAGAATCTGATGCAGATTTTGGTAAATGATAGCTATTTAACCAGTATCAATCTGTTGTGACTTATACGTCTTGTAAAATCTGACAGGCGTATAAAATGTATAATGAATGATTAATTAGTAAATAATCATTTCATTGTCAGACTTCTCTTTCATTAGTGACACATTTGGATAAAAAAAGATAAAGCAGTATAATGTTTAGATATTATGACATGTTAATGTAGTGGTATAAATCGAAACTTTTGAAAAGGAAACTGTTGTTTTTGAAAGAAACTTTTGCTTTACTTGACATCATTTTTTAAATTGTTGTCTTAAGAATAGAAATGCTAGATAGATCTCTGAATTTTAGAGGTAGTCTTTGTTTTTAAAGTAAGCTACACTATGAATTATCTGGAGAAGTGATATTTTGGGGTGTCATATATATATATATATATATATATATATATATATACACACACACACACACACACACACACACACAGAAATAGTGAATTGGCAGTAACAAATTAAAAATTGAAATACCTGACTTTTTTACATTTTGAGTGTACAGATGTGGTCCAGATCTGTATATGACTGTTCTTTTCACACTGTGATGTGCTTCTCACTTTTTTTTTAAATTGCAAAGTAATACTTGTACATCCATAGTAACAGTATTTCAAGTACTCGGAAGGACCCTCAGAGCCTCTCATTCAAAGGCAAGCACTTCAGCAGCTCACAGCACAGTCTGCCACCTAAAACAAGTCTTTCTTGTCCGAATAGCTCTGTTCTTAAAAATTTGCTCCATCCATTATTACGACACTGCTTTGTTTTTGTTTTTGTTTTTTTCAAGTTTTTATTAAAATGCTTTTGGGAATGGTCACATGGACACACGTGGTTGTATCCTACTGTACCAACGGGAGTATATGTGCACTTTTATTAGGATGAAATGGTGTTAGTGGCTGTGCTGGGCTGACTTAAAAGAGAAGGTAGTTAAGTTTGCAGTGTTGTAGAGCAATTCTTCAAAGAACAGTTAGGGTAACCTCTTAGCAAAGTGTGTTATAAATGAGCTTTCTAGTAGAAGGCAAATATCATGCCAGAGGTAAAAGTCCCTTCTAGGTTTGGAGTTGGAAAACAAAACTCAAATGAAATTTAAAATAACTGGGGGGAAAGGTATTTCCTGGCAGGTGTCAGGTATTAACCTCACAGATCTCCATGTGCTGTTAGCAAAATGTAAGGAATTAACATCATTTAAAAAATATGCTGATTGTCAGCTTTTAGAGCAAATTTGGCCATACATATGAGGCACCAGGAAAAGTATGCTTAAAAACAGACCAAGATCAGGGAAGCTGAAACCAGGATTTTTAAAAAATTAAATATTTGAAGATTATTTTGAACCCTATGTTTAGGTGAGCATTTGCAATTATGTCCATTTCATACCTGGAAAAAGCCCTCACTTGAATGTATGTCTTTCCATTTTCTCAATATAAATCTTTGATATCCAAAAGAATTTATGGAGCATATACATTTTCTAAATCAAGGGTGAAAAGAGAATTAAACAAGTATCTTGGTTTAGGTTTTGTTTCCTTTTGCAATACTTACTAATCTTTGAAGTTTTCACCTTCCACTCACTGAAGAACAGTGGCCAACCCCTTGTCGACTAGAACTGGCCTAGTTAGGATATGGGAGATTCTTTACTCTCTTGGAATGAGATTTGCCTTGTTTCCAAGACTAGCAAACTCCGTAAGTATTGCTCCCTTTACTTCTCCCAGTATTCTCCCTCTGTGCTTAAACTGTGTGTGTAGCGTTCTTCGGGGTTATAGATTTTAACTTTCTCTGGCAGTTGACCGGCACCTGAAGTATTTGGCTTTCTTAGAGCAGCTTGCGTTTGCTGGCTGCCTGGGTGGCTGTATTGACAAGAAAATGGGCAAATGGTCTCCTTTGAGACTAACCACTTTACTATGGTTATGTGAATGTGTCTCATATCCCCCTAACTTAAAAAGAAATCTATACCTTATGTAAGCATATAAAGTATTAATAAATTGTTATTTTTCTCCGTGAAAATATTTAGTAAAATTATACACGTGTATTTAGTTTGTTAGATCTGGATATTCAACAAAATAACAATTTGTTACCATTTTAATGTAAGATTGCAAACTCCTAAAAAATTGGAACTGGATTGTCATGATTTTCTTTATGCATCTCTGCTCAACATAGTACTTAGCATAAGTAATAAACATTTTCCATTAATGAACAGTATATATAAAAATCATTACCTTTTTATTAATAAAATGGGACATTGAAATTTAAGGGGAATAAAACTGGAAAAGATGAAGTGAAATCGGTTTTATGAAGCGCAAAGAATTTATTGCCTTACTCGGGTACTTTATTTCCTATGCTCAAGCCTCCTCCTTTTTTTATGCACCAGCCTTTTATTGTGGAAAATTTCAAAGATGTACAAAAATAAATATCTAGTTTCAACGGCTTTAAATCCTTGTTTCATCTGTACTCTTCCGTCCTTAGGTAATTGTGAAGCAAATCCTAGACATTATGTGGTTTCATCCACGAATATTTCATTTTGTTTCTCTGAAAGATAATCAAGCCTTTGTTTTCAGACATGTTAAATAAAATACGTAGTATTCAGTCCGCATATCCTGAGTGCACAACACACTGTGAATAACGTGAGACCAATAGGTGCCTGGTGAGAAAGTGAAATCATTTTAATAACTATTGACACACTAAAAGCTTAGCATTTGTGGGCTGATTTTTTTTTCCGTCTTTTCAAAACCCAGGCTTACTCCATTCCCAGTTCTAACAGTCTTTCTTGTGGCTTCCAACCCGTTCCCTGCACCTCCACAAGGTGGCAGATGAAGGAAGAGAAAAGTGAAATTTAAGTGACTCCGACTTGAGTTTCACTTTTATTCATCAGTCAGATGGCGTTGCAGAACGTTTTTGGAGCAGAAATATTTTTTCAGAAACAAGCAAGCAGACTTCTGAAACAGTTCACCGTTTCCCCCTTGCTCTACAGAGACAAAATATTAGATATTTCAAAAGAGAGTTAAGTAATAATCTCTTATAAAATAGTTTCCACAGCATTATCACGGTCTTTTAATATTCTCTGTTAATGATTTGGGCTTTAATGAAAATACAGCATTTGAACTTGTGTCTGATTTTTGGAAGCTGCAGTTTTGGATAACTGTTGGTGAAATTTCTCATTGAGTGATGCAAATGTCGCCTTAGTTGATGTACTTAGCTGGACGTTTGTTGCCAGTGCAGTGACATAACTACCGTGTTTATGCCCAGACAGCTCTCCCTTTCCTTAAAACCTCAGTTTCTACATCAGTGTCGTTGAGTGAATTATGTTCATGCACACTTAGAAACATGTGATGGTTACTGGTTAACTTCTATATGGCGAAGATGCTATTACGTTCGGGGTTCGTTTGATGTTGAAACACTTGAGCACCAGCAAAGTGGCTTTTTAGTCCGTGGGAATTGTAAATGAGCACCTGGAGAGTTGTCTGTAAACTAGGTATTTGTCTGGAAGTGGTGTTTGCATGATCTAATATGTGGGAGTTTTTCTGCTTCAGTATGCTATATATTCTTGTTCTTTTTTCGTTTCCCAAATAATACATTTCTTGTGGAAATGCTGTTTTTCCAAGTAGTCTGTTGTGAGACTCATTTTGTATATGTGGTTTGAGCTGTTTTAAGATATTGGGGGGAAATGCTGGGATAAATACGCAGAAACTGATTTTCCTTTTTTGCTCGTGTTTTGACATCTGTTTTCCACGCATGTTTTTCTTCTGTTGCCACCATTGGCACCTCTGATCATCGAAGTTTTTATGTCCCTGCAGCATGACATGTAATTCTGATGAAACTGTTGCCTTATATTTCTGTAGAGTTCTTTCTTTTTTTTAAGCACTTAATGCCTTTTATTCCTAAGCTTCATGCATGAATTATGTAGCATATGTGAAGAGGCTTAAACCGTTTCCATTACATTCTTTCTGGATGGCTCCTGTTATATTTAGGATATACTTATACTTTAGACAAAGTAAGAATGTTATTGTTGTTGACCTTGACACCAGATAACTGGGCAGACATTATATAGCTATGTTTGAATCTTCACAAAATGTGCTGTTAAAGCCAACAGAGTCCTGGCGGGAGACTCTTCTGGATAGCAGAGTTATGGAGCTGTTTTTCACAGTAAGTCTTGCTTTTCATTTCTGGTGGTGAAGGCCAAGGAAGAGTGCCACTGAAAAGAGTACATGCTTCTGTGTGTGTCCTAAGTAAAACAGGACCGGTTGCTTTTCTCCTTTAAACCCTTCTCTCCTAATCAATACATCTGCTTAAACAAATTACAGAGGAATGTTCTTGGTAATTTATAAAAGTGTTATAGAAGTATGAATATCTTGGAGCTGATATTCTCAGACTTTTTGATCTCAGAAGCCCTTTACATTCTTAAAAATTATTGAAGACCCCGAAGGGCTTTTGTTTATGGGGATATAACTACTAATATTTACCACATTAAAATTTCAAACGAAAAACTTTAAAAAATAATTTGTTGATTCATGTAAAAGTAGCATTGGGAGGGGCATGTGGCTGGCTCAGTCAGTGGAGCATGTGATTCTTGATCTCAGGATTGTGGGTTCAGGCCCCCTGTTGGGTGGGGAGATTACTTAAAATCTTAGGAAAAAAAATAGTACCCAAACCCTTACATATTAACGTAAATAACATTTTAATGAACAGATAGCTGTATTTTTGGAAAAAGAAAAGTTTACTGAAGAGTGGCATTGTTTTATATTCTTGTAAAACTCTGATGTCATGCTTAACTGAAGACTGATTCTCAGATCTGCTTCTACATCCAGCTGGTTGTAATATTACAGGTCAAGTAACCTGGAGGAAACTCCACTGTATACATGTGTGACAGTGTGTTAGTACCAGTGTGGAAACGGTTTTGCCCTTACACACAACCCGACGTGGTCTTAGCAATGTGTCAGGATCCCTGGACGACACTTGAAGAACTGCCATAACAGAGTAGAGGGTACTTTATGTGCTCATTTATCAGTCATGGGTCAAGGTAGTGTTTTTGAATAGCAATTTATTTCGATTATAACTTCACATGGTCTTGTTTATTGTTTGCTAGAAAGAAGTAGGCTCGGGGCACCTGGGTGGCTCAGTCTTAAGCGTCTGACTCGGGCTCAGGTCACGATCTCGCGGTTCCTGAGTTCGAGCCCCGCGTCGGGCTCTGTGCCGACAGCTCGGAGCCTGGAGCCCGCTTCGGATTCTGTGTCTCCCCCTTCCTCTGCCCTTCCCGTACTCACGCTCTGTCTCTATCAAAAAATTTTAAAAAAGAAGTAGGCTGTACGTTCCCATGTTTGTTCATGAGGGTCCCCACTGTAATAGTCAAAGGCTGGTGAAAGAAATGTATGTGTGTGGAGGGGAGAGGGATGTTGATTTGCTGTCAATAGCCTAAGCCCACAAGTTAGATGTAATGACTGGGGCAGAAGTCCAATAAAGACCAGTTAAGAAGAAAAAAATGGAAGCTGTTTTAATCCCAACCATTTTAGTTTCTCACCTTTTTATTTGTTTGAAAAATATTATTTACTATCCTTACAACTGCCTTCCCTTCTCGGTTCAACCATGTAAAATATTGTCATTGTATGGTACGTATTTTAAAATACCTAGAATCAGGTTGTTCGACCATGGTTGTATACATAAAAATGTTTTCTGTAGAAATGCTGAGACTTCATCACCTTGCAGTATATTCTGTAAATCGGAGCGATGGTGACCGAAAGCATCTCAGCATCAAAGAGGCAGTTGTAACTAAATTAACAGGTTCTGGCGCCTGCCATATCTGACAGAAATTGTCTCGATACGTATCCGAGTTCACTTCTTTGTGTTCTTCGTTTGACTGAAAGAAGAGCCCATTCCAGCAGTTTTTGAAAAGGTGCAAAACTTGCTGGCGGTACTGGAAACAGCTACCCCGAATCCGAGCAGCTGTCTAGACAAAGCAGACAGCTGTTCCTGTCAGCTGTGAACCGCCACACGCAGATGGCTTCTCAGCCTAAAAGTTAACCCTTTTTGCATGGTCGTCTTAGCAGTTTTGCGTCTGGGGCCTGGTACTTTCGTTTGAGGAGCTGATAAGCAACTTGAGTTTGTAAATTGTTACAGAGAGGACAGTGGGGCTGATCTTTTTATTTCGTTCGGGTTTTGTTAAACTTATTTTCAATCGTGAGTTCGTTACCGAATAGAAAGCAGTGTTCCGTTGGTTATCCTCATTTCTCTAGATTTGAGTATATAGACATAAATACACTATTGAACGGAATTAAAACTTTAAGTATGTTGGTCACATCTGAATCGAGAAACACTCGAGGTGACATTCTGCCCCTCGGAAGCTTACAGATGTCTCAGTTTCTCTTTCTTCCACGAGGTATTGGAAAACCCACTCTCGTTAGTTTTTCCTCCTGCCTTCTTGGCTGATCCTTCTTGACCTCATTTGTGCTCTCTGTTTTTCTCTGCTCATTGCCAAACTGCTAGTGTTCTGTCTCAGTTCTCAACCCTGCCGACCGTATACGCTCTCCTCGGACTATCTCTTCCACACGTAGGACTTCAAGTGCCACGTCTGCACCGATGACTCCTAAATCTATATTCAGCACAGGCTGCTCCAAAGTTCCAGAGCCTTATAATCCAAGTGCTTACTGGATGTTTTAATTTGGAAGGCCTACAGACATCTCAGATTCAGCATGTTCCAGTAGAATTTATCATCTTACTGACTTGCTTCTGTTTATTCTCGTCTTGCTTCACCATTCACCTCTGTGGGTGTTCTGTTAGACTTTGCGTTTCCTTAGCCCTCTGCTTTCCCTACTCAGGTGATGAATTCAGTTTTTAACTTGTCACATGGTTCCGTTGCGGAAGAACTCCTTTGTAAGGCTGACATTGGAAGAAGGGCAGGAGTCTACTGTATTACGCAAGAACTAATCATTATGGATCATGAGTTTTATATGGTTCACATTTCAGAGAACATAAATTAAGTTTGAACAGGACATGCAGGCTCTGCGGTAGTATTTTATTTTTATTTTATTGTATTACATAATCAGATTAGCCATTTCACTCATCATTTCTTTTGATTCCTCACTTCTGGACCAGTAATGAATAACCATTTGGCTCTCTGTTGGTAGAAAAGAAACCCTCTATTGTCCCAGATTGCATTGGATCCATTGGTTGAACGTACCCCCTGGATAACATGCTTCAATGTTGATTAGGTTAAACAGCATGATGAAATTTAGTTATACTTTTCAGATAAGGAACTTAAAAATGAGTTGTGTTCAAAAGTTCATGAACTGGACAATGTAGATTCTATGAATTTGCGCATTATACTTTTACTATATAAAACTTAAAATGTAATAGAACATATTTTGGGAAACATTTGTGTTATTCTAGACCAGGGATTGGCAGACTTTTTCTGTAAAGGCCAGGTAGTAAACATTAGGCTTTGCTGGTCACCTGTTCTCTGAGGCAGCTGTTCAGCTCTGCCTTTGTAGTACAGAAGCCCTTTGTAGTGCAGAAGCAGCATAGCTGATACCTAAACAAACAAGCGGGGCAGTGTTCCTGCAAAACTTTTGTAACAGCCATCAAAATGTGAATTTTGTTTAATTGTCCTGTGTCTTGAGATTTTGTTATTCTTTGGTTTTGTTTTTCCCAACCGTATAAATATGTAGAAACCATTCTGCAGGCCATACAAACATGAGCAGGAGGCCAGATTCGGCCATCGGCTGTGGTTTTCCAGCCCCTGTTGGAGACCGAAGAGGGTGGTGTATTTCAAGCGTCTCAATTAACTTTGTAACTCTTTAGTATTTTAAATATCTTAAAGCCTTAAGAAGTTCAAGGTTTAAAGAGTAATGAAATCAATCAGTGAATAAGGGTTTATTACCTGTTCGCTGTGTACCTGGGTACCAAAAGTGTACCTGTGAATATTTATAAGAAATATTCTAACTGCAAGTAATTTATAAATGATTTGCAGAGTCGAAGTGAACGTAACTTGAAACAAATAGAGCACAAGTGTTTAAAATTTTGTGACACATTCAGAAAGCAAAGAAATTTGTGTAAGAAAAGAAGGGCTGGAGAAGTCAAATGCTTGTGGAAAATAGAAGATGGTTGCCATCAATGTGGTTGGTGGATTAAGATAAAAAATACCTATAAGTTCTTTTTTTTTCCCCAAGTTTACTTATTTTTGAGAGAGAGCGAGAGCACACACGAGCGAGGGAGGGGCGCAGAGAGGGAGGGAGGGAGAGAGAGAGAGAGAGAGAGAGAGAGAATCCCAAACGGGCTCCCTGCTGTCAGCATAGAGCCCCGACGCAGGGCTCGATCTCAGGAACTGAGATCATGACCAAGAAGAGTCAACCGCTCGGCCGACTGAGCCACCCGGATGCCCCTGTAATTTCTTTACTAAGTGTATTTTCCTTAATTATGATTAGTTGTGTCAGATTTAAGCAATGAAACGTCTTTAAAATCTGAGAATATTAAGAACAGTGTAAAGTTAGGGAGCAGTAATTGATTTCCTTCAAACAGAATACTGTGTACGAGGTGTTTCACATCAGTGTTGCATCACTGATAGAAAATCTAGATGAGGCTTAAAGTGGACTAAGTAAAATTAAAAAAATGTTTAGCCCTTACTCATAGCAGTGTGTACAGGATAAAATGAGATTCAGACAAATTGTGGCAATGTCAGAGTTAATGCAAGAGTGTGCTTCTGTACTAGTTGAGTGAGTGAGTGGTGCTGGAAAGGTAAATTGCTTTTCTAAGTGTACGACTGTTTACTTCTACTAAAGCAGCATCTATATACTCCTGATTGAACTTGTCTGCTAACTTTAGCAAGAAGCTGTAGCTAGGCATAGTTAGCATAATACGGATGACTGTCGTCGTTGCTGTTTTTAGAAGAAGGCAGTATGTCTGACTGGCTGGCATCTGTTTCTCTCTTTGTCATAACATCCTGGAGACAGTTCAATTTTCAAAATGTAGGTAGCCCTCAGTTAAAAATTACTCGATATGTTTAAAAAATCATGGCCTGTAATGTAAAGTGGACTGAGGGGCAATTTTCAAATTCAGTTAGGTTCAGGAATTAATTTTCTAGAAATAACTAGCTACAGTGAATTTTTCTCTTACCTCATTCGGCATGATAGACACGTGACCCTTACAAAAGAAGAATTTATTTTTACGGATTAGTAATTCTTTCTAACAGGTACATCGAAAAATCAGAGAAGATTCAGATATGGCACAAGATTCTCTTCAGTGCCTTGCCCAGTTAGCTTCTCTTCATGGACCCATCTTCCCCGATGAAGGCTCACAAGTTGATTATCTAGCACACTTCATTGAGGGATTACTGAATACTATCAATGGGTAGGTATACTTGCCCTTTATAACTGAAAAAAGAGCTTTCAGTTTTTTCTTTATGTTTAACAGTAGAGGAGAAAAAGAAACTAGTGATTTTCCCTGTTTATATTTTAAAGTGTAGTTATGCGGGTAATTTGAAATTAATACACAGAGACATGCCTTGAAAAACAAATAGGTGATAATATTTGCATGTTTGGAGATGAGTTTTTGGGACTTTTCTTCTGCCACTTAATAATACTCATTACTTGATTTGTAGAATTGAAATAGAAGATTCCGAAGCTGTGGGAATCTCCAGCATTATCAGCAACCTGATAACTGTGTTCCCTCGAAATGTTTTAACTGCCATTCCAAATGAACTTTTCTCGTCCTTTGTTAACTGTCTCACACACCTCACTTGTTCTTTTGGGCGAAGTGCTGCATTGGAAGAAGTGGTGAGTGACTGTTTTAAAATAAATTGTGTCTGTTTTTTACAAGGAAATTTGCAATGCCTCTGCAACATTTCTCGTGACAAGTAATTAAGCAAATGCTAGCTATTGTTAAAATTGCATTTTTGTTTACATGTGAAAATTATTTGGCAATCTGTGTTTAGAAATGTTACTTTAAGAATTTCTGTGGATTAAAATCACTTTTGTAGATTAAATTTGTTGGTGTCAAGATTTTAACTTTGAGATAATTTAGTGTCTGAATATAGGAAATGGAATGAAACGTTTGTATTAAGGATTATGTTGAAACCCCATTTTAACGGTGAAAACTTTAAAGGGCGCTGCTAACATTGTAGTGTGGTTGTGATTATAATTTTATATTGTTTTGAGAATTTAAAAATTTTGGACTTATCTGGAAATTATGTGGATAAAATTTGGTTCACTTGATTGTAACCACGCTGGTTTTGATTAGGCTGTGTGCTCTTTTAATTTTTTTGGTTTAATAGTGTATCTTGGTGGCACGTAATTTTCATTAAATTAAGACCAGTAACAGTACGAAAGCTGTTTTTTGGTACAAGTTTTCAAATGTATATTTTCCAGATATAAAACTTAATTTAGGAAACATGTACTAAAACTCCTTGACGACACAGCTGTGTTTGTAAGTTACCGTGAATAACTACATTAATCATGGGAAATAATTTTTTCCTCCATAGTGGTTCTTAAATTGTTGAAATGAATTTTTCTTTTTATGGATCAATATGTGAATTTCTTTCAAAGACTGTAAGAGTAAAAAGAATATTTGTCAGTACCTGTTAGAATTGGTATTAGACACAAAATCCTGTGTTTTGTTGGGGGTGTGGCAATGTCTGTGCATTTTCATATCCCTTTAGGGGTGTTCAGAAGACAGAACTCGGGAATGATTTATGTACTCGGACACTTCAGCGGTTTGATGTGGAAAGGAACCAGGTCCGGCAGATATTTGTGTGTTTGAAAAAATGTAGTTAGTAGAGGAGTAGAAGTTTAAAGGCATTGTATGTGAGATTTGAACTTCTCAGGAGGAAAAATTATGTTCTATGCATGGAAATATAGGTCAATTTTAAGTATTTAAGCTTTATTCAAAACCCTTTCAGGTTGTTACAAATTCTGAATCAACTCAGGTTTCATTTAACATGGTCTCATTGTGCTTTCTCCCCCTTGGTTTGTTTTCTCTTCTAAACCAGGTAGATGAAACAGTATGTTGATCACATATTTAGAAACATAGCTGTATTTTAGTTTCTGTTTGTGGGTTAAGGAAGTTTCTAAACATTTTATAGAAGAATTGCTAGAAGATATATATCATTCTTGTTTTGCAGATTTTAAGTTTAGAATTCATTTATTTTGACCAGGAGACTGACAACTTGGAAAACAATGTTTCTGTCAAGGTTGGTCGAGAAATTTTAGAAAGCGGCAAGTGTAGATACTCGTTCAGAGTAGGCGTATTTGTGCTTGTTTCACAAGAAGGTGTGCTGCAGAAGTGTTCTTTTTTAAGTTCTTCTAATTGATCTGCTTATGACATTTAAAAATGGTTTTAAAAGAATTGGTTACCTGTTTCAAAAGGCAGAGGGGGAGGATTGGTCCGAAGCTTGGTATTGCTCGGAGCAGCCAGGTAGGCGAGGTTTGGTGAAGCTGGGGGGCAGCCGAAAGGGAGGCCCCTGCACGATGAGTTGCCAGAAGACTAAACAAATCCTCCTAAATGTCATCTCAGCCTCGTGCGGTTTTCATGTATCTTGTGTGTGCTGGGGGAGGGGAGGCTGGGGAATGTGCAGCTAATACCAAACTACTCGAACAAATCTCGCCAAACCAGAGTGGAAGTTCTGGGACGCGGGTCACATCATTTTTGTTTCCTTAGGTACCCGGTGATTGGAGTACTGGTCCCTAATACATAGTCGTTGACCTCAGGTGGAAAACTACATAAGTAAATGATCTTTTAAGTAAAAGTAGAAAAACTGAGACAAAAAGAACTGCTTTGAGAGTCAGTGATTCAGAAAGAAAGGTCATGAACTTTGAAAGGAGACTGTATAGTCATGAGCCAAGTAATTATAAACTACAGAATCTTGGACGAATTGCTTAACCTTTTTTAAGCATGTTGATATAGGTAGGATAATTATTTCTTCTAATGTTCTATGGGGTGGGTTAACAATATGAAAGTTCCTGTACGGTATGCACATTACAATGTGGAATAATAATGATAAAAATGAACCTTCATAATAATAGCATTTATTGAGAACCTATATTGTGAACACTGTCTTACCAAGTAAGACAAGTTTTTGAGTTTTGTTGTTTTGTGCAGGCTATAATAGTTTTAATATTACTTTTCTTCATAAGTTTAATTTTGTGAAATGTTCTGCTTTTCTCTAATAGTGAAGGAGGTTTTTCCTCAGTAGGAAAACAGATTCAGCATATACACTTTTGTCTCATTGTGAGAACATTTTTTCAGAACTATGCTTACTTAGGAATACATATAGATTGTCTCCTTTTTTTGAAATTTGTGTCTCTGGTGGTGATTATGTGGCTGCAGCGAGAAAAAAATATATATACGTGGGAGGAAAAATTCTTGATACTAATGTGCATTTCATGAAGTATGTCCTTACTTGGTGGCTTTAGCCTGTGTGTGAAGACAGTTATTTATGCTCCTCAACTGGCAAGTAAACCGAAAGTCTGTGCTCAAAAAGAGTAATTCCAGTCTTCAGCCAAGTTGTTCTGTTGGCCGTTAAAATTTCCTGGTATTACTTGAGGCTTCCTGAGGCCAAGAATTTTTTCACTGCACCCCAGAAATCAAATTATTGTCTATTGCCGTACTGAAGAGGTGAGAAGGACTATAGACATGGAACCGTTGCCTTTAAAATTAAAATTCGAACACAGTAGTTGTTGATATCATATCGATTGTTTCATCAAATGTTAATAATACTGGTACATCCATTGGAATCAGTTCAGTGAAATCGAACTCTATGACTTGAACTCTATGCTCGGTTTGTACTCGGTTGGTTTCTTTTGTCAGCAGAAAACCTGAAGTTCAGCCTCCAGTGGGTTCATCACTGGAGCTGCAGAACTTGCTGAGTTAATTGAGCAGAGCTTCCAGGCACGATGCTTAAACCGTGAAGTGCACGTGAAATGTATGTGTGTCTGGCTGTGCACAGGTGTGTGAGGGTGGGTATGTAAAGGAGGTGGTGGTAGGTAAACCTGGCAGAGAAAAACCTTTCGGTACATCTGTGGCCTAATCTCAAGACGTGTGGGACAAAGCAGTGAAGAAAAAGATACTTGATAAAGTTGTAGGAAGTTCGGTACAGAGTGTAATGTGGTAGAATTCAACATTCTTCATTCAAAATCTGGTTTCCCTGCCCAGTGGACAGTTACTTTGTGGGGAGGAGATGCAGTGAAAAGGAGTACACGGAAGCCACATTGTAAGTTGGAAGCAGGAAGCATAAATTCGGGACTGTTTCCGTGATAAGAGAGAAAGCTATTATTCACTTTTTGGGGGAGGGGAGGAGGGCATGGTGAGGCCAGTACAATATTCGGACGTAGTCAGCCTCTCCCCTAACCTCACAAGAGGGTGGGGCCATTTGGAAAGCCATCCCAGCCCCCCACACAGTGGCCCTGATGGCCGGGAAAGAATAAATGAATAAATTGGTGATACTGTTGAGAGCGAGACAGCTGTCCAGCTTCTGTTACGCGCATTCATTTCATCTGCTTGAAATGGTTAAGAGAGAGAATTAGATGAGGTGCATTAAACCTTGCACATTTAAAGGACGGTACACTTCTTTTTAATACTAACAGTAGCTTTTCCTCTGTTAGGACATTTGGAAGAAGATTGGCTACAATTACATCTTAAATAAAGATTCTTATTAAAAGAAGTCTTTACAAAATAATTTCATTGTTGCATTGAATCCTGGTTGGATCCTAATTTTACCAATGCAGTGTTTCCTGACTTGTCTATGAGTCACCTCTGGTTTTCTCAATTTGCTATGCTAATCCTAGCACAGATCCAGTGTTTATGTTTTACAGCATTCTTGCACTTGAGATAGACTATGTAGATGGTTGAGAATAAAGCTTACTTACTGTCATAACTATTGCTCCATTTGGTATCCTTTGTATTGTTTGAAACAATAATACAGCATTAGAAGCATAAACAGATCTAATGTGCCAGGAGTTCAGAAATGAACGCTAGAGTGAGGTAGAAAAAAGGGATTGCCCTTCTACCCCTTGTAAGCCAGGCGAGTCCCTGCGATGTCGGCCTGCTAGGATTATTGCTGGATTAATTCGATTCCATACATACTTATCGAACACCTGCCATGTGCCAGTCACGGTGCTTGATGCATATACATTGTTTAGCATTAAAATTTGGAAATTCATATGCGTTTCCAAAAGGAAGAAAGCTTATTGATGGAGGAGTTTAATGTTTAAAAACTCTTTCTGCAAACTGCAGCTTGGACTCTTGGTGGTTTTGTGGGGGCAGACTTTTTTCAGTGATCTATCTATAGGATTCTTCTAACAGCTGCAGTACTTGCCCACTAAATCAATTCCTCTTGAGGGATTTTAGAAGCCAGGAATACTGTCAGCTGCATAGGTATTCTGAAGTTAAATTATTTCTGTGCCTTTAGGACTGGCTAGGAAAAAAAAAAAAAAAAAGAATGAATGAATTCCTTTTGCAGTTAACATTCAAAGACTTCCTAATTTTTAATAGAATTCATGAAGCTTCATTTGTGACAATTCTGTGGGTTTTTTTTTCAATAATTGCCTTAAATACTAGTACCCCAGGAAAAGAATCTACTTACAGCAGATGAGTAGCAACATAAACTAATACAGCTCTTTCAGTCTTTGATCTTTCGTATGTCCTTTCTTTTTAATGTTTTACCCTCTGCAGTGCATGTATTATTTGATCTGTCACTGAACCTGGGAGGTTGTACCAATGCCTGTATGTTTTAAACTTACTGTGAAATACTTCATATAAAGTAAAAAAAAAAAAAAAATTCATATGTGTATAAAAGTTGTAAAGAATAATAAAATGAACAACTGTATACCAACCATGCATAGTAAGAAACGGTATATTGATAGAACCCCTTTTTTAACCTTTACATTTATCTGGAGTTTTCTTGCCCCCTTCTTTTATTGAAGACACATTTTTGTCACATCAGTTATTTCTGCAAAATGATTTTTTGTTATCATGTTTGCAAACGAGCACTGCTAGTGAACTTCCTGGTCAATGTTCCTGGCACTTTTTTCCTGGCCTCTATAATCTCTGATTGTTTAATTTGTTTTCAGTCCCAGGTCCTTGAAAGAGAAATTATAGTAGCAGCAGCCTCAGGCTGGAAATATGGAATGCAAAGTCTTATCAGCTTAAGGAACTTCTTAAAGATTATTCCTTAGAAATAAAATTTTCTACGTGAGAGTGAATTGTCCGTGCCCATCTTACTGGATTTTTTATGTCTGAATCATTCGCTTCTCTTTTTATGAACTCATGTAATTTACGTTTACATATGAAGAAAATACTGATGATCAAAGAAAGAACTTTTCAATTTCATGAAAAAGATGTGGAGTTCTCACGTTGGTTATTTGTTGTTCAGAGAAAAAAGATCTAGTTTAGTGGGATGGATCATACCGAATACCTGACAGTAACCATAATCCTGTTGTGGCTAGGAGTAGATTTGCAGTTGTTTGCAATGTAACAATAAAATTTAGAACTACTCGAGCATGAGATGTATTTTCAGTACAAGAGTTATCTTACACACTTTTAAGCTATCTCATTTTAGGAATAAACACATACATTATTTTTTTAGAACAGTTTTGGATTCTCAGTGAAATTGAATGAAAATACGGACTTCCCATATCCCATCCTTCACCCTCCTCCACCCCTACAAATGCACACAACCTCCCCTCCTGTCAACCTCCCCCACCAGTGTGGTAAACATCTGTTCCAGTTGAGGAACCAGGACTGACACCTCCTTATCCCCCAAAGTCCGTAATTTACTTTAGAGTTCACTCTTGGTGTTATGTATTTTGTGGATGTTGAGAAATGTGTAATGACGTGTATTCAGTCTTACAGAATCATAGAGAATAGTTTCATGGCTCTAACAGTCCTTCGTGTTCTACCTATTCATCCCTCCTTCCCCCACCCCTAGAAACCACTGATCTTCTACTACCCCCATAGTTTTGCCTTTTCCAGAATGTCATGTAGTTGGAATCAAGTAATCATGTTAGATTTTAATTTCTGAAATTCAGTGTTAAAGGGGGAGCAGATTCACATATACGTATATTTTTTAGAAAGCCACATTTGGTAACATTTTCGTAAATGAAATTAACCACTGTTTCTTTATATTCATAGTTACCAGTCATAAAAGCAGTTTTTCTGTGGCTGACGGGCTGCACATTCCCTCCTCTGTACCCTTCTAAGTTAAATATGGGCGTTGAAATGTAAGTGCTGTTATCGTAGTTTGATTACCTTCTCCACCCTCCATCCCCAAATGGAGTAAAGTGGGGTCAAGTAGTCTCATGAGCTCTAAGCCCCTTTCCAAAGCCTTTCTGGCACCAGGCCTGACAATACTTAGGGCATGAGCACAGACAGTCTAGCTTGGACTCCTTCGTCATCCCTGTGCACGTGCTTGGCTTGGCTGCTGGGTGTTGGCCAGAGTGGTCATGGAGCAGGGCCAAGGTATTATGTATGAAAAAGCACTTGGTCAGGTTTCAGTTCTCCATGGTTAGACTGAAAGATTTAGTTGCCAATTGTCATCAACCAGATTTCTCACACTTTGCCTGATGAGTTACGTGTTGATATCCAAAAGGAACCAGAAGGCTCTAGAAGTTTTGGGTTCTTATTTTAAATCACCATCCAGTGACTAGAGGCTCTTAACAGTGTGTGATCTTCTGCCTTGTCTAATATCAGGGCTTTATAGGAGGGATTATTGCTCTTTCAATAGTAAAAAGGCTTGAAAGGCTTTTACATTTTATTTATACTTTTTTATACACGAATAATTAAAATATGATAGCGTGCATTATATATGCACTAAAGAACAGCAAAGATAGTTTTTAGAAAATGTCCCGCTTCTTCCTTTTGAGATACTAGAGGTCAGAGGATGCTGTTCCGTAAGTTCCTCTTAAGATATGTTACCAGTCTGTTTATTTTGGCAAGATAAACTGTTAAGACTTAACAAATGATGTCTGCAAAGCACGTGCTTTGTTAAGTATATAAACAGGCCACAGATGTTTCTTTGGGAAGAAACTGTTTTACTCATCTCTGTATTCCAATGCTCCGCTCTCAGCATTCCATATATTTTTGTTGAAGGCGTAAAACCACCCTTTTTTCTTGGTGCTAATAATACATCGAGCACTCTGCATGGTCATTTTAGCTGTGTTTGTTCATTTTATGTATCTTTTTTTAGTCCTCAAACCACCAGAGATAATTTATTGTGTCACATTTGAGACAGATAAAACCTCAAACATGATGTTCTGAAACATGACGAAATCACCGCGAGTGAACCCATGACTCCACCCGGTAACTTTACCAGTGCCGCATCGACGGAACCAGTGTGTTCATCCCGATCCTGGGACCCCAGCTGCTCCCCTCTTCCATCCCTGCAAGAGAAGTGACCACTGTTCTGAGTGTTGTCTGTTCTCTTGCTTTAAAATTTTGGGAGTGCCTGGGTGGCTCGGTCGGTCGAGTGTCCATCTTCAGCTCAGGTCATGGTCTTACCGTTTGTGGGTTGGAGCCCCACATCGGGCTCTGTGCTGACGGTTCAGAGCCTGGAGCCTGCCTCCGATTCTGTGTCTCCCTCCCTCTCTGCTCTTCCCCTACTCACACTCTGTCTCTCTCTCAAAAATAGATAAACATTTAAAAAAACTTAAAAAATGAAGATTTTGATCACTTCTGTGTACAGGATGTATCGTTGTGTGAGTGTTATACCACAGTTTTTCTCTGTTCTGCTGTAAGTGAACTTTGGAGTTTCCCTTTTTTTTACCATTACAAACAGCATTACAGTAAACATTCTTCTGCATGTTTACTAGTATATATTTGTGAGAGGTTTTCTAAGGTACCTCCAAGTGGAATGTTTGGATGCCGGGACATGTAAATGTTCAGTTTCACAAGACAGTTTCAAATTGATTGCTGAACTGATGGGACCCACTACATGTTCAGCAGTGGTGTGTGCGAGTTCCCTGTCTTCACCATCATAGTTTTGCCAAACTTGTAAGTATATGATACGGTCTTGATTGGCTTTCCCGGGTGCTGATAATATTGAACATCTTTATATAAACATATGATTCCCATGGTGAGTCTTATGAAATGTTTGTTCAGTCCATTGCCCACTTCCCTATCAGGTTGTCTTTTTTCTTACTGCCTTTTTTTTTTTTTTTTTTTTTTTAATGTTCATTTATTTTTAAGAGAGAGATACAGAGTGCAGGCAGGGGAGAGGGGGGCAGACAGAGAGAGAGAGAGAAACACAGAATCTGAAGCAGGCTTCAGGCTCTGAGCTGTCAGCACCCGACATGAGGCTCGAACTTACAAACTGCGAGATCATGACCCGAGCCAAAGTCAGACGCTTAACCGACTGAGCCACCCAGGTGCCCCTTTCTTACTCCTTTGTAGACATTTTTCATCTATTCTGTACACTCATTTTTTTTGTCAGTTACTTGTTGCAGATTTATCCTCCTGGTTTTGTGGCTCTTCTTTTCACTTTATGGTACCTTTTTTCTTATTCCTAACTTGGATTAATGTTAGATTTACAGAAAATTGCAAAGAGTACTTTTTACCTAATTTCTTCTATCATTACCATGTTATATTATCACGGTACATTTGTCAAAACTAAGAAATTAACATTAGATGCATTGTTATTAACTAAACATTTAGTCTTTATTTGGATTTCATCAAATTTCCACCAATTATTTTTCCTTTCTGGGCTCTAATCCTGGACACCATAGTGCATTTAGACTTTATGGTATCTTTTGATGAACAAATGTTCTTCATCTTAGTGGAGTTGAACTTACTGTCATTTCTTTTATTAGGAGTGTCTGGTTGGCTCAGTCAGTAGAGTTTGTGGCTCTTGGTCTCGGGGTAGTAAGTTTGAGCCCCATGCTGGATGTCGAGATTACTTTAAAAAAAATGATTTGCATTATTAGTTCCTTGTTTCAGACACCTATCCTTCCTGTGTATTCTTCTAAATGTTTTTAAAGTTTGCCTTTCATGATTTTACCATCTTAGAATTTAATTTTGAATATGGTATCAAATAAGGATTCAGTTCCTTTTTGTTCTCATGGATAACAGATTTGTCCAGCAATATTTATTTATGTGTCTCCCTCCGTCTATTTTTCCCCCATTTTATTGAGAAATAATTGACATACATTCCCTTGTAAGTTTAAGGTGTATAGCATGATGGTTTGATTTACATATATGTGAAATGTTTGTCACAATAGGTTTATTAGTTAATATCTATCATCTCATATGGATACAATAAAAAGAAGACAATTTTCTCCTTGTGGTGAGAACTCTTCAGATCTCAAATAACTTTCCTGTATATCACACAGCAATGTTAACTGTAGTCATCATGCTGTACATTACTTCTCTAGTACTTATGTATCTTATAACTGAAAGTTTGTATGTTTTGACCACCTTCCTCTAACCAGTTACACACACACACACACACACACACACACACACACACCCGCCGCCCCACATCTGCTAACCACAAATCTGATATCTTTTTCTGAGTTTGGTGGGGTTTTGTTTTTTTGTGTTTTGTGGGTTTTTTGGTTCTACATTTACATGAGATCATGTAGTATTCGTCTTTTTCTGACTTATTTCACTTGGCAGAGTACCTTCAAGGTCTATCCATGTTGTCACAAATGGTAGATTTTCCTCATTTTTTTTAAGTGGCTGGAAAATATTCCATTGTGTATCTATACCATAATTTCTTTATTCATCTGTCGATGGACACCTAGGTTGTTTCCATGTCTTGTCTGTCATAAATAATGGTGCTATTAACATGGGGCTGCAGATTATCTTTTTGAGTTTTTATTTCCTTTGGACATATTCCCAGAAGTAGAATTGCCGGATCATATGGGAATTCTATTAATTTTTTGAGGATTCTGTATACTGTTTTCCATAGTGGCTGTAGCAATTTATGATCCCACCAACAGTGCATAAAAAGTTCTCTTTTCTCCTAATCCATGCCATCATTTATATCATTTATTATTTTTTTAATCTTTTTTTTTAAAAGCTTATCCATTTATTTTGAGAGTGAGAGTGCGTGTGGGAGGGGCAGAGAAGAAAGAATCCCAAGCAGGCTCCGTGCCATCAGCATAGAGCTCAATGTAGGGCTTGATCCCATGAACTGTGAGATCATGACCTGAGCCGAAATCAAGAGTAGTTGGATGTTCAGCTGACTGAGCCACCCAGGCACCTCCCCGCCCCCCATGCCATCGTTTATTATCTCTTGCCCTTTTTATGATGGCCATTCTAACAGGTGTAAGGTGAGGTCTCGTTGTGGTTTTGATTTGCACTTCCCTCATGACTAGTGATGTTGAGCATCTTTTCATGTACCTGTTGGCCATTCCTGTATCTTCTTTGGAAAAATGTCTATTCAGGTTCTTTGTTCATTTTTAAATTGGATCATTTGTGGGTTTTTTGCTATTGAGTTGTATAAATTCTTTATGTATTTTGGATACTAACCCCATATCATCTTTATGGTTTGTAAATATTTTTTCCCATTCTACAGGTTGTCTTTTCACTTTGTTGCTGATTTCTCTTGCTGCCAGCAACATTTATTAAATAGCCCTTCATAGCTCAAAGATACACGACTACTGCTGTCATATATCCAGTTTTCACATAAAAGCGAATGTTTCCTGAGCTCTCTAATCGTTTCCATTGGTCAGTTCTATATTTATGCACCTATATTTTACTTTGTTCTAAGGGGTGTCTAAATATGATAGGACATACCCCTATCTGCCAGTTCTTCAGAAGAGTCTTGGATATATTTGGCTTTCTATTCTTCCATATAAAATTTGTGGATTTCTCAAGTTGGGTTGTGGTGAAGATTATGGGGAATCTTTGGTGAGGAATGGATATCTCTCTTACATTAATTCTCTCCATAAATGTGGTATTTCTCTGTACTGATTTAAATGCAATTCATTGTCTTTAAGTAAAAGAAAAGCTTTTTTTACCTTATATTTTTGTTACTATTGTGAATAGTATCTTTTTTAAACCTCATTTTTCTGATTGCTGCTCGCATAGAGAAATAGAGTTGGTGTTTATATATTGATCTGATAACCTTTCTAAATTCTTACTGGTTCTAATAATTTGTCTTTTCAGTCTTCTGTGGACAATTATAGCATCTGTGAATAATGAAAATTTTGCTTTTCAGACTTAACAATTTGTATTTCTTTCTCTTATAATACATTTCTTATTGTACAGTGTAGATACAAGTGGCAATAGAAGATATCTTTTCTGGTTCATCATTAGGGATAATGTTTGCTCTAGGCTTTTGAGCTATCTTTTATCAGAATTGCTAATAGGCTTTTGTAAAACATGAATGAGTATTAAATATTACTAAATGTGTTTCTGCTTAATCTGTTAATGAACTAAATTATTTCTAATGGTAGAATTACCCTAGCATTTCTGAGTTGAACCAAACTGGATGATCACATACCATGGCCTTTTATGAACAGGTGGATTTGTTTGTTGTCAGAATTATAACAGCTCTACAGATCACTTTCCCAATGCATTCTATTTTTCTCTTCTCTACATCAGTTTGTATAAAATTGGTTGTTTTGTGGGGTGCCTGGGTGGCTCAGTTGGTTGAGCGACCGACTTCAGCTCAGGTCATTATCTTGCTGTCCGTTGAGTTTGAGCCCGAGTCAGACTCTGTGCTGACAGCTCAGAGCCTGGAACCTGCTTCAGATTCTGTGTCTCCCAATCTCTCTGCCCCTCCCTCACTCATGCTCTGTCTCTCTCCCTCCCTCTCAAATATGAATAAGTGTTAAAAAATTTTTTTTTAATTGGTTTAGTTTTCTTCTAGTTTAGTAGATCTCACCTGCAAATCTACTGAGCCTGGTGTTTTTTTTTTTATGTAAACTAACTAAAAATTTTAAATGGTTAGTTGTGGGAGTATCCAAGTTTTCTTTTTTTCCTTTTTTCCTTGATCCAAATACCAAGTCACATTTTTTCTAGGAATGTGTCTGCTTTTTGTAAGTTTTTACTTCTACTTATTTCTTCACATTTATAATTTTAATTTTTTTAACTAATACCATTTCAGAATATAATTTTAATGTGGTAAAAATGGAATATGGTGATTGGTAAAAGTAATTCAAACAGTGTATAAAATTAAAATTCTTGGGGCGCCTGGGTGGCTCAGTCGGTTAAGCATCTGACTTCGGCTCAGGTCATGATCTTGCAGTTCGTGAGTTTGAGCCCCGCGTCAGGCTCTGTGCTGACAGCTCAGAGCCTGGAGCCTGCTTCGGATTCTGTGTCTCCCTCTCTCTCTGCCCCTCCCCTGCTCATGCGCGCGCTCTCTCTCTCTCTCTCTCTCTCTCTCTCTCTCTGTCAGAAATAAACATTAAAAAAAAATTAAAAATTAAATTAAATTAAAATTCTTCAAAAAATTCATTTTACTTATCATTTTCTTGCAATCTCTTTACTCACACATAGGGTTATAAAATACCCCCTCCCCCACCATTATGGACATTTAATACTCAATAATTGTTTTAAAAGATTTTTTTTTTTTTTTTGGTAAAGCAAGTAGTGAGAATTAAACCAAATCACTTGTAGTTTTCACTTCCTGAAACTTGTTACTATTAATAGTTTAATGTATTTTTTCCAAATTTTAAGTCCTATCAATTAAATTTGTTAAATAAAAACAAAATCATTACTTTTATTTATATTATTATGAGCATTTTTTCACGTCATTAATGAGTGTTAGAAATCATGATTAGGGGAATGGTTCATAAATTTATTGGCATGGATTTAAGGAATACTGCAGCAGACATTTTTAATTTACTTCTTTTTGAGAGAGAGCACCACGCATACATGCGTGCCCAGAGAGTGGGGGAAGGGCAGAGAGAGAGAGAGTCCCAAGCAGGCTCCGCACTATCAGCTTGGAGTCGGACGTGGGGCTCAAACCCGTGAACTGAGAAATTATGACCCGAGCCAAAATCAAGAGTCGGATGCTTAACTGACTTAGCCACCCAGGCGCCCCCAAACATTCTTATGTGTAAGTCACCCTGTGCCTCTGTTGTCAAGTAGACATGCTTAGGTCAATTTCATGTTCAGTTAACCCTTCAAATGGTGTCTTGTCCTACATTAGGCCGTTCTTCACAGCTGCTCTCCCATGAGGTAATCAGGCTTTAGAAGAGTGGCTGAGTTCTAGGGGAAAGAGGAGAACTAACAAGCATAGCACTTGAAACTATATTTGAGATTATTTTATGTTTTCATAACCTTCTTTGTTTCGTAGAGTATTTCTGGTGGCATTTAAAATGAAATAGTCTTTTAAAACTTGCAAAAGACCATCAGAAATAAGAGTAGAAAGTCAAGATTGAGTCATCAAAGCAATTGAGAGATGCAGGCTATAAACTTACCTGGATTTAACAATAAATTTGACTTCTTAGATTTCAATTTGAAGTGCCCTATAATTTTTTTCCTCCAGTTTTTTTTTTTTTTTCCCTAATGGAGTGAGATCTTTGCTCCAATTTAACCTCATTGTTGGTATATAGGAAACATCACAATGGTTTTGTTTGTTTGTTTTTAATATCTGGCCACCTTACCTAATAACTATTCTAATAGTTCTAAGTTTAATCTCCTTGGATTTCTTTTTCTGAATATCACCTGCAAATAATCATCTTTTTTTTTTTTTTTTTTTTTTTTTTTGCTTTTCTTTCCAGTTTTTTGCACTTACTCCTTTTCCTTGCTGTATCAGCTAGGCCCTCCAGGTGTTAAATAATAATTTTATTAGGACTGCCTAGTTTACTCTTAAGAATGTCACCATTTAGGGGTACCTGGGAAGCCCAGTCAGTTAAGTGTTGGACTTTGGCTCAGGTCATGATCTCACGGTTCATGAGTTCGAGCCCTGTGTCAGGCTCTGTGCTGACAGCTGACAGCCCGGAGCCTGCTTCAGATTCTGTCTCTGGTTCTCTCTGCCCCTCCCCTGCTCACCCTATGTGTTTGTCTCTCTCTCTCAAATATAAACAAACATTAAATTTTTTTTTTTAAGTTTTAAGTCATTTTGTGAAAAATTTACCAAAGAATGAAGGGGAAAATGAAAAGAATGTCATAAGATAATTTAATAAGGACTTAACATCTATGAAGTTCTCCCTACATATTCTTAAATATGCTGATTAGACCAGTCTGTTTTCATCATTCTTCACTTTTTCTAAAATCATTTAGAAGTGTATAGTAAGTACACAATATTTTTATTCTAACAGGTCTCTTGACTACAGAGAAATGTTAATACGATTTTAATTTGAAAAATACATGTTCCATGAAGTACTGAACAGCTAGTTTTCTTAAAAAGTAAACATTAATTTCTGTTTGCTTAAGCATTATTTAGATTAAGTTAGAAAGATTTTAGAAGGTTTAATAAAAAGCTTACACATTTTTACTGCAATGTTTGATTAGTTTTAGAATGTGCTCAGTCAGCGAGATTATTGAATAATTGGGAACCTTCGCTACAGGAAAAACTCATAAAACCATTTATATGTATAACCGTGTAACTCTTGTTAGCATTCCCATCTTCTTTCTCCAGCCATTTGTTTTATGAGTGTTCTTTCCTCTTAGCTTGATAAAGATGACATGGTGTACATGGAAGCCTATGACAAATTGCTGGAATCCTGGCTGACTTTGGTCCAAGACGACAAACATTTCCACAAAGGCTTTTTTACCCAACATGCAGTTCAAGTTTTCAATTCCTATATTCAGTGCCACCTCGCTGCTCCAGATGGCACGAGGAATTTGGTAAGCTTCAAGCTGGATTGTAAGTAAAAATGCATTTCATCATAGCTCTATTTCGTCTCTTGTATCCTATCATACATTGTATAATACTAGAAATTTAGGGGGACCGTCCTCAGAAGATTCGCTGAGAGCATTAGAGAGCAAAAGTAACCCTGTTGTCTCAATGAGTTCATATTTGTGGGTGCTGCTTGTAGTTACCCCGTTTCTCTTCAGTTTTCAGTTATCCGCCTATGTCTTCCTAGTTGTTGAGTGATATCAGTGACTTCTTGCGTATAAAGCACCATGGATCTTAAAGATGTCAGGTCTTTTCAGTGACAGAAGTTAAATTCTCAGGGGTGGGAGGTGGGTTGTGAATGCAGTTTGCTGTGTTTACATATGTGCACCATGGGGTGATACCTTCTATTTCTCGCTCTTCTGTGCCCCCCGCCACCTCTTTCTTTTGGAACGACCAGCACTGTCATTCCAGCAGGCTCTAGACCACTGGGTTGGCTCTGTCCAGCTCTTCTCCTTGTGTGAAGTGCTGAAGTTATTTTACAGTGCAACAGAAATGCATGATTTGTTGCACAAAGGAGTGCAGCTCCTCACTCTTTATTTTTTTCTTTGCTAATAGACTGCCAATGGTGTGGCCTCTCGTGAGGAAGAAGAAATAAGTGAACTTCAAGAGGATGATCGAGACCAGTTTTCAGATCAACTAGCCAGTGTAGGAATGCTAGGAAGGATTGCTGCAGAACACTGTATACCTCTTCTGACAAGGTACACACAGTCCAAAGAAACCCCATGGAGCAAATACTCTCTATTCACAATTCCCTGGAGAGCACTTAAAGTGTTTAAAGACTTTAAACACCCCCACCCCGTATCCCAGCACACTGGAACAAACGGACAGAAACATACTCATGGTTGCATTCCTTGGCTTGTCCATTTGGAGCCCAGGCACTACAGCATAGATGGCAGAGAGATTGTGGAAAACATGGTATGAGAACGATTTGACCCATGTCAATACAAACTTGGAATGACCAGTTTTCGAATGCCTGTTGTAAGCCTTGATTGTTTGTAAAGCAATGTTTTAATTCTATGTCATAAAGAATAAATCACAATTCCTATACTGCTATGAGAACAGCTGTGTACTACAATAAATATTTTCATATATGTGCTTTTGTGCTAACATCTTAATTTATGTTGTCTAATAAATGGAGATTACGTATACAGTTTGTTCTAGATCTTTGCCTATTGAACTTTATGAAACTTTGGGTTTTTCCCCCCCTTTTTAGCCTATTAGAAGAAAGAGTAACGAGGCTCCACGGTCAGTTACAGCGGCATCAGCAGCAGTTACTTGCCTCACCTGGTTCAAGCACTATAGACAACAAAATGCTTGATGATCTGTATGAAGATATTCACTGGCTTATTTTAGTTACAGGTTGGTTGGTTGTTTCTTTCCGAAATGTAATCGCCAGCTGAGCAGTTTAAAGTTCTTATGTGTTAGAAGAAGCTTCGTATGTTAAAAATAAGCTCCGTACGTAGTGTTGGATGAAATTTGAATACAGATGCTGTATATCACAGAGCTGTGGATGCATTTTTTACAAATACTGGCTGACATGCATATTTAGTGCCTGTTGCATACCAGATGTCTTATGTGGGATTCACTGCAGCCCAGTAACTTAGTACTGTTGTCAGGTTTCATTATTATTACTGTCCTCATCTTGCAAATGAAGAAGCTGAAAGAGAGAGTTTTAAGAAAGTAGCCGATGGTCACACTGCTATTAATTTCCGGAGCCAGAATGCAAATCTAGGCAGTCTGACTTGTCGGGTCTTCTTTTATAACCATACTGTCAATGTTTCTGTGTTTTTAATAATCAAGAAAAAAAAATCTTAATTTTGGAAAAGGCACTCCCAAATATTGACTTTTGATATAGATAATAGAATTCCTGTTAATTTTACAGAATATAGTACTAAAAGTTATTAAAAGATAGTAGATTAAAAAGCCTACCTATCAGTATGAATTATAAAATTGGTGAATAACATATTTGTCCTTTGTATTTTGAGAGTTAATTATCTGAGAAATAGTTTCTACTCATCAGACTTGAAATTAACATTAACATTTATAATTTACTTTTACATCAGCTTAATATGTATGTAAATCAGATAAAACTGAGAACATTTATAGTGCAATTTGATAAATGTAGATTTGTTAAGTGTTCGTTTTTAATTTTTTTTAAACTGAAGGCTACCTCTTAGCTGATGATACTCAGGGAGAGACTCCGCTAATACCTCCAGAAATAATGGAATATTCCATTAAGCATTCATCTGAAGTTGACATTAATACAACACTTCAAATTTTGGGATCTCCAGGAGAAAAGGCTTCTTCCATCCCAGGGTACAACAGAACAGATTCTGTGATTAGGTAATATGAACTCTATAGCTGTGCTCTTGTAATTGATAATGTTTTAAATAAATTCTGAGTGGATGGGTAGATGACTCCTGTGTTAGCCACATTGTAAATCTGATACGTGAAAGAAAATAAAACTTGGAGAAGCCTTGAAATAAACAAGGATGGCAAGTACTCGGTATATTTAAGCAGTGCCACTCTGGTGAGAATTGACAGCTATATCCTGTACTGAGGAAAACACTTGTCAAATTACTCTGGATACAGTGTAAGTTTGAAGGGACATGTCCCTTGGCCATCAGAAAGCAGTGCCGGTGTGGCGCAGGTGCCCTAAATGAGTGAATCAAAGTCTGTGAGCCTCCTAGACACCAGGTGAACATTAGCAAGTTTTTATTGTTCATAAAGCTAAAACTACATTTCAGTGGCTTTCTGAAGGAAAACTATGATTCTTACCTTATAAAATCGAAGTATTTGTTCGGAATATGTGAAACTTGAGTGTCCTGTCAGGTAAAGTTAGAAGACAATTGTGTGCCTCAAATGACAATTCACTTTGATCTTCCTATGAGTAGTGGCAAAATTTTCATTAATTCTTAATGGTGAAATTAAGGAAGGATAAACTTAGACCAAATATCCTCCTACAAGTGGGTTTAAAACCAACATTTGAAATTTCAGTATCTTTAAAGTTAAGTTGCAGGCAGATACACCAATAATGAAATAACACTGGTTTTTGTCAATTGCAGAATCAGTAACTCAAGCAGGGTGCTGTCCCCTTCATCTTTTTAATTTAATTCAAAAATACATGGATATCATTTATACCTGTGCAGTAGAAAACAGGATTTTTTTTTTTAATGAACTATCAAGGAAATGTTTAGGAATTTATTTCCTTTATTATTTTATTTTCTTGTTTGAAATAAAATATCAATGCTCTATTTTTGAAAAAGTTTTATCTCTTGGGGATTACTATAGGTGCTAGGTTAATTGCTTGTGAAAATCATTGGTTTTGCTTTGGTTTGATTCATGGTGAATGTTAATTTCAAAGGCAGCTCATTTCAGAGGGCTGTCATATTATATTCTTTGTCATATTTCTTGCCTGGGCAGTACCATCAGGTATGCTTTCCTTGTATTTTCAGTGCTTTTTCAATTTTTGCGAGTCTAAGGTATCAGTGTGGGAGCAAAATATTTTTGTATCTGAGAGCACAGACTATGGAGGGTTGGAAAACAAACCAAAAAAAAAAACAAAAAACACCCTATTTTTTTTTTTAAGTCCAAAGAATTAATGTGAAATTGAAAGGAGTATGAGAGAAACATTCCTTGTTTGTAAAAAAAGTTCACATTTCTTGAAGAATTTATCCTCTGACAAATAATTAATTGAGTACCCGGTACTGTTGTAGGCATTTGGGATACATCACTGAGCAAAGTAGACAAAAATCATTCCCCCTTTAAAGCTCCTTGTAGGGGAAAGATAATGAATGGATGAGAGGAAGGAAGGAAGGAAGGAAGGAAGGAAGGAAGGAAGGAAGGAAGGAAGGAAGGAAAAATAGTGTTAGAAGACTACGTGCTCTAGATGAACAGGGTGAGGGGATTTGGAGCGCAGATTCGGGGACTGTGTGTAATTTTAAGTAGTGTAATCAGTACAGACTTCATTTGGAAGGTGACTCGTCAGCAAAGACTTGAGGTTGGTGAGGGAGGCCGTGAAGGCCTGGGGAAGAGTATTCCAGGCAGAGCGAACAGGGAATGCTAAGGCCCTGTGGCACGTCTGGCATATTCAGGCAATAGTAAGAACTGCCATTGTGGGTTGAGCAGAATGAGGTGGAATTTTGTCAGGAGATCAAGATAGAAGGGAAAACAGAGGGATATCAGATCAAGGCTTTAGCCTTTGCTCTGAATGAAGTAGGGTGCTGTCGTAAGGTTTGAGCAGAACTTCTGTGCAAAAAGGTTCCTCTGCTGCACTGAGAGCAAACTATGAGGACAAAAATGGAAGCAGGGAGACCAATGAAGAGGCTAATTGTAGTAATCCAAGAGAAAGATGATAGTGGTCTGAATCAGAGTGATAATAGCAGATGTGAGAAACTAACAAGCTCTGACTCATTTTGCAGACTTTTGGTTTATGAATGCAAAGGTAATTCAAGATTCATTTGTAGAGTGTGGGAAACTGTGAGTGCTGTCTGAAATATGAAGTATGTTTAGATACCATACTTAAGAAATTAAAGTAGGATTAGAAATTGGAAATATCGGGGGGCCTGGGTGGCTCGGTCGGTTAGGCGTCCAACTTCGGCTCATGATCTCATGGTCTGTGGGTTCAGGCCCCACATCGGGCTCTGTGCTCACAGCTCGGAGCCTGGAGCCTGCTTCGGATTCTGTGTCTTTCTTTCTTTCTCTCTCTCTCTCTGCCCTCCCCTGCTCACACTCTCTCTGTCTCTCAAAAACGAATAAATATTAAAAAAAAAAAAAAGAAACTGGAATTATCAACAATTAAAAAATGTTTTGTACGTAACGTGTGTGTCAGCTACACTTTAATTACAAAAGTGTTTTGAGTTGTTCCTCCACCTCCCCCATATGCCAGGATCTGAGGCTACAACAGGAGTCTGGTAAGAGGGATAGAGGAGCGCCTGGGTTGACCTAACCTGTTGGCAGGGGAAGGATCAGGGGGTGCTTTGGAGAGATTTATTTATTTAGGCAGATAGTTGAGGGGTGCGTAGGAGTTTGCAACATGCAGCAAAAGGTGAAGAGGATTCCAGGCAGCGACAACAGCAGAGGCCGAGGCCTGGGAGGAGAGCATGGCCTAAAGCAAGAGGAAGTGTGGTGTGGCTCACGTGTGAACGTGGAGGGGAGAGACGTTTCCGGAGGTGGAGAAGTAGGGTTGGCGCTGGGGATCGGGCGACTGAGGTAGGAGTGAACGTGGTGGAGGACGTCGGAAATGGGCAGGTGGACCGGTCAGACGGTCGTAGCGGGGTTGTGCCGCGGAAGGTGGATTCAAAGGGCGACCAGGCAGGTGAGGAAGCGTTTCCACTGGTAAAAGTGGGGGTGCAGAGAGGCCGGTGGCTGTGAGAGGTTCTGTCAGAGGCGGCCCCGTGGGATTGTGCTCGCCCGACGGCTGTGGCAGTGAGGCCGCAGGAGCCCGCGCTGCTTTGCCAGAGAAAGGCAAAGCCCTTGCTCGTTCTGAGTCTTAACGTAACGGAGAGGCAGGTGCGTAAAAGCGTGCGGTGCCAGATAAAGCGACGGTTCCGAATTGTGTGTGTGGTGTGGGAGTGAATGACCGAGTAGCGGATGACGCGGACTTTACAGGTCAGGAGCTCTTCAGCCCTTTGCATTACGGGACGCTCAAGAAATCACATTGTCAGCTAAGAGATGATTAAAAATAGTTTTTGATAGTAGATCTTCGTGATGTTTTGCATAAAACTAGGTTCAAAGAATTGAGGAACCCTGCTATTTTAAAACTGCTTTTTCCATTTATGTGAATAGGTTTTCTCCGTGTTTCTATAAAAATGAAAAAGGAATCAAATCAAATTATGCTCAACTCTCATTCTAAGAATAAGGAATTTTTATATATATATATATATATTTTTTTTAATGGCTGCTAATTTTTTTAAAATAATTTATTTTTTAATTAGCCATTTTTTTTCACAGATGCATGAACTAATTTGGAAAAACAAAATCCTGGTACATTAATCTCATTCACAAATGCATAGAATTTTAGTTTTATGCTTAATAAATTTTTTTTTAACTTTTTTAAATGTTTATTTTTTTGTGAGAAAGAGCGAGACACAGAAGGAGCGCGAGCAGGGGAGGGGCAGAGAGAGAGAGGGAGACGCAGACTCCGAAGTAAGGTCCAGGCTCTGAGCTGTCAGCATAGCCTGACGCAGGGCTCGAACTCACAAACCGCGAGATCATGACCTGAGCCCAAGTCAGACGTTTAACTGACCAAGCCCCCGAGGCACCCCTATGTTTAATAATTTAAATTTGTGTTATCTTCGCTCAATTGTATACTAATAAGTCCAAAACACATTTTAGAACCAAGTCTTATGGTCACTGGGAATTTTTAAAATGACTTTTCGATAACTAGACATTTGTTTCAGAGATGGATGTGGTATGATCAATAAAAATGACTATAAAAATGTATTTACAGTAAGATAACCTATGGGGAAAAGAAATAAAAATTTAAGGAGAAAAAGAATGTATTAAGTTTCCAACTGTTAAAGAAAAACTTGTTTTTCAAATGGATGATGGTGGGTACCAAAACACTGATAATTAAATTCCTGTGCATAAATTTAGAAAGTTACTGTAATTATTTAATTCAAATTCTGTTAGGCTGCAGATTATATCATTTCAAACTATTCTTACGGGAAAAATCTGATACATTAACTTAAATGTAATGTGAGGTCCTGGAGTATTTTCGTTCATATCCACCCTAAAATAATTTTTGAAAATTTGAGCACTGGTAGGTAGTATAGGGAGTAGGTGTTATATAGGGAAAAAGGATGTTCTGGGGGTAGAAACTTAAAAACCTGTGTGGTTCAAGGGGAGAAATTATTTCAAAAGGATAGGGCGATAAATAGTATCTAGTACTTTCGAGATATACAGTTGGACAAAGAACTGAAATGTAAGATTTCATTACAGGGAGACACTTTTAGTCATCTTGAGAACAGTAAAGACAAGTAGCAGAAGCCACAGTTCAGGTGATTAGGATCCCGGTCTTGGCAGGGTATCTATAAAATGATGTTATGATGGATCCTTTCAATTGCATCCTCAGCTTCCTTGCCTTTTAGCTCAAGTCAAGCTAAATATGTATCACTTCGGATTCTCTTCTCTCCTACCCCCACCCCCGGAACAAGACTTTCTAACTTCTCTGCGTATCATGCTGTTATTAACACCACGGAGCCGTATGAATTATGTAGTGTAGGAGAGGACAGTATGCACGCTTACATGGATAATTTTTTTAGCAAGACTTGCATTTTAAAATACCAGTAAGAATCAAGTTTGTTAGGAAGTATATAGGACTGTCCAACTTAGAGGCAAGATTTAATGTTCAGAGCATTCTGGGTAAGTCAGTTACCAGACCCTCCGCCATAATAACAAATGTATCAAAATAAACAGTGCTAACCGTGGAGTGAAGTAGTGATGAAGGGCTGCAGAATGTAGCCTTTACTCTGAACTTTTACTTGTACGTATCTCTCCATTTCGAATGTGAAAAATCTCTGTGGATGGTAATGCTGAGACTTGCACAGAAGGATGTCTCTACCCACGACTGAGTCTTGTTTCCTGCTTCTGAAGGGTCAGCATTGAACGGGGACTTTGATCCTGCTGATGAAAATTTCAAGTTATAGCCTGGCCTAAATTCAGAGAGTTGAAAACATAACAAAAAGGACTTTTCAGAAACAAATATTATTAGACGGCCAAATAAATGGAAGAATAAACGACTTCTTTTTTATGCCTACAGGCTATTATCTGCTGTTCTCAGAGTTTCAGAGGTTGAATCTCGAGCGATAAGAGCAGACCTCACTCACCTCCTAAGCCCTCAAATGGGCAAAGACATTGTTTGGTTCCTAAAACGCTGGGCAAAGACTTACCTCCTGGTGGATGAGAAACTATACGATCAGGTCAGAATATAAAACTGGCTTTGTTTGGATTTATGAACTCGACACTTGTGGAAATGAGAATATTTTTCTTGGTGATTTTCTCATCAAGATGTAACTAAGAGCTGAACATCTTCCACGTTGAAGAGAACTGTGTGAACGATGTACGATTTTAATAACTTTCCTTAGAGCACATCATTTGATTCAGCTTATTTTGACCATATTAATTTATAGATTACCAGTGGGAATGGATTAATTTACGTTCTTTGTGTTTGGTATGAACACCATGTTAGTGTGTTAATGAGAGTAAAGTTAACTCACGTTGGAAGAGGTCCGTGGGTTGAGGAGGTTTTATTTTGGACTCCCAGAAGTGAATGCGTTTATAAAATTGATGCGAAGTAAACGGTACTCCAGATTTAGACGCTAACTTCAGTTTGATTTTTCTGTGCACTTCTTTTTAAGCTGATCTTTCTGACCTTAACATTTTTGTTTTCTCCTTTAAGATAAGTCTGCCATTCAGTACAGCATTTGGAGCAGATACAGAAGGTTCTCAGTGGATTATTGGCTACCTCTTACAAAAAGTCATCAGTAACCTCTCAGTGTGGAGTAGTGAGCAGGACCTTGCAAATGACACTGTGCAGCTCCTTGTCACTTTGGTGGAGAGAAGAGAAAGGTAAGGTGATTATTGGAGGCTGATTGTGTGTGTGTGTGTGTGTGTGTGTGGTCTTTCAAGTGGCAAACGGTTACATGGTCCTAAATGCAAATAGACCCTGCATTTTGGAGCAATGTGTTTAAAAAAAAAAGACACACTCAATATCATATTATTGCTATAAATGTCAATAGAGCTTTCTCATGGTACAATTGAGGATTGCTTTGACTATTCAAGGATTTGGCATCAAAGACTCTTATGAGAAACATATGTGTTTAGTAATTTATAGTTTTAAAAACATTTTAATACACTTTAGTAGTCTCATTTAATTTTTTCAGATATCCTATTATTCTGTTTTAAATATGAGAAAAACTTGGGGGGCCTGGGTGCCTCAGTCGGTTAAGCGTCTGACTCTTGATTTTGGTTCAGGTCATGATCTCATGGTTCATGAGTTCGGGTCCCACACTGGGCTCCACGTTGATAGCACAGAGCCTGCTTAGGATTCTCTCTGTGTCCGCCTGCCCCTCCCCTGCTTGTTTTCTCTCTCTCTCTCTCTCTCTCTCAAAATAAATAAATAAACCTAAAAAACAATAAAAATAAAGGTGAGAAAAACTTGATAATTTAATAATTTTGCAAATTAAGAGTTTTAGTGTTTTCTACAACAAACTCTGGAAATTTTTCCTCCTCTCTCCCTCCCTCCCTCCCTCTGTGTGTGTGTGTCTCTCTCTCTCTCCCCCCGTCCCCTCTTTCTTGTTATTTTTGACAGAGAGAGAGAGAGAGAGAGAGAGAGAGAGAGAGAGAGAGACACCACAAACAGGAGAGGGACAGAGAGGGAGGGAGGGAGATACAGAATCTGAAGCAGGCTCCAGGCTCTGAGTTGTCAGCACAGAGCCCAGTGTGGGGCTTGAACTCACGAACTGTGAGATCATGACCTGAGCCAAAGTCGGACGCTTAACCAACGGAGCCACCCAGGTACCCCCAAACATTTTTCTTACTATATAGGAATGTGATTGTTATTACTCTTAGCATTGACTGTTATTTATTGAGTTCTTGTAATTTACTGTACTGTTTCAAGCATTTCATATATAGTATTTTATTTAATTTTATTGTAACTATTTAGTTATAGTTACAATATAGTTAACTCTCATATCAGCCATGAGAGTTAACGCTGTTATTACTGTTGTTACCCTGTTTTACGGATCTGGTAACTAAATAAGAGAGTAAATAAATTTTACATTGTCAAACAACTAATGGGATTTCAGTACAGACTTGTGTGACTCCAAAGTTTATATCAGTTCACTATATACTATACTTTAAAAACTAATTAGGGGCGCCTGGGTGGCTCAGTCGGTTAAGCGGCCGACTTCAGCTCAGGTCACGATCTCACGGTCCGTGAGTTCGAGCCCCACATCGGGCTCTGTGCTGACAGCTCGGAGCCTGGAGCCTGCTTCGGATTCTGTGTCTCCCTCTCTCTGACCCTCCCCCGTTCATGCTCCGTCTCTCTCTATCTCAAAAATAAACGTTAAAAAAAAATTTTTTTTTTAACTAATTAAATTCAGTTACCTTCCATTTTTGTTTACTCGGTATACACGCAATGTAAAGTAATATGTCTTTTGTTTTGTTACTTCGGCTTCTAGAGCAAACTTAGTGATTCAGTGTGAAAACTGGTGGAACTTAGCCAAGCAGTTTGCAAGTCGAAGCCCACCTCTGAACTTCCTGTCAAGTCCCGTGCAGAGGACACTGATGAAGGCTCTTGTCTTGGGCGGTTTTGCACATATGGACACAGAAACCAAACAGCAGTATTGGACAGAGGTAATAGTTTCCTTTATTTGGATCGACCTTCTCATGTTTTACCCTGTGTGGTGGCATAAAATACTCTGTGGAGACAGAAACATTTCAGTCATACCTTCTCTAATGTTTTTCCCTTTATAATGGAATAGGTTGAAGCTTATTATTTTACAAATACCATCTTATAATTTGTCCATATCTGCATATGTGATGACTTTGTCAAACGTTCTGTAGCATGGGCACATTTTTGCCCACCACTCAAACGAGAGCCTAAAGAACCAGTGAAACGTCCGCTTCTGTTGAACGAGGAGGTGCAAATTATTATTAGTTTGCTAAGGCTGCTGTAACAAAGTGCCACAAACTTAGTGGAGCAGACAACAGAAACGTATTGTCTTGGAGTTGTGTAGACCAGAATCCAAGGTCTAGGTGTTGGTAGGTTGGTTCCTTTTGAAGGCTGTGCAGGAGAATCTGTTCCAGGCTTCTTGCCAAATTGCTGGTGGTTGACTGGTAGGCTTTAGTGTTCTCAGGCTGTAGAAGCATCACCGTAATCTCATCTTCACGTGATGTTGTCCATGTGTGCATTTTGGCGTAAAGATACCAGTCGTTGGATCGGCGGCCCACCCTAATGAACTCAATGTAATTATGTCTGCAGCAACCCTGTTTCCAAATAAGGCCACATTCTCAGGTACTAGAGATTTGGGCTTCATCATATCAGTTGCAAGGGGGGGGGGGTTGGATGCATAATCAACCAATAACCACTGTGAACACATTGCATTATGTAAATTAGCTTTAAGTCAGGAACCAAGAGGTATCAGTATAGGTGGCTGGCCTATAATCCTTGTGACTAGAGTGCTCTTAATGTCTGAGAAGGGACACAGTAACAGAATTTGGCAGTCATCTGTGACTTCAGACCAGAAGAAAACCAGGCTGACCATATATTTCTAGTTTAAACAATTGTATTATCATATGAATAGCTTTAGAATTAAGATATCTTCACGAATATGCATATTCACTCAGGACAGGACTGATTTTCTGAAGTTATACTCTATGCCAAGAGAAATTGGAAAGGAGAAAAACAGTCCAGAGCTGAATGTAGAACAGGGTTTGGCAAATTGGAGCCCACGGACCAAAATCGGCCTGCTGTCTCTCTCTCTCTCTCTAAGTAAAGTTTTCTGGAAACACAGTCATGTTCAATTGTTTATATTTTACCTATGGCTGCTTCTGTACTAAATTGTAATTGGATAGTTGGGCCAGAGTTGACATATTCTCCAAAGATACTTACTGTCTGACCCTTTGGAGACTTAAATTTCATCTTTTTGAGGGGGGAGGTTAATCCCCTGGAAAGAGATGATGATAGTGACAGATTCTGTGAATGGCATTGACTAAGTCATGTTCCGTGACTTGTGGTTTTTGGAACCTAAATTACTTTAGAAAGTGAGGTGATAGCATGTGCTGATTTGCTTTTCCATAAATAATACTTTTTCCACTTTTATGGAGGTAATTGACACGCATCACTATGCAAGTTCAAAACGTGTACAGCATAGTGGTTTGACTTACATATATTATGAAGTGATTACCGCAAGAACTTTAGTCAACATCCAAGATCTCCTATAAGTACAATGGAAAGAAACAACAAAAGAAAATTTTTTTCTTGTGATGAGAAGTCTGAGGATCTACTCTTTTAACAATTTTCCCATCTGTCATAGAGCAGTGTTTACCTATAGTCACCATGTTATACGTGACACTCCCAGAACTTATTTATCTTACAACTGGAAGTTCAAATCCCCCTTTTCCCACCTCCCCCCACCCCCACCGGTAGCAACTACAGACCTTTTTCTGAGAGTTGGGATTTTTTGTTTGTTTTGTTATTTTATTATTTTATTGTATTAAAATTCCTCATCTAAGTAAGATCATATGGTATTTGTCTTTCTTTGTCAGACTTACTTAACGTGTACCCTCAAGGTTCATCCGTGTGGTCACGAATGGTAGGATTTCCTCATTTTGTATGGCTAACTGTGTGATTGCATATGTATCTCAACTCCTTCCATTCATCCACGGATGGACGTTCAGGTTTTTTTCATGTCTCGGCCATTGCAAATAATGCTTCAGTGAACAGGGGGGTGCAGACGTCTGATTAAGTGCCGTCTTGGTTTCCTTTGGATACATTCCCAGCAGTGGAATTACTGGGTCGTATGGCAACTCTGTTTTTAATTTTTTGAGGGTCCTCCTTACTGTTTTCCTTAGCGGCTGCCCCAGTTGACAACCCCCACTGCAGTGCACAGGGGTCCCCTTTTCTCCACATCCTTGCCAGCCTTTCTGTCTCGTCTTTTTGATGGTGGTCATCCTAAAAGACCTGAGGTGATGTCGCCTTGTGGCTTTGATTTCCATTTCCCTGAGGACCAGTCTACTGTGTGTTCGTTCTTTCTGTAGGTTAGAAGTTACGCGTCCCCTCGTGATGGGGAGCGTAGCATGTAGTTGCGATCATTGTTTCCGGTGCTTTCAGAAATGTTCTAGAAGGGACATCTCCAGGTTGAGGGAGTAAAGCTGAAAGAGACGGATCGTGGGCATTAAGCTTTTAGAAGAATGATGCTTTAACTCGACAGGTCCTTCAGCCACTTCAGCAGCGATTCTTAAGAGTGATAAACCAAGAAAACTTCCAGCAGATGTGCCAGCAGGAGGAAGTCAAGCAGGAGATCACGGCCACGCTGGAGGCCCTGTGTGGCATTGCGGAGGCTACCCAGATTGACAACGTAGCAATTCTTTTTAATTTTTTGATGGACTTCCTTACCAATTGCATTGGATTGATGGAAGTTTACAAAAATACCCCAGAGACCGTCAATCTCATAATAGAAGTTTTTGTGGAAGTTGCACATAAACAGATATGCTATCTTGGAGAGGTAAGCACTTTCTAATTGTTCCTCTTTCGGATTAGAACTCCTGAAAGTATAACAAAGTAACAGACACTTCCCTTTAAATTCTGTGAAGATTATCCAAAGGAGTTTTCAAAAAGACTTCAGAACGTTTCAAAAGAACTCAAAATCCAGGGGAAGGCTTATTGAAGGAAAGTCAATGCTGACCTAAAACTGTTGGTAAAACCAGAAATTTCTTTGAGATATAGTATTTTATTCAGTCAAAGCCATCCAAACGAGGCGTGTTTGATAAGACAAATAGTAGAAAAATTTAACCAATTTCTGTCTGTTGAAACTCTTGAGGCTTAAAATTTTAAATGACAGTTTGTATCTTTGCTTTATAAATCAAATGGATAATTTAGACAAGCTAAATTCTTTTACAATCAGTAACCACAGGTACACTTTTTACACTGTTTAGAAATCATTTAGAAAGCTGTTTTAAAACTGCCTTAAAGGAATATATTTGTATTTGTCTGTAGATTAGCGTAAATCTTGTTTTAAATCATTTCATGTGGGTTCCTGAGTTGTAAATTGTTGTTGTTGTTGCTGTTAGATCAAAGGCACTTGCTCAAAAGTAAGGTTATTTTATAAATGTTACAAATGTAGCCATAGATGCATGACTGAGAGGGCAGGCTGTTGCCATTCTGATATTTAAGACCATGGTTTGGTACACTGTGCTTTTGCAAGTTAAACAGTTCTATTAAATCTGAAAATAATAAATAGTATACACAGAGGTAAATAGCAGAAGTAGAACAGTTCTGTTGCCAAAATCTTACTATCTCTCTAGTGTGTATTATCAAGTGAACAAAAAAAATGGATGTCAAATTTTGTTAGAAAACTGCTAATTTTTAAAACATAACTGCAATCTTTAATGCATGCTGTTTCATTTTTCTTAATGTTTTATAAGAGTTTCAAACAAGTGTTTGAGCTACTGTTGGGATCCAGAGTAAATTTATTAGATTATAATTTCAAGTTTCTTTTAGGGTTGATATTTTTTCCCAACTAAGTATGATTTATGCACGTTCTCTTACAGTCCAAAGCTATGAACCTGTATGAAGCCTGCCTTACTTTGCTGCAAGTATATTCTAAGAATAACTTGGGGCGGCAAAGAATAGATGTTACAGCAGAGGAAGAACAGTACCAAGACCTGCTTCTCATCATGGAACTTCTCACTAACCTTCTGTCAAAAGAATTCATAGATTTTAGCGATACAGGTAAGGTGAGGTGTAAGGGTTTTAAATTTCATTTTAACTATCTTTTTTGTAAAGCAAAGGAAGATAAAACTAAGTAAATAAATAAAGGGGGGGTTGCCTCGGTTGCTCAGTCAGTTAAGCGTCCGGCTCCCACCTTTATGAGACAGACCCCACGTAGGTTTCCACTCCCAGCGCATGCCGGCTTTTGGGATTCTCTCTCTCTCTCTCTCTCTCTCTCTCTCTCTCTCTCTCTTCATGCGCAGTCACACACTCTCTCCTTCTCTTTCTCAAAATAAATGAACATTAAAAAGTTTAAATGTTATTTAAAAGTCATTTTTAATGTAATGAATCAGAAGTATTCATTAAAGGGGCGTCTGGGTGGCTCAGTCGGTTAAGCTTCTGACTTCGGCTCAGGTCGTGATCTCTCGGTTTGTGAGTTTGAGCCCCGCATCGGGCTCTGTGCTAATAGCTCAGAGCCTGGAGCCTGTTTCCAATTCTGTGTCTCTCTCTCTCTGCCTTCCCCCACTCATGCTCTGTCTCTGTCCCTCAAAAATAAATAAACATTGAAAAAAATTTTTTTTTAAGTATTCATTAAAAATTTTCATTGCTTCAGGGCGCCTGGGTGGCTCAGTTGGTTAAGTGTCTGACTTGGGCTCAGGTCATGATCTCATGGTTTGTGAGTTCGAGCCCTGCGTCAGGCTCTGTGCTGACCGCTCAGAGCCTGGAGCCTGCTTCAGTTTCTGTGTTTCCTCCTCTCTCTGCCCCTCCCCTGCTCATACTCTGTCTCCCTCTGTCTCTCAATAATAAATAAATGTTAAAAAAAAATTTTTTTTTAATTCCATTATTTCATTAATGATTGCAGTGAACTGTTTTTCATTAGGCTTTGGGTTTGATAGATGTTTGTGGATTTTCCTCATTTACCTATTTAGGTCTTAGGAGGATTCTTAATTTATATGCATTTTATATGGATTAAGGATAATAAGCCTTTTTAATATTGGTAGTTATTTCTTAAGTACCATCTTCTGTAACATTTTAATTTCTGTTTTCCCCCATTCCTCTTCAGCATAGAAAAATTTCACACACCTAATAGATAAAATAAATATTACTGTGGAAATTATTTAACTCACAGTATAACTTCCTTCTCAGTAGATTCGATTCTACTTTTTAAAACATGAAGCGTTAGTTTCCATCATTGTAGAATAATAATGTGAACACAGAATACTGCATCAGAGACCCTGACAAATGAAATACAAAGGGATGACCCAGGGCCAGATTGATCAGATGTCCACTCATAGATATATTTTGGCTTAGGGGTTTTAATCTTTGGTTACTTTCTCACAAAGATGGGAATACGTGTAACTCTGTAGGCTTATTGATGTTGCAATTCTAAGACTACCTTTTTGTCTTAATAGATGAGGTGTTCAGAGGACATGAGCCAGGGCAGGCGGCAAACAGGTCTGTGTCTGCGGCTGATGTTGTTCTGTATGGAGTGAACCTCATTCTGCCCCTGATGTCACAAGATCTTTTGAAGGTAATTGAAGACAGTGAATGTGAAAACCCCAACTGTCTGCTCGGAGTTCAAAGATGTTGTAGACAAGAATATACCTCTGATTTAATTAAGGAGGTAGAAGTCCCTGCTTATCTGTTAAGTACACACGAAAATCAGAGGTTCTGGTTCCCATTGTGTGTCATTTATACTCGCGCATGCAGCTCAGTACGTGGTTCATGCCCTCATTTAATCCTACCCCAGAGTCCTGTCTTCACTGATAATTAGTGACAGAAAAAAAAAAACTGGTTCTTTTAGAAACTGAATTCTGACATTAGCAGTTTTGATTCCCTCATTTGTCATTGAGCAAATTAAGTTATATGTTTAGGTGTATTCCACTCATGCTTTTGAACATCATTCTCTGATTTTAAGGATTGAGCAGCAGAAGGCGTTTTCGAGCAACCCCATGTAGAAATGGGATGGTAAGAAACCAAGACTAACGGTTTTTAAATTTGTGTGCATTCTGACGACGTCCTGTCTCGGGGTCATCAGTCAGTATTGAGGGTGTGGTGGTGACGAGGCTGCCCTTTCTTCCTCCTTTGGTACCACAGAAGAAGGGAGTCTCTTTCGTGAGCTGTCACAGAGGGTGAGGGTGGGGACAAAGACATGGCTGGGAAGGAAGAGGGAGGTGTGTGCGTGCGCATGTGTGTGGAACACGAACGAGGTAGAGTGGGAGAGGGAAAGAGAGGTCGGTCGTGGGAAGGAAGAAAATAGCGGTTGAGAAGTGGTTAGAAGTTGCATTGAGGAGTAGGAGGTGCTGTCAGATTCCCACAGAGTGGGCGGGGACCACATGTGTCTCTCCTTGAGCAGTGTCTTTGGGAGATGATTGGTGACCCGTGAGCTGAGTGTTCATGTGGCCACCAGTTGGATGGGGAAGTTTCGTAAGCTCTGTATATTGCTTGCTTTTAGGGTTTTTTGGTTTGGTTGCCGGGGGGCGGCGGGGGGGGTTCTCATCAAGTAAACCATTACACATTTAGATGTGTATTTTCTTAAGAATTGCTAAACTGTAGATTGCCTACTTTTTACTTCAGTTTTCCAGGACTGTCCAGCCAATTTTTAGAAGTGTGAAGAAGTGAATACTCTATTTCATGCATAATCCTAATCTGTATTACCTTCTTGTATTTTTCTAACATGCTGGAAATCAAATAAACACATTTGCAAAAGGGTTTTAATTATAGGTCATTTGATTATTTGAAATTTGGCTGCTTTGTCTACTTTTTCAAGGTAAACAAGACTATCTGGAATTGGCAGTAGCTTTTATTAACTGTCCAGAAGATAATTGCTTCTACTGTACATTATTTTCATGTTACTAAAATATTTCCTTTATTGAAACATATTTTTATATTTAATTAGATCTTTATGTTTTCTATATATCTTGATTCTTTTTAAGAGAAATCATTATATTTACAAGTTTATTGGTTATTTATTTTATTGCATTAATGAAAATAGAAATTAGATATCATTAAGCATCTAAATATTTAATATTTCTTTTTCAGTTTCCAACCCTTTGTAATCAGTACTACAAATTAATCACATTTATCTGTGAGATTTTTCCTGAAAAAATACCACAGCTTCCTGAAGATCTTTTTAAAAGTCTGATGTACTCTCTAGAACTAGGCATGACATCATATCCTTTAAATGAACATCATTATCATTTATCCCTTGGGGGGAAAAAATCTCCCAAAGTTTTAAAAACTTGTATTTTTAAATTTTCCTTTGTGTTTTATTTCGTAAGAAAGCTGTTGTCTAACAGCCCTAATTGTGTGTTTCTCTTATTAGTTCACCTCATCTTGTCCTCCTTTCACAGGTCAATCCCAAAGGCTTTTGGTGCCTGGTCCCAAAGTCACTCTTTCATTAAGAGCCCCAATTAGTAATGCCATCGACTGTTGTTGAGTCTCTGATCTCAGCTGCCCGGTAGTAGAGAATAATAAGGCTTTTTATTAGTTGTGTGCTCATGATCAGAAACACATTAGAAATCTACAGTCCGAGACCCTCTCCGAAACACTGGAAAACTTTTGTCGTGTAGCTCGCAACCCCGTAAAGACATATTGCACACTAGGGTACTCACTTAACTGTGGTCATTCCTAGAATTTGATAATAGCCATGATTTTTGAATCTTTTATAAGTTAAATACACCTAGTCTGTTCCTTGACCTTCATGATCAGAATGAGTTCGGAAGTTTGCCAGCTTTGCCTGGAAGCTTTGACGCCATTAGCTGAGCAGTGTGCAAAAGCACAGGAAACAGATTCACCACTTTTTCTAGCAACACGGCACTTTCTAAAGGTAAGATGTTCGGCTGGCATGCCGTCAAACCGTCTGCTTTAGTACAGTTCGTGCCTGTAAATCTTCATTCGAATGAGGAAACGCTTACGTCATTCAGAGGGCAGGAAAGAATTACTTTCTGTTCATTGTGCTTTTCTGGAGATCAGTTCCCTGGACACCTTATTCTCCACTTGTGTGTTCTTGAAACCTGACATGGCAAATGTAACAGTCTGTTCATTTATGGTGGCACATGTCACAGCAAGGAATAACCTCTGTTATTATAAATCCTTGGGTCTTTAAAAAGCTTTTTTCTTCCATTTTCAGACTTATTTAATAGATAAGAGCAACTACCACCCCTCTTTGTCTTTTTTGGTTTAGACACAGGATGGGAGATTGTATGATCATCATGTATTTTTATTTAGAGGTTTTGTATTATGTCCTTTCAGCTGGTTTTTGATATGCTGGTTTTGCAAAAGCACAACACAGAGATGACCACTGCAGCCGGTGAAGCTTTCTACACGTTGGTGTGCTTGCATCAGGTACTGGACACAAGTCTCTTCGTTGGGTCTCTTCCCTTTTTTTTTTTTTTTTTTTTTTTTTATTTCCAGCAAGGAGATTGTGCAGATAGTGGGCCTTTGATACTCCCAGTTCTTAGAGAATCTGTGACTCAGTGCTTCAGTTGCTTTCAGTGAGGGCGTATTTCTTCATTTCCACATTAGCTCTTTTGACAAGCTGTTTGTCAGTGAATAAGCACTTACTTTCCCTTCTCCCCTGTTCTGAATCATCCTTTGCATTGATCACTGCCCTAAAGCTTGTCCTCGTAAACAAGTGTGCTTGGAACCAAGAATTAACACGAAAGAATAGTAGAGGCATAGTTTCTGTCCTTGAGGAACTCACAGTTTTGTAAGGGAGACCAGACGAAGAAGACTGGCGACCCAGAGGATCTGCCTCGAGAAAGTGCGGAAATCAACAGCGTATTATTTCCTGTCGTGGTAGGGAAAGTGTGTTGCTTCATATTATACTACGGAAAGGAAGGTATTGTTTCAATTTATTTTGCTGAGCCTTTAAAGACTCGGAAGCACGCACTCACTGTTTGGGGTTAACGTTATGGGAGAAAAGTGACGTTAGCTCACCTGTCCCTTCCCTATTCTGGTAGAGTAGGTGCCCATCAAGTGTATGAGAAGAACCATATTAGATCATCAGCTGCCCCAGTTTCCCAACACTCCTTTCCCCAATTTTTGGTCTCCCCACCCCCTAGCACATGCACACGTCCCAGCATGACTAAGCAATTGACTTTTGTTAAATGCTTTGCCTTTTTTTTCCCTCAAAGTATATAGAGTCCATTGCATTTGCTGTGAGTGGCACTCAGGGCTTGATTTTATTTACCTTTTTAAAGAAAGATAGGATTTTGAGGCCTTTTCATACAACTTAAAGATTCCCTTCCTGTAGACTTCCTATACCATCTACGCTCCAAGCTGAAGGTACTCTGGGGCTTGAGTTCTTGCTGTCCTCTCTGCACATGGTGCCCATCTGAGGTCTGTGGGCTTTCTGTGTCATTCTACTTCCTTGTTGCTTGCTAGGAAGATAGATGTCTTGTCCCCATATGTATAAGCCATTGCATTCCAGATGCCTTTAAACAACAACAACAACATATTCACACATTGTAAAAAAGAGAGCAAGGCGTTAGGTTTGGCTAGCATGAGATCTGCTGGTCTGGTCCCAGAGGGACCACCATGTCTTTTGAATAGGGAAATGATTTGGAGTTTATACTTACTCTTCTGTGAGTAGGTATGTCTCTTGGATAGGGCATTTAGGGTGGCCACCCTGGTTCCCTGCTTGTGTTGTGGGTCAGGGATTGCATCCAGTGCCTTATTCATCTTTTCCAAATGCAATTAATATTTCATTTCACCCTTTGGTCCATTATGATATCCCAAGAAGCTAATGAAAAATAGTGTCAGACCAGTTTTTGTTGTTTGCTCGTTTTTCAAGAGAGCTTATCTTAGAAAGCTGTTTTGGTTGAATGTTCCTTAACCCCACACCCTCTTTTCTGTAAAAGGCTTTATTATAAGGGGCATTAAAAGTAGAAGCACTACATATCTCTCCCCCCTCCCCCCCCCCCCCCCCATGCTCCTATATTTATTAGGTTCCTTTTCCTGCCCTTTCTCCCAGAGCCACTGAGTCCAGTACTGGTTTGGAGGTACGTCTGCACCTTCACCTTGAGAAAGGACTGAAATATACCCCTCCCCCTGTGCCACCCCCTCCCAGACAGCTCCTGTCTGCCTTGTACGGGTCTGCTGTCCTCAGAGCTGTGTGGACAGGGTGCCTATAGAAAGCCCTGGGAAATGCTTGAAAGTCAGGTTGCAGACTTAGACTATGCATAAAATGCAAAATAAATATGAATGATGTGGTTGAAAAATGGAGAGGAGACAACACAACAAACTTGGTAATCACATGGCTTCAGGAGCCAAGCAGCCTGGATTCTTGCTTAAAAGCAGTGTGATCTTGGGCTGCCTGGGTGGCTCAGTTGGTTATGTGTCTGAGTCCTGATTTTGGCTCAGGTCATAATCTCACAGTCATGGGATCAAGTCCCGTGTCGGGCTCTGCCCTGAGTGTGGGGCTTGTTTGGGATTCTCTGTCTCCCTCTCTGTCTCTCTGCCCCTCCCTGACATGCTTATTTTCTCAAAGTAAATAAATAAAGATTCAAAAAAAGAAAGTGTGATCTTAGACATGTTAATTTCAGTATATGTACATACTTCCATCTGTGAATCAGGAGAATAACAGTACTTTTTGTACTGCTGTTCATAGGATTGTTATAAAAAGTGAGTTACTAATGTAAAAGGCTGGAACAGTACCTGGAATAGAGTGAACTTTCAGTGAATATTAATCAGTAAAAAGAGCTATTGTGGGGGCGCCTGGGTGGCTCAGTTGGTTGAGCATCCAACTTCGGCTCAGGTCATGATCTTGCGGTTCGTGAGTTCGAGCCCCGCGTCGGGCTCTGTGCTGACAGCTCGGAGCCTGGAGCCTGCTTCAGATTCTGTGTCCCCCTCTCTCTCCGCCCCACCCCTGCTTGTGCTCTGTCTCTCTCTGTCTTTCAAAAATGAATAAACAGGGGCGCCTGGGTGGCTCAGTCGGTTAAGCGTCCGACTTCAGCTCAGGTCACGATCTCACAGACCGTGAGTTCGAGCCCCGCGTCCCGCTCTGGGCTGACGGCTCAGAGCCGGGAGCCTGCTTCCGATTCTGTGTCTCCCTCTCTCTCTGCCCCTCCCCCGTTCATGTTCTGTCTCTGTCTCAAAAATAAATAAACGTTAAAAAAAAAAATTTAACAGAAATGAATAAACATTAAAAAAAATATTTTTTTAATTAAAAAAAAAAGAGCTATTGTGATCATTTCACAGTGTATTTAGATGTGGGATGATTGTGTTGTACACCCAAAACTAATAGAATATTATATGACAATTGCACTTTAATGCAAAAGAAGAAGAGCCGTTGTCAGACCCTACCTTTCAGAAATCCCACAAGGTAGTACCTGATATCATCTACTTGTGTGACATTTGAGGAAGCTAAATGTTCTTACGTATACACTTTATCTCTTTAATAGGCTGAATATTCCGAGTTGGTTGAAACATTACTGTCAAGTCAGCAAGACCCAGTTATTTACCAGAGATTAGCAGATGCCTTCAACAAGCTCACCGCAAGCAGCACTCCTCCGACGCTGGACCGGAAGCAGAAGATGGCCTTCCTAAAGAGTTTAGAAGAGTTTATGGCAAATGTTGGTGGCCTCCTTTGTGTAAAATAAACAACAAAACTTTATGCTTAATTTAGATCCTTTCTGCAAAGTGCACTGAATTGCTAAAAGCTGACTTGAGTCTTGTCCTGTTCTTCAGTTCTTTGGCCGTTTTGGATCTCGGAGAGCCTGAAAGTTTGATATGTAATGCAGTGAAACAGGAGAGGTCACCTTTGAATCAGCTTCCGCTGTTGGGTGTTAGCCACAGTCTGTCATATGTGTCTTGTGGATTTTGAATGGTGATCTAAGATTTTCAATTCCGTATATGTGCAAACAGATATGGGCACCATGAAATGCACATTCAGTGCCTTTCCCCCTTATCGAAACATTAGGTGGCTAGCCAAAGTGTAGACTTTGTTAAACTAAATATATTAGATGGACGTATGCTCGGCATTGTTTCTCAAAATGTTGTCCATAGACCACCTGCATCATTGGAGGAGCTGGTTGAAAAGGTAGATTCTTGGGCCCAACTGTAGACCCTCAGAGTCAGAATTTCTGTTTGTTGGGCCTTGGACTCTTCATTTTAACACGCTCCTCCCCTCTGCCACCCCACAAGTTTTGAATCAATGCAAAAGACAGTGGAAACTCTTCCGAGGTTTTGTGCTTTCAAACGTTTCCTCCCTTTGATGATTAGGTTTGTAATTCAGCAGGAAGAAGAAACATCAGGTGTTTGCTGGCTTCTTGTGGCACACTGGCTCTTTGTTGTTTGTAACATCAGCCTGGTGTTGCAGGCTTTGTGTGATACAGGCCTCCAGTCACACTCTGATGCCTGAACTTGAGGGGGAAAATGGGTGTATATTTTTGTTCCATAAAAAGAACTTTAGGAACTGTAGCCATTTCATTGCCTTAATTTTAAGAAGAAAATACAAAAAAGAGCAGATTTGTTTTAGTAAGAAATCAAGTCTTGATGCTTCAGAGTTGGTTTAGGGTGTTAGCTGCTATGAATCTGGTGCCCTTTTGATCGTGTATTTATGTTGGGTTTATGAGTGAAATGAAAGTCTCATTCGTATGTAGTCTAACTTTTTGGATATGTTTCTCTTCAGCCACGTAGCCCATGGCTAATAATCTATTCTGAATGGCTTGCTTAAGCAATAACTATTTTAAAGGATGTGAATTACTGATTCATACAGACTATTCTACGTTGGGGCATTAGGGGCAATAATTACGCTAGAGTGGACATTCTCCTCATTTCACAGGAGCCATGTACATTTAATTTAAGAGATTAAAAACTTCCTATTTAGATCCTCTAGTTTGATTTTTCTAATCAGGACTTTTGTACTGCTGCCATGCTCCCCTTAGTTCTGTGTGCCAGCTTAAATTATGGAAATGAAAGCTAATTTATAAACTGCCGGCGTATGAAGCTCTGCCCACTGCGATGTCAAAATCCCACAACACAGTGACAGGAATCTGGCACAGGCTCGCTCTGAAACTGTGCTTCCAAGGGGTGGGCTTTCTCCTGCTGTGTCCTTGACACCTACAGGCTCAACTGTCCTTCTAACGTAGTCTTCATATCTGAATTGCATATAGTATATGCATCTTCACACGTGATGCTGTGCAGAACTTTGTAGAACTCCGTGCTACTCACAGTTAACAAAACTGGAGCACTTAAATTACATCCAACCTGTGCATGTGATGTTAGACACGAGTGAATGCAAAGCCTAAGGCCGTAACTTTTTGAGGAACGTCACTCTTAATTCGATTATTGTTGATTAATAACTGAGGTGGAGCAAAAACATCTTAAAAGACAGCTAGGAAAAAACTAAGATCGCTCTTCACGAAATACACGTATTGTATTTTTCAGAATACTTTGAACAAGTGCATTTATTTTTAGGTTTCTTCTTTTTTTCCCTTAACTTGTGGCAATATTCTTTCTTGGTGTTTTACGTTTCCCAGCTCCCTCATGCTTTCTTCAGAGTTGTGAGCAGTGTGTATCTGTGTGTTCGATAAGAATAGTCCCTTTGCCAAAGGACACTGAAATACACAACTGACTGGGTAGGTCTGCCATGACAAAACTATGATCAAATTGTTATTATAAATAAAGATGAGTAGGAAAGAAATACCTTGGTAAATAAAAAGGTGTCAGTATTTAATAACTTCTTCCTAGACAGAAATGTATTTGCTGAATTTGCCCAGATTTTATTATAGTCCTGCAATTTCATTAGATCAGTTTCAGTTAAAAGTGAGATTTACTTCAGATTGGACCAAATAATGTTTCCAGTGTCCCCTGAACGTTGAGTAGTGGCAAACTGGAGGAAAAAGCAACCACCATTTTCTAGGTAATGGGGATGCCACTTTAATTGCAACGGCTAAGACTTCTTTTCAGGGTGTTTGTGTTAACGTTTGCCTTATTGAATATTTGTTTAGTGTTTGGGTCTTTTGTTTTACTCTGTCCAGTTTCGTCTTAGGCTATGTTTATTGACGCTAGTTTTTTGGGGTTTCGTTTTAATGTTCTTGGCCCAGTGGATGTAAAGAGCACTGGCTTAATTCTAGTAAATTGATTTTTACGATTGAAACTAAGTTGTTAAAAAGAGTTCTAAAAACAAAAACATTATTTGTGCCCCCCTTTTTATATGTTAAAGGGACACTGTCAAGGATATGATTTTTAGAATTTTGTGTTTTATAAAGTTTCTTTTGTTCATGTATAGCATCCTTTAACTTCTCATTTCAATTCATTCTTTATTTGACTTATTTCTTATTTTATTTTCCTTGCCCATTTGTTTTCCCAAAGGCACAATCTCTACAGAATCCCAGGGCACAGTCGCTAAGGACTTGGTCCATACACAATTTCTCTCCATATAACAGCACCTGTAACTGTCTTCTTGTAGCTCTGTTAAAAGCAGTGGTTTGCTTTTACAGTTCATCTTGGACGGGTGACTGCCTGGGTCAGACTGCTTGGCAGTGTTTGACAGTGTCCTTCTCAACACAGTTATCTGGGTCTTTTCTGCCTTGTTGCCTCTTAATCTGTTCGGAGACAGGGGGGCATGTTAACATCACTGCATTGAGTTTTTTGTCGGGTTTAAAGTGTGACAGCTTACGTTAAAAAAAAAAACACTTTGCAATATTTTTCAAAGAATTTAGCCTTCATTGTAAATCATGTTTCTAATTAGATTACATTACTCTGTTCAGATATGATGGTTACTACCTTTTTCAGTTTTCACTTCAAAACCAAGCATCTCTATAATTTGCCCCCAGTCGGCAATATTTAACACTCCCCTTACTGTCTTTGGTTGAACTTTCTCTTTTACCAAGATGTCAAGTCTTTGTCTCTCTAATAGCACCATATATCCCCTTTCTGTTTATATTGGTATGCATTTCTCAAGTATCGAAGGTAACTAGCTTTCAGTTTCAAGGATTTCAAGTTCGAGCGTCCTACTATTCAGTGTCAGTCGAACCCCTAAAAGACTCTTGTCTGTTACAGTTTCACTTGTTTCTGTTTGCCACTTACCGTTAGAAGCGGTTGTCATTAAACCTTACTAAGTTAGCTATGTCTGACGGATAATTATCATATTGGTTCCTGAATAAAATATTAGCTCTTAAGGCAGAAGGAACCTCAGTGCTTCTTAGAGTTTTTGCTTTTGTTTGTAACCAGAGAATAAGGAACTGATTGGATGTAAGTTTTTAACCTAATTTTCTATCAATTCTTCTACAAAACAGCATAGCTGATTTGAGGATATAATAATGTTTTAAATTGTTTTAAAATGTAAATGGATATTCTCTGATTTGGCAAAATGCTACATTTAAGGATTCGTTAAAAATTGGTTATCTAAAATTAACAAGTGTCCACATTTGGTGTATTGCCGAGCTCAAATTGATTTGAAGTGCCCTGGTTCAGGCTGAACTTTAAATATTTAGGTTTCGATGTGAGAAGTGTGAGCTATTCCTGACTGGTTATAATGGGAACCCGTGACGTACTGCGCCAGAGGACCTGTTTGGTCCACGTGAAGCTACAAACTTCATAATGGCCGTCCGTCGTGTGTTAAAGAGGACGGATGAAGGGATCTGTTTCTGGCCGGTAGCGCGCTCCGCTTGGGAAAGACAAACTCGGCAAGACGGCTTTGGCGGTGGCTGGGAGGTGCAGTTTGCACCCGAGACTCCTGAGCCGCACCCGAAACCATCTTCCTCCACCCATCCACTGGGGTTTCACTCCTTCCTTATTCCCAGCCCTTCTCACCGGTGCAGAGATTTAGTTTTCTCCTTTTCGGTCTTCTTAGCTACTAGGAGCTATCAGATGTGTACTGATAGCTCCTTTTCCTAGCCTGAAATGAAAAATACTGTGTCCGCACTATGGACCTGATGGGGATGTGACCTCAAGTGTGTTCTGAGCCCAGGCTTCCTGGAGTGGTGTCTTTTACCACATAAAATTCTGACACGTTGCAAGCACTGGGATTGTGATTTGGTTCTCTGTACAAAGAAAGAAGCTCCATGCAGTGAGTTTGTGGTTTAATGGTCACAAAATGTTAGCACTGCTACCATTCAGCACGTGTAAAATTTTTTAAATTTATAAATATTAAAATTTTAAACTTACACTAAGACTTTTCAGTTTTTTTAAGAGACCCAGGGACGAGAGTATACTGTTTAAATATTTACCTCTATGAACATTACTAATGAAGGTATAAAGTTGCATTTAATTTTTCAAAAGATGCTACAATATGATTTTAGGAAATAAATCAAGGCTATGTATTGAGCCAGTTACAAGCTGAATATCAAACTGATAAAATTTTATTTGTATTTTTTAAATCCATAAATGGGAGTTAAAAATGTGTCTTTTCACTAAATATTTTTATTACATTTTTGTTTTGACCATGTGTGATTTGTTCATGGGTATTTAGCTAGGCTATTTTATGAAGCTTATTGAAATGGTGCTAGTTCATTTACAATCATAGGATGATTGACACTGGGGACATTACACAGTCATAAAATAATTTTAAATAAAAAACATGGGATGAGACATATCTGTATAGATAAAGATCTGCATTACCTTCTGGGAAAATACCCAAACCTTAATAGAGTATTCAGGATTCAGAAAGAAAAGGTTTTGTTTATATTCTGTAATATTGAACATATTTATTTTTATCTCACCTCCTGGCTTTAGAAACATTTTCAGAGTGACTAGTTAAATCACTGGACTTGGGCGTATTTGTAGTAAATATTTTTAGTAGTTCGGGTCTTTCTTTTCGGCCTTTTCAGGGAAAGGAGAATTACCATCCTGCTCTGTGTTAGACTTACACACTCTCACCTTTCACCCAATCTTAAATCTTGTAAACATGTGCAGTGGAAAAGTAATTTTTTTAAGAAGAGGAAATGCATTTTGAAATATATTTATTTTAAACTTGATTTTGCTTTGAATATTCATTGACTTATAATGGTATTTCTTAGGTTATGTTGAAATGTAATTCCACTCCGAGTGTAGGTAAGAAGAAGCAGGTTGTTGAAGAGGTACAGTAGGTAGAGTGCATGTTGAGTGTTTGTTTCCCCTCTTACATTCGAGGGGCACCTCAAGCACAGGCTGATCACCTGTCTCTTGAAGAGAGCCATAAATGATTTTAAAGGGCCCAAATATAAAAATTAGTATTTGTAAATAGTCATCTTTAATGGTTCTCTCTAAAAATAGTCATTTTATGTTGAGTGGCTTGTGAATAATGCCTCTGGTGCATTGATTAGGTTGACATTTTTGTTTGTGTTTTAAGCGTCGCCTCCCAGATGGAGTCTTGTGCATTCTTTGTCATTTCAAATGGCAGTTCAGTTTGACTTTCTTTTTGAAACTAAGTGGAAGCAAAGGCATGTTGGGTGAAACTAATGAGAAAGTCTTCTGCTCAGAAGTCCCATACAGTACTAATAGCAGTGCACTGTCTTAGTTCTAGCCCATGAGCCAACCTCCTTCCTGGTAAGTTATTTTTAACATCTAGCATGACAGTGAACGGAGGTAAGTCTCTGAGGATTCCTGGAGTCGAAGAATGAAAAAAACTGAAGCAAAGAACAGTTAAATAGGGGTGTGCTAATAAATATTTTTATTTCCACAGTAGTTAGCGGTTTTAAGTTTTGATAGTGTTCATTTTGGCTTACTTTGCTGCCAGGGTTAGTCTTCTAATATCCTGAGATCTTAGGCTGCAATATTCGTTTGTACCCCTTCTTATAACTGCACTGCCCTGGATAGTCCTTTCTGAGGACTGACCTGGTAAAGCCATATGAACTGGTACAGTACAGGGGAGAGGTAGAGAGACCTAAATCCAATTCCTAATATATCCTCTATATCACAGGACCATAAATGTTCATTCTTCCTAAATGGAAAATTTTAAACATGGTAATTGGATATAATAATAGATGCTCAATAGATTGCATTATATTTAAAGATTGTTTCTAAGAACACATTTTGATCCATCAATGTGTTCTAATATAAAGTCCAATACCTGGTAGCCATTAATTACTTTTAAGTACTGTCGTATCTAAACATGAATAAAATGTGACCTAGCCACAACCACCACGTTAGTATTGGAATAGAGTTCACCATATTAGTTTTTCTTCTTTTCTATACGAGAAAATTGATCTATTTAAGTTGGTGGTTTCAGTTTCTGTTGAATATTCACCTCATAATTCTACAACAACAAAATCGTAACAGTGATTCCCAAAGTAGGTTTCATGAATCACTAATTTTTTTTTTTAAAGTTTATTTATTTTGAGAGCGTGCAAGCAGGGGGAGGGGCAGAGAGAGGAGAAGAATCCCAAGCAGGCTCCCTGCTGTCAGTGCAGAGCCCAATGTGGGACTCGAACTCACAAAACAGATCATGACCTTAGCCAAAATCAAGAGTTGGATGCTTAACTGACTGAGCCACCCAGGTGCCCCAATCACTAATTCTTTATAACTTAGCTGTTACTAAATAAATTGGAGAAATGAAACAAGGTTTTGTTTTGTTTTGTTTTCCTGTGTGAAGTTAAAGCTTTACTACACTAATGCACATCAGAAAACTCTAGAAGATCTTTTAAAAATTTATTTATTTTGGAGAGAGCACCAACAAGGCAGAGGCAGAGAAAGGAAGAGAATCCCAACCAAGCAGGCTCCGTACTGTCAGTGCAGAGCGAGACTTGGGGTTTGAACTCACAAAACTGAGATTACAACCTGAGCCGAAATCAAGAGTCAGTCACCCAACCAACTGACTCCCCCCCCCCCCCCCGGGGGGCCCCAGGAGCTCTAGAAGATCTTAATGAGATTTTCATCAGCCTATTTAATGGTTTCTTCTCAAAGCATCTTATGGGACTAGAATTCTAGGGAACAGCCTTTGCAACATGCTTAGGCTAATTTGAGTAATTTGGTAATACAGTACTTGGAGAATGGAAGAAAAACACCAGAACCTGTTCTTGTAATTATAGGTAATTTCTAGTTATTTTTTAGAAAAGGAAAAACTTGAGTGTAAGTTCATCTTTTAAGAAACCTTTTCAGGGTAATCTTTGTTCCTTTTATGCACCATTTCTGAAGAGTGGTGAGATGAACAAAAATAATTTTTGAATAAACAAAGGAGTAATTCCTGAATTGAAATTGATTTGAAAGCATCTTTCAAGTCTAACTTGACAAATAATCTTCACTTTACTTCAATACCAGTCAAATTGCTTTTGATGTTTTACATTTTTCTATGATTTTAATAACCATTAAATTACAATGAAAATGTTTCACCAGGAAAATTCTAATCTTCATGTATTAATGAGACATGCTGTCTGGCCAGTCAGCACTCTTGGTGGAAGTATAATTATATGAACTTTCTGACATCTAGGTCACTTTAATTATAAAAATAACATGTCATACACATTACATGAAGGTAACTATTGTGTCTCACATGATATGAAAGCAGTTGAAACTTTGAACGCTTAAAAAGATGTTTCAAGCCCAAACTAATTTTCTTTAGCATAAACTTTTCTGTTAATTTAGAAGCCAAGGCAGTCTTGTATATATGGAACACTACCTCTGTAAAAATATACTGCCATAAAAGTTGGTTATTAATTATTTCTTGGTTCATGTTATTATTGATTTCCTTTAGTTTTACATTTTTCTTTCCAGCTGTTTTGCTAAGTTACATCTGATTTTGAAGTATTTAGTAGATTTGTCATCAGTTCAAAACTTTCAAAGTAAAAAAAAAAACAAAACAAAACATGGGTTGTTACAGACCCGGAAACTATATTTAAAATAGAAAGCATGGTACTCACAAAGTTGTAAACCTCTTTCACGAACTACCAAATGGCATCGTTTGGCAGCTCAGCAGTTCATTTATATCCTCACCTTGCCCCAGAAAAGATTTAAAGGTATTTGGGAGAATATATAAAACTTAGCAAGATAATAAAATTAATAAAGAAAATGAAGGAAAGGAAGGTAGGAACATAATATAGATTGCCTTGGGGAATGAAAATAAATCTGACGACTTGGTAACAGCGAAGGTGAAGGGGGACATTTCCTACATTAAGTTCTTGTTATGTGCTAGGTACTGTGCTAGATGTCTTAACATATGTTGAATGAAAGAGTAATGGCAAGTCAGCTGACCAAATAGTATCCATCGTTTTCATGGAGAAGGTTGTTGCCTCATAATTGCGTTGTTTGCCAAATTAGTGGCTGGTCTTATTTCAGCATGAAGACCTCTACCTTGCATCATCTGTTTACCGATCAGATCGTGCACTCATTTACATCTCTTCCATTTTTTGCAGCTAACCCCCAAATGAAAAATGCATATAACTAGACTTACATTAACCACATTAAGTTTGGATAGGCAAATCATAGGAGGAAATCTGAGCAAAGTGCAGCGTTTGAGAGTCTTCGTGCATATAAAGCCTCAATTTAATGTCTTAATTCCTCTAAGACCGAGTAAACTACACAAAGGCCTAAATTTAATGTTTGCGAAACGTACCAGTTTCAAGTGCAAATAGCTACTTGGAATACGTTTAACTGGAAGGGAATCTAATTAAAACATTTTTTTTTTATTGCCACTATTCTTGGAGGTCATTTATAAGATAGAGACAACAAGAGGGGACAACACCTATCAACAGCACGTCCTTGCACTCTGTTAACGGCAGGACTGGAACGCCTGGAGGAAACTGCGTTCCGGGGTCTTCCGGAAGCGCCCTCGGGCCGGAGGGTGTGCGCATGCGCGGACGCGGCGCGGGCCCGCGCGGGCCGGCCTCGACCCCTGCCGCACCTGAGGGTGACTGCGCACGCGTGGCTACTGAGTGGACGAACCTGGGCGCGAAGGTGGGGTCGCTTCCGCGCCGGTCTGCGGCTTCGGAGTCGGTTGTGGTTTCTTTTTTCCGTTCGTCACCCTTTCTCCAGTGCAGCGAGGGCGGAGGGATTCAGTTAATGGTGTCTGGGGACTGAGGGCGAGCTGCAGTCGAGCCGAGAGGGAGCGCGGTTCCTGCGCCGCGTGACCTGGCCTCGTGGGCTGGGGCCCGTGAGGAGCGGCCCAACCTGGGCTTAGGCGGCCCGGGTGCGGAGGAGAAAACTTAACCCCCAGGCCAGGGCAGCAAGAGAACTCCGCTCCGGTCACGTGGGATTGGGCCCACTACCCTGTGCTGCTTTGACCGGGACGTTCGAGCCCCCACACCCGTCTGCCGGGGCCTTAGGAGGCAGGGCCTCTCTGCCGGGCGCGGGGTGTAGAGAGGAGTAGGCGAGACCTCAGCCCCCGAGAGGCTGGCGGGGACACGCGAAACTTGGCAGTGCACGAGGGCAGTAGCGTCTTAGTGGTACGGTATGATCAAAGTAAAGGACCTGCCTGGGGCCGGGGACACTTCCGGGGTGGGGAGGGGATGATGTGTAAGACCGGAAGGGTGTCTTGATCGGGGTTGAGGTCACGTGGAGGTATACGTCGCAGTGCATCGCACTGTACACTTAGGATCTGTATGTGTTTCGCCCTGGGTAAATTTAACCTCACTTTTTTGAGGTTAATTTTTTAAATAACAGGATAAATAGAATTTTAGAAAACGAGAGGAAAGGAGGCATTTTAGGCAGGGAAAACTACATATGCAAAGATAAAAAGAAAATGAAAGATTATGGCCCTTTTCTGACAGTAAATCGGATTCAGGGTAGAATCATAGGGCAATATGCAAAATATATGTAGGGAACATCTAGATTATTCTTACCTGTTCGCAGAGGGAGCCTCACAGACTACCTCAGATTTCCCCTCTCCCACCGCACCCCCCAGTTAAGTGCCTGGGATGAATTCTAGGTTAATGCTCACCCCACTGGATCACACCTACTTGACTAAAATAACTTGCAGAAGGCAATATGATACTGTGTGAATTTATACAGTGGGGGAGGGAGTGGCTTGCTTTAAGTAAAACTGATATATAGCAATTGTAGAATTGTATACATTTGAAATGTAATTGAATTTGCATATTGCTTTTGAGGATTACACTGGTTATATTGAGTTAAGTACTGTTTAAAGCAATAGAAAGCAACCACAGTACACTAGGAGCCTGCTAATCCCTACTGATGCTGCACGTTAATGTGTCCGGCCCTTCGCTCATGCTGTTCCCTCTGTAATCCTCACTCTTCATCTTTTTTTCTCCCTCAAGGCCAGGTTAAAATGCCACCTGCTGTTTCACTTCTGTTTTCTGCCGGTACATGCTCTGCGTTCTGATCCCATGGCACTAAATAGTGCTTTTCTAATAGAAGGCTCACCACATTATCACAACCATTTGTGTGTTTCTCAGCCGTGGCACTGGAGGCGTTTGGGGCCAGACAGTTGCTTGTTGTGGAGGACCGTCTCGTAAATGGTATTTGCCAGCGTTCCTGGACTCTACCCGCTAGATGCCCGTAGCATCCTTCCCAGTTCTGACAACCAGAAACGTCTCCAGACGTTGCCGAATGTTCCCTTTCTGGGGCAGGTGGTTGCAAAATCTCCCGTGAGAACCACGGTTCTCACGTTTGAGCCATGTAAGGCTCAGCATCCGTTCAATAATAAGATGACGCAGCACTCCCCAACGCTTTTGGACATGAAAATCTCTTTACATCAATTTCATAAACCCACTTAGAAAATCTGTAAACAACACTAAAGATAGGATGAAGTAGTGACTTGAGTAAAAAAATTAGTATATTGAAACTGAAGTTCTTTTAGCCTGGAGCAATGTTTGTTACATAAGCAAATTTCAGTTTTTCCCATTTAACAAGTGATACAATCTTGAACTCGCTTTGATAATGTAGAAAACAGTCTATGATTGCTAAAGTTGGCAGCCCCTTCATTCTCCACATGTTCCTCCATTGATCTTATCATCATCCAACTCATACTTTATATTTCTATTGCATATAGTCTGTGCCTCACTAGAATGTAGTCTCCAAGAGGACTGGGATTTTGATTTCCATCACCAAGAACAGTGCTTCGTACAAGGCAGTTCCTCAATAAATGATTACCAAATGAACGGATTTGATCAGCTTTAAGATAAAATTTTATTTTGAGACAAAATTCATGCTCAGGTATGGATTGAAGTGTAATTGCCTTTTACTGCCATGAAAGTAGACAGTTCTCTTAAACTCCTTTTTGGAGTTTGTTACTTTGCACATAATGTCACTGGTTTCTTTTTATGGTTTTCATGTTTTATTTCTAAATGATTAGCTAACAGATTTCAAGCTGCAGTTTGAAAACCCTCTCCACATATGCAGCTGTGGAAAGTGCTTAGTACTAATAAATAAAAATTCAAATATTCCTGTCTGTGACAAGCATATACATATGTACATGTGCCTATATGGATGTACACACACACATATATATCTGTACATACATACATTAACACGTACATACTTTTTCATTTACCTCTTCTAGTCAGTATCATGGTACAGCTTGGATCAGAAACTGGTTGTACACTTCAACTCTGCCAGGAGACGTTGGATTTTAATAGTTGCCCAATTCTTTTCCTGAATGAAAGGAACTCTTAATCCTGAAATACCAAACCAAAATGAGACCTTTTAGTAGGTTGCAGGTCAGTTTGCTATGTTTTCTTAGTCTTTCTCAGTTAGGCATGCACACACACACCAATCTTTGGAATTTCCACCTGGAAATTCTCCAGCCTGAGAGCTCCTGGTATGCTTTCCTAAAAATTTATTCTTTGTGCTTTTGGCAGTAAACTAAAATTACTAATTTAAAGCCTTCATACCATTCCTCAGTGGGACTTTTGCAGACACCTCAATGTTGATTTAAGTTATTTTTATTCTAAATTAAAACCTCAGAGGTAAATAATTCATCCTGCTTTTGATTCTTCCACAACTACAGAATTTAACACATTCTCAAATTCAGTATAAACAAAACTATAAAACAACAAAATTCAAATTAACAGTACATTGCAGACATTGTTTTATTGCTGAATGAGTAGGCCATTCTTTTGAAATTACGCCTAATTTACTTCACACTGTGTAATGCATCAGTTCTCTTACCAACCACTTGATGCAGATGCTGTTTCTTCTACCTTGAATGCTCTTTCTCCTTTCTTTGCCAATGGGAGAACTTATTCTTTAGATCCTAGCTTAAATATGACTTCTTCAGGGAAGCCAGACAACAGAGCCGTGGCAACAATCTAATTACCTTGCTTAACAGTCCGTTGATATCCACTCTAATGACATTTTCCCCCAATATTTTTATTGTGGTAATATACACGTAACATCAGATTTACCATCTTAACCATTTTTAAGTGTACAGTTCAGTAGTGTTAATACATTCACACTGTTGCACAACCATTGCCACCGTCCACCTCCAGAACACTTTTCATCTTGTAAAACTAAAACTATATACACATTAAACAACTTCCTATTCTTCCCACCCCTTAGCCCCTGGCAACTACCATTCTGCTTTCTGTCTTTGTGAATGTGATGACCCTGGGTACCTCATATCAGTGGAATCATAGAGTATTTGTCTTTTTGTTACTGACTTTTTTCACTTAGCATGATGTCCTCAACGTTCATCCATGTTGTAGCCATGTATCAGAATTTTCTTCCTTTTGGAGTCTGAATGATATTCCTTTGTATATCCATTCATCTGTCGATAGACATTTGGGTATCAATCAGTCTCTTAAATCTGGAGAACAAAAAGTAGAGTTATAAATTGAAGTTACAGTAATACTAGCATTTATAATTGCCCACATTTACCTTTCCTGAGATCCTGAGATTTTTTTTTCTACATATGACTCTACACTGTCTAGTGTCCTTTCATTTCTTTTTTTTTTTTTTTTTAAGTCTATTATTTTGAGAAAGGAAGAGTGCAAGTGGGGGAGAGGCAGAGAGAGAGGGAGAGAGAGAGAATCCCAAACAGGCTCCACACTGACAGTGCAGAGCCTAGTACTTGGCTCAAACTTATGAACTGTGAGATCATGACCTGAGCCAAAATCAAGGGTCAGATGCTTAACTGAATCACCCAGGCATGCCTAGTGTGCTTTTATTCCGACCTGCCGGACTCACTTTACCAATTTTTGCAAGGCAGGTCTAGTGGTAACAAACTTCCAGCTTTTCTTTATCTGTGAATGTCTTAATTTCTTCCTCACTTTTGAAGGACATTTTCATCAGATACAGGGTTGCTGGTTGATTTTTTTTTTTTTTCTGTTCAGCATTTTGAGTGTATCAGTCTACTGCTATCTGGCCTCCAAAATTTGATGAAAAATCTGATGATCTTATTGGTGAGCGCTTTTATGCGACAATGTGTGACAAGTCACCTCTCTTGGTGCTTTCAAGGTTCTGTCTTTGGCTTTTAATAGTGATTATAATGTGTGTTGGTGTGGGTGTTTTCAGTTTATCATACTAAAGTTCATTATACTTCTTACGTGTTTATAGTTCTTTCACCTAATCTGGGAAGTTTTCAGCCATTATTTCTTTAAAGAATTGCTCTGTCCCTTTCTCTTCTCTTTCTGAGACTCCCACCATGTGTATTTTGGTCCACTTGATACAATGGCCTTAGGTTCTGTTCATTCTGTCTTTTCAGCAAACTCAGTAATTCCAATTATCTTCAAGTTTGCTGATTTTCTGCCCACTGTAATCTGCTTTTGAATTCCTCTAGTGAATTTCTCATTTCAGTAATTGTAATTCCCAGCTCTGGAATTCCCTTTTGATACCTTTTTATGTTTTCTATCTCTGTTGATATTTCCATTTTGTTCATACATCATTTTCTTAGTTTTTCCCATATCTTCATTTAATTCTTTTCGCATCTTTCAGACAGTAAGTCTGCCATCTGATGTTTCTCAGGGGTGGTTTCTGTTGTTTTCCTGTGAATGGGCCATAGTTTCCACTTTCTTTGTGTGCCTTGTAATTTTTTGGTTGAAAATTGGATATTTGAATCTAATAATGTGGGAACTCTGGAAATCAGATTCTCCCCCTTCCCAAGGATTTGCTGTTTTTGTTGTTTTGTTTATTATTTTTGTTTTTTGATTGTTGTAGGGCTGTCTGTGCTGAGTGTCAGCCTGAGGTGTAAACTTATCTCAGTTCTTTTCTGAGCCTCCACCTCTTCCTGGGCATGTACAGTGACCTAAATTCCCCTGTATATGCAGTTGCTTTGTGTAATGATCTAGTCCTTAAATGTCTGGCTCCCAAAAGGAGAAAAAGAGAAAAATAAAGCAAGGAAAGAAGTGTTGGCCCTTTAAATCCCCTGAAAGTTGATTCAGCTGGAGGTGGAAGTAATGACAACAGTGGGAGCCTTGTGGTAATGGCTGCCTGACTCTGTGTCCCTGCCTCCACGATCAGAAGCAGCAGTTAGTGATCAGAACACAGATCCCCAGTATTTGCAGGACAGAGCCCTTACTGCATACCTTGGCTTCCACAAGTTGCGTACAAACTGCTCCGGGAACTTTTGAAATTGTGTGTTCTTCGGTTTTGTATTTGTTTATTTGGTGTCAGTTAATTACAGGGCCAAACTAGTGGCCAAAGTTGCTTACCCTTTGCTGCAAACCAGCTCTCATGGGCACATCAAAATCATATCACGAAGCTTCCAACCGCAAACTGTAGAATGTGTGTTTTTACTTTGCGCCCAATAGGAGACATCCCCACCCAATTCCTTCCCAGTCATCTTAGCAGTAAAGACGGAGTTCCAGGTCTCTGTCTGCTTCCTTGTCCCCACATATGACAGGTTTCATGTGGCCCTTCATGGGGCACTGTGCCTCTCATTTCTAGGGGAACTGTGAATAATACTAAACACTTGATAGCATATCCTCTCTCAGCTCTGTATATTAAGACTGAACACAAAGTAGAATCATGTGCACAGCTACCTGACACAGGAATAAGAAGTGGGGGATGGGTAGCCACTGCTGAGCTATGTGCCAAGATTAACTCAACTTAACTGGAAGTTGTGTCTTTTGGATGAAACTGCAAGCCTTTGAAGAGATTTTAGAGTTCTAAAATAGCTACATCAGGGCACCTGGGTGTCTCAGTAAGTTGAGCATCCAACTCTTGATTTCAGCTCGGGTCATGATCTCACAGTCATGAGATTGAGCCCCATGTCAGGCTCGGCACTGAGCTTGGAGCCTGCTTGGGATTCTCTCTTTCCCTCTCCCTCCCTCTCTCTGTCTCTGTCTCTCTCTCTCTCTCTCTCTCTCTCTCTCTCTCTCTCTCTGCCTGCCCCTTCCTGTTCACGCTTTCTCTGTGTGTCAAAATAAATGAACATTTAAAAAATATTCTTTCAAACGTTGAAACACATCAGACAGATGGGGCCAGTACAGTTGTCTAGGTGGAGACAGTCCCCCAGAATCCCCTAGTAGCACGCTCTTCACCATTCCTCCCTGCGGATACCACTCAGACAGTGCCAACCCCCAGAACAGCCTCACCTCTTTGTGACTTTATTCTGAGGCTGTAAAATGATGGGAGTGCTGCACGGATGGCTCACTGCATTGCCGCCTGCGGTTGGTACAATGATCCCATTTCATCGAGTCCGAGATGCCGTGGACTCTAAGAATACCACCACTTTAAGAAAACATGCCCACAGTAAACTTCTACACCGTTATTTTAAAGTTACGTCCTGCTTTTAGAGTTGTTAGAATGAGGAAAAAAAAAAATAGGTCAAGGATACTTGGACCTCTGTTAGTTTTAGAACTTCCTGTGAATCTATAAATATTTCAAAATATAAAGTTTAGAAATTAGAATTGGATCAAAAAGTAGGAATAGTCTTTTTTCAATTAATTTTTTTTAACGTTTATTTACTTTTGAACGAAAGCGCATGCGTGCATGCACAAGTGGGGGAGGGTCAGAGAGAGAGAGGGAGACACAGAATCCGAAGCAGGCCCCAGGCTCTGAGCTGCCAGCACGGAGCCCGGCGCGGGGCTTGAACTCACGAATGGTGACATCATGACCTGAGCCAAAGTCAGACGCTTAACCGACTGAGCCACCAGGTGCTTCCCCCCGCCAAGTAGGAATATTCTTATATCCAGAATATCTGATTCTTTTCAAAAGGAGATTATACCAATTTAAATTATTACCTGAATTAGAGTACCAATATCCTTACATTCTCCTCAGCATTGCCATTCTTTTTTACTTGTTTTACTTGTTTTATCTGTCTACTCTGATTTTGGCCATTTGTTTCTCACACTGGGGATATAGAAGCTAATCAAAATATTGATAAGTGGTTTAGTGCCATGATTTGTTTGATGTATATACAAACAAAGCTTTAGTCAGAAAACAAAGGTAAAACTGTACATAGATGTTCATACTACTTTATTTATAGTAACCAAAAAGTGGAAGCAATCTTAATATCCTTTAATGAATGAATGTTTAAATAAATTTTAGAGGGGCGCCTGGGTGGCACGGTCAGTTAAGCGTCCGACTTCAGCTCAGGTCACAATCTCACCGTCCGTGAGTTTGAGCCCCATGTCAGGCTCTGTGCCAACAGCTCAGAGCCTGGAGCCTGCTTCAGATTCTGTGTCTCCCTCTCTCTCTCTGCCCCTCCCCCAGCTCATGCTCTGTCTGTCTGCCTCTCTCTCAAAATACAAACGTAAAAAAAATTTTTTTAAATAAATAAATTTTAGAAGCAGCACATCAGTTTCTATTTTAAGTAAACACACACACACATACACTCTGTTTAGGATATATTGAATCTGTTGATCAATTTGGGAACAATTGATACCTTAAATAATACTGGTTCATCTAGTTCATGAGCATGGTATACCTTTCCTTTTATTTAGGTCTTTTCTAATTTCTTTCAGCAATGCTTTGGAATTTTCAGTATTGAGATCTTAAAGTCTTTTTTTTTTAAATATGTATTTATTTTTGAGAGAGAGAGAGAGAGACAGAGCGAGTGGGGGAGGGGCAGAGAGAGAGAGAGAGGAGGACACAGAATCCGAAGCAGACTCCAGGCTCCAAGCTGTCAGCACAGAGACCGATGCGCGGCTCGAACTCTGAACTTCGAGATCGTGATCTGAGTCAAAGTCCTGCACTTAACCGACTGAGCCACCCAGGTGCCCCTACCCCCACCCCTTTTTTTAATGTTCATTTTTGCAAGAGAGAGGGAGCGAAATTAAGAGGCAGACACATAACCAACCGAGCCACCCAGGTGCTTCAAGATCTTACAGCCTTTATGTTAAATATATTCAAAGCATTTTTATGCTACTTAATGGAAAATTGCTTTTAAGTTTAATTTCTATTTATTTGCTGCTAGAATACAGAAATGTAATTTATTTTTCTGTATTGACCTTGTACTCTGAAACTTCAGTAAACTCATTCTAGTAGTTTTTGTTGGTGAAGTTGGTTATGCTTCCTTAAAATTTTCTAAAAATAAACTTTATAGAGGCGCCTGGGTGGCTCAGTTGGTTAAGTGTCTGACTTTGGCTCAGGTCATGATCTCATGGTTCATGAGTTCAAGCCCTGTGCTGACTGACAGCTCAGAGCCTGGAGCCTGCTTTGGATTCTGTGTCTCCCTCTCCCTCTCTCTCTCTACCCCTCCCAACCCTCCTCTCTCTCTCTTAAAAATAAACATTAAAACAAAATTTTTTAATAAACTTTATTTTAGAATAGTTTTAGATTCACAGAAAAATTATGAAGATAGCGTGTTGTTCCTATATACCTATACTCCGTTTCCCCTATTATTAACATCTTCTGTTAGTATGGTACATTAGTCACAATTAATGAACAATATTGCTACACTGTTGTTAACCAAAGTCCATACTTTATTCAGATGTCCTTGGTTTTTATGCAATACTCCTTTTCTGTTCTAGGACCTCATACTGTCTTACCGATAGTCATCGTATTTCCTTAGGCCCCTCTTAGCAGTGACAGTTTCTCATTTTCGTCTTGTTTTCGATGACCGAACAGTTTTGGCAAATACTGGTCAGATATTTTGTAGAACGTCTCTTAATTGGGGTGTGTCTGAGTTTTGGTCATGCTTACACTGGGATTATGTTTTTTGAGGGGAAGACCATGGAAATGAAGCGCTGTCTTCATCACTGCATATCAAGGGTACATGCCATTGACATGAATTATCCCCACTGATGTTGACCTGGTCACATGGATGAGACCATTATTTCCTTAGGATTTTCTCTGTGAATAATCATATCTACAAATAGGGACATTTCTTCCTTTGCAGTCTTTATGCTTGCTTTTTTTTGTCTTTCTGTTTGTTTTGTTTTTTGTTTGTTTGTTTTTGCCTTCTTGCATTAACTGGAAAGGCCAGGATAATGTTAAATGCATGTGGTGACAGTGAACATCCTTCCCTTGTTCCTGAGCGTAGAAAGCATTTAGTGTTTCACCACTAAGAAAGTATGAGGCGTATGTTTTTTTTCGGTGCCCATTTTCAGATTGAGGTTCCCTATTATAGCGAGTTTGCTCAGAGTTTTTAACATGAATGGATGTTGAATTTTGTCAGATTCTTTTGTAGTATCCATGCAAATGATCATGTGGCTTTTCTCTTTTATACTGTTAAACCAGGAGTCAGCAAACTTTCTGTAAAGGACCAGATAATAAATATTTTAGGCTTATCATTAAAAACAACTGTAGGCAAGGGGCACCTGGGTGGCTCAGTAGGTTAAGCATCTGACCTCGGCTCTGGTTGTGATCTCGTGGTTTGTGAGTTCAAACTTTAAAAGGACAACAACTGTAAGCAATATGTAAACAGAAGGGTGTGGCTGTTTTCCAATACATTTGTTGGCAAAAACAAGGCACAGGCTTGATTTGGCCTGCAGGCCATAGTTTCCTGTAGCTAAAATTGTTTGGCCAACCTTGAGTCAGGCTCCTGAACCTTCTAGGCCCATCTGTGTACTTTGTAAAATCTAGTTTTAGCAAGAACCTTGCTAAATCAGTTTACCCAGAAACCCACCACCACCACTACCACCAATGCCCCCAACCCCCTTTGATATCTGATCACCCTCAAAATCTGATGGGGAGTTGAGCCCAGTTATATACTGACACGTGTTCATGTTAGATTTAATCTGACTTCATTAAACAAGTTGGGAAGGATCCCTTTCTCCTCTGTCTTCTGGGTGATAAAATTATCAACATTTCTTTATATGTTCGATAGAACTCATCAGTGACTCTTCTCAGCCTGGAGCCTTCTACGTAGGAAGGTTTTAGTAACAAAATTAGCGTATCTTTGAATGTAAGCCTATATGTTCCTTAAACGAATAGTTTAATTTTACTTGTTTTTGAACTTTATAAATCTATCATAGTGTATATACCTTGTGTTTTGCTCCTTCTCTTCCTAGAGGGGAAGCTGCTTGTTCATAGAACACTTATTTATATTTCTAGCTTAATTTGTGTGCCCAGATATTTTATTAGTTAACTTTTACAGGTAAGTCTTTGATGAAGAAAGGAAAGAGGGAATCAACAGACTATTAGCACGTGAAAATACACTGTCAGTAGTTGGTATATGCAGGGTTTTTTTGGTCTTGGTTTTGGTTTTTTGGTTGTTTTTTAGGAATGGCTGGCTCTTTGATTTTGAAAAGGAGAAAAAAAGCATCAAGCAGTTATTTCTCATTTGAAATAGCTGCTCAGCATCTTTTAAACTCTCTCCCTAAGCATCGGGATTCGCCAGGTTCAGATGGTGTTTTACCAGCTGCCCTCGGTAGGTGGCGCAGGCGGAAGGCCAAGACTGTCCATCAGCTACACCCCCAGAGGTCTTGGAGGAGGAAGGGAGCAACGTGACGAATTTTCTTGAGCAGTCTTTGCTGAAAAGTGTAGACTTTGATGTAAAATGTGACACAAAGCAAATGGAGTGTTGTTGCTACGCTCTTAGATAACTTTTGACTTAAAAATGTGTTTGGCAGCCCCTGGGTGGCTCCGTCAGTTAAGCATCAGACTCTTGATCGCAGGTCATGATCTCACGGTTAATGAGTTTGAGCCCCACGTTGGGTTCTGTGCTAACAGCACAGAGCCTGCTTGGCATTCTCTCTGTCTCCCTCTCTTTCTGCCTTTCCCCTGCTCTCTCTCTCTCTCTCAATAAATAAACTAAAAAAAATGTATTGACCTGTGTAGTAAGCAATATGACCTCAGTCAAAGGGAAGTTTGGCCTTTGTCATGGCTCTCGGGATGTAACCTTTAAACACTTAAACTTGCCCAAGTGATAGGAAGGTCTTTGTTATTCATGGAGGTCCCTCAGGTCACATCCAGCCGTCCTGGTTGGGGGGCTAGAGGCTGACTTCAGCCGGGTGGGCAGTAGTCCGGTCACTCAGGCCAGCATGACAAAGCCTTAATCAAAGCCTGCAGAGCTTCCTTGGCTGGCAGGACTGTGTGTGTATTGTCCCACATGCCTGCTGGGAGGGTGATGCTTCCTGAGGGCTACGGGAGCTTCCTGTTTGGAACTGTCCTGGACCCTGCCCTATGCACCTCTTCCTTTGGCTGGCTCTAATTTGTATCCTTCCCTGTAATAAATGCAACTGTGAGTATAATTGCTTTCAGTGAGTGCTGAGTCTTTTTTGCAAATTAGTGGATGTGAGGGTGGTTTGGGGAAGCCCCTGAACTTGGAGAGGTCAGGAGTCCTTGAGCAGAATTTGCTGTCCATACCAAGCTTGTGGCTTAACCTAGCAGTCTGGCTAACTCCAGTGGTACCACAAGAAGTGACTGGCCTGGCCATCCGTTCCTGCAAGACATCTTCCTTTTCTCCCTCCCTGTGTTTTACTTCTTCCCTTTCTCTTTGTCATTCCTTTAAATTTCCATACTTCTTTCCATACTAATTTCAGTTACCCTGTCAATAACACCCCTGAGCCTTAGATCACCTGAACAGTGACACTCGTGGGTGGAAAGATCTCTGATTCAGAGAGTCCACAGTGAATGTCTGCACATGGCCATTGCAGTGCCTGAAAAAAACCAAATATGTCTTTAGATATTTATGGTAAAAAAATTCATTCTGCAAGGAGTCTTAAAAATGGGAGAATCTCATTTGTAAAAATGATACATGTAAAGGAAAAGCCTGTATTTGTTAAGCTGTGGTTTAGTAGGAGACCTCTGTGGATGTTTGATCTCAGAAATTTAAAATATGAGTTTCCCTTATAAAACCCACTCCCAGGGGCACTTGGATGGCTCAGTTGGTTGGGCATCCGAGTCTTGATTTCAGGTCAGGTCATGATCTCACAGTTCTTAGATGTGGGTCTGAGCCCCACGTCAGGCTCCACGGTGAATGTGGGAGCCTGCTTGGGATTTCTCTCTCCGTCTCTCTCTGGCCCTCCCCTGCTTGCTCTCTCTCTCTAAAATTAAAAAAAAAAAATTTTTTTTTTTTTAATTAATAAAAAACAAACAAAAACCTCACTTCCAGTTTGGATCCTTGCTGTGAGATAAAAAATTTCTAAATGGCTATTTTTGTAAGTTTATTTATTTATTTTGAGAGAGAGAGAGAGAGAATGTCGTGTGCAAATGGGGGAGAGGCAGACAGAGGGAGAGACGGAGAACCCCAAGCAAGCTCCGCGCTGTCAGCTCACAGAGGCTCACAGAGTCTGACGATGCAGGGCTCCGGGCCCACAAACCGTAAGATCATGACCTGAGCCAAAATCAAGAGTCAGAGGCTTCAATGACTGAACCACCCAGGTGTCCCTCTAAATCGCTGTTTGATGGGAAGGGAAAAAAAATACCCGCACAACATGTTTGTTCATTTATTTGCAGGTTACAGACGATTCGTGAAATGAGTGACTCTGAGGATGATGATGTCCCCCGGCTGTCTTCCCACGCCTTAGCAGCCCTCCAGGAATTTTATTCTGAGCAGAAGCAACAAAGTGACCCAGGCGGGGATGATAAATATAATATTGGAATAATAGAAGAGAACTGGGTAAGTGCATTCCACGTGTCTCAGGAAATGTGGGTGAGCTGCTTGCCGATTCTGCACCTGTCCATCCGGTCTGGTGTTTGTCTGCGTCCCGCCTCACACCCACGTCTGCCTCACCTGCCCCTCAGGAGCTGATGTCCTGTGTGCGCTGCTAAGACAGAAAGCAGTTCCCAGACATTGAAGACTGTTTAATTTTTTTTTTTTTTTAATGTGTATTTTTGACAGAGAGACAGAGCATGAACAGGGGAGGGGCAGAGAGAGAGAGGGAGACACAGACTCCGAAGCAGGCCCCAGGCTCTGATCTGTCAGGACAGAGTCCGACGCGGGGCTCAAACTCACGGACCGTGAGATCATGACCTGAGCTGAAGTCGGACACTCAACCGACTGAGCCACCCAGGCACCCCCATTTAAGACTGTTTAAATGCGGATTTTCCTGGTTCTGACGGTCAGGCTGGTTGGTGGTCAGACAAGGGGACTTTTCAGACAGGGGGACAACATGTCACTTGTGACCAACACAAACTTGTGCTTCCTTCTGTGCACAGACACTTGCGGTTGGTTTTTCTGGTGCCCGTTATCCTTGTGGAGGGGGTAAAATATAATACTGCGGTAAATGGGGTAACTAATTTAAACGTGCAATGAAACTCATTTAAATGTGCAATGAAAAAAGATGAAAGGGAATTCTGAAAAAGATACTAATAGGTTCTAGTGCATAGTATGTATTTAAATTATATTTTTATGGTATAAATAAAAATGGGAATTAAAAATGGGAATTAATTAAATGACTGGAGGGAAACTGACCTAAGCTAGAACCTAGAAGTGTAAACTTTTGAAGGAGACCGTTTGAAGGAGATACACGAAGCTTGGGCTTTTTGTCTGTGCCTGCCCCTCAGTAGTGGGTTTGTCTCTGTCCATCACTTCCCACCTAGAAGGAATCTCTCACACTCCTTTTTTTTTTTTTTTTAAACATCCTTTTACATTTTGTGTCGACTTTGGATCTCTTAAGTTGTATTAAATTCTCCTATTTACCATCTGTTTGAAACTGACTCGATAAAAATGTTTCTTTACATTTACACTAAATTTTCCACCTACGCAAAAGCCTCTTTCTAACAATTCCCCTTCTTTACATGCTTTTGCCTTGTAGCTTGATGCTTTTGTAGGTGGTGAGTATCAGAAACCTGACGGACCACATTATTCTTTCTCCCTTTCCCTCTGCTTAATGTTTTAAGTATTATGTGCTTTTTTTTTTCTGATTCTAAAAGTAATCCATGGTTGTTGTAGAAAAATGTAAAAACATGAACACAAAAATAAGTTATTCCTAATCCCACTACTTAGAATTAAGTGTTTTTATAATTTTGATACTTTGTCTTGTTTTGTGTATAAAATTGAGGAAATCTCCTAGGAAGCAAAAAGAGAAAGAGAGAATGATGCAAGTGCTGGAAAGAAAACATTTTGTACAACTAGGGGATGAATCCAGGAGGCTCAGTATTTAACTAATTGGATGGAATTCTAGAAAACTAGAACAGAAAATAAAGGGGAGAGGAAATCTTCAAAGGGGAACATTAGAAAATTTCCCAGACCTGAAGATTCTCATGAAGACACATGGTTACAGGACTCTGAAAATTCTGTATGCAGGTGACAAGATCTTAGAACCTTCCAGAGGAAAAGCAGGTCACCTACAAAGTCTCAGGATGAGTCACACCACACTTCTCAGTAGCTTTGTTAGAAACTAGAAAAAAGTGGGGTAGTGTCTTCGGTATTGGGAGTAGAATTTTGTTCAGCCCAGATTTCAGCTTACTCAAATGTGAAGGATAAAATAAAAACATTTTAGATACAGCAAATCTCATGGTATTGGCCTCCGGGACACTGCTTCTCTGAAGCTGCCAGAGTATGTTGGAAGATTTAGAGGTCGGCTCAGAGAAACAAGCAAATGATACATTTATTAAGTCTAGGAAGAATAAAAGGTTCCATCCTAGAAGGAAATGTGTCATTTGGCCCCACAATGAATACTGGCAATGATTTTAACCAAAAACAGGTTACAACCATATGGGGAGCATGAGGGACAGAGAAGGGTGTGCATGACAGAGCAAAATCCTCATCTGTCATAATATAATACATTGTATAAAGTAGAAAAATCAAGAGATAGCGTTTAGGGGTGCCTCACTGGCTCAGTTGGGAAAGTATACAACTCTCAGTCTTGGGGTCGTGAGTTCATGCCCCACATTGGGCGTAGAGATCACTCAAAAAATAAACTTTTAAAAAGAGCATTTAAAGCATAATATTTGGAAATATGGAGACAGATGATCAAAGGAAGAGTTGAAAGGTGCTTCTGAGGAGTGGAACTCACTGGTGGGGAGACGTGGGGCAGGGACTGTTGTTTTTCTTTGTAAGCCTAGTAGTGCATTTGACTTTGAAAGCCATGTTTATGCAACACTTTGATTAAAAGGAAGATTTTTATTTTTTGGAAGGGTATGAGGAGAGCCAAAACATACAACTGTGCCCTGACAAGGCTGGAGTGAGGGAGAAGGGCGGCTTGGTAGCCAACTGTCGAAAACTCTACCCAGATCAAGTGAAGTAGAACACCACCCCCACCCCCACCCCCACACCATATACACATGTGTGCTAGGGCTTTCCTCCAGCTTCCTAAGCAAAGAGGGCCGGGGCTTGGCATTTTCCTGCAGCTGAGAATGTTTAGACGTGAATTCATATTCACATATATCCAAATGAATATGTACATTCTGTCTTCAGAAACATTTATCTGCCTTGCTGTTTTCTAGGTAAACAGTCACACAATGTGCAAATGTTAGCAGTTTTACTTCTTTTTTGACTGTCACTCGCTTATTTCCTCTCTTGCATTAATGCAATGGCTGGATCTTGCAGTAGAATGTTGAATGAGAATATTGAAAGCAGACATTCTTGCCTTCTTTCTTATCTTATGGGGAAAAAATAGATCTTTCATTTTTGTAAGGCTGTTGGTTTTTTCTCGATGCCTTGTATCAGTTTAAAGAAGTTCCTTACTATTCCTGCTTTTCTAAGAGGTTTTTTTTTTAATCATGAAGTGGTGTTGAACTTTGTTAAATGTGTTTTTTTTGCACTTGTTGAAATGATCATATGTTTTGGAAATGTTTTTAAAGCTGGATTTAAGAGCCATCAGCGGACACTGGCCGCACACACTTGCCTCCTCCCACCACTGGCTCCTGGCACGGCCATTCCAGAGGGAGGCCTGCTGGAGAAATGGGCCTATTCCATTGCAGGACAATCCACTTTTCCCGTTAAAATTTAATTTAGAAACGTGAGTGGATTAAGGATCACTAAAAAGTTGAAAGAAAATCGGTAACCAGCGTGAAGAGAAGGCGCAAGATGACAGCTTACCCCTGAGGGAAAAGACAAGTAACTCGGGAAGTGCTCATAAGGTAAAGAGAGGAGGCGGTGGAAAAGGACCACGGACTGAGTTTCGCTCCTCTCATCCCCGTGGTGTTATTTCACACGTTCTTCCATCCTCTGTTTGTGGTTCTGCTAGTGGGTAGTTGGTCCTAGAGGCTTAATCAGACTCAGGTTCAGTTTCTTGGGGCAAGAGTCACACAAAGGCGGGAGTATGTTCTTCCACCAGCAGAAACACTGACCGTTGTCTCCTTCTGTGGTGTCGGCAGCCGCTGGGACTCGATGCCTAGATTCCAGCAATTAGGGCCTTCTGTCACTTTAATTCCAAAGAATAGTTAGTTTTAAAAAGAAAAAAACACTTGAAATGTATGCACATCGGAGTGGTAGACGTAAATTAAAAGGACGGAATTTATGGCAGTTCTAAACTGATTTCAAGTCATTGCTCTGTTACAGCAGTTGAGCCAGTTTTGGTACAGCCAGGAAACCGCTTTGCGACTTGCAAAGGAAGCCATTGCAGCCGCGGGAGACTGTGGCAGGTAAGGTCCAGATTTTGTTTCTCTTTTGTCTTCTTATCTAAATTGATACTGAATACGTCCTTCCAAAACGAGCAATGGTTTATAAGAAGTGGGAACCGTAGCTGTAGTCCATGGTTTGCAGGACATGATAAATTGAGAACTGCTCCAGTGCTGAAAACTCAGTTCCTAAACAGGAATACAGAAATCTGTTCATTGTAAGATGTCCTACCTCTTCTTTATTTTAACATTTTCTAATCTGTTTCTTACCTTTATACTCCTAAAGTTTGTTTTCCTTTTAAAAAGAAAAAAATTTGTTTTTTTAATGTTTATTTACTTTCGAGAGAGAGAGCGAGAGCATGCGCTCACGCGAGCTGGGGAGGGGCAGGAAGAGAGAGGGAGACAGAGGATCCGAATCAGGCTCCGTGCTGTCAGCGCGCAGAGCCCGATGACATGGGGCTCGGACTCACCAACTGTAAGATCATGACCTGAGCTGCAGTCGGTCACTTACCCAACTGAGCCACCCCGGTACCCCTAAAAGAAAAAAAATCTTAATGTTTGACTTCTGAAGTTTTAAAAATACAGGTTTTCTTTTTTGTCACTTCAGTTTTTATCAAAATTTTCACATGCATATAATTTAACGTCAAATGGTCCTACCAGGCTTGTTCAGAAACCATATCCGTGTTGCTCATTTCCCCCTTGAGCACTCCCCTCCCCTTTCCTGCTCCCTTTCAGGGGACCCTTTTGGGATTTACAACCATATTTCTAAATACATGTTTATATTGGCACTTCTTGACCTGTCTGTCACTTGTAGACGTTATTTCTTTGTCATAGACTCTAAGTCTAAAGTACTCTCTTGTCCAGCAAGAGAGCGGATGCAGGATTAAAAGCGAGAGATGACTATTGTCCGGGAAAGGACAAGAGCCCTGAATAAGGGTCCTCGCTCCGTTTTTATTAGGATCAGAAGGCTTACAAACATGGTGGTGGACGTGCACGAAGAGACAATGAATCTGTGAACATTAACTCATGGACGCGAGGGAAAGGGGGTCTTGAAGATATTCGGGTTTAGGGGTTTGGTTAATACAAAACAAAATCCTGGGGGCCGGCCAGAAGTTGTTTACAGCAGACATGAGGCCCCACCTCTGTTTATTTTAGCTAGCCTAGGGGCTGAGACAGGTAGAGCAAGCAACCTCGGGGTCAACAAGGCACCTTTCTTTCGTTAATCAGCTCCTCACCTGCAGCCTGCAGCATAGCAGTCTATAGCCCTATTTACCTGTTTACCTAACTTGGTCCTTCCTTCCTGTGAAAGCAGCTTTCTGCTGTAGTACTAAATTGGGGGGCGCTTTCGCCCTGAATACCTAATCTTGCTTACCTCATATACCTTTGTATTGGGGGCCTTTGCCCCCCTCTCTGTTCTGGGGGCCTTTGCCCTCCCCCCCTCACTTTATTCTGGGGGCCTTTAGCCCCTCTTCTCTATCCTTATTCACCTAATCTTGTTTACCCAAACTTGGGTGTGAACATCCTATAGCTTTGTAATTCTCTATGCCTTGTTAACCCATTGGTGCAAGCCCAGGGAAATTTCTAAGCTTACTCCCCACATTTCTTGACTTCTCACTATGGAGCATGAGGATTTAGCTCTCTCTCATACTCCACAACTGCCACAAGTAGGCATGCTTTTTGTTCACACTCCTAATAGATTTATCCTAATCTTGGTTAGAACAGGGTTTATATTATGCCAGCATAAATGTTCTTCACAGTTGAACCTTATTCTTTTCCTTTTCTGTATAATTTTTCATTTTTCTGAAGAAAATAATTCTATTTTGTATGTATTTCTGTGTCCATATCATAAATTAACTCTAAGACGCTCCGTGAATCTCCTGTCAGTAAATTCAGTCGTGTTCCAACTCTGTGAAGGAAGTTACTCCCAAGGCTTTGCAAGCTGCTCTTATCTGGACTTGTTGATTTCTGGCTTTGCTACAGGTCTTACTTACCTTGGTGTTCCCTTCACCATCATGCGTCAGAGCCTTTTGCCTCTCTCTTGTTCTGGGTTCCTGTTTCCTGTACCCTAGTTCTTAGTTTACAGCCTTACTTTGGTTGGTACATCCTTCAATAGCTTCCACAGAAAAGGTACATGGGAGGGAGGTGGTTAAACCTTTCGTGTCTACAAATACTTTTATTCTATCCTTCCCCTTGGTTGTGATAGTTTTGTTGGGTATCTCTCCCAGGTTTTGAGGGCATTGCTTCATTGCCTCCAGGTTCCCATAGGTGCTGTTGAGAAACCAACGCCATTCCGATTTCTTACAGGAAAACCTGTGTTTTCCCATCCCTGCCCACGACAAGCTTAGGGTTTTCCCTTAATCCCGGTATTCGTTGGGTCTTGCTGTGGTGCTCTCATCTGTACTGCTTGGAGAACCCTTTCATTCTTTTAACTCAGGTCCTTCAGTTTGGGGAAAGTTTTCTGTCGCAGTCGCAGAGGGGCAGACACCTAGAGACTTGGGGTAGGTAAGAGAATCCCGGGAACGAGCCTCTTAAAGAGACCTTTCAATGAACCCTCCTATTTCTAGCCCCACCTTCACCCCCACTTCTTGAGTGACCTGGTCCTGCAGCTTCCGGAGCCTCTGAGGGCCCTCGGATGTAAACCAGGTTGCTTCTCAGCTTACCTATGACACCTAGTTTGGGATTTGGCTTTTTTGGGTCCACTGAGCCAAATACCAGCTATCCCTTTGCTTTTCTGCTTTTTTTTTTTTTTTTTTTTTTTTAAGTTTCTTTATTTTAAGAGGGAGAGCGAGCAGGGGAGGGGCAGAGAGAGAGAATCCGACAGACTCAGCAGTGGCAGCCCAGAGCACAACGCGGGGCTCGAACTCAGGAGCCACGAGATCACGACGGCAGCCGAAGTCTGACGCTTAACCTACCGAGTCACTCAGGCGCCCCTGCTTTTCTGCCTCTTAAGGGGTTTTTGTTTTGCTGGCTGGTTGGCTTTTGTGGGGTTTTTGGTTTTTGTTTGTTTTGGTCCCCTCTTGAATTCTCTTTGCTCTTGGTGGTTTGTGCTTAAACAACAAAACAAAAGAATTTTACTCACGTTTTATTTAGTAGGTTTTCATGAGGGAGCAAATGTACATGAATGTGCGATGCCTGCCATCTTAAACTGGAAGTCCTAAGTTTTTTGGGTTTTTTTGTTTTTGCTGCTCTTTTTCTTTTAACATTATATAGAGATGCTTATTGGGTTCTTCTTAATGACAGTATTTACACATACTTTCTTTTTTTCCATTAATAAAGGGCTTTGGAAGAAATTTATTTTTTTCTGAAAAGCATCTTCAGTATTTTTTCGAGCTCTGTCGTAATATTCAAAATGAATAGTAATAGTAGCATTTATTGAGCCCTTACTGTGCGCCCTCTCCACTGTTTGCGTGCTCTCGGGGGACGTCCCATTTAAGCCTCCATCATACTCCCCATCGTAAAGAGAGACTCCAGGGCTCCAGTCGCATCCCCTGCGGAAGGTGACCTGCTGCTGCATGATAAAGGTCACTGCCTCCCCCAAGGTCATCGCCATCCCGCTCTCAGTCCCTGTTGCACCTCAGACCACTTTCCTTTTGCCCCAAGTACGTGCTTTGGAATTGCGTGCAGGTCTGTGGTGACAGACTCTCGGACTTAGTTTGTCTGAAACTATCTGTAGTTCACCCTCTTTCTCAGAAGATATTTGCCCGGGTCGCGGCCTGTTATCTTTGAGCACAGTGAGGACATCGTCCCACGTCCTCTGCCTATCTCCTCACCAGAGCTCTGGCAGCAGCCTGGACTGGGGGCCCCGCTGGCCCTTGTGTCCCTGGGCTGGGACACGCGTGTTTCCCATAGAAGCGTGTGTATCATCGCCAGAGTGTATCACACGCTTCAGTGCCCTGGGGCTGAGAAGCCTTTTTAGCCGGGCACGGGGACCCACCCGGTCCGTGGAACATGGTCTCTGTTCAGAGATGCATCTGCTAGTTTTAAAGTAGCTTGTCCGTACTGCGATTGAATTTTAAGGTATCTTTGCAGAAAACTGGAGCTATTGAGGCATCATTTGGGATTTTTCTTCCTAGATTATGAATATTACAAAGTAACATCAGGGGCTCCTGGGCGGCTCAGTTGGATGAACATCTGACTTCGGCTCAGGTCATGATCTCGCAATTCATGAGTTTGAGCCCCACATCGGGCTCTGTGCTGTCAGTGTGGAACCTGCTTTGGATTCTCTGTCCCCCTCTCTGTCTGCACTTGCCCCACTCACTCTCTCTCTCTCTCTCTCTCAAAAATAAATACTTAAAAAAAATAAAAATTAAAAAAAAATTTTTTTTTCAACATTTTTTATTTATTTTTGGGACAGAGAGAGACAGAGCATGAACGGGGGAGGGGCAGAGAGAGAGGGAGACACAGAATCGGAAACAGGCTCCAGGCTCCGAGCCATCAGCCCAGAGCCTGACGCGGGGCTCGAACTCATGGACCGCGAGATCGTGACCTGGCTGAAGTCGGACGCTTAACCGACTGCGCCACCCAGGCGCCCCAATAAAATTTTTTTAAAAAGTAACTTCAAAAGAATTAATTTGAGACTAAAAGTATTTGAAATAAATGTTGAAATGAGGACCAACATGAAAATAATAAGCAAATTTAAGCCTTGGGCTTTCTAACTTTCTTGCTAATGTGTTCCTAATGTTTTACATTTTTTACTAGAAAAGCACATTTATGTATCCTTTCATACCTTATGAGTTGCAGGATTTTTAAACACCGTATTCCTTAAAAGCGAAACAGTATAGTTTTCTCTTGAAATTTACTGCCTTTACATTAGCTTGCACTGTGATTCCCTTTGAAGAGCTGAACACAGGACCTATATTTTTTAGTGAAGCAGTTGTTATTTAATACCAGTAGCTCTCCATTAAAGATCTTCCATGAATTTGTTCCTTTTGTTTTCCAGAATAGCCTGTGTGAGTGCCCCCAGTGTTTACCAGAAACTGAGAGAGCTACACAGAGAAGACTTTTCTATATACATCTTTGAATATGACAAAAGATTTGCTATATACGGAGAGGAGTTTATCTTCTATGATTACAATAATCCATTGGATTTACCTGAAAAAATTGCTGCACACAGTTTTGACATCGTAATAGCAGATCCCCCCTATCTCTCCGAGGAATGTCTCAGGAAAACGTCAGAAACCATCAAGTATCTGACTCAGGGCAAGATTCTGCTGTGCACAGGTAGGTGCCGGATTGCACGACTCACGAATGTTGACCAGGAGATATTCCAGTCTTAGGTTCCAGGAGTTGGAAGCGATCTTAGAACTCAAATCCTGAATCCACCACTCACTGTGTGACCTCAAGCAAGTTACATAACCAGCCTCTCTGTGCCAGGTTTCCTTATCTGTAAACCGGGACTGGTAACACTACCCTCCTTTCAGCGTTATTGGAATTAAGTGACATGATACACACAGGGTGTGGTCTGGCACATGGTGAGTGTGCTCTGAGTGTTATTTTTACTCACCCTCATCAGGAATAGTAGCAGTGTTTGATCCAGCCTTACATGTGATGAGAGAAATGTGGAATTGATAACGTTAAGCTGAATTGCCCAAGGTTACAGAGCTAGACAGTAGATTAAATTGATCTCACCAGCAGAAGAGTTTTCTTACTGGTGAGAGTGGCATTCTTTCTTAAGGTGGACATGCGGAGCGTTGGCGGAGAACTAGAACGTTACCTCATGGTCTGTCTCCTGGGGGCGGCCGGCGTCCAGGGCCCCTCAGGCTGGGCCGAGCCGGGAGCAGAGCTGCAGGGGGTCTCTTGTCCCTGAAGCTGGAGAATTGTCAAGAAGGTGACTCTGGTTGTCACAAGTAATATTTACCTAAGGGTTATCAATTCAACGGTTGTTTGCTAGCCCTTTGTGCCAGCTGCCAGGCGGGGGCCCCGGCTTCGTGGAGCCTACCTTTTAGTTTCAGAAGATAGGCTAAAAAATGTAACCGAACAGATGGGAGAGGTGATGACCAATTCTGAGAAGTGTAGTGAAAGAATCAGAAGGGCCCGGCAGGCACTGAGAACCATGAGGGGTGTCCTTCAGGCCGGGCAGGCAGGGGTTCTTGGAGGAGTAGCACTCCAGGGGAGACCTCGAGGGGTGGCCCCCAGGGCCTGTGGCCCCCTGGTTCTTAGAGGGATGCGGGGAGCCCTGCCCCCTCGCGTGTGCAGGTAGCACGGCTGGAGTGGGGGGAGGGGGCGAGAGGGTCCTTTACAGGTGACAGCTGCCATTGTTGGGACTTACATTGAAAGCTGTCGGCCCCCAACTGATGGGACCCAGTTTGCCTCAAGAAGTGCACTTTCACTCTGTGCTGGAAAGGATTTAGGGCACAGGTGGGAGCAGGCCCTATGAGGGTGTGTCCAGCTGAGACAGGCGTGGACAAGGTGTGTCAGTAAAAAGGTGGGCAGGGGTGGAGCGAGGTGAAGGCAGAAGAGCCTGCTATGCTCGGATGTGGAGGGAAGGGGAGAATCTGGGGCGAACCCTGGGTCTCCTGCCTGTGTGAGCTGCAGAAGCACTTTATGCAGTGGGGTGTCTCGGGAGAGGTGCTCAGAGACACCCAGGGGCTGTGTCCACAGCGGTGGCCGTGGGCCAGGCAGTGGGTGGGACGTGGGGACCAGTCAGCCAGAAGCTGGTGTGAATGAGTTCCAATGAGTTTGCAAGATTAGATGTGAATGAGAGCGGGGTTCTTGACTCAAAGTTGGAAAACACTAGTTCCTAGTAATTATTTTTACTCTCCGTATGTTACTTTGTGGAATGTGCCTTTATTTCTAAATTTCTAAGTGTCTCAGTTTTGTAGAGGTAGGAAAACTATTTTTTAAATTAAAAAGGAGGGGCGCCTGGGTGGCTCCTTCGGTTAAGCGACCAACTCTTGATTTCGGCTCAGGTCATGATCTCATGGTCGTGGGATCGAGCCCGGAGTCAGGCTCCGTGCCGAGCTGAGCGTGGAGACTGGGATTCTCTCTCTCCATCTCTCTCTGCCCCTCCCCCACTGGTGCATGCACACGCTCTGTCTCAAAAGAAACTTAAAAAACTTAAAGCAAAAAAAAAAAATGTTAATTAAAAAGGAAAAAAGTAGGTAATTTGCAAATTTGTTGAAGAAAGTGAAAAAGGATATAAAGAATTGACCTTCCCCCATATTTATTGAGTGATACGATCATCTCATTACCTCACGTATTCTAGTCTAGAACCCCTCACCACTCGTGGTGGCACAGTGGTTGGTATTTCAGGCTTCGAGTTCACTGGGTCTGTTCCCTTCAGGTGCCGTCATGGAAGAAGAGGCAGCGAAACTTCTTGGCGTGAAGATGTGCAAATTTATTCCAAAACACACCCGGACCTTGGGAAATGAGTTTCGCTGTTATGTGAATTATGATTCTGGACTAGACCGTGAAATCTCAGTGTAGATAGTAACATAACACAGTAAAGGATCCTATGTGACGTTTCTCTCTATTTCCTTGGTAGATTGAAAAGCTATAACCTCCTCCTGTCCCCTAGAATGGGGCTGGCTCTGGCCTGATTTCCAAAATAAAGAATACAGCATCTCATCATGACTTCCTTGTTGCCAGGGCTCGGGATGCCTTTGCCAACTTGAGTCTGTGGATTTGTCCTGGGAAGAAATCTTACAACCTGTCTAAAATCCGCTCTCCTCACCTAAGAACAGGTTAAAGCCAAGTACAGACAGCTTAATGGCTTGGCCAAGGCCTTGATTAGGACCCAGGCCTCTGCCTCAGGCCATCTGCCCCCTTAAAACAGGCCCATTCTGGCTCTACCCAATGGGCTGCTGATTCTTCTCGGCAGCTTTCCTGGGGCATCGCAGGACTTGTGAAGGGGACCGTCATCTGATCTGCCCCTGAAGGAGATGCCACTTACCTCCGTGAAAGGAGGTGATAATTCTTGGAACTAGTATTAATTCATAATCCTCGGAACTAGAGCCTTCTGGATTTTTCCTTCTTGTCCCTATTTATGGAGGGATGACAGGAGCGCAGCCCGGGTGCCGCACGCTCAGCACCCCCCCCCTCCCCCGCACCCTCAGCTAAAGCCGCGTCAGCTGCTCCGAGCTGCCTGAGAAAGTGCCATCAGCAAACCAAACACTACGGTAAAAAGGAGGTGAGAAGTCTGCTGGCCTCTGTTGTGCTGCAGAAACTGTTCATCACGCATCCGCATCACAGAACATGCCTCTTCAGCTACCCAAAGGAATGATTTGCTGATGCCTGCAACTTGGATGGATTTCAAGGGCCTTGTGCTGAGTGAAGAAAGCCAGTCCCCAGAGGTTACCTCCTGTGTTTCCATTTATATAACAACATTCTTGAATGGAGAGCAGATTGGTGGTCGGCAGACGTTAGGATGGGGGTACGGGGTGGGTGTGGCCATAAAAGGGAGACCTTCACGGAACTCGTCTGCATCTCGACTGTGCAGCAGTGACACAAGACTCCGCGGACGGGGTCACGCAGAACACACGTGCACACGCACGCGTACCACTGGTGAGCGCTGAGTCAGGTGTGTGGGCGGTCCGGATGCCCATTCCCTGGCTGTGGTCCTGCGCTTATGTAAGATGTTACCACTGCGGAGAACTGGGGAAAGGACACACAAGACCTCTCTGTAGTAATTCTGCAATTTCCTGTGAAGTCAGAATCATTTGCAAATAAAAACTTAAAAAATAACCCCTCCGGGAAAGGAATAACACTTCCCATCTCACGTGACTCGCTTTGCTATCAAACGTGAAAGGCAGCGAAGTGTGTCGCTGGCCGGCAGAGCTTTATGTTCTCTCCGACCTGCTTTCCGGCAGTTTCCCCGACAGAAGCGCTCTGGCCCCAGGTCCTCGGTGGGGCGGTGGACCCGCAGTGCACGTGGAGGGGCAGCGAGAAATGTTGGCTCTTGAAAATCAGGATGGGGGGATGGCCGCTCCCCGCGGGAAACCCGCCTGTCCCCGAGAGCCTCGTGCGTGGGCGCCCGTGCCCAGGAAACGGGGGGGGGGGGGGGGGGGGGCGCGAGCTTGCCCCCCCCCCCCCCCCCCCCCCGTTAACTTTTCAGTCCTGTATTGTCCTACTTTGGGATAAGTTTTCATTTACTTAAAAAAAAATCACTTGGTATTTTTATGAGACATTTATATTTTTATCGGTGTATCGGCACCTGGCACATGTGAAGGGTTCAATAAATGTTCTTTAGAAAATAACCCCCACCTTATTATTTCCTCATGAGTCAGTTTAGTAAAAATTACCTAGGCCACCGACAAATAAATGTTAGTAACAAATCATGTATACAAACGTAATGTGTAACTTAGGAATTGGGGGCACATAGCAGCCTAGAAATACAGAATTTTAGCTTTCCTGGAAGTCTAGCCTTTAGATGACGAAGAGAAACCTTATTCTTTCACAGAGGGTGGGGGAGGGAAGGGACAAGGCTCAGCGCATTAAGCCTTCAATCGCGTTGAATAACAGGCGGCCAACGCGTGTTTTATTGCTGCGGACCCCTCGCATGATTTCAATTTTAGGAAACCTGTGTTCACACGTGGCCGCTTCTGGATTTCATCAGAGGCGGGCGTCTCCACCTCTGCAGTCTTCGGAAACACGAGGCGGGGCTGCCGTGCCCCTGGCCTCTGGCTGGCACACACGGGGCAAAGGAGCAGCGGGGTGGGAGGAAGGGGTGCCCGTGCTGCCCGGAGGCCTGGAAGTAAGCTTCCTGAATTCTTGGGAGCACCCTCGCCTCTCACACCCGACCAAAGCACTTCGAAAGCTGAAAAGGACACGTTTATAAAGTCCTTTGCTAATTCAAAGATTTGCACCGAGCCACGAAGTAACCATAGTAGGAGGGGAAAGAGGGAGGATGATAATATCCGGTCTGCTGACCGCTGTGAAGTCCGTACATACTCGGCTGCATGTCTGGGGGCGATGGCAACGCGGACAGCTGGAACGAGCGACGCGCCGGAGTCACTTTTGAAGCCCCGTTTCAGACGGACACTTCACGCTCTTCCCTTGCTCAGAGCAGGAAGCGGAGGCCAAGAATGACCCTTCTCTCCCCTTCGCCTTTGCTACAAGACATGCTGTAAACCGAGAAGTTTGGGCCATTGGCCCCTGCAAGCCGAGCCGCTGGCATTTGTGATGGGTGTTGATCGCTATTCCCAAATGGTTCGGTTTTTCTAAAACAAGCACACGGCGGAGATACTGTCGGTTGGTTGGAAAAAATCTTCAGGAACCAGCACGGCGTGTCCATTCCAAGGGTGGCCACGGAGCTCTTCAGTGACAGATAGAATCCCTTGACGGAACGTAGTCACCGTGGCACATTTGGAGAGGAGGGAAGAAGCTATGAAAGTCTCACGGGCGGAGCCCGGGACCATGAAGTCCCACATCCACCCAAGGCCCGCTGTGAACTGTGGGGAACAATAATCAGTGTGCTGGAGACCCGCAGGGGGAGGGGGAAGCTGCTCAGCTGAGGCCAGCGAATTTCCCTATTTGATAAAACAGTAATGACCTCTCTCAGCTCCAAGGAAAAGAAGGAAAAAACCCTTTAGTTCTACCAAGAACAAAATTCTGTCCCAATAAACTCTTATTATTCACTGAAATATCTCCCATCACCCCCCTCTTACTCCAACATATTTTTTTTTCCCAAATTTTTAATTCCCATTAGGTAACATTTCTATCTGGTCCAACATATTCTATCTGGTCACTGCTGCCTAGTGATAGATTTTGTAAACTTTTATACAAAAAGTCATTTTTTAAAAGGTTTATTTTTGAGAGAGACAGAGCATGAGCGAGGGAGGAGCAGAGAGAGAGGGAGACAGGGAATCCGAAGCAGGCTCCAAGGCTCCGAGCTGTCAGCACAGAGCCTGACTCTTGGCTTGAACTCACGAAGTGCGAGATCATGACCTGACCTGAAGCCAGACGCCTAACCAACTGAGCCACCCAGGAGCCTCACAAAAAGTCATTTTAATGATACATACTTGCTAAAGCAATAGACATAACCTGGAGAAAGAACAGCTTGGTATTTTTTTAAAACATGGTCAAAATCTTTTTTTCAATGTTTATTTACTTTGAGAGAGAGTGTGTGTGCATATGCACGTGCATGGGGGAGGGGCAGAGAGAGAGAGGGAGAGAGAGACTCTCAAGCAGGCTCCTCGCTCAGTGCCCAGCCCAAGGTAGGGCTCAATCTCACGACCATGAGATGGTGACCTCAGCCGAAATCAAGAGTCGGATGCTCAACCATCTGAGCCACCCAGGCTCCCCGACCTGATGCTTGTTTTTAATGTCACTTGTAAGTCATTGAGGCCAATATGTTCTAATACCTCCTGTGTGCCAGGCACCGTACCAGGCGCTTTACAAATGGTGTTCCGTCCTCACAGTGACCAAGGAGGTGGCACCACCCATTATCAGTGGGGAAAATGGGGCTTAGATTCACTGGGCAGCGCTTCCTGCGAGGAGTGGCCCACAAACACCCAGCTGCTCGGAGAGCCAGTGCCGGTTATATTTTCGCTAGGGGTGGAGACTGCACCTGGCTTACAGGTATCTCCCAGGGGCTCAGTACCTGGAACACGGCAAGTGCTCGAGAAATATTAAGTGTATGAATATTCCATTCAGAGAAAAAATACAAAGAAAGGTTGCTTTTCTGGTTCTATAGAATGGAAAGCTAATTTCTTCCACTGGGAATGTGCTACCTTTTCACAAGCTAAGTTTAGGTAAGCTAATAATACAATAAAATCGTGATCTTTTCTCCAAATGTTTATTCTCCTCTGATGTTTGCACTATTTATATTTGAGGAGTAACTGGAAAACGTTACCCAGCAGTGGCAGTGACTGAACAATTACCCAAACCAGTGGTTTGAAAAGCACTTTTTAACTTACGAATTTGATGTTGTTGAGCTAGCAATGAAAGTTTGCTCCAAACCTTCCGCTTTCTGGACAAGAACGTACTCCAGATATACTACCACTAGGGATACCTTTTTTTTCCCACGTTCACCACCGCTTCAGAGGTGGAACGGAGAAGAAATTCCCAGACTGTCTAGAACTGTCCACAGCTAGCACTTTCAATTTTGAATTTCTGAATTTTTGGAAAATCTGGATTTTGCTCAGCAATGTGTTTTTCATGTACAACTTCCGTCATTATTTAGCACAAGTGGAAAGTTCTCTCTGTGAACCTTCCCTCCAGATCTAACTAAGGCTGATTCTCGGCAACTAGGAAGCTAAAGCTCCAGGATTCGTGCAGCCCCTGAAGCTTGAGAGCGAAAGACACTTCTTGGTTTGGCTGGGGTGTCACGGAAGAGAAGACAGATGGACTTTGCAGGAGCAGTTGATCTTTCAAGGACCAAATGAGACTTAATTTAAATCTCAACCACGGAATTAAGATAAAGTGAAGATTGTTAGCTTCCTCTGGAAACCAGCCGAGCCCCAAGAGAAACGCACGCGGCCAACGTACCCTTCATCCACCGTTGCTTTAATGATTTCAAAAGAAATTCTCGCTTTTACAAATAATGGTGTTCAACCTACAGAAGAGACTATGGATTTAGCTCACATCGCAGGGTGGGGAAAAGAGGCCCCCAATACGGACTTCCGGGAATCGTAAGTTGGCCCGCTTCTCCCATTCGGCTAGTTCCTGAGGCCCTGAAACTGAGACTTGGATTCTTGACACGTGGCAGAGACACCACATTCTACCTCTCGCCTCATCCCTCCACCTCTTACTTGGCCCCACTTACTTTCAAAGCGAAAACAAATGTTCAGCTGTATGAATCTGCTCCTGAACCAAGTCTGAGATCCTTGGAACCCCTGGCCTGGGGGCGGCGAGCGGAGCCCCGGGGCTTCCCTGTCCTCCGCGCGGCAGCCTGCGGGGACCTTCAGCGGAAACGGGTCACATTTAGCCCCGTCCGTTCCGTTGTGGTCAGCGACTGGGGCCTGGCCGAATCCGGGGACGGCCACCGCGCCATCTAAAAAGTTTATCTGAAGATTCCCATCGTGCTTCTGAAAAAATCTTGCCAGAGCAAGTGAAAACGAAATGGTTAGAAAATACACGTGACGTAAAAAGTTCTTAATATAATTGCTCAAAACTCCTACAAAAATAGCTTTTCCTCCGTTGAAAGCAGTGGAATAAAAAGGTAGGTACATATCCCACCTTTTTAAAGCAATTGCCTTTCCGAAGCACCACCTACCACCTGGCTCCGCAGGGTCACCCCTCCCCCTGGGGAAGGCCCGGAGCCCGAGGGCCGCCGGCGCACGTTTTCCCCTCCCGGCCTCCAGCCACCTTGGGCAGGTCCCGGCCGCACGCCGCCGCCGGCCTGACGTCGCGTCCCCGGGGTGACTTCCGGCAGCCTGCCTTGGCCGCCCCGCTGCTTCCGCCCGGAAGGAAAGCGGGGGTGGGAGGGCGGCCGGCTGGGCCGAGGGCCCGTCCCGCGCAGGCGCGTCCCGTTTGCTCGCTGCGTCCTCGCTTGCTCGCCTAGGAGGCGGCCCCGGGGACGCGGGCCTCGGGCAGCAAGGGCCTCAGGGCCGGCCCGGCTTGTCGCCGGGGCCGAGCATTAGCCTGGCGCCCTGCTTGTCCATGCTGGAGTTGACGGCGTCGGCCTCCTTCTCCTGCTCGGGGACGCAGGTGCAGCCCACGGGCACGGTGACGTACTCCTCGGTGTACACCCAGCGGCCGCCCGCGCAGGCCGAGGTCCGCCGCAGGATGACGGTGGGCATGTACACCGGGGCGCTCCGGAAACGTAGGTCCTCCTCCCCGAAGAGCCCGGTCAGGCAGCCCCTGCACAGGCAGTAGGCCTCGGGCAGGTACTTGGGGTACCTGGCAGGGTCGTAGGAAATTCTGCAGGGAAGAGGGCGCGGGCTCAGTTCGTGCCCTGGGGCAACGGAACACACGACGCGCGCAGAGAGGGCAGCCTCCAAAAGATTTCGGCCTCGGACGGGTAAGCCCGGGGACCACTGGTTACTGGGGCAGGAAGAAAGGTGGGGCCGGCAGTTAATTTGGCAGGCGGTTAGCGTCCACGCGAGACCCCGATCTAACAGGTCAACCGTGTGAGTCCACCGGATGTCAAGCGGTGAAGACAGGGTTTATAGCTACTCTCAGGCCGTTCCTTGACAACGCTCTCAGAGTCTGCGCTAACATACATAGAAAAGGAAAATGTATATATTCACGCTAATGCCTGTACAGGTGACCGGTACACCCACCAGAACCTGAAACAGCCTCTGTGCCTCTGGCCACAACTTCCAGCCCTGAGCTTTAGAGCAGTGGTCCCCAAAGGCCCCAGATCTGCCTCCCCTCCGGCCACCGGGCTCTGCAGCCCCAGGTAGCCTGCCCACACTGGTCTCCTGGAAGGGGCCATCTCTGCAAGGAGCAGACACTGGCCACCCGGGCTCTGACAGAGCCATGGGCCTTTGCTGGAGATACCTGTCCAGAAGGTCACAAGGTAGGCCCTGTGTCCATCTGTCTGTCAGGGTCTGTGTGCCCTCCTCTGTTAAGGGGCCAAAGCCGCACTGGGGAGGGCAGCCTGGCCAGCCCGGAACATTGGGGAAATGAACGCCGGTTTAAATGTGATCATTTCCATCCTCCGCCAAGGCTCCCTACTTTCTGGTCAGACGCCAAGAACCAACGTCAACACCTACAAAACAGCCTGCTGCCACAATGCCAGAGGAGTCTAGGGCTTGGCGGAGTCAGATGGCTCCCTGGGAGGAAAAAAAAAAAAAAAAAAAGCACCTTCAGACAGAACTCTACCCCTCTCCCCCCATCATCCCCTTCAGTGAGCCAAGAGGCCATCTGGTCACTAGTGGGGACCCAGGGCCCCTCCCTAATATCCCCTCACACAGGGGATTGCTATGACCCCAAATTCTCACTTCCATTAATCTCCCCATTGAAAACATGTACAGTCCTCTTATGAATGTTTCTTCCTCTTCTGGAGCCGAGTCTTAGGGACCCTAAACTCTCAGAGTCAGAAGCCATGACTTCTAACCTCTCAAGCCACACGTTCGTAGCCCTACCACATGCCGAGCCCAGGAGGCCCCCCAGTGTGCCGTGCCAAAGGGGCCCATGATCTAAGCTTTTAAAAATGAGGTGTACCCAAAGGTTTTTACAGACAAGAACTCGAGGTGTATATGGTTTCTCATCCGGGTTTTGTTAACACGTGCTCTGAGAGCGGAGTGTGGCTGCACAGGGAGGGACAGTGGCCCGAGCTGGCCCTCACCCTGCAGAGTTTGCACAGCTGTACGTCGTTCAGATGGAAACCCCTCTGGACTGGTTCTCTCATAGGTCCTCGCTGCTAATGACTAAAATTCATCCACAAAGTTAAGAAATTTCCGGTTAAGAAGTATGTTTGGACCATCCAATTAAAGAACGGGCAGTAGGGGGCTTAGGAGAAGTGGGGGCGGGTGAGCGAGTAGTGGGATGTCCAAGAACAGAGCTGAGGGTTTCTTTCGGAAAGGAGCTAAAAGGTGGGCAGACGGGCAGTGCTGGCTGTGAGTGGGGGCGTGGGGGGGTGGAAGCCTGAATGGACTTGAAGCATGGCAGTGCTGGGATCGTTAGACCGATTGGCCAAGAGGCTTCTCCATCGAGAAGCTCGTGTCGGTGAGGCAAGTGTCAACTCTCGGTCAGTGGCTGGATGAGGGTGGGTGGCTCCAGATGTGTCAGGAAAGGACATGGGTTTCTTCTTCTGTTTGGATCCAACATCTTTGGACGTTAGTGGACTGAAGCATGATTGGGTGGGGAAGGGTCTAGAAGCGGTTATCTTCACGCAGCAGCAAGTTTACTCGCCACCAGCTACGTGCCATTTACACAGTCCGAAGGAACTCGGGGAGCCGTGCATCCCAGAGCGCAGAGCGGTGGGTGAGCTGGACGGCACCTGCTGCACGTGGACAGAAAGGAGGCCAGGGCGCCCAGGAACCGGCAGGGTGCCACGGAGCAGGAGGGTGACCGTTACACCAGAGGACCCAGGCCCACCTGCCACTGGAGCCTGCTGAAGCCAAGAGGGACATCTACAGGCACGCGGCCACTGTTTGAATGTGGAGGATGGGGTCAGAGGAGAAGTCAGCAGTGACTCCAAGGCTCCCCTTTGGGGTGCCCAGAAGAACGGGAGCAGCATCACGGGGAGCAAGGGGGCCTCAGACACAGGTGTCCCTGCTGGGGGCTTAGCGCTCGGTCACAGACCCCTTCCGCTTCCCTCTCGAACTACCCGGGCAGAGTCAGGGTGAGAGCTGATAAATCTGTTACCCGCAAACAGGAGCAGGGCAGGGTGGGGCCGTCTGCACAATCAAGTGATCTCCGAGGCCCCGACACTGAAACTACACCGATCTTGTCTATTCATCCTTCCTTCCAACATGAACACAAAGATAGTAGCTGAAAAAGACTTTTTGAGCTTCTTATCACTACTCTTTCCTGAGTTCTGCCATCAGGAGCTTTTGGAACATGGTGAGCTCTCCCCTCGCGAGGACTGATGAAGCTGTCCACCGTAACGTTCCAGCTTTTTCAGCCTCCTCTGTGAAGTCTCATTCCCACCCCTCACTGGGGTACGCGGGTGAGCTATGGGGGTCCGTGTCCAGAAGAGTCCAAGCCCTTTGCTTTGCCTTCAGAGGCCTGCACCACGCGGTCCCCACACCTCTCCAGCCTTCGTGTCTCGTCCCTGGCGCGTCCCAGCCTCCCGTCATCCCCAAGCAGAGTGCCCCCTGCAGGTGCCGCAGCTAAGCGTTTGCTCAATGCCCTCGCCCCCAAACCAGTGTCGACTCAAATCTTACCATATCAGGGTCCAATTCAAATCATTAAAAGTTTTCCAATTCCCTTAGTCAGTTAACCTCTTTATGCCCCACATCCTCCTAACACTGGGTGCCCGTGAGATAGAGCTACACTTTCTCTACGCCTTCCCCTGGGAGGGAGGAGCCGGGGCCTTATTTCTACTCATCCTTGTGGCCTAGCATGAGAATAAGAGTTCGGTGGCTGGTGAGCTGGTGACAGTGGGTCTGGACCACACAGCTTCCTGTCCTTCATACCCTGAAGTCCATATGAGACCGTAACTTAAAGTTCAAAGGAAAAGGAATTTGTACCGTCTCCAGTCACCTTCAGCATTCAGTCAACACCTGAGTGCCAGTGACGTTTCGGACAGTGAGGATGTAGGTGAAACACATATCTACTGTACGTCCGGGGAGACAAATGCACACACACTTAGAGGGTGTATCCAGCCATGGCAGCGGGGGAGGCTTCCCAGCAAAGGTGGTTCCTGGGTGGATTCGTCCAGATGAAGAGGGGAGAAAGGGTAGTTAGGGCACAGGGCAGAGCCTACAGTGGAGGGACTAAGTCGGTGTTAGGAACCACGGCCTAGACGGGGAACTATAAGATGGGCTGGAGCCATCTATGGAGCCTGGGTCATTAAGAGGCCTCCAATTCACGGCCAAATTTGGATTGGACCCTGAAGGCAATGGGGAGGATGTTAAAAAGGTAAGTGATCCAATCAGATGGGATTTCAGACAGATCTTTCAGACTACAGGGTAGGAGATGGTCTGGATTCCTTGAGAGAGACACTGGCTGAAGGTGGAGATTTTTAAATTATTAGCATATAGTTAATGGTTAAGTAAGATCATTCAGGGGAGTGTATGGAGAGACAAAATGAAAGATAGGGAAAACCACATTTTTTTTAGTTGTATGATTTTTTTTTCAGTTTTTCAAAATTTTTTTACATTTATTTTTTTTAATTTATATCCAAGTTAGTGTATAGTGCAACAATGATTTCAGGAATAGACTCCTTAAGGCCCCTTACCCCTTTAGCCCATCCCCACTCTCACAACCCTCTGTTTGTTCTCCATATTTAAGAGTCTCTTATGTTTTGTCCCCCTCCCTGTTTTTACATTATTTTTGCTTCCCTTCCCTGTGTTGATCTGTTCTGTGTCTTAAAGTCCTCATATGAGTGAAGTCATATGATATGTGTCTTTCTCTGACTAATTTCGCTTAGCATAATACCCTCTAGTTCCATCCACATAGTTGCAAATGGCAAGATTTCATTCTTTTTGATTGCCAAGTAGGGGAAAGCCAACTTTTAAGGGAGAAGATGTCTCATTGTCGAGATTGCCAGAATCAGGAGTGGCATTCCCCGAGCCAAGGAAGGCAGATGCTTTAGAGGGGCTGGTCAAAAACTGGAGTTGATTGGGATGGTTTACTGGAAATACAGGGACAGAGGAACACGTGAAATGGCACCGTGAGGATATGACCAACAACATACAGAATGTGGGAAACTCAGCACATGTTTGTTCCGAGAGGGAAAGGGAGGAACCCAAAAGAGCATTGAGTAGAGTGACCTAAGCCCCGGGCATGGGGTGTCGCTGACCTGCTTTACGCCTGCTGTCTCGGTGCAGTCGTGAGTCGAGCAGCCTTCTACTTGCAGTGTCTCCTTTTGGATGAAATATTATGGCTGCTTAAAAAACTTATCCAACCCAAACTGAGGGACATTCAACAAAACAACTGACCACACTCTTCAATGTCACAAGAGACAAAGACCTGAGGGACTGTTGCAGGCTGAAGGCCACTAAAGGGTCCGGACCACCAGAGGCAACGTGTGAGCCTGGGTTAGATCCTGGAGCAGAAAGGGGGTATTGGTGGGCTGCCCTGAATAAGGTCTCCAGATTATAGTACTGTTATCAATGCATGTTTCCTGCTCTTGATAATTCTGCTGAGTTATGATGCTGACGTTTGGGGAATCTGGGTAAAGGGTACATGGGAATTCTTTGTACTGATTTCACAAATGTTTTTTGTTAGTTTGAAACTATTTCAAAACACAGACTTAAATAATATAACAGAAAAAATACAGAGAAAAAATTTTTAAGTTTAAAAATACTTATAACTGAGGAATTTTGACCTGACTGAATATTAGAAGATATCAGGGAAGTATTAACTTCCAGTGTGTTAATGGTACTGTGTGGTTTTATTTAACAGAGTCCTTATCTTTTCGAGATACACATGAAATACATGATTGTTCACACACACACACACACACACACACACACACACACACACACAAATAGTGCTAAATGCTTGTGAAGTTACACAGTGCCCTGGGAATTTGCCAAATGGAAGGTCTGTAGTGATTATTAATTCGGCAGAATTTTTAAGCTCCCAAGTGGGCACTGGGAGAGGGTACGGCCCCTCCATGAATGCTCAAGCCAGCCCCCCAAAGCAACACAAAGCCCACAGACCACCCTGAACGTGCGGGTGGCTCAAGGCTACTGCGCCAGGGAAGTCCGAGGTGGCTTTAGAGAACAAGGAGGGCTGAGTTGGAACGAGGGAGGGGGAGGAAGTGCTGAGCAACCCACCCCCAGGGCAGGAAAGCAGGAGACCAGGTGGGTGGGAATCTGCGAGCAGGTCAGGTCGCTGCAGCTGGAGTGCATGCCTAACTGTGCAGGGGGTGAAGATTTAATAAGAAATGTGACGGGTACAGGAGCCTTGAAGATCAGAGCAAAAAGTCTGATTTTACTTTCCAGACCACCAGAAGCCACACAAGGACCCGAAGCACGTAGAGACATGATCAGTGGATGTTTAGAGAGATCATTCTGATAGTGGCATAGACCCAAGTCCAGGACAAAATCAAGGCTGGGGCAGCCTCTTCAGACTCAGTTTCCTCCTCTGGAATGCTCGTGTGACCTGGGGGCATCAAACATCCCTTTCGATTCCAAACAACTGGGATTTGTCTTTCTCTGCACCATAGCGCGCACGTACCAACCCATGTACCAACCCATGTACCGTCTGTTAATGACGGGAGAACTGACATTCACCTGATGGCTGTGATGGTCAGACGGCTCATCTGACAAAATATCTACCCCCCCCCTACCGGGCAAGTCCCCCCAGACTGAAATTTCCACTGTCACAGTAACACCTCTGCGCTAAGGCATTGTGACAGAGACATCTGCCTGCCCCCGCCTCTGCCTGGTAAGTGGGACACAAAACATAGTAAGAAGGCGTAAGCACTGATGGTTTTCAAATCGTGGTTTTATGACCAGGAGGTTTCTCTTAAAGTAGAAATTAGCTACCAAAGGAGGGGATACGATGCATATCGCACCCCTGACACCCAGTATTGTAGGTATCGACGCCAGCAAGCACCGTGGAAGACAAAAAGCTCAAGACAGACACATTGTGAAGGACACTGGTTGGGGGAGGGAAAAGAGGTCAGGAGAAAAGGTCTGGAAGCCTCAGATGGCCAGGGGACAGACACGAAGCCAAAACCTGTCACCCCAACCTCCTGCCTCGAGACTCTGAGGAAATTATCAGCTTGGAGTGCTTCCTGGTTAAGGAAAGCCGCCACAAAAACAAGACAGAAGAAACTCCAACAGGGATCCTCTTCTCTTACCAAACATGGAAATGCAATCCAGCAAGAACCCCGCACGGCTGTCTTGCCTCCTCGTAGGCAATAATTCTTTTGTCTTCACATTTTCTGCATGCTGCTCCGTGGAAGCTTGGCACGGGAACATACTTGAAACAAATCAAGTTTTCCCCTCTGACGGATCCAAAAGTGTCCCTGGGGCCACGTGTGAAGCTTGGCTTGAGCGAATGACAGCTGGCCCAGCTTAATCCAAGAACAAAGGACAAGTCCTCCAGGGATGATTAGAGGTGATTGAAACTGAGCTTGGAGAGGAATGTAAGTGGCAGAGGGGACAGAAAAGAGCACTGCCCCTGGGACCCTGAACTCGGTAGGAAACAATTCGAAGCGGTTCCACGAGGACTGCCACCGGGAGAACAATGAGTACATTCTAGCAGACAGAACCACAGCCACGCGCTGCGCTCTATCTGATGCCCAAGTATAGCCGTGGGATTTACTGGCACAAACCGGCCGGCACGGCTCACCTTCCCGCTTTGCGAGACATAGACTTATTTTGATCTCAAAACAGCAGAGGCTCAGTATGATTGCTTCACAGCCATTCCAAGACCCCAAACCCAGGTACAAAGTGGGAGAAAATGCCTTCTCCAGTTCAGACTGGAGACCCACAAGGGCTGAAAAGGCGTAAGTGCAAACGAAATTGCCTCAGGGGTCATGGTTTGCCAGATCGTAAGGTCAATGAGTTCAGCTCAATAGACTTTTTTAAGGGCGGGATGGAGTCAATAGAGACTTGAACCTAAAATTTCAGCCCAATTTAGTTACCGACGAGTGACATTGGGCAAGTCATGGCCCCTGCCTGGTTCTTTGTGGTCGAGTGGATGGGTCTGATCCGGGCTACTTCCCCGAGCTTCTTGATGGCAGGACTATTAATGTGTTATTTTTTATCAATGTCTTCTGCTTAGAAAGGACACCCGTAATCCATGGAGTTTCTGAGATAGCAGAGAATTCCCCAAATTAATCTGGAAAGTCAGTGCAGTTCTAAGCAAAATCCCAGTAGATTTTTCTTAGAACTTGACAAGCTGATCCTAAAATTCGTAGAAAGAGAAAAAGTCCAAGAATACTCTAGACAATTTTGAAGAAGAAGGAGGGGGACTCGCTCTACCAGATATCAAGACCTTCTGAAACCACGGTCATACAAAGACATCTGGCAGCCCTCAGGGAAAGCTGAGGATAAGCAACTTCCCTTCCTGAGAGCTAAGATTCCTCTGAAAAATACCCGTCTTTCTGCCCGGGAGATGCGCAATAAAGAGAAGGCAGAAGCAAGAATTTCCAAACCGTGGTTTTCGGACCACCTGCATAAGAACCATGTGGGAGTCTGTTCAAAACACAGATTCTCACACTTGACCCTTGAGTCAGGAGCTCCACATGCCGAGAAGCTGCCCAAGTGACTCGTCTTGCTCACTTGAAGTGGGGACACCGACCGTCAGCAAAGTCAGCAACATCCCCGGGAGGTGGTTAGCCATACGTAGATTGACTGCGTTGATGGCAAACAACCGGATGATTGCCTTTTCCCAAATTTCATGATCCCACCAGTTGCAGGAGTCTAATGCAGAAGGTCACTGTTCACCCAACAAGCAGTTGGCATTGTAGAGGATGGTGTGCAGGTCTCACTTGCACTTCGCCGGAGACACACAAAAGAGCTTCCGGAACCAGTGATCACTGTTCCCCCACCCCAGAGATCTGCAGTTCACGGCCCCGGCGTGGGGCCGGGGTGTTGGTAGTTTTTTAAAGCCCCCTAGATAATTCCAGAATGCAGCCCTGGCAGAGGCCATTACGTCTCCAGGTCTAAGAGAGATAATGAGTCACTGAGATGGGGTTTGTGTAACCTTCCAACCTTGCCGTTTCCCTTTGGAACCAGCCCCACAGCCGGGAGGGGGTGGTTATGAGACCATGGGGGAAAGAATGGTGCGTGACAAGGCCCGGAGCTGCTACGGGGGGGGGGGGGGGGGGGGGGCTCTGTTCGCCCGCCAGGGAGTAGCCGGGGTCATGAGGACCACAGATTCCCTCCACTGGAAAGCTGTGGCCAGCAGCCTGAGTTGCACCCCCGCCTCCATTCCCCGAGGCCTGAGAGGGCCAAGATCTTCAACGCATGCTGCCAAGGAACTCTGGAAAATGCTCTTCTGGCCCCTCCAGGGAAACATCAGTTGTGCATTTCTCCTGAAAGAGGACATGGAAAAAATGGGCCTGGGAGAGCAAAGTCTGACCTGGCACCTGATGCCGGCAGAGCCCCAGCGGGCTTCACCTGGCCCTCTTCGCCGGCCAAGGAGAGTTAGGGGTCAGCCCTGCCCCTGTGTGGGGACTGAGGTTAACTTCGCTGTGATCCTGAACTTGGCATCGGGGTCGGCCCTGAAGCCGAGCCAGCGAGGCAGGCTCCAGAACTGACCCGGCTCTCCTGCCAACCGGGCTGCTGGGAACCTGGAAGGGCTCCGCCTGTCCGTCTTCTCCCTTTATTCGAGGAGGAAACTGAGGCACCCACAGGGCGAGGGGCTTGTCCAAAGTCTTCTGCTCACCTAGCTCAGCCCCGCGCGCTGCCTGCCGGCACAGGCCAGCTGCAGCTGCGCGAGTCTGCTCTGCAGAGGGGAGAGGAGGGGGGTAGTCGGTAAACTAAATCTACAACCAGAAAATCCATTGACGCCACGTCAAATCTGCTCATCCGGGCGATCAGGGAAGCCTGGAGAGACAGTGATGGCTTGGAAAAGAATGTGGAAGACAATTTAGAGAAAAAGCTTTCCCAGAGGAAGGGGGAGAAAGGGAAATCAGAATGAGGGCCAGAACTGCTCAAAGGGTTTCATTCTTTTGTCACGGCAGATGCCACACATTCAGTGCAGCTGGGAAATATCTCTTCAAAGGAAAAACATAGCTCATGCCCACGGGGTGGCTTAACTATCTGCAGAATTTGGGTTCAAAGCCATCTTTGATGTGTCCGTCCTCGGGGCAGGCGAAGCTCCTGCGTGCAGAAGGGTGGCGCCCACCTTGATCTGAAACGAACCAGCTGTTGCCATTCACTGGTTACGAGGAATAATTTACATCAAAACACTAGCTTAGACTCTATTTAATTCTGGAAGAGTCCTCAAGTAGATCACTCTCTTTGACCTCATTAATTTGGTGAGCAGGGTACTGTCCTTCAAAATCTTCATGTGTCATTTCTGGAAGACAGACACGGTAAGGAATTTCACTTCGTGGTATGTGTGTTCCTTCCAGGACTTGGCTCAATGTTTCTGTTGGTATTAACGGTACAGACATTTTATTCAGGTGAGGAAATTTGGAAGAGGTGACGATGGGATGAAATATTATCATCATCCCTGGCTGCTCTCAGAATGCCAGAGCAAAGCCCGGGCAGTTGAAGAAAATAACTATCAAAGCAAAACCACGAGCGCATCTATTTTCAGAAAGAGAGACTTTAATCCCATGACAATGCTCCGTGACAATGCTCTTATTTTTACCCTGGGAAGCAGTGATAGGTGCAGTAGAGCCTGCAGTATTGAGTAGCTCGGAGAAAAAAAATCTACGCGGTGCTGAGGCGAATCAAAGGTCACTTATCCATAAAGAGCTTTTTGGGGGGCAAACACCAACATTTCTTCAACGAGGCGCTGCGGCTCCTTCTCTACAGCACGGGGCTTGCTGAGCAGGGCACCCCCTCCCCCCGCCGCCTTGCCCGCTGTGATGGAGACCCCCCCACCGGGCAGGAGGGGGGGCGCGGCTCTTGCTCTGTCCCCCCTCCTCCCCGGCCCTTCCCCGGCCCTTCCCGTCGTGCGCCGAGCGGCACCCGTGCGGACGCACCACGTACAGCTACCCCTCGGAGGCAGACAGGCTTTTCTAGTTGGTTCTTAAGCCATTCGAATAACCGGAAGATTTGCAGCAAAAGTGAACTTGTTGAGGGGAAACGTTACGACCGAGTAACTGGGGGAACAGGATGCCCCCAGTTCCAAAGATCGCCCGGGACAGGCCTCCCCAAGAAGCCAGGTCCCGGGCGCGGGAGACGGCGGGTCGGCGCGGCGCCGCCCCCTGTCGGTCACGGTGGGCGCGGCGGCACCGCCGAGGTCCCGGGCCGTGGCCCCCCCCTCCCCGTGGGGACCCTCTTAGTGCCGGGACACAGACGTGCGAGTGCCCCGGGGGAGAGGGGCATTTGAGAGAAAGATGACATCTTAAAAGGGGGCTGAGGGCAGCGGGGATAACTTCAACATCACACCCCCAACTTTTCTTTCTCTAGTTAACGTTCATTCCTTTCGCGCTTGTAAAAGCGACACGACGAGGGGAAAGTGGTGTGAAAGGCGGTGCCGGGTGCAGGCAGGGGGCCAGCGGCGGGGACTGCGCTCCGAGCACCGCCCGGGCTCGCCAGGATTTGGGGTGGACGCCAGCGCTTCTGCCGTGGCCGCCCCGGGAGACGGGACGGTTGGGGTCAGCTGGCCCGACGGCCTGCAGCGGGGGAGGCGAAAATACGCTTCCCGTTCCAACCTTTCCCGACGAAAATCCTTCCCAAGTGCGCCATTGCTAAACATCCGACGATCGCCCGACCGGAACGTGAAGGTCGTCCCGGAAATGGGCATCGCCGGTCTGGCCCAGGGGACGGTGGTCACCTCGCCCGACCCACGCGTGAGCTGGAAGCTGTTGCTGCTGCCGTGCCCCTCTTCCTGAAAGTCACCTGCTGAAAGTTCTGGAACCAGGGAGTGGGGCCAACTCGGGTTCTGCACGGGCACGGGAAAATACCAGCCTAGCCCCTCTGGCGCGGGTGCGGGTGCCGTCGGACTCTCCTTCGGCTGTTCCCCCACCCCCACGGCCCCTGCCACCCGCGGGAAGGATCTGCCCCCTGGGGGTCTCACCGCGTCTTCCAGCTCCAGGGTGGTGGCTGCCTCTGTCTTTCTTTTTCTTTCTTTTTTTTAAATATTTATTTATTTTTGAGAGAGAGAGAGAGAGAGAGAGAGAGAGAGAGAGAGAGACAGAGCATGAACGGGGGAGGGGCAGAGAGAGAGAGGGAGACACAGAATCTGAAGCAGGCTCCGGGCTCCGAGCTGTCGGCACAGAGCCCGACGCGGGGCTCGAACCCACAAACCGGGAGATCATGACCTGCAGCTTAACAGACTGAACCACCTAGGCGCCCCATGTGGGCTGTTTCTAAGTCACTCGCTCCCCCAACCCCCCCCCCCCCTCCGCGCAGTGTCCTGTTCTCTTCTTTCCTACTCCCCCTGTTTCTTCTTTCCGTTTCTTCCTTGCCCTTCCTCTGATCCTGGAGTTATTGTCAAATAAATTTAGGTGCAGTCTCTTAAATTCCCAGGAGGAAAAGAGTTATATAGAAAAGTAGTAAAGCTTAAAATTAAATTGTTGTGCATGACTCCTATCCTAGAGAAAAGCTATCTTTAGACCACGACCCCAAATTGAAAAATATAAACAACTTAAAAATTATTTCGAGTATCCGTGGGTGTTTATCTTTGAGGTTTCAACGTAAATGAGTGATGTGTACCTTAAACCTTAATAAACCTCAATGTTCTTCCAATATATTTCTTACTATGTCAATTTGGCTTTGAAAAAAGCTTAATGAGCAATTACATGGATTTTATTTTTGGCATTTTGTTTCTAAAGCTTAAGAGAAACAAACATGATGCCACAAAGTAAATGAGAAGATATTTTTATATTCTGGAAGTTGAATGCTGCTTTTCTTACTAGCATACTGATGGGAAGCATGGGCTGAATGGAATCAGAGGTCCGGGTTAGGCCCTGGCTCTACCATTTAATGCCTGTCCCCTGGGCCGATTTCATGCCCTGTCCAGGCCTGGGTCCTCAGACGTAGCACAGCCCGGCTGTGGGGGCACCAGGGGTCCATCGGATCTTCGGGGCCTCCTCTGGAAGCCCTACGGCCTGTCAGGGCAGTTCTTTCCAGACCAGTGCTCTCCCCACATCGAAGGCCGTTGTTACCTGCTGAATTTTGTTTCTTCACTATCTGCTTTTTCCTCACAGTTGGAGAATTTCCCTTTCTTCTCTCAATTTAAAAATTAAGATGTTTTTGAAATAAAAAATACATGCACATGGCAGAAAATTCGAAGGTAACAAAGGAGTGAAAAGTAGGAGTCCTTCCTACTCTCTGTCCCCAGTTTCCAGGCTCCCCCCCCAAAAGGCACCATGATGACCAGGCTCCAAAGGGGCCCCCGTGTGTGTGTGTGTGTGTGTGTACATTTTCAAGTACCACTTTATATGTGCATATGTTATGTAACAGCTTGTCTTCTAGCACACAAACGCAGGCAGCCTGCCGTCCTCACTGCACTGCACGTTGCCATATCCGCCTGTGTGCAGTGATGGGCTGCTCGCCTCAGGCGGGTGTGCAGCCACCCTGTTCCTCTCTCTGGCTGTTTTTACGGCATTTTGTCCAACTAGTTGCCTTTTGGGGGATGTTGGGATGGAACTCCTGGGTCGAATTTGAAATGTGGATAGCTAATACCCGCTTGTCCCGATTCATATCCTCGGCGGTGTGAGAATGCCTTCCCCCGCCTTGCCGAGAGAGCCTGACGGGCACCCCCAAAAGAAATAAAGTTTTCTCAGCATTGTTTTAATATGTATTTCACTTACGGTGCCTGAAATTGGGCATCTCTTGGTGTTCCACACGACTGCCATTCGATCCTCCTTCCCCAGGAACCAGCCACAGCTTCTGTTCCTTGTTTCAGCACACATTTTTGTCACTGGTTTACAGGAACTTTTTAGGAAAGGAGCCCTTTGGGACGTGGGTTACGTCTCCCAGTTTGCCTCTGTATCTCTCTAACTTTATTTTACTTTTTGTTTGCCAAGAAGAAATGGCATATAATTGTGTAACTGAATTTATCGGTCTTGTCTTTTACGGCTTTGGGGGTCTGTGAGCTACTCTCTAACGCTCCACTCCAAGGCTGTAAATATAACTGACCGTGTTTTTTACGTGTTTGTGGTTGTACTTTTACATTTAAATCTTTGAATCATTCGGAATTTATTTGTACACGGAAGTGAGATAGAACCGTGTTTTTCCCAGCTGGTCACTCAGTTGTCCCAACACCATTTGTGGGATGATCCATCCCCGCTGAAAGTAAAAAGCCACCTTATAATCCAGATTTCTGTTTTAAATTCTACCGTATCCACCCAAGTGGTCCTTTCTGTGCCTTTCAATACCTCTGACCGATGGTCCGTTTCCCGTCCATCCTCCTCAAGAGTTCTGTTTCTAGCCTTAAATGCCACTTCCAATCCCAAGCTCACGGCTGCACGGGGAGCGCACTCTTCCCCCAGGTTACACCGGCACCACGACACCACGAGGAAACCGATCCTATCCTTCCACACGCCTTCTACACGCAAGAGCTTTGGAGCTTCCCGTGCACTGCTTCTCCCAGGCTTCCCAGGGACTCAGGAGGCAGCGGGAAGTGGTCGGAGGCCAGGAGGGCAGAGCCGGCTCCCGGCGGGAGAAGGCCGGGCCTGCGTCAGCACCCAGCAACGTGCAGTCCTGACCAGTGCCCATCCCTCGAAGACTGTCCTTCCTTCCGAGGGGGAGAGCCTCCGTTTGCTCCCCGGGGGAGCAACTGCGTCACCGTCGCTAACAGTAAGACAAGTAACGCAGATGATGCCACCAGCCACCTGACGCAGACGTAACCCCCCCGCTCCCCGGCTCCGCACAGCACAAAGGCTCCACGGGCAGACCCGGGCGGCCTAGGCCAGGACCGCTCCATGCCGTGTGTTGCTCTTGTCCGTGACCTCCCTTAGCCATTCCCTCCTCCCTGCGGCTCCTGGATCTTTCCTAGGGGACACGGGTGTCAGTCCCCAGGAAAGGTAGTAAGGACGACTCAATTTAACGTACTCTGCAGAATTCTAGGGCTGACAGCGCCTGACCCGTGCTCCAGCCCCGATCTCTCCTTTGGCCTGCCACCTGCGGGCCACGTGGTCATTCACGCATCTGCTCCTCTCGGGCACATAAAACTCAATGGGCCTAGTGCTGAGTTTACTTCCTTCCAAAAAATGCTCCTCATTCACTTTTTCCATTTTGGTTAAATACCATCAACAGTCCAAGCCAGCAATGTGGGGCGTGCCCAACAAGAGGTCTTGAAAAATCACTGCTGTGTGTTACGCTTCTGCCTTTCGGCCCGCAGCCTAGTCTGGGAGGCATCTATTTGCCAGGAGAGATTAGAATTCATTGTAGAAAAATGCAGAGGTAGCACTTCTGTCTGGAAAAGCCAAGCTGTTGTTTTGAGAGATCTTCCAAGTTTCTTTAATGCTATTTAGCATATCAAAGGTATAACATGAGGTTGGAGGAAGAAGGATGATATAAAAGTCCACCCTTTTGGGCTGCGGGAATGGCGGGAAGAAAGAGGGAAAGCAAGGGAATGAAGCCACCATAATGAATGGTTCAACATGTGTGTCCTGAGGGCGTCAGGTGAATGAAGAGATGATGAAGGCAGGAGGTGGGGTTCTGGGCCCACCGTCCATGGTGGGAGGGAGCTCAGCCACAAGGGAACTCGGTTCTTTGCCCAGTAGCCAGGAGAAGGTAGGCCCACTGACCAGCAGGTGGAGGCTTGGAGAGGCCTAGCTTGGTTTCAGACAAAATCATTACATTTTCTCTGCACATCTTTTTTTTTTTTTTTTTTTTTAAGGTTTCTTATTTATTTTTGAGAGAGAGTGTGAGCAGGGGAGGGCAGAGTGAGAGGGGGACAAAGGACCTGAAGTGGGCCAGACAGCAGAGAGCCCGATGTGGGGCTTGAACTCACCAACCACGAGATCATGACTCGAGCCAAAGTCGGACGTTCAACCGACTGAGCCACCCAGGCACCCCTCATCTATCTATCTATCTATCTATCTATCTATCTTTATTTATTTAGAGAGGGGGGTTGGGGCAGAGAAAGAGAGAGGGGGAGAGAGGGGATTCCAAGCAGTCTCTACTCTGTCAGCATGGAGCCTGGTGGGGGCTCCATCCCATGAACCCCGAGACCGTGACCTGAGCCGAAATCAAGAGCCGGATGCTTAACCGGTGGGGCCACCCAGGCGCGTCTCTCTGCACATCCTAAGAGCTGTGTGGACTAGAGCCTGGAGGCATTACACTAGTTCTACCCTTTCCTTCCCCCTCACTCCCACGTGTGATCAGCGTCCATCAGATCCTGCCACTTTCACTTCTGTAAGTAGTATCTTTCTAATGGATCCCAGTCTCCCTTTCTCCGCTGCCACCGCCGGAGTTCAAACCCTAACTGCCTTTTGCCGGAAGTACTGCGCTGCTGCGTTAGTCGGGCGTCTCCCCCTCCCATCCCTCCCTCATCAGGGAGGGCTTCCCAAAACACAAAGCCGTCACACGACCTCCCCGATCGATCGAAACACACCCTACGGGATGCACTTCGGCCTGGCGGCCTTGCTCCTAAGGCCGAACCCAGCTCCCGCTCCCTCTGCAGCCACTGCCGGCCACGCACAAGCACACCCGCCCTCGCGCTTCTTCAGGCTCTTCCCCCTTCCCATCAGCCACTGCTTCCGTCGGGACCACCCTTGTCCTCGCTCTTTCACTGAGGCCTCTTCCACGTGTGGCAGTGTCCGGCTGGCCGTGAGCCCCTCGACGGCGACGACAGTCCGCCGAAACAGCGGGGAAGAGGACAGTCGTAAGTGCGCGCTGGACACGCTCCGGCCTCACTACTCCCTGCTCAGGCCCCAGGGCACCGCGGCCCGCCTCGCGCGCTGCGCCTTTCTTCCGACATGACCCCTCTACCGGGCCAATCTCGGGATCACGGCCACTCCCCGGCATCCATGTCCAACGCCACTTCGATCGCCCGCACCACTCGACACTGTCCCACTCTGTGGCTTTCACGTCAAGTCACGTGCTGCCTTGCACGGCGGTCTCTTTCCCAATTAGCCCCACTCCTCCCTTAGACTACACTCTCAGAGGATGGGCCCCTGACGGTTCAACGCTCAGCAGCGCCCGGACCGCCACGGGCACTCCAGAGTTGTCTGTGGCCCGCCACGCCAGGTCTTCCACGCAAGCGCCTGCCGTACAGAGCGCTGGAAAACTTAATGAAGAACCACGTGGCTCGGTCCTCCGCGTAGCCCATCGACCTACGCACCCGGCCAAGAACAGGTACTCCAGAAACATCGGTTCCACACCCTATAGCGAAACGGTAAAGAGCGGGAAGCAGGTTTCCTCCCAGGGAGGCGACAGGGCTTCTGTGGGCACGAACCGCTCCCCACCCAGGTTCTGCACCTGCTCCGCCCCTCCCCCCCCTCCCCCACCTGCCCTTCGTCGCCCCGTCCGCCCCGCCCCGGACCCACCTAGCGCCCTCCGCCCCACCCGCCGCCTCCCGCCGGCCCCGCCCCGCCCCACCTGCCCGCCTCCCGCGCGCCCCGCTCGCCCCGCCCCTCTCGCCACCCCGCTCGCTTTGCCCTCGCCCCGCCCGCCCCGCCCCGCGCCGCCCCACCTGCCCGGTCCCGCCCCGCCCGGGCCCCGCCGCTCACCTGTAGGCCCACGGCGACACGCTGCGCAGGTTGGTGGGCGGCCGGAAGCGCCGGTCGCCGGGCCTGCCCCCTGCCGGGCAGCTCGCGTTGCGCGCCTGCTCGCGCGGCCCCAGCTGCAGCGTGTGGTGGAAGGCGCCCAGCACGCCGGCCGCCAGCCGCCCGTACAGCTGCTCCAGGAGCTCCTCGGGCCGCTCGGCGCAGCCCCGCGGCCGCGCCGGGCGTCTGCTCGCCCTCAGGGCGCCCGCCGCCCGGCCCGGCGCCAGCGCCAGCAGAACGCCGACCGCCAGCATCCAGACCTGCGAGACAGGCCGCCGCTCAGCGCCCGCGCCCCGCCGCGGTCTGGGAGCCGGTGGGCGCCCCCGCCCCCCGCCCCCCCCTCCCGCCCCCCGCCCCCGTCGCGCCGCGGCCCGTGCGGCCCGCCCGGAGGATGGGTGCTGACCAGACGGGCCCCCGAGCGCCGCCCCCGCCCGCCCGCCGCCCCAGGGGGCCCCGGGGCCCCGCCCAGCGCCGGCCCGCGCGCCCCGGGCCGCCGCCGCCGCCGCCGCCCCGGGCCGGGGGCCGCGCGGGGGGCGGCTGCGGGGTGCGCGTGTGCGTGTGCCTGCCGGGCTGCTGCGCGCTGGGCTGCGAGTGCCTCTGACGGCCGCCCGCGCCGCTTACCCCCGCGCGCGCCATCCCCCCGCGGCGGCGACGACCTCGACGCTCCGCTCGCCGCGCCCGGCCGGCCCGCGACGCCGCCGCCCGCCGCCCTCAGACTCACGCCCCCACACCCTCGTCATCCGCCCGCCTCCCTCCCGCGGGGGCCGCGCGGCCGAGGAGGGGCCGGCGCGGGGGGTCCGGGGTGCGGGCCGCCCCCCCCCCCGCCCCGAACCGGACTGGGCGGCGGGAAGTCCCCCTCGGGCGTCTCCTCCCCCGCGTCGGCAGGCGCGCGGGGACGGGCGGGCGGCACGAGGTCGAAGGACCGGGGACCGCGGCGGGGACTGGCGCGCGCTCGCCCCCGCCGGACTGCGCGAGCCCGCGAGCCCGGGACCCCCCCACCCCCCCCCGCCCCCGGCCCCGGCCCCGGCCGTCTGGAGGACGGCGGCGCCGACTCGCACCGGGCGACTGTCGCGGCTCCCGAGGCCCGGGACGTGTGCTGCGCGGCGGCCGGGGAGGAGGGGCCGGGGTGGCCGGCCCGGCCGAAGGAGGCCCGCAAGGAAGGACCCGGCCTGCAAGCCCCCGCGCCTCGAAAGTGGGTTAGGGGAGAAAGGTTGCGGCGCAGGGCGAAAGGATTCTTCCCGCAATGAAAGCTCTCCGAGGACAGAACGGACCGTCTGGAAAAGGAATGAGCCGAAACCTAGAAGGATTCTCCTCTTGAGGACGACTTCCTCTTCCGAGACTCCGTAGTTCTAAGAAATAACTATGCTAGCGATCAAAAAATCTCCTTTTCACAGGGTGGGAGGCCGTACTGCCTTTCCCGTCAGCACTCATGAAACGAACCTTCTGTGCCTCTTCCAGCAACTCTAAAATCAAAGCACTAAATCTGTAACCCAACTTGTATGTTTACATCTGTGAGTGGGCATCCCCTGGTCTGTTACGCTGTTGCCGAATTCCTGCTCCGTGATACCTGTACGTGCACGTGGTCTTGTAAAATAAGCCTAATATTCTGTGAGTAAATGAAAACAAAAGTATTTAAATGCGGGCACTAGATACCCCAAGAACACAAGAAAACCTGCTCACTTGTTCATTCTACAAAAGGATGCTTTTTGGGTGGCAGGCTAATGGGTCAATGGCCGTTTTACAGAAGTCCTTCGCAAATGAAAACAGAGTGTAGAAAAGAGGTAGTTGATGGCTCCCTGAAGGGGTTGAAGCTCTGGTATTTGACTACCCTGGTTGTCTGCGGGATAATTTGTCCACTTGATTAAACTACGTTTCAGTTATGCTGTGTAGAAAAACAACCCTTTTACATGCCTTGAACATTGTGTAACCGAAGAGTTTCGGAATTACTGCCAAGAATCCCACCGAAGTCTCCGTTTTAAGCAATTTAAGCCATTTACAGCCCTTGGTGAGTAAACATTTGAGGTTATAAAACACTTTGTTTTCGGACTGGCAGATAAAGTGTCCGTGTTCTCTGTTACCTTTTCTGGTAAAATGGGAATAAAGATCTGTACTCAAATGCTGCTTATTTTGTATTTGATAAAAACTGTGGGAGTCCTGTAGGAGAGAGCGAGAGAGACCATCATCACAATAGTTTCCTGGAAACGCTCACTGTGTCTCATCACGACATCCTTTCGTGCGCAAGGTGACACAACTTAATTGTGCCAGACTGTTAATTCTGTGTATTGTTCAATAAAATGCCTTCTATTCTTTGATAACATGTCAACCTCTCTTCTCCTCCCTTGACTACTTCGGAATGAGAAAATATTTACTTCCCAACTGTTTCACCTGAAAACACTCACCTGCTCGATAGAACATAAAACCCATCTTTGTGAGACTAGACAGAGTTGAGAGAATCGAGCCACAGGTGCGAAGTGTTTCGTCCGGTATTTCGTCGTCGCCCTCACGTGTGTGTGTATGCACGTGTGAGATAAACATGTTAATTAAATCCAGGGGCGCCCGGGTGGCTCAGTGGGCCAAGCCTGCGACTTCGGCTCGGGTCACGACCTTGCAGTTCCCGAGTTTGAGCCCCGCGTTGGACTCTGTTGCTGACAGCTCGGAGCCTGGGGCCCGCTTCAGATTCTGTGTCCCCCCCGCTCACACGGTTTCTCTCTCTCAAAAGTAAACATTAAAAACAAAACTAAAAACAACAACAAAAAGGCTATGATCTTCCTGTGGCGTGCCGGGACTCTGTGTTGCACCATGAGGAAGCCAGTCTTAAAAAAAAATTTCCTTTTAATCCAAATTTAAGAAAAGTGAGAAAAAGACAACAAAATGCTCAAAACCGAGTTCCTCACGTTCCCTTAAAAATTAATGCCTCTCTGGTGCTCTTTACTGAAGATGTCACCTTCCTTCTAGTCACGGATGATTTCAAGTCATTTTCAGCTCCTGCCTCTTACCCCTCGTTCACTCAGCCACTCCAGCACCAGCCACAACTTCCAAGAGACCCGAGCTGTTGGGAAAAACTTGTAGGCACCATGATTCCAAAAGCCAGCGTGAGGCCGGCCGCGTCCATGCTTAGCTTCGTGGGTTGCTGACGTACCTACCTCCCCAGGCTTTCTTCCCTCCTTCAAAGGACTGTCACATTTTCCCACCGGTTCTCTTTATTGCCGCCACCTTCTCGGTTACCCCTGGATCTACCGGGACTTCTGCTCATCATTCCTGGCACCTCTGACATCCACACAGTTGATTCCAAATGCCTACCTTCAGTCCGATGATCTTTTCTCCCGTTATCTCTCAACTGTCGTATTGTCCTACTCCAGGTATCATCATTACCGATAACTGTACCACATGCCAACGTATGGTCTCAAATACCTACTCCTTGACACTCACTTCCTTTCTCCACTCCTGTAATTCGTTCATCTCATCAGGTCCTGTATCTACCCTCTACCTACCTACCTCCTACCACTTTTCTACTAAGCATCCCATTCTTGAGACCTTCCCTCCTTGTCTAGAGTTCACGGTTCAGCACTGCTACCACACCGTTGCAAACACGATCCCTTGCCCCTTTTTTCCTCTTAATATTTGCTCACAATCCCAACTCCATGGAAACCCTACAACTTGGTTGACTAGACTCAATTCTAATTTCTGATCACAAATCCCAGATTAGCATTCAACACACACATGTATTACATTTTACCAGTCCTATTCCCTTTTACTAAGATCACTCACATTTCCTCTCAAATCTCTACTACCCACGTCCCTCCTCACCAAATGTTGCACACACACAGGTGAGACCTACTCTACCACCAAATATACTGACCTACTTGCATTCACTTTCATATATCCTGCCCTCTCCTGATACATTTCATAAACCCTTGACCCCAGTTCCCACTCTATCAACCATCTAATTTGCTTCCTTTTATAACAAAATGTTCTGAGCTGTCTTTATTTTCTGGCTCCAAAACCGCACTTCCCATTTTCTGCTCAACTTACTCCAGTTGGGTATTTATCTCCAATGCTTCACTGCGATAAGTTTTAACAAGGTTGAAATGATACAATAATTGTCAGTCAATTGTGTTTATCCAATTATTAGATTTTTTTGCACCCTTTTACATACTTGAGCACTGCCTTAGTCCTTATTCCTTTGGATTGATGTTTATAGATCTTTTTCCATCTTTTCACTTTCAACCTATCTGAGGCCTTATATTTAAAATGTGTCTCTTGTGGGGCGCCTGGGTGGCTTAGTTAAGCATCGGACTTTGGCTCAGGTCATGATCTTGAGGTTCATGAGCCCAAGTCCTGCGTTGGGCTCTGTGCTGACAGCTCAGAGCCTAGAGCCTGCTTCAGATTCTCCCTTCCTCGCTCTCTGCCCCTCCCCCACTCACACTGTCTCTCTCTCTCTCTCTCTCTCAAAAATAAATAAAACATTAAAAAATAAAATAAAATGTGTCTCTTGTAAGTAACATGTAGTTGGGTCTTTTAAAAAATGTTTTAAAAAAAGTATTTACTTAGGGAGAGAGAGAGAGAGAACAAGAAGGGGAGAAACAGAGAGAATCTCAAGCAGGCTCTGCACTGATTTGGGGCTCGAACTCATGAACCATGAGATCTGTGACCTGAGACAAAATCAAGAGTTAGATGCTTAATCGACTGGGCCACCCAGGCACCCCAGGGCCTTATTTTTTACTCCGGTCTGATAAGCTTTGTCATTTAATTGGAAAGTGTAATCTTACATTTACTGTATTTAATAATGTAACAATTACTAGTATAATTAGCATTTACTAATTATATAATTATTAACAAAATTGGGTTTACTTTTTTGTAATTACTAATATTGTGTAAATTCTAATATAATTGGGTTTAATCCTGTTACTTGTTTTCTATTTGTCCATCTGTTCTTTATTCCTTTATTTTTCCTTTCCTGCCTTTTTTGGATGAATCAAGTACTTTTATTATGTTTTATCTTTCATTAGCTTAAAAAACTTCTATTATGAAATAATTTCAGGTTTATAGAAAAGTTGTAAGAATACTACAAATAACTCTATATACCCTTCACTCAAATCTGTTATTAACATTTTCCCACATTTATCATTGTATTTTTTTCTGATATCAGGACCCTTTGTTCCAAAATACTTTAGTGTGTATTTCTGAGGAAGAAGGGCATTCAGTTATATAACCACAGTGCAATTATCAAAACCAGGAAATTTTATACTTAATAGTCATATTATCTAATAGACCTATTCCTATATAACCAACTATCCCTACAGTGTCCTTTAGAGCAAATTTCCCCCAGTCCAGGATCTGAATAAGGACCATGCACTACATTTTGTTGACACGTCTGTCTCCTTTAATCTGGAGCAGTTTCTCTGACATTCTTGTCTTCCATGGTCTTAACATTTTTGAAAAGTTCAGGCCAGTGATGTTGGGGATGTTCCTCAATTTGGGATACTTCCTCATGAGTAGGTTCAGGTTAGGTGTTTTGGGGAAGAATATCAACTAAGAAATCTTGGGCACTCTCAGCATCACATCAGGAGACACATGGTTTTTAATTCATCCCATTATTAGTGGTATTAATTCTGGTCACAAGTTGAGGGTGTCCACCAAATTTATCCAAAATTAGGATTTTTCCGTCTTGTAATTAATGAGTAATTTGTGGGGAAATACTTTGAGGCCGTGTAAATATACTGTTCTCATCAAACTTTCCTCCACTTGCTTTAGAACAACTGATTATTGAATCAGTTACTATTGTGGTGGTTGTGAGATGGTGATTTTTATCATTCTTTCTATATTTGTTTCTTGTTCTATTTTTAAACATAAATTCTTGTATTTCAGTTGTTATTCTAGAGACTTCAATACGTATCTTTGATTTATTACAGTTTGCCACTATCTGAACAATATAGTAACCTCAGAGCAATCTGATGAATATTTCCTCCTAATCTTTGAGAAACTATTGTCTTTTTTTTCTCTATATATGTTAAAACCCCACAAATCATTGCTATTGTTGTTTTAAATAGTCACTATTTGGTGCTTTTCATGCTTCTTTCTAGGATAATTTTCCTTTAGCCTGTAGAAATAAAGTGTTTCTTATATAGATCTAGTCTTACGGCAATTAATTTTCTCAGATTTTGTTTGAGAAGTCTTTAACCTTAACACTTGAAAGATATATTCACTGCAAGAGAATTCTAGGTTGGCAGAGTTTTTTCTTTCAGCACTTTATTTATTTTTTAAAATTTTTATTTACTTATGTATGTGTGAGAGAGAGATACAGTGTGAGGAGGGGAGCACCAGAAAGAGAGGGAGAGAGAATCCCAAGCAGGCTCCAGGCTGTCAGTGGAGAGCCCAACGCAGGGCTGGAACTCACGAACCGCAAGATCATGACCTGAGCTGAAATCAAGAGTCAAAGGCTTAACTGAGCCACCCCGGCACCCCTTCTTTCAGCACCTTAAAGATGTCATTCTTATTGTCTTCTGATTCCATAATTTCTATGGAAAAGTCAGTCTTAAGTCGTATTATTGTTCCTCTAAGATAGTGTGTCCTCTTTTTTTCTATTTCAAAGCATTTCTTTATCTTTGGTTTTAAGCATCAAGTGTATCTCTAGGGTGCAGTTTTCTTTTTGAATCTACGCTCATTGTGTTCACTGAGCTCCCTACACCTGTGAGTTGATGCCTTTCATCAATTTGAGATACTTCTAGACACTACCTCTTCAAATGTTTCTCCTCTATGTGCTTTCCTCTCTTTCTGAGATTCCTATTATGCTTATTTAAACTTCTGACCATGTTCAAAATATCTCTTATCATCTGCTTTATTCTTTCCATTCTTCACTTGTGCTTCAATTTTGATATTTTCTAATGACCTTTTCACGAACCCTGACTTCTGTTGTGTCCATCATATTGTTAAATGCACCCAAATAAGATAACTTCAAATATTATATCTTTCAATTTTAGGGTATTCGTTTTTCTCTTGTTCCTAGATTCCAATATCCTGTTGAAATTCTCTACCTTTTCATTCATTTTGTCCATCTTTCCTCTGTTTTAATATACTAATCATAGTTATTTTAAAGCCCGTCTGATAGATCCATTATCTGGATTATCTAAGGGTCTGATTATATTTATGTTTTATGTTTGTTGGCCATTTTCTTGCTCTTTGCTTTTTACTGTATGCCTAATGTTATATATGAGAACACAGAGGCCGCAAATGATACTGTTACCAGAGAAACTTCTCTCTTCAGCTAGTCAGAGATGATTTGGGACTAATGATGTCAGTCCAGTCAGGGATTGAGCTGGGGCTAGAGTCGGGTTGCAGTTTTTGTAAATCAGTCCACCCTTGGTTCCTGTCTGTCCTTCTGGGCTTTTGACTGAGAGCCTGGCAGATCTGTCTCCTCAGCTGTGAAAGAGAGCAAGAGAGTCAAGTCAGCCCCCACCGGAGGTTCTGAATTTAGATCACTAGCCTCCTGCCCCATAGCTTCACAAAACAGCAAATGTCTTAAGGGTAGACAAATTGTGTATTTGTGGAAAGCCCTTCCTTATCGCAGGATTTTGTCTCCTAAGGACCCTAAGATTGTGGGAGATTTAGCTTTAAATCTTCTTAGGCTTTCATTTATTAAAAAAAATTTTTTTTTTAATGTTTATTTAATTTTGAGAGAGTGACAGAGCAGGAGTTGGGGAGAAGCAGAGAGAGAGGGAGACCCAGAATCCGAAGCAGGCTCCAGGCTCTGAGCTGTTAGCACAGAGCCCGATGCGGGGCTCGAACCCATGAACCGTGAGATCATGACCTGAGCCAAAGTCGGCCGCTAACCAACTGAGCCACCCAGGGGCCCCTAAATCTTCTTAGGCTTTTATATTTTATTTTTATTTTATTATTTTATTTTAATTTTATTATTTTTTCCATATCAAAAAAAATCAACTTCTTTCTTTAGTGAACTTTTTTACAGGGGCGGAATCATTATAGTATACATAACTTCTTAATTAAACATACACACATATTTGCTGATAAAACATTGAAATTGTTTTAATTTACTTTTAAACTTATGGTGGAGTTCTAGCTTCCTATGTTTGCATTTTATTTTGTGTTAATTATTTGTATTCTTTGTTCATTTATTTTTGTACTTTAATCTTTTTCGTATCCATTTTGTAAACTTTCATACAATTAAATATTTACCTGCATATATTACATATATCAAAATTATATCTGGAACATTATATTTCCAAATCCGTGATAAATGATCTGTTTATTCAGGATCCTTCACACCCTGTAAAGACAAATTCATATCATAATGAGAGTTGCATTTAAATTCTTTCTAAAACTCAAGCAATAAATTCTCTTGTCTTGCTCAGATGTACAAGACCACAGCACATATATCCATTTCACATAATGAGATGATGAAATCTTTGCTTCTATTCATTATGTTATCAATATCCTTTTTTTAATTTAATTTTTTATTTTTTAAAATTTACATCCAAACTAGTTAGCATATAGTGCAACAACGACTTCAGGAGTAGATTCCTTAGTGTCCCTACCCAACATCCCCTCCCCCTCCCACAACCCCTCCAATAACCCTCAGTTTGTTCTCCATATTTGTGAGTCTCTTCCGTTTTGTGTCCCTCCCTGTTTTTACTTTTGTTTCCCTTTCCTTCTGTTCATATGTTTTGTCTCTTGAAGTCCTCATATGGGTGAGTCTTATTAACTGCGTTTAGCAACATCTGAAGTCCTTTCAAAATATGTATTGTCTTTCTTCCGCACCAGAATTTAAGCTCTTTGAGGGCAGCGTCTTGTTCTGTCCTGTTCACTGCTGTATCCCTAGAGTCTTGTACATAGATGTTGAGTGTACTTGTTGAATGCCTCCCCATTACATCTTGGGAGCAGCAACTGCGATCTAATTTTGGTTTTCTTCTTCCCGCACCTAACCGTGGTGTGCCCATTGTGGACGCCATGTTAAGATGGGCAGGTCCACCCTCTCTCGGGAATTTTAAAGATGAGCCACTTCCGACCGCCCCGTCATGGCGATTCCTCTGGACACTGCCGATCAGCCAGACACATTGCTAAAGAAAAGTGCAGGAAGTCCAGGCTTCCAACCCAAATCCCAAGTCAAGAAGGGGACTTGCTCAGTGCTGTTGGTACATGCCACTGGCCTGAAGGTAGAAAGGAAATACAGAGCAGAGCAACAGGGTTATGGTTTGATTTTCTCTTACTATACTTTGAACTGCCTCCAAAACATAACTGTTTTCAACAGTATTATAACCCCCATGAGGCAAAACTTCCAAACACTTAACAGTTTCTTTCTTTTTTTTAAATGTTTATTTATTTATTTAGGGAGAGAGAATGTGAGCAGGGGAGGGGCAAAGAGAGAGGAGGAAGAGAATCCTAAGCAGGCTCTGCACTGAGCCCGATGGCGGGCTCGATCTCACGAATCGTGAGATCATTTCATGAGCCGAAATCAAGACGCTTAACTGACTGAGCCACCCAGGAGCCCCAAGACTTAACAGTTTCTAAACTCCAAGTAATTTAGTTTAACTACACATTCATCCACGATGTACAGTCCTAACACTGTATATTATAGGCTGTGAACCATGGAATCAATGTAGTGTTTTCATTGCTAACACTGTTTTAATGAAATCACAGAAAGTATGAGCACACACTCCAGTACTAACAGTGAATTTTTATGAACACGCCCACATACTTACACGTATGTAGGTACTAGGCAGTGCTACAAACTGCATTTCTTAGTATGGTCAATGTTTTTAAGAGTAAGGAAGGAACTCACTAGCCTGAAGTATTAGTTTCACATATCTTTATTCCACATAAAACAAAACAAAACTTAGACCCATCTCATAGAACAGAATACACTTATTTAAAGTTTTGACAGTGTACAAAATTAAAACTGGGGTATTTATTCCAAAGTTTCATATAAGTATTATAAGGCAATTTCTTTCCTTTAGTAAGTAACATTTTAAGTGTCTATTATTCTGGAAGCAAATCATCTCCTAACTCTTCATCAGCAAAATCATCCTCGTCAATTCTTTTTTTTGCTGCAGTTTTTGGTCTTTCTATTTGAGGGCCCAGTGGATCCACATAGGAGGCATCTAGGTTTCAAAATAAATGGTTATATTAGAATAATACAGAAAAAAGAAAACAGACGTGAAACCAGTTAGTCTCATAATCTACACTGAACTGAGTGAACAGAAATGCTCTCCCAGATCATCTAAAACTTTGTCTGTACACAAAACATTCTCAATGCCCAGTTACACATTTTGCCATCTCACCAAATCTTCTCCAGACCTGTTATGCCTGTAGGAACTGGGGAGGGGGGGGCACCAGCACTTGCCTATTTCTTTGTTACTGCTACTTTCATAAGGTTCATTTGTCCCAGGTAAGGCTCTGAGTTTGACGCTTAGTCGTTCACCTTTACTACCGGCACTGCAGTTCTGGCCACTATCTGAAAACACAAAGATAAAAATGCATTCGACACGTTGAGAACACAGAACACTACATTACGAACCTTAACGTACACTTATTTGCCAAGAAACACGTTTCGTTTGGAAGCCACCTTCTGAGGGATATAATTCTGGTTTTCTGAAACTTAAAAGGAATCTCTTCTTGAGAATCTATAACATAGATAAAACAGCACTCGAAAGTAGTCTTTGTATGCGTTCTTTCGCATGGACGCTTAGTTACAGGTTTCAATTTTGTAGATTCACCGGTGAGAAGTTAGAGACCACGCTGACGAATATCCCTAGTAAAGAACAAAGAGCAGCTGGAGGAAAAACAAATAGGAAGTCGTAAGATCAGTATGAGCTGTATCATCAACCTCGTTATCAAGGCTGGTGAGTGGCCCTAAAATCACATCAAATGAAACACAGCAGAAGAGGTAGGAGAGGACAGAGACCGTGTAGTCACCTTCTTCAGGATTAGATTCGCCCTGTGGAGAACACGTTTTGGCTCAGTATGAGGAAAAACTAAGAGGACTGTAGCATCCAAACACGGACTGGCTGCCATGGGAAATCCTGCAATCCATAGCACTGAAGATTTTCAGACCGGGTCGAACACTCACGGTACTAGGAAACATTAGTAGTAATTCTTAACCTTGAACTTCTATCATATTTTTCAAAGAAACACTCCTCTAGCCCCATCGTTTTTATTTCCTTCCCTTAAAATTCCCACAATGTTATTTTTTCCTATTATGGGAGCTTCACAAAAGTGAAAAATGAGAGTAGTCTGTCTATCAACATCCACTGATCATTTATTTTCTGACTATACTTTATATTTTAGTATATTGATAATGTCTCCGGGAATAAACTAAAACAAGATGGTCTTTAAGATCCCCACATTTTAATGGTGGCCAAATTTCTCTCTAAATTCTTACAGAAAACATAACCATTTCCCCCCATTGTTATTACTGGAAAATGAAATGCTTAGTTTTAGGCACTGAATGGTTGTATACATTGTTTTTTTGTTTTTGTTTTTATTTTGCTCCTAATTTTTTGTTACAGTTGAGCTCATCTTTTCCATCTGTAGGTGTAAATGGTTATCTTTCAAAGTGCTTGAGTGAGCTCAGGTCAAAAATTTGAAAACCGTTGATTTAGGCAATATTTCTTTTTCACTTTTCATATAGATATAAGTCATATATATGAGTAAAACAAAACTCTCACATTCCCTCAGACATCTGGAGGCCTTCTGAAATCCCAACACACTAAAGCATTCCAATCCTGTGGAAAGAGCAAACCTTAAAAAAATAAAAACTGACTCCGTACAAAAACTTCAAATGTCCAACTTGAAAAGCCATGAATACTGATTTTTTTGTTTTAAAGATTTTTATTTGTAAGTAATCTCTACACCCAACGTGGGGCCCAAAGCCATGATCCCTAGATTGAGAGTCACGTGCTCCTCTGACTGAGCCAGCCAGGCGCCCCCCCCCCCCCATGAATACAGTTTTTAAACGCTTCCTATAATTATAAACGCCAGAGAGGGAATATATTGCGAATATCCTTATTTCATAATTTTCAATCAACTTCAAGGAGTGACACTGCCACACATGGGGAGGGACAAATGGATCGATAAGCACTTGTAAGTCTAGGTGGGGTTTTATGGCTAAATAATAAATCAGGTTATTATATTCATCTCAGTACTGCAACAAATAACAGTTACTATTTCCTAGAGAAGAGTTAACAAATAGCTTCCAAAAACAAGAATATGGAGATCAATTTATCTGAATTATCAATCGATTAACACTAAGACTTCCAAATGATACTTTTTATTAGGGAAAATCTTAGAATCACAGAATTTAGAGTAATAAGGATCCTTCAAGCTTACCTATACCAGAAAAAAAAATAATACCCCCATGAAATGGACAATGTATATAGACAACTCTCAAAAAAAACAAAACAAAACAATACAACTGGTCAATAAACATAAAATTATTTAAGTTTACTTAACCTTAGAAACATATTAAGTGAGAAAAATAAAGTCAGATCACTACATACTGAGTGATACCATTTTTAGAAAGGTTAAAACAAGTAAAATTAAATCTAGTGTTTACATCCTGATAACATTGTCAAAAGGCAAGAAACTAAACAAATATAAACCTGAATGTATATAAAACAGAAAAAAACCCTCATAGTGGCTACCGGTGGGGAAGGCCGGAGACGGAGTGGGAAGAAGCACATAGGCAGGCAGAGCAGCAATGTTCTGGTTCTAATGCTTTGTGATGGCTTCAGTAAGTTTATTTTTACATGCTGGGTAACTTAAGAGTGCTACATTACTTCTTTTGGAGGTATCAAGTATTACATAATTTAAATCTTCACATAATTCTAAATGTAAGATTCAACAATGCCTATTAAAATGGTCAAGAGTTAAAAAAGACTAGATTAGTAAGGGAGAGGAACGAATTTTCCGAGATTAATGTAGTAGTATATATCAACAGTTAACAGCTTCGTGGTCAGAGTGGGAAGCCTCCCACCTTTCTCCCGCACAAAGGTACCAATCTGACAACATGCAATCCTAAAAGCCTTTATGAGAACTCCGGAAACCACTCAGGAAGTTACAGCACCCCAGGAAAACTCAAGTCCAAGGACAACTGCGCTGAAACAGGTAAGAAAGGCCATTCGATTTCACCTGGGTCAGCCGCTATCCCAAGCCCGCGTAGCTCACGACTGGGAGAAAAAGCCCAACATGCAACGTCTCCCTTGGGAGGGGACCAAGAAGAGCGGAACACGCCTCCGGCATTTTCGTCTCTCGGGGTGCTGCCTGAGACACTGGTTTCGGTCTTGCCGGACTCGGGGTGCTGACGAGGACCCGGCGTACTCGCTGGATGAGAACGAAAGAGCTCAGCGGTTTGGTGCACTGAGTACCTCCCCCCACGGCACCCAGAAGCTGCACAGCCGGCCGCGACCAGGGGAAGTGTCCAGCTCACAGCTTCTTCCTCAGCAAAGAAAGATCCGAGTGGAACATACAGCCAACATTCCGGCTTTAGGCAGGGCTGGGGGAATCCCCAGGGCCCGGTCTCCCCAGCACTAACGAGGAACTGGCTGGCATACCTTGAGTGCACGGGGGCTGCGGAGAACAAGAGGGCTCAGGAGCTTACTGGCTGCTGGAGAGCCTGCAGCACCCCACACGGACCCCAGAGGAAGAAGAGCTTACGAATCCTGAAACCTAACTGGGAAATTACATGTAGAGGCTGAGAGAAGACGCATACTGTAAAAACTCGGAGACCCCCATAGTCTCCAGTGGGACTGACTGGTGACGGTTTTCCCTGTACGAAGCCAGCCCCCCAAAACCAGAGAAAAGTGGCTATTTCTTCAAATGAAGAAATCACAAAAAACACGAAAGCATGGCCCGATGAAAGAAAGAAAGTGAATCTTCGGAAACTGACCCTGAGGAAAGGACGATCCGTTGATTTGATTACCTGGCAAAAAATTCAAAATAATTGTCTTAAATAAGGTCAGTGTGCTACAAGAGAACATAGACAGACAATAAATGGAATCAAGAACGTGAAGCACAGACGAAAGTAAACTATCAACTAAGACAGAAACTGGAAAAGGACCAAACAGAAATTCTGGAGCTGAAAAATTCACTACAAGGGTTCAAAAGCAGATGTGACCAGGCAGAACAAAGGATCTCTGAGCCCAGAGACAGGTCACTTGAAATTACTGTATCAGAAGAACAAAAAGAAAAAAATAAAGAAAAGTGAAGAAAGCCGAAGAGAATTATGGAACAAAATTCAGATCACGGGGCATCAACGTATCAGTATACATATTACAGGAGTCCTAGAAGGAGAAGAGAGAAAGAATGGAACAGAGAGATTATTTGAAGAAATAATGTATGAAAATTTTCCAAATATGAGAAAGGAAATGAATATCCAAATTCAAGAAGCTCAAAGAACTCCAAATAGGATGGACCTAAAAAATACCACATTGAGACACACAATCAAACTGGCAATTCAAAGACAAAGAATCTTAAAACCAGCAAGAGAAAAGCCAATTCATCATAAACAAGGGACCAACCATACAATTATCAGATTTCCGAGCAGAAACATTATAGGCTAGAAAGGAGTGAGATGATACATTCAAAGTGCTGGAAGAAAAATCTGCCTACCAAGAATACTATATTTGGGGAAACTGTCCTTCAGAAAGGACAGAGAAGTAAAGACTTTTCTGGATAAACAAAAGCTGGGAGAGTTTATCACCACTAGTTCTGGCTTGCATGAATTGCTAAACAGAATCCTTCACGTTGAAACAAAAGGACACTAGACTGGAACAGAAAATCATATGAAAACATAAAGCTCTCTGTAAAGGTAAATATACATAAGCACTGAATCCTGAAATACTGTCATGGTAGTACAGAAGTCATTTTTAATTCAGATATAGGATACAGAAGCATAAAAATAACTGCAACTATGTTAAAGAATACAAATTATAAAAAGATGTAATTTGTAACATTGATACACAGTAATGGGGCAATGTAAAGGAGTAAAGTTTTTGTATGTGATTGAAGTTGTTATTAGTTTAAAATAGATTGTTATAACTATAGAATGTTTTAGGTAATTCCCACGGTAACCAAAAAGAAAATGCCTATAGGAGAGGAACAGAGGAAAATGAGAAAGGAATCAAAGTATGCTACTACAGAACAAAACAAAACAAAACCCCCCAAGCCCCACAAAGACACAAAAAGGTAGGCAGCAAGGAAGATAAAGGACAAAATAACTATAAAGCACACAAAAAATTTAACATAATGATAATAGTTAAGTACTTCCCTATATGTAATTATTTTAAATGTGAATGGATTAAACTCCCCAATAAAAAGACACAGAGTGGCTGATGGGTGAAAAAAAAAAAATCCAACTATATGCTATTTATAAGAGACAAACTTCACATATAATGACATACACAGGCTGAAAGTGAATAGATAAAAAAAGATATTCCATGTAAATGGGAACTGAAAGAAAACAGGAGTGTCCATACTTATTTCAAAAATAGACTTTAAGTCGAAAATGATCAAAAAGACACAGAAGGACATTATATAATGATCAAAGGGCCAATTCACCAGGAAGTTATAACAATTATATATGCACCTTAACAGCTGAGCAACCAATATATGAAGCAAACAAGGACAGAACTGAAAGAAGAAAAGGCAGTAACACAATAATAGTAAGAGATTTCAATGCCTCACTTTTTTTTTTAATGTTTATTTATTTAGAGAGAGAAAGGGAGCAAAGCAGCAGAGCGGCAGAGAGAGAGAGAGAGAGAGGGAGACAGAGAATCCCAAGCAGGCTCTGTGCCGTCAGTGTGGAGCCTGACATGGGGCTCGATCTCATGAACCGGGAGATCACGACCTGAGCCGAAATCAAGAGCCAGATGCTTAACCAGCCTAGCCCCCCAGATGCCCTGAATGCCTCACTTTCAGTAACAGCTCAACCAGCTACAGCATCCGACTCCCGAAGCTTTCACTCAGCAGAGATTCAGCTATGTTGTTGTATGTATCCTTCCGTTCAATTGCCGAGGAGTTGTACAGATACAGCACAGTTTATCCAGTCCCCTGTTGATGACTTACGGGTTGCTTCCAGTTTGGGGCTATTTGAAATAAAGCTGCTATGGATAATTTGTGTACAAGTCTTTGTGTGGGCACATACTTTAGTTTCTCTCGAGTAAATTCCTAGAAGTAGAATGGCTAGATAGTATGGTTCAGTGTATGTCTAACTTTAAAAAAAACTGTCAAACTACTTGCTACAATGGCTGTCCCATTTTACATTCCATCAGCAGTGAGTAACAATTATTCCACATCCTCACCATCACTTGCTATGGACAGTCTTTTTAATTTTAGTCATTCTACTGGGTATCTAGTTTTAATCTGCATTTCCCCAATGATTAATGATTGACCATCTTTTCATGGGCTTATTTTTCATTTGTATACCCTTAGTTAAAATGTTTTGATAACTTAGAGTGTATCTTAAACAGTAAGTATGGTGCATTCTTCCAAGAATGTTGAGGATACATGTTTACCCTTCCTAAATCTCTGTGGATAACAGTAAATCTATACAAAATCTGTAGCAGTACAGAGAATGAGTGTATGTTTGGGTGTTGTGGAGGTGATGGCGGGGGCATATCAACATTCATGTATTATGGAGATTAACCCCACCCCAGCTTTACTGAGATGTAACCGACATCTAGCATTGTGTAAACTCATGGTATACAATGTGACCGTTTGCTACACGTATATGTTGCAATTTGGTTGCTACCACAGCACCAGTTAACACCTCCATCATGTCACATATTATCTTTTTTTTTTTTGCACTGAGAACATTTAAGATCTTAGCAGCTTTTAAGTATATAATACAATGTATTTTTTTAAATTTTTATAAACTTTCAAAATTTATTTTGAGAGAGAGAGGGAGAGAGAGAGTGTGTGCATGAGCAGGGGAGGGGTAGAGAGACGGAGAGAGAGAATTCCAAGCCAGCTCTGGACTGTCAGCACAAAGCCTGATGCGGGGCTTGAACTCACAAACCGCGAGATCATGACCTGAGCCAAAATCAAGAGTTGGACACTTAACCAACTGAGCCACCCAGGCGCCCCTATGATACAGCGTTGTTAACTGTAATCACAACGCTGTACATTAGATCCCCAGAACTTACTTATTTTCTAACTGGAAGTTTGTATCCAACATCTCCCTCGACCCCTGGTAACCACAGTGACCATGATTCTTCTCTCCGTTCCTACAAGATTGGCTCTTTTATTCCACATACAAGTGATATCAAACAGTATTTGTCTTTTTCCGACTTACCTCACTTAGCATAATGCCTTCAGGTTTCATTCATGTTGTTGCAAATGTCAGGATTTCCTTATTTCTCATGGGTGATCAATACTCTATTGTATAGATACTCCCCATCTTCTTTATCTTTTCATCTGCTGACAGACACTTAGTTTCTGCATCTTGGCTACTGTAAATAATGCTGCAGTGAATATGGGAGTGTAGATCTGCCTCTTTTTTTTTTTAACGTTTACTTATTTTGAGAGAGTGAGCAGGGGAAAGGCAGTGAGAGAGGGAGACAGAATCCCATGCAGGCTCTGAACTGCCAGTGCGGAGCCCGACTAGGAGCTTGAAGTGAGATCGAGACTTGGATGCTTAACCAACTGAGCCACGCAGATGCCCCGATCACTACTTGATTTTATGACCCACTAATATCCTGTTTTCATTTCCTCTGGATACATACCCAGAAGTGAGATTGTTGGGATCATATGATCATTGTATTTTTAATAGATTATTTTATTTTATTTTTTTTTATTATTTTTTCTTTTAAATATATGTTTTTTTATTAATTAATTAATTTTTAAAGTTTATTTATTTTGAGAGACAGAGAATGTGGAGGAGGGCAGAGAGAGAGGGAGAGAGAGCAACCCGATGCGGGGCTTGAACTCGCAAACCATGAGATCATGACCTGAGCCGATACCAAGAGTCAGATGCTTAATGGACTGAGCCTCCTAGGTGCCCCTATTTTTAACATATTTTAAATTTTATTTATTTATAGAGAGGGAGAACACAAGAGGGGGAGTGCAAAGAGAGAGAGAGAGAGAGGGGCGGGGGAGAATCCCAAGGGGGGTCTGCGCTGTCAGCAGAGAGACCGACACAGGGCTCAAACTCACAAACTGTGAGATCATAACCTGAGCCAAGATCAAGAGTTGGATGCTTAACTGACTGAGCCACCAGGTGTCCCTATTTTTAAAATATTCAAGAGTCTCCACATTATTTTCCATGGTGGCTGCACCAATTTACATTCCCATCAACAGTGCACAAGGGTTCCCTTTTTTTCTACATCCCTGCCAACACTTGTCACCTCTTGTCATTTTGATGACAGTCATTCTAACAGGTGTGAGGTGGTAACTCATTGTGATTCTGGTGATTAGCGACGTTAAACATTTTTTCATGTGTCTGTTAACCATCTGTATGCCTCCTTTGGAAGAATGTCTATTCAGTTGTTCTTCAGCCCATTTAAAAGTCTATGGTTTTTTTGTTACTGAGTTGTAGAAGTTCTTTATAAATTTTAGAATATTAAGCCTTATCAGATATGTGGCCATCCATATACCTTCCTCAGTAAAGTGCCTGTTCAAATATTTTCCTGATCCAAAAAACCCAAAAACCAAAAACCAAATTGGGTCGTTTTCTTACTATTAAGTTGTAAGAGCTTTTTTTATATTCTAGTCCCTTGTCAGATACGTGTTCTGCAAATATTTTCTATTTTGGCTTGCCTTTCACTTTTTTTTTTTTTTTTTTTTTTAAAGTAAGATCCACACCCAGCATTGAGCCCAAGGCAGAGATTGAACTCGCGACTCTGAGATCAAGACCTGAGCTGAGATCAAGAGTCAGACGCTTAACTAACTGCGCCACCCAGGCGTCCTGCCTTTTCACTCGTGTGTCTTTTGAGAAGCAAATGTTAATTTTGATGAAGTTCAATTTATCCATTTAAAAAAATTTTATGGATCATGCTTTTAATGTCGTATCTTAAGAAATCTTTGGCTAATCCAAAGTCACAAAGATTTTCTCCTGTGTTTTCTTCTGCGTGTTTATAGTTTTCAGTTTTATATTTAGGCTATGATCTATTTGAGTTAATTTTTCTATATGGTGTAATTTGTTGATCAACGTTAATTTTTTTACATGTGGATGTCCAATAAATCCAGCCCTGCTTGTTGAAAAGACTATCCTCTTTCCATAAAACTGTTTTTGCATTTTTGTTAAAGGTTAATTGATTATGTATGAGTCTATTTCCAGACACTATATTTTGTTCCACTGCTACATATCTATCAAAAGGAAAACTTTTAATGTCCACATTTCTGGAGTCACATACAACATCTGTTTTACCTGTTTATTTGAATATTTCCCTTCTACTAGTTTGGAAGCTATACATCCCATTTCAATTATTTTTATATTTACTAAACATTTTAGGCATTTTAACACATATATTTAACACATTTTAAAATTAATCAGTATCCTTACTCTCCTCCCAAACAAAGCCAAGGTCTTTGAATGCTTTATTCTATTACAACTTATATCTCTGCCTTAAATGTTACTGTAGTCCAGGAATTTCGTTTTATCTTGATTTTTAAAAAATCTACAATATAGGGGTGCCTGGGTGGCTCAGTCAGTTAAGTGTCTGACTTCAGCTCGGGTCATGATCTCACAGTTTGTGGGTTAGAGTCACCCAATTATATATGTAGGTTAGATCTTTTCACTACATCCTTCATGTCCTTTAATCTCTCCTATTTTCCATCACTGTGACCCTCTGTCCTGCATTCTGGGTAATTTTTCAGCTCTGTCTTCCAGGTCATGCATTCTCTCTTTATCTGATCTAATGAGCTATTTAGGGCCAACAAACTTTTTCTGTAAAGGGTCAAATAGCAAATGTTTGATGCTTTGCATGCCATATGGTTTCTATTGCAGCATGAAATCAGATTGAGCATGGCTGTGCTCCAGGAAAACTTTACTGCCAAAAACAGGTGGTGGCTCAAGCCAGATTTGATCTGCAGGCTGTAGTTTTCCAACCCTTGGTTTAAGCCATCTAACCTTTTTAATAGAGGAATTTCTAATTTCAATTATATTTTCATTTTTGGAAGTTGTATTTGGTTCTTTCCAATCTGCCTAGTAACTTCTATATTCTTTTATCACTTTACCATACTTAAAACACACAAGAATTCCCCACTATTTTGAATCTGATTTCTGGGATTGTATAGTGAGAATTTGGACAGTGAGGAAATCTGTGTTATTTGAGTTTTAAATTTTAGTTTATTATTACTTTTAAATTTTTTTAATGCTTATTTATTTTTGAGAGAGAAAGACAGAGTGTGAGTGGGGGAGAGGCAGAAAGAGAGGGAGACACAGAATCCACAGCAGGCTCCAGGCTCTGAGCTGTCAGCCCAGAGCCCGACGCGGGGCTCCAACTCAGGAACCGTGAGATCACGACCTGAGCCGAAGTCTGATGCTCAGCCAACTGAGCCACACGGGCTCCCCAAATCTTAAATTGTAGATAGCAAGTGTTTAAGTGTTTTAAGAGTTCAGATACCTGAGGATAACAACCACATTTAAAAAAAATTATCTATTTTTTTGAATCTATTTTGAATCTATTCAGTTCAGATAACAAAAGATATCTATATTGTCACTTAAAAAATATATATATTTTTTAAGAATTTATTTATTTTGAGAGAGAGATGGGGGGTGGGCAAGGAGCGCAGGAATCCCAAGCAGCTCCATGCTGTCAGTGCAGAGCACGACACGGGGCCTGATTTCATGAACCGCAAGATCATGACCTGAGCCGAATGCCAAGAGTCAGATGCTTAGCTAACCGAGCCACCCAGGCGCCCCAGGATTTCATTCGTAAGCAATCTCTACGCCCAGTGTGGGGCTTGAACCCACAACCCTGAGATCAAGAGTCACATGCTCCACCGACTGAGTCAGCCAAGTGCCCCTTAAAACATATTTGTATCCGATAATTAAAATATCTGTAGTCTCTGCGGTGCTGTCAGCACAGAGCCTGCTTGGGATTCTCTCTCTCCCTCTCCAAATAAACAAATTAACATTTAAAAAATATCTTCAGTCTTTGAAAATTGGATTCTACGGTTTCTTTTGTTGAGCATTCATAGTGCTTTATCTTCATGTATCCAGACTTTTTTCAATGTTTATTTTTGAGAGAGAGTGCATGAGTGGGGGAGGTGCAGAGAGATAGGGGGACACAGGATCTGAAGTGGGCTCCACGCTGACAGCAAGTGCCCAATGTGGGACTTGAACTCATGAACCATGAGATCATGACCTGAGCCAAAATCAGACAGTCAACTGACTGAACCACCCATGAGCCCCAAGACTTTCATTGCATTTAATTTTTAAAATTTATTTTTGAGGGGGAGAGGGGCAGCGAGGGAGACAGGATCTGAGCGGGCTCTGTGCCGACAGCACACAGCACGACGCAGTGCTGGAACTCACGAACCATGAGATCGTGACCCGAGCCAAAGTCAGAGGTGCAACTGACTGAGCCACCCAGGTACCCCCCCACCCCCGCCCTTTGTTTTTCATCGTGTGTTCCTGTCCTTTGTCACTTTACCTGAAGGCCTTGTTTGAGGCTTGTCTACAGCATACTCCTTCGGAGTGGGTCCAAGCCTGTGTCTCCTAGGCACCTGGGAGCAGCACCAACAGTTCCACTTTAAGCCCAGCTTTCAGCTTGGGGTTCCGCAGGCCACACACGGGTGATACATACTCTGTCTCCCAAACTCTGTGATTGAGGGCTTAAGGTTAGGGATTTTCCAGGGAGCTTTTCCCGTGTTTTGCATTCCAGGAGTGCCAAGGTGGAAACCGTCCTCTGCGGGGTGGATTCTTTTCTAGTTGACCCACTGCCAGTATTTCTTACTGGGAGTCCTGGCGTTATGAAGGGATTCTTTGATCTGACTCCTGACGTTTTGGGGGCCCCTGGCTGTTCTCTCTTGTTCCCCATGAATGGCTTCTAGACCCAGGATCTAGGCCACTAGGGACTAACTAGGACAAAGGCCAGCTCTTGCATTTACTCCTTTGGGTTTAAATTTTCTATTCATTGGAATCTCCAAAGAATTTCCCTTAAAAGTGTTTTTTTTTACTTATTTTAAGAGAGAGGGAGAGAGAATGAGAGGGGCAAGGGGCAGATGGAGAAGGAGGGAGAGAATCCCGAGCAGACTCACCCTGTCAGCACAGAGCCTGACGGGGCGCTTGATCTCAGGAACCACGAGATCACGACCTGTGCCAAAATCAAGAGCTGGATGCTTAACCGACTGAGGCATCCAGGCGCCCTAAGAATTTCCCTTTTTCTTGCCAACTCAGCCATGCATTTACAAGGTTTTTTTTCATTTTCTTATTTCCTTCCTCTTACCCCCCCTTCCCCCCCCCCCCCAATATTCAATTCACCACTTTTAGGAGTGCTATTCCTGGAGGAGTTTCCTTGAATATTCAGTCCATCTTACTGGCAGAAATAGAAGTAATAATTTCAGTAAGCAGGAGCACACATATGAATAACTGAAAAACTTAAGTCTGACCTCTTTATTTTTCATATGAGAAAACACGCTTAAAGAGGTAAAGTCACTTGTTCGAGAGTTCACAGTTAGTGGCAAGGCCATCAGCAAAACCCAGGTTGCCTGACTGCCGGCCTAGTCCTTGCCCATTCTACGAGCATGCCTCTTTGGCAAAGAATCCATGTAAAGTGTGGCACTTCCCATACAGCTGTGAGTTTACACGAGTAAGTACGGCTGTATTCATATGTGCATTCCTGCCATATGCTATTCCAAGCTTAGCAGCTTGGCAGATTCTACAGAATATGGCGGTCTTAATAATGATAAATATCCAGACAAAGTAAACTCAAAATCTCTTTTCATAGCCCTATGTTTCAGACCCTTCTCATATGCCCAGAATAGCCTTGTCTTATAATAATCTTGTCTTATAAAGCAAGCCTGCAATCTTGAGACTTGGGAAAAATCCCATGATACTTCTGCTAGAAGGGAGACTACATCCTGCCTTGACCAATGTTTCTACAAGGCCAACTCATACTAAGAAGGTGAACTGTTTGTAACATTTTAGAAAAGTTAAGGTTTTAAAATATAAGAGTTTCTTTTCTGTTCCGGTAGAACAGTGAGTTTTATAACATAGGCTCTATTCATGGAACAAATTAAGTAAAGTTAAGAGGCTGACTACATCAACTTTCACCATACATTCTCTTCAAATAAAAATGAATTCACTTTCCAAGGGAAGACAGTCGTTACTTATTTAGAAAGAATACGGTTAAGAGTATGAAAATTATTTATAATTGTAGATAAAATGAAGGCAGAAGAAAGTAACTACAGAGAGAAGATGAAAAACAATATACGTCGTTTTTGATAATTCTTTAAACAGAATCAGATTATGGCAAAGATTTTACAAAACGGAGTCTGTAGCACACTTGCAGGAGTAATGTGAAAATAAGACAAGCATGTAGATTTCTTTATCTTTCGTGCCACCAACAAGATTTTAAAAATCTGATGGGACTTAATAGTGTTGTACTCAGTGCCTGGAGTTGCCCCACGTGTGGCAGAGGCAAAGGGACGGGGCCACCCCCGCAGGTCCTTTATCCTCTGAGGTGACTCTTACCTCAAACAGTTACTACACATAATTTCCATGATGCCACACCTTTAGCGCATTTGAAAAACCCAATAAAATATCTGATTTTCTCGTTTTTTTCCTATTTTATTGATTTCAGTACGCTTTTAACACTTTTGTATGAATTATAAAAAAGTAAAGAGAAACCACACTGTATAATTACTGTTGTTCACTACACTCTAGTTGCAAATAAGATTCTTTTTCAAAAGTTGTATCATCTCCAGAAGCTGTTATATTAAATATTAAATGTTCAAAGGCTTCGGGACTTCTGATGGCAACATAACTCCCTTAAAGCTTGGGCAAGGAAGCACGATGTCAGATGTCCCCACAGTGGAGACAATTGCCAGTAACAACTGCCACAGAGTGATACAACTGTAGAGAGCAGAATTAAACCTGGAATTATTTCCAGTTGAACATTTAGCTCATTCTTGTGTTTTCTGTCACCGATAATGTGATCAATATATGTGTGTATGTAGCTCTTTGTCTGAATCTAGGATATGGACATTTTAAAGGTCTTTAATGAAGATTACTAAACATTCCCAACAAGGCATAGCACTTAGAGCTCCCACCAGAAGTACTTAACTTATAAAAGAATACCCATCTCATCTCATCCTTGGTATCCTAAAGAATTATCCTTTTAAAAAAATCATTGATAATTTTATAGCTTAATTTACATTTCTTTAATTCTTGGCAACGCTACATGATGCTTCATATTTACCACCGTACAGGAGACAACAGCTGTCCACCTTCCTGCATCCCATATGCTCTTTAAATCATTGGAATCTGATTTTGGCCTCCAGCAGCATACTGAGACCACGCGCCTCAGGGTTACCCACACTATCTTAATTGGAAACTCTTATGGCCTTTTTAGTTTTCCAGGTCCAATTAACCAATACATTTCCGATAATTCTCCAACATCCAACTCCCTCCCTTAAGCTGGGGAGACTATCAACTGTCCCCTATCAGTTTCTTGTTTTTTTGAAAGTGCTACCCCTTTCCCTCTGAACATGTTACAAACACAGTGTCCCTTACTCTTTTCTATTTAAAAAAAAAATGTTTTTAAATGTTTATTTATTCTTGAGAGAGAGAGAGAGAGAGAGAGAGAGAGCATGAGGGGGGGAGAGGCAGAGAGAGGAGACACAGAATCTGAAGCAGGCTCCAGGCTCTGAGGCATCAGCACAGAGCCCGACGCGGGGCTCAAACTCCCGAACCGTGAGATCATGATCTGAGCCAAAGTTGGGACACTTAGCCGACTGTGCAACCCAGGTGCCCCCCCTTACTCTTTTCAATCTCTTCTTCTTCTTCTTTTTTTTAAAATATAATTTATTGTCAAATTGACTAACATACAGTGTGTAAAGTGTGTTCTTGGTTTTTGGGGTAGATTCCCACGGTTCATCGCTTACATACTACACCCAGTGCTCATCCCAACAAGTGTCCTCCTCAGTGCCTCTCCCCCACCCTCCCATCAACACTCAGATTGTTCTCTGTTTTCCACTCTTCTTAAATTATTCTCTTGGAGCTCCTGGGTGACTCAGTTGGTTAAGCGTCCGACTTCAGCTCAGGTCATGATCTCGTGGTTCATGAGTTTGAGCCCCGCATTGGGCTCTGTGCTGACAGCTTGGAGCCTGGAACCTGCTTTGGATTCTGTGTCTCCTCTCTCTGTCCCTCCCCCGCTCATGCTCTGTCACACACTCTCTCTCTCAAGAATAAATAAACAAAAAAAATTTTTAAATGATTCTCTTTTGGTGAGCTGTAAACTATCCATTTTACTGGATTTCACTATCCATTAGACATTAAAATTTTTTTTTTTTTGGTCTCTCTCTCTCCTCCCTCTCCAAGATAATACTCACTTTAGCACCTACAAAGATGCAATCACTATGGAAGATCTTCTCTTATTCCTTAAGCATAAAGAAAGTTTTGTTTATATCTAGAAGTATGGAAGAACATCAGACAGCACTTTTGAGACCTTCAGCATGAATCTATTGTCCAATTTACTTCTAGGTATTTTGTAGTCAGACTTGCAAGCGATCTATACTCTTGTTACAAAAAAGCTGATATTCCTTTGCCTCTGCCCCTTTTGAAAGTTAAGGGGCAGCGTAGCATAGCTATGGATCCAAAGTACCTTCCCAAGCCCTACCATCTAAAAGAGAATGGCATCGTCAGCTGAAATGCTTTAATCCCGCATAATTTTACAAGACCCATTGCTTGGACCTAATTTTACTGTGAAAACTTTCCCTCATTTTCATATTGTTACAGCTGTGATTCTCAGTTTAACTTCACCCCTTACCTTCTACTCCTAGTAAGCTAATTGTATTATTATCCAACAGAACAGCTAACAGGGATGTATCAACATTGGAAAAGGTGATTGTGGTAGCTACTGTAATAGGTAACACTCGGTTGAAAGAGGCTGTGGAGGGAATCAGTGAAGACGTAAGCAAAGTAGAGAAATGGTTTATTACATTTTTAAAATTCTATTTTGTATATCTGAAATGCTTAGTACCTGGTATATGAAAAACATATGGAAGAAAGACAAGCTGAAAGGGAATTGGTATTTATTGAATACCTGCTATGGTCAGGAACTTGATACATGCTTATTTGTTGATAGAGATACAAGAAAGAAAAAAAAAGCAACGGACGGAATATGTGTGTGTGTGTGTGTGTGTACATATAAAATGTGTATATATATTTTACAGATATGTGTAATATACATTTGTTTTATATATTTTATCAGATTTGAATACATATATTACATATATCAGTAAAATGTTTAGATTGGATTTCCTGCGCTTTTTGTAATTTGCCTCTGATGGAAATCCCAAAAGAAGAGTTTCATGATTTTTTTTTTAATGAATGTTTTGGTTAAAGCATTATTGGAATATTCAGTTTTCCAAACTGGTAACTTCAAAAACCAACACTCACTTGTATATACAATTTCTAGTACCTTTGTTAAAAAAAAACCAAAAAACACCTTTCTATAAACTCTATGGTAAGACAGAAGTACACTAGACATTTATCTTCACGCATGGGTAAGTGTGATCTTGTGGTGGTAGGAAAAACACTGAAAGTAACAAACTCCAAGATCACATGTTGAGTAGAGATGAGGAGTGGCCCCTCACCATACACAGGTGTGGACAACAGAACTGAACTTCAGATACCGCCCACAGTCTCCCTGGTCAAACAGGAATCGCCCTTATCAAGTGCCTTCTGTGTCAGGCACGGTCTCAAGTGCTTTCTTCCTTCCTTTCTTTTTTTTTTTTTTTTAAGTTTATTTATTTATTTTGAGAGAGACAGAAACATCTCGAGTCGGGGAGGAGCAGAAAGAGAGGAAGACAGAATGCCAAGCAGGCTCTGCACCGTCAGCACGGAACCTGATGTGGGCCTCCAACCCTTGAAACCGTGAGATCATGACCTGAGCCGAAACCAAGAGTCAGATGCTCAACCGACTGAGCCACCCAGCTGTCCCTGTCTTAAGTGCTTTCTATGTATTAATGCATCTCTCCCTCTCAGTAACCCTATCAGGTAGGTCCTATTTTCGGTCCCATTTTACTGACGAGGAAACTGCGACAAAAAGATTAAGGAATGTGCTCAAGATAATGTAAGATGCAGTGACTTGGAAAAAAGGGTCCACAGACACTGAGGAATTAATTACAATGACCTCAAATGCAGGACAACAAGCTAAGGGCCAGAGCAAAGTAGTATGTTATGTTGAAGACACAAAGCCTCATACGCTCTGTTAATATGTGCGCCACATATTTGGAGGTGGCTGGGACAGCTAAGACAGCTTTAAGAGGAAACGTCAGTGATACAGAACCTTATTGCACAAGCTGTATGCTTGGATTAGATAGCTAAAACCAGTACTTTGATCAAGAAGACAACCCCCAGGTCTCCACCTGTCACCCCCAGGAATATTCATGGAGAGTCTGGTCTGGAGCAAGAAAACAAGAATTAGCACAACTACAGTGTGGGTGCCAAACCTGGCCCATCCCTGTTCTTGACCATCTAGTGAGCTAAGAGTAGTTTGTACGTTTTTAAATGGCTGGGAAAAATATTTTGTGACCCACGAAATTTATAGGACATTCACATTTCAGCGTCCAAAGCTGAAGCTTCAGAGAGGCCAGCCGCACTCGGTCACTTCCGTGTCGTCTCTGCGTGCCTGCCTTTGCAACACAGCAAGTGTAAGGTACAGCCCTGGAGCCCCAGCTCTCTACCACCAGGCTCTCCACAGAAAGAGTGTGCCGACCCCCTGGCTCAGAGAATCCCTGCACCAGAAAGCAGGCGGTCCATCAGCAGGGGACACCAGCAAGGCAGACTGACACAAGGAGACCTCTTCACAATCTGTGACCCAGGGAATGCTTCGGCGCTGTAGTGAGTGCTATCGACCCTCTGGCAACAGTCACCGCTCCCGAAGAAGCTCGCTTTGTGTTACAGATCAGCTTCCAAATGCTTACATTCCGGGGAATCCGGCAAAATTGCTCCTTGGCTTTCTGGGGTAAGTTGGGGGTAACCGGACCAGACAGGGGTGACTGTCTTGAGAAACAAGAGCCCTCAGTGCCTCTGGCTTCTCTGGGCTTTTTTGCCCCGGGCATACTCGCTGTCTTTCTTCCTAGACATCAGCTACATTTTGCTGATTGGATTCTTTGAACTTAGGTGTATTCACATGTGCCTCTCCTGCCTCACCTGCTTAGGCCGTAATCTTTCGCTCATCCAGAGGCGGTGGGCACTAAGCATGCGCTCTTCCCTCTGCCTGTGACACCACTGCGGCTCGCAAAACTGTCAGAAGGTCTTCTGGTCAAAAACGTACTCGTCTTTGGACTATAACCTTAAAACTTCAGTTTTTGAAACTAGAACATGGTCACAGTGTACTTTACAAAAGACAGGTTCCTCAAAAAGTTGACCTTAAAGGAAATTTCTGTCCACTGAGTCATATTATCCTACTCGTTTTCATTATAAAATTATTTTTTGTGTAAAATTAAGAGATACATTTTCACAGGAAAAGTTCACACCCAAGACACGATAAAAATTAAACGAAAAAATGCAGCAAACTATTATCACACAGAGTAAATAAAAATGATTTTAAAATGAAACCTTAATGACAAACACAGTACTCAAGTCACAAGATGCACCCATCATGCTGATATGGACGATGCCTTACAAGAAGGCACTCTTGTTTCCCGAGGACAGATACACATGGGAAGCAGATGCGTTCTGCGGCTTTCCTGGCCTTTTAATGCAAGCCAGCTCACTAGGCAGGCATAGGATTCCTCCTCTCATCTGGCTTATCCAGCAGAGCATACAGAGGCTGACCTTGGAGACTTGGAACGGGTCGAATACAGCTCTCTTTGTGTGAGTTGACTGTCAGCGTGCCTTTTTTTCTGAATTGTTTGATGTTTTGGCACTGAACAGCTAAAACCTTAACCCAAAATTTGGCACTTAAAAGAGTAATGCATTTCTACTTCAACCAGTTAAAACAAGTTCATTTCATCTTAAGTTAATTCTACAAAAACAAACTAAAGTACTGAAAATCCCGGAATGGATATTCAATATTCTAAACCAGACACTGTTGCTTTTCGATGCAGTGCGTAACCAAGTAATAATAATAATAGCTCCTCAGCACTGAGTATGTGCACTGAGCCCCTTCCGTGGGCGTGCACATAATTTTAAGTTAGTTTCAAGCTCAAACCACCTCCCAGGGTAGTACGCTCGGGAGTGACAGAGCGAGGGCATGAAGCCAGAGGCTGGCTGACTGCCACTACGAAGAAGTTACATTTGGTGGTAATGACAGCAGCGACCTTTCCGCATGCACCACGTCACATTTACTCTTGTAATATCTCCTTTAAGATCAGCATCAGCGGGGACCTTGTCAGAAATGCAAATTCCTGGGCACGGCCCAGACTGGTTCAGAAATGCTGGGCTAGGAGCTCGGCAGGCTGTTTTCACAAGCCTTCCAGGTGACTCTGACACGTGCTCAAATTGGAGAGCCACCAAAGAGGATGGGCGCCGAGGCTCATTAAGCAAAATAACAGCAAAAACAAGGCTGCCGTGGGACCAGCCTGATCCACAAGAAAGGAACATTTTCTTCTTTTTTGGAAATTTTGTATGGGTGAGAGAGGAGACAGTGAGCACGCACTCACGTGTGAGCGAGTGGGGGAGGGGCAGAGAGAGAATCTCAAGCAGGCTCCACGCTCGGTGCCTGACGCGGGGCTCGATCCCAAGACCCTGGGGTCATGACCCGAGCCGAAATCAAGAGTCGGATGCTCAACTGGCTGAGTCACCCAGGCGCCCTTAAAAAAGGACAATTTTCAAGGACTCCTGCTAATCCTTTCAGAAATCGCTATTTCACATATTGCGATATGTAAATTCCTTATGGTCCTCTTTCCCGGGCAATACTTGAAAAAGTCTAGTTGTAGGCACGGCATTTACTTTAGCAGCTTAAGGCTGGCCTCTTTTGCATGCATTTGGGAAATCATTCCTTTCCACTAACTGACCCGTGGGCCCAACCCGGACGGAAGTGCCAAATATTTCCACATAAAGACAGAAATGTGCATCTTGAGGTCTCACACGTAGAGGTGGAAGATGGTTAAGACGGGGGCCTGTCACCTGTGGGGTTACAATAACTAGGCAAGCGGCCATATGCACACGGTGAGTGGCGGGGAGACCGCCGGAGAGGGTGAGGGTGCATTCGCAGCGTGCTTGCTGGATGCTCTGAAAGGGCCCGTGAGGGGAGGGGAAAGAGGAAGTGAGAGGCATCCACAGCAGGGTTTGTTCAGACTTCAAGGCCAGGACAGCCTGCACCGTGGCCTGTGCCACGAGCTGGAGAAAAAAGGCAGAAGACGCGATTCTCGGAAAAGTGTTGCGGTGGAACCGGCAAGGTCACTGAAAGAGGCATCGAATTCGGGCTGCAGGAGCGAATGAAGAAGTCTGGGATGCCATGTAACTCAAGGGACCAGGAAATAAGGAACAAAACGTCAAATGGTGGGGGAAGAAAGCAAGCAAGCAAGGACCCTGAAAAGGAAGTATTTAATACTTTAAACTTGTGCCAAGAGAGCCAGGCAACATGACACCCAGCTTGTAAAAATGTGTCAATAACCCAGTTTCTACTCCAAAATTCCCTCCTGTGAGGATAAGGCGTATTTGTGCACTAGGACTGACTATTTGTGTTGGACTGAAATGGAATAGATGAGAGAAAGGAAAAATTATTGAACAAGAAAACAGCAGGGGGTGAGGGCCAGGGCCAGGGCCAGGGCCAGGGGGCGAATTTGGAACGGCAAGGCCTCTCCGTCTCTGCGCTCGGTTGTCAGATCCCGGGCGGCCTCAGCTGTCTGCCTCTGCTACCCTGACCCTGACTGCGGTGGAGGCGCCAGGCCCAGCTGAGGCGCTGCATGTGTTCTGAGACACGGTGTGGTTTAAGGAGTCTCACTGGGGAGAGGTCACCTCGGGAGGCTGAGCAAAACTCTTGGTGTCGGGGGGTCTGGCCCCTCAGTGGCCTCTGAGGCACACCCTGATCCTTCCGATGTTTGTGAGAGGCAGACGACGGTCTGGGCAGAGTTTCTTGGGGTGGAACTGGGGACGCTGTCCTCTGGGCTCTGCTTCAGCACCAACCAGGCACGCCCTGGCATCCTGTTAGGAGGTCCTGATGTTTCTGAAGCAGACTTCAAGCTGAAGACATCCGGGTAACTCAGGCTCAGGTCTAGAGGCTAACACTGGCGACATTCTGCAAGCTTGTGAATTACCAGAGAAGGCTCTGAGAACTTAATACAAGACTGCTGGGAGTCGTTCTGGGAGGGACTGGCTGGTGACTCTGAACTTCAGATTTTGATTTTTTTATAATTACTTTGTTTGAATCTCACACTAAAAAAAGTTGATTTTTTTTTGAGAGAGGATGTGCATGTGTGGGGGCGGGAGGGGCAGACAGGGAGAGCGAGAACCCTAAGCAGGCCCCAAGCCCCCAGCGAGGGGCTTGATCTCACAAACCGTAAGCTCATGACCTGAGCCCAGATCAAGAGTCGGAGGCTTAAGTGACTGAGCCACCCAGGCGCCTCTGAGTTTAAGATTTTTAGAGGGAAGTGTAAAAAACTTAGAAGATGGTGAATCCATCTTTAATAAACTTTAATAAAGAACTTCGATCAACACTTAGCACTCCGCTAGGGTTACCAAGACAGTGACTCCTGAAGGGACACTCAATTTCAAGAAAAGCTCCTATCACAGGCCGCCTGCTTCCTAAGAGCAAGGATGAAGCAGCAGCGGCGAGACGTCTGCTGAACCTTCCACGTTCCTCTCAGCTGATGCCCACAGGCTTGTGTGCCGACCCTTCGCCACTAGGGACATTGCTGGTACATGCAAGTCCACGATCCCTCTCCACAACTCCCAGTTCCAAAGAGCTCGGAAAGCCAAGTTTTCAGGTGGCAACATGTAAACTTCATGGGCATAAACCCCGACTTGACCTGAAGCTATTTTTAGCCATTTTTTAACCTTAGTGTAATTACCCATGTGTTTTCCCGAATCAGTAACAGTTCTGATTGTGAGGTGCACCCCACGGGTATTATATATGGGTAAAGCACCACAGAAGGTTTCTAAACTCCAAAAGATGCTGAATTCCACAACACGCTTGGCCCCACAGACTTTGGATAAGAGGCTGCAGGCCTGCATGGCCGTCGCCCGCTTATGAGAACTGCTGGGACAGATCTTTCAGACCCAGGACTCAGTTAAATCCAACCCCAGAGAGTTGAGCGAACACACTGAAGCAGGGGTGGGGCAGGGGTAACAGAGCGGAGGCCACATCTGAGGGTTAGGGGACAGTATGGGAAGGTCAACGCCCATCACGATCACGGGGGGCTGACGAGGTAGGAAATGGCTACTCCTCGACGCGGCAAACTGCCCTTGGCGTGCGAGGGACACAGACGGCAGGCGGCAGCTGCTACTTTCTGAGGCCGTGGGTAACTACTCCTGGGACCTGAGGGTAAACAGGCGAGGACTGTGAGGTTCAGCTGGGAAAGCCGGACTGATCCTCAGAGAATCAAACTCTCTTGCCAGAACGAGATGCCCCTGATGATCGTAACTGCTTAAACCCATCTGGCCAAGCAGAGCTCAGCTCTCAGGAAAGAATCTTTGTCCCAGCTGCAGTTTGTATCCCCAGGAAAGTCAGTAGCATTCTCAGCAGCGCCTGAGACCTGTGTGTCCTTCCAACTAGATTTTAATTTCCCTGAGCACAGGGACCGTGTTTTACTCATCCCTATGTCTCTGGCACTTAGCACAGTATTTATCTGGCACCTGGTATGCATCTAATAAACGTTTGCGAATGAATGAAAGGGGCAGGGGCACGGACCCGGGTCACGTCTGCAGGACAGTGCTACGTACAGATATGAGAGAATGTACATGTATTTACACATCCCAATTTAGCCTTTATTTTTCCAATCCGTTTCTTTAAAACCACCAAATTTCTACTAAGTTTAACTTATACTATTCCTCTGACGTGGACAGAGAAGGCAGATTTTGATGATGAGGAAAACGGGAAGGAAAACTTAACAACCTTGTTACTAAGTAATGCTGTGACAAGTGGTCGAAGTCAAGGAACTGAGCGATGCAAAGAAATTTAGAAATCACTTAAAGCCTACGGCGTTTATGTGGCTGGTCCAAAGGGAGACGGCTGTCGTGATCAAGACAGGAACTAGAATCATGTCTCCTAATGCCCAGACTGGCACGATTTCTACACTAAAGTATACTCAGCACTGCCAGCATTCTAGAAGGCCATCTTACTTCTCATTGCACTGCCCTAAAAGGTAAATTAACAAAATGTAACACAGTAAAACCTCATTAGCATGGACATCTATGGTAATCTATTCAGCATGACCTTATTTATTAACCACTTAGCAGAAACAGATATGCTTACTGAAGAAGTAAAATCCACTAACATTCACCATCACTCACATAACAGAATGCTTACAAAATTAGTTGGAGGGAGTGAGGTTTTACTGCGTACAGAACAAAAGGCATTCTTTCTGATTATTCAAGATGTTGAGGCCCGTGTGCTAGACGTCTGTCAAATCCAGTGCGCCAAGGAAACAGGAAGTACTCACCACTGCCGGCACTGCCCTCTCTTCTGCTGCGGGAGCCTCCACTGCCATCTCTGCCGGACCTTACGCGCTAGAACAAGAAGATGAGTTTAAAAGAATAAATGATATTCCCTTGAAGGTGAATACAAGTAAATGCTGATTTTTTTTTAAAAGCTTATTTATTTATCTTTGAGACAGAAAGAGAGAGAGAGAGAGAGGGAGGGAGCAAGGGAGGGGCAGAGAGAGAGGAAGGCAGAATCCCAAGCAGGCTCCACACCGTCAGCGTGGAGCCCTACGCAGGGCTCGAACTCAAGGAACCGTGAGATCGTGACCTGAGCCAAAATCAAGAGTCGGGTGCCTAACCGACTGAGCCACGCAGGTGCTTCTAAATGTTGATTTTTTTAATTAACATTACTGTGTAGCGCTTAAGGCTTACTGCTCCTACTCTCCTAAGAGCTGGGTGCACATTGCTCCTTACCTTGATTCTATGAGAGAAAAGACAAAGTTGTTCTGTAAACAAAGGGTTCCCAGCCTGCCCTCCACCAGGGTCCTCAGGTCTTAGTAAATACCCAGGGGGCACTTCCACTCAGGTGCAGCGTAACCACTGCTTATAAAGCAAATATGCTCGTGAGGTGAAAGTTGAGGTCTTAGACCCGGGGGGGGGGGGGGGGGGGGGAGGGGAGGAGGGAACCTACCAAAGGGCTATATTCTGTGTTAGTTTTACTCTGTAATGGCTGGACTTGAACTATTTTGGGAGGAAAAAAGGTAAACTTTGAAATTCAACCTCTATAATAAAAGAACTATTAAAATCTCACAAAATACTTAAGATCTGCTTAATAGCCCACTTTCTTAGGTACAAGCTTACCCTTAAAACATAAGAAATATCTTCAAGCTGTGACATTCTTAGGTTTTTTGAAGCAATTTACGGTTACTCTGTGTTTTGCTTAGGAGTTATACTTTTTGTATTGACACTGAATCTGTCTCAAGTCATACTGCCAGATTCTCATATGCCTAATGCTGTGTTTAGAGAGACAGGGTAGTTAGTGAAGAGAGTCACACAGCTTTTGATAATTATTTACTCCACAACTAAATTAAAATTTTAAACATAGATTGGTACCTTATTTAGATCTTCAATAATATAAGCAAAATTTCATATCTGATTCAAAAGACAAATTATTTATTCTCCAGTGAATTCTGAATGATCAGATCACAGATTAGAGGTTACTGACATTGTGATCGGCTAGGAAGAAAAAAAATTTCAATAACTCAAGACTCATTTCTCTAAAATGAAACACTCAGTACTTTCAAATGTATGTAAATATGCCCAAATTTTTTCTGTTAAAAAGAAACCTCCCTTGAAACCCCATCTCTCCCCTTTGCCCCTTCTCTTGAAAATCTAAAGATGATATAACAAAATAGAAATTTTAATGTCTGTAATCAGATTTTATTTCAAAACTTGTTTTTCATCTTTCTGAAGATTATTTCTAGCGTATCCAAAAGACCTACACAATACTAAAATGAACTCATAGACACAAATGCCTGTGTGACCTGAAGGTTTTTCAAATCAAATGTGAGAAAAGATCTTGCAGTTGCTTTAGTGACCATACGTTTAGAACAGGACAATTTAGGAAAGTGAGCACTTTCCACGATCACCACATTCTTCGCCCCATTCCACCTGTTCCTTGCTCCCATCTAGAACTCCCCAATCTTGTGGCTCTCGTCCATCTGTTCCTAATTAATCCCCTGAATACTCACCTTATTTCTAGCCTAGAAACACCCCAGCACTTTTTTTTTTCATTTTTTTTTTTAACGTTTATTTATTTTTGAGACAGAGAGAGACAGAGCATGAACAGGGAAGGGGCAGAGCGAGGGAGACACAGAATCTGAAACAGGCTCCAGGCTCTGAGCGGTCAACACACAGCCCGACGCGGGGCTCGAACTCACGGACCGCGAGATCGTGACCTGAGCCGAAGTCGGACGCCCAACCGACCGAGCCACCCAGGCGTCCCGAGAACGTGGGTTTTTATTCTCTTGCAACTGGACACCTATTTGCTGCTGAAAATCAACGACCTCCACCACCCTGAATCTTGCATACTCTCTCTCTTCTCTAATCTTTGGCATTTCGGCTGATGTTTTTCTCTTCCTTTTTGTATTTCGATTGCTCAGTCTTCAATTCCTGCTCTTCCCATTTGTTCTTTTCCAGACACAGAGTTGTTTGGCAGAATGCCTGGAAGCTGATTTTTTTGTGTGTTCAGTGAAGAAGAAACATAAAACATCTTTAAAACACAGCAATTCTATGAGGCCCCCAGCTCCTGGGGCCAGTTCACACTGCGCCAGGCCCACAGCAGCCAGACACGCACAGTAGGCCCTTCCTGCCAGTTCACACTGCGCCAGGCCCACAGCAGCCAGACACGCACAGTAGGCCCTTCCTGCCTGTTCACACTGCGCCAGGCCCACAGCAGCCAGACACGCACAGTAGGCCCTTCCTGCCTGTTCACACTGCGCCAGGCCCACAGCAGCCAGACACGCACAGTAGGCCCTTCCTGCCTGTTCACACTGCGCCAGGCCCACAGCAGCCAGACACGCACAGTAGGCCCTTCCTGCCTGTTCACACTGCGCCAGGCCCACAGCAGCCAGACACGCACAGTAGGCCCTTCCTGCCAGTTCACACTGCGCCAGGCCCACAGCAGCCAGACACGCACAGTAGGCCCTTCCTGCCAGTTCACACTGCGCCAGGCCCACAGCAGCCAGACACGCACAGTAGGCCCTTCCTGCCTGTTCACACTGCGCCAGGCCCACAGCAGCCAGACACGCACAGTAGGCCCTTCCTGCCAGTTCACACTGCGCCAGGCCCACAGCAGCCAGACACGCACAGTAGGCCCTTCCTGCCAGTTCACACTGCGCCAGGCCCACAGCAGCCAGACACGCACAGTAGGCCCTTCCTGCCAGTTCACACTGCGCCAGGCCCACAGCAGCCAGACACGCACAGTAGGCCCTTCCTGCCTGTTCACACTGCGCCAGGCCCACAGCAGCCAGACACGCACAGTAGGCCCTTCCTGCCAGTTCACACTGCGCCAGGCCCACAGCAGCCAGACACGCACAGTAGGCCCTTCCTGCCAGTTCACACTGCGCCAGGCCCACAGCAGCCAGACACGCACAGTAGGCCCTTCCTGCCTGTTCACACTGCGCCAGGCCCACAGCAGCCAGACACGCACAGTAGGCCCTTCCTGCCAGTTCACACTGCACCAGGCCCACAGCAGCCAGACACGCACAGTAGGCCCTTCCTGCCTGTTCACACTGCGCCAGGCCCACAGCAGCCAGACACGCACAGTAGGCCCTTCCTGCCTGTTCACACTGCGCCAGGCCCACAGCAGCCAGACACGCACAGTAGGCCCTTCCTGCCAGTTCACACTGCGCCAGGCCCACAGCAGCCAGACACGCACAGTAGGCCCTTCCTGCCAGTTCACACTGCGCCAGGCCCACAGCAGCCAGACACGCACAGTAGGCCCTTCCTGCCAGTTCACACTGCGCCAGGCCCACAGCAGCCAGACACGCACAGTAGGCCCTTCCTGCCTGTTCACACTGCGCCAGGCCCACAGCAGCCAGACACGCACAGTAGGCCCTTCCTGCCAGTTCACACTGCGCCAGGCCCACAGCAGCCAGACACGCACAGTAGGCCCTTCCTGCCTGTTCACACTGCGCCAGGCCCACAGCAGCCAGACACGCACAGTAGGCCCTTCCTGCCTGTTCACACTGCGCCAGGCCCACAGCAGCCAGACACGCACAGTAGGCCCTTCCTGCCAGTTCACACTGCGCCAGGCCCACAGCAGCCAGACACGCACAGTAGGCCCTTCTTGCCTGTTCACACTGCTCCAGGCCCACAGCAGCCAGACACGCACAGTAGGCCCTTCTTGCCTGTTCACACTGCGCCAGGCCCACAGCAGCCAGACACGCACAGTAGGCCCTTCTTGCCTGTTCACACTGCTCCAGGCCCACAGCAGCCAGACACGCACAGTAGGCCCTTCTTGCCTGTTCACACTGCTCCAGGCCCACAGCAGCCAGACACGCACAGTAGGCCCTTCTTGCCTGTTCACACTGCTCCAGGCCCACAGCAGCCAGACATGCACAGTAGGTCTTTCTTGCCTGGCCAACAGCCCAGTGTTTAGAATTGCTCACTGATGGCACTAATGAATACACAGTGTGTAAAATATTCCTCTTAGCACCAAGGGGAGAACAGTCTTCTTTTTCCATAAAAGTTCCAGGAAGAGAAGAAGTTCTCTGAAAAACCAGTCTAAATAAATACATTTCTGGCTTTAACTCCTTTAAAATAGGAGTTAGGGGCTCAGGGAGATACACTATCCTGGCTCCCATAAACCTGAATCAATTTATCTCTCTTTCTTAGGTCTACATAAATCCTTTCCCATTTTAAACAATTTTTAAAAATCCATGACCTGATTTATATCTATTTCCTGCCCCCCTCCCTTATATCAGATTCCATATCCTGAGCTAGTATTTGATCATTTGCGTGATGACCCTGTGGGAGCATTAACTCTAGACAAGTGCTTTTCAGACTTTAGTGAATATAAAAATACCTGGAGAATTTGTTTAAAAACACATACACAGATTCTTGAATTTAACTCTGGGGTAGGGTTTCAGTAGGTCTGGGATGGGGCCCAAGACTTTGTAATTCTAAGATGTGCCCAAGTGATTCTGAGGCTGTACTAGCCGACAGACCATGCTTGAATAGCACTAGTTTGAGACCCCCATCCTAATCAAATTATGGAGTTCTGCTTTTGCCATTTTAATTTACCGACTTTTTGAGTGCAGAGTAAGTAAGAACTATATATCAGCTGAAAATAATTATCTGGATCATCTGCTTCCCCTACTTTTCATAAGGTGGTAAGGCACAGTAGTTAGGAACCTGGATTTGAAGCCTAGGGCTGCCCCCAATAGCCGTGTGACCTAGAGGAAGGGACTTAGCCACCATGGTTCTCAGTTTTCTCATCTGTTAAAAAAAAAAAGTAATAATGAAACTATACCCAACATCCTAGGACTACTGCAATGGTTAAGTCAGTTAATACACATAAAATGTTCATAACAGGGCCTGTATTCGTCATGCACTCAGTAAGCGTTAGCTGTTGCTATTTTACTGTCTCGTCAAGCAGATGTTATCAAGTAGAATTGAAGGGGAAACTGTAACCAGAACCACGAAGAGTGCTAACATCATTCACAAACATTCATCCAGCCTCTTCACTTCTTTTCCTTCCTGCTGCCAAACTTCTACCATTATTAGCACTTCCAGAGGAAAGGAAGGGACAAAGACTGGGGGTCCACTTTGTTTTCCTATCAGCAGCTCCAGGTAAAGATTTGATGTGATTATCTCTGATATCCCTGCTTTCCTTTTGTTTTTAATGTTTATTTATTTATTTTGAGAGAGGGGGGCAGAAGGGCAGAGAGGATCCCAAGCAGGCTCCACACTGTCAGCACAGCGCCCCACACGGGCTCATTCTCCTGACCATGAGATCATGACCTGAGCCAAAGTCGAGTCCCAAGCTTAAAGGACTGAGCCACCCACGTGCCCCTTCCTGCTTTCAATTACAGGTCTGTTTCACAAACTGTCTCCAGTTCACAATATGGAAGTGCTCTTCTTCAGGAAGAAACAACAAAATTAGAGTGATCATAGAGAGTTACCGACTTTATTTTATTTATTTTTTAAAAAAAAAATTTTTTTTTTAACGTTTTTATTTATTTTTGAGACAGAGAGAGACAGAGCATGAACGGGGAGGGGCAGAGAGAGAGGGAGACACAGAATCGCAAGCAGGCTCCAGGCTCTGAGCCGTCAGCACAGAGCCAGACGCGGGGCTCGAACCCACGGACCGCGAGATCGTGACCTGAGCTGAAGTCGGACGCTTAACCGACTGAGACACCCAGGTGCCCCGAGAGTTACCGACTTTAAAAAAGATATCTAACAATGCATAAATGTTTAAAGAAATCAAGACATATCTACCTGTATAATAGTAGATTGTATTATGCAGACAATTTATGTAACAATTTATGTAACAATAATTACATAAAGAAATTCTAATTACATGGAGAAATGTTAAGTTTCTGCATGGGGGCAGATTCTAAACAAGAAACACACACAAAAAGTAACAAGTTTTAAGTTCAAATTTAGAAAAGGAGAGTGCCCTTGATTCAGAAGTTTATTTACTATACTTTGCTTCGAAACTAATAGTGCTTTATGTACTATGCAAGCCAGGAAATAGAATGCTCTGCCCCACGGGCTCACAATTCAAGAAACACAAACTGAAATTGAACACACAACGATTAAAAGAGAAATTAACTCTCAAATAGTGAGAATTCTTTTAGTCTCTTCTTCCTAGGACCTTTCTTTTCCACTATTTTTTCTCCTCCACTTTGCATTTTTTTTGTATATCATTTTTGAGACAGAGAGAGCAAGTGTAGAAGGAGCAGAGAAAGAGGGGACAGAGGATCCAAAGCAGGCTCCGAGCTGTCAGCACAGAGCCGGATGCAGGGCTCGAACTCACGAACCATGAGATCATGAGCTGAGCCGAAGTTGGACACAACTGACTGAGCCACCCAGCCACCCCTCCACTTTGCATTTAAAAGCAAAACATAAGTGACAAAGATTTAATGAGGAGTACCAAAGAACAGAGAAACTGATTCCAAGGGCACTGAAAACAGAGTACTTTGTGGATGAGGGCTGTGACTTTCACTTTCAAGTAAGATTAAGCAGTAACATTTAAGGGAAGATATTAAGAAGAAGCTATAATGAGAAAAGACATCTAACTGACCTTGGGTTTTATACAGATTACAGTGAGAGCAGTGACATAATATTACCAAAAGAGGCACTGCTCAAGCACACTGAGACATTAGTAATTAGAGTGAATAAGTAAGAGAAACACTGGATGATCTAAATTCATCAATAGTAACTCATATGATTTTACTAAAGTACTTTTTTTTTTTTAATGTTTATTTATTATTGAGGGACAGGGAGAGACAGAGCATGAGCATGGGAGGGGCACAGTGAGAGAGGGAGACACAGAATTTGGAACAGGCTCCAGGCTCTGAGCTCTCAGCCCAGAGTCCGACATGGGGCTCGAACTCGCAAACCGAGAGATCATGACCTGAGCCGAAGTCGGATGCTTCACCGACTGAGCCACCCAGGCGCCCCACTAAAGTACTCTTAATTAAGTCATTAGGGAATTATTTTAGTGAGGACAGTGCAAGGATGTCAGATATATGAGAGAAACAGATAAAAGTAGACTATACTCAACGAATAGATAAATATTTTGATGGGAGAGGAATCCATCGGCAGAGTACTCATCACAAAGGAAAAGCAGTCTCAGTGTAACTCACATATTCATTCATAGTAGTAAGAACCAAGAGTCCGCAAGAATATTAGCCCCGTAACAGCCCGAGCAAGAAAGAGTTTGACACCCCAGACAGAGGATGCATACAGGAAGGAGGGCGAGGGAAAAGAAAAAGCAAAGGGAGACAGGAGGTCAACGTAAAGGTGAAGCGCTGTGAAGACCAAAACCAGAGCACGATATCGACCCGATGCAACCCAACATGGGGAAACTGGGCGAAAAGAAAATCATGCAGAAGCAACTCTGCATCTGTTTAAAGGGGCCATGTTTTGGTCTTTATCCCTCAAGTTCATTCCCCAGGGACTCCCTGGAATCGGGGTTTCCTACAGCTGGAGTTAGGATCCCTTGTGAGCTGGCTGCAAGACAAGTCCCAGGAGTTCAAGGCAGCTACTTACTGTGTAAAACGAGCCTGCACCAAAGTCTGCTAAACCAGAGATGGTAACACACATGCCAGTCGCCCTGTTTAAGGCTGTAAGTTGTGAGGAGTGTATTACGCACGAGCCATAGTTTGCCTTTTTTGTGTGTTCTCTGTTCAGCATCAACTTAAACTCCTGATGGTGAAACGTCAGAAGTCTTAAGAATGTGACCCTTTCCACATACCTCCATGGATCTATACTAAGTAACTTTACAACTAATTCAAGCTGCAAAGAATGTTCTTGGTTTGAGATATATACTTCTTTTGGATTCTTCTTAATGGGACAAATTGAGCAGTGATTATGATGACACTTATGATAATTTGAACTTTCATTTATACCTGTTTAATTTTACAAAACTTGCACACAGGTTACCTGATTCACCAATGGGTATATGGTAGTAAATTGGTCTTGACAGCAGGTTTTAAACTATATACTCTAGCATCGCATTAATAACAACTTGGTATTTTATAGGATTTTTAAGGTAAAAATCTATGTCTTGTTCATAATCCTTTGACAACTGATACTTTACACGAGAGAATAAAGAATAAAACCATCAGATCACATCTTCAAAGCAAAGACAATTTAAAGTTAACCACATTTTGAAAGCAAATATGGAATTTAGACTTAATTATCCAAGATAATTAAATTCTTGATAAAGTCTAACCTTAAAGAATGTATTTTCTTTCTATTTAAGGCAGACACTCAAAGACCATGTTAAATATTCTAGGCTCAAACTTAGGGGAGATTATTCTCTTCAAAAAGTAAAAATAAGAACACTGCTATTGCACATACTGCATGAAACACAGAAATAAAACTTAAAAAGCTTCCATGCAAATTAATACTATTCTCAGAGCCATGGTCTACTACATAATGAAACAGCTTAAAGGAAAAGTACTATTGTTATATGATTTCCTCTTAATTTCCATGGGCCACAGGGCCCTGCAACTGAAATTAATTCTGTAAATTAACCTGCAAGTTATTCTGCTTTGTGGAAAGTTACAACGATCTGTCTGTGAGTAACCAACCATCCACTACAGTAGGCTGACTCTGTTGCACTTCCTCCTGTTAAGAACTGGTTCTTGGGGCACCTGGGTGGTTTAGTTGGTGGACTCTTGGTGGACTCTCTATTTCCACTCAGGTCATGATCTCATAGTTCGTGGGATCGAGCCCTGCGATGGACCCCAAGTTGGGCCCTGAGTCGGGCTCCATGCTGTCCTGCCTGGGATTTTCTGTCTCCCTCTCTCTCTGCCCCTTCCCGCTTCACACTCTCTGTCTCAAAAAGAAACTTAAAAAAAAAAAAAAAAAGAATTGATTCTTGATAGAATTTTATCCTCAAACTAGAATTTTAGTTGTTTCTCCTTTTATGTCATAGCAGAAAAAAATTTCAACTTTTTTTTTTTACTGATAGAAGAACCCAGCATCACTCATTTGCGCTACAGAAGGCTGACATTTTGAAAATTAACAGACAGTAGATTTTGGCCCATATGAGATACCTGTTCCCTTATTTCTTTCATTTTTTCCAATCTCTTAAGTTTTGTTGCATATTCTTGAACTTCTTTTAATCCAATATCTGTGCAGAGACGAACCAAGAAGCGCAGACCTAAATTGTAAAAACAGATGTAGACAAATATTACTGCAGGGTTGAAAGTATAAGAAATCAATGAATCCGTCTTTTGGGACACAAGGAGGAATGATGCTCACAAACAGTATTTGTTTTCATCAAAAATTAACCTACACTTCGTACTCACTGGCCCTAAGAGAACGGGACTTCCCTGAAAGAGGACCTACAGGGAGGACTCTCTCCACCTGTCCTGCCCTCAGGACAGACCACATCATCTACATTTAGGGCCCTTCCCATACTCTTTATCTCCTTATCTGCTTTTCCTTTCCTCCACTTATGACTACTGATCTATTAGATATTTGGTTTTTTGTCTTTCTCTTCCTAGGAGTTTTCATCCATCTTTCGGCCACATCGATAGTGCTGGAACAGTGCTGTATTATCAACACTGTAGCATCCTCCCTAAGAATTTGTAAGTAAGTCAGCAATTCATGACCACTAAAATGTTGCAAAAGAATAGTACTAAAATAATTTAAAATATCACGTGTTATTATATAAATTGCCTATGTGTACATTTGTCTTAATTCACAATAAGGAGGTAATTTACATATATTGTACAAATAATGCTTAATTATTTCTCTTACCTACCTATCCTCAGAAAGAATGGTTTAGGAATATTTAAAAAAAATTTTTTTAAACATTTATTTATCTTTGAGAGACAGAGAGAGGCAGAGTGTGAGTGGGGGAGGAGCACAGAGAGAGAAGAGAAACAGAGTCTGAAGCAGGCTCCAGGCTTTGAACTGTCAGCACAGAGCCCGACATAGAGCTCGACCCCACAACCTTAAGATCATGACCTGAGCCAAAGTCGGATGCTTAACCGACTGAGTCACCCAGGTGCCCCTTAGGAATGAATATTTAATGTGAAATAAAAGTCATTGTTTTTGGTGGATGTTCTCTGAACTCTTTAGAGTTATTTTTGATAACTGAAGAATATATTTTAAGAATGTATTATCCTGCTGGGTTTATCAGAAAACTACTGTGCTCAAAATGAGATAGTACATGGGTGCAAATGTTTTTTCTATAGCTCTAGTTAAGGCAGACTTTTTTTTAAAATTTTTTTTTTAACGTTTATTTATTTTTGAGACAGAGAGAGACAGAGCATGAATGGGGGAGGGGCAGAGAGAGAGGGAGACACAGAATCTGAAACAGGCTCCAGGCTCTGAGCTGTCAGCAAAGAGCCTGACGCGGGGCTTGAACTCACAAACTGTGAGGTCATGACCTGAGCCAAAGTCGGACGCTTAACCGACCAAGCCACCCAGGTGCCCCTAAGGCAGACTATTAATTATATTTGTCTTGAAAATTATCCAGGCCAAAAGCATCTTGAACATTCCCTAATGGCATAGATTTAATTTTTAGAGTGAATCTTTTTTTTTTTTTTTAAGATTTCATTTTTTAAGTAATCTCTACACCCAACATGGGGCTCAAACTCACAGCCCAGAGATCAAGAGTCACATGCTCCACCAACTGAGCCAGCCAGGCACCCCTTAGAGCGAGTCTTAAATTCTCAATAAAGAAAGTAATTTGGGGGTGCCTGGGCTCAGTCAGTTGAGCATCTGACTCTTGATTTCAGCTCAGGTCACGATCTCATGGTTCTTGAGGTCGAGCCCAGCATCAGGCTCCCTGCTGACAGCACAGAGCCTGCTTGGGATTCTCTGTCTCTCTCTCTCTGTCTCTCTCTGCCCCTCCCCTGCGTGTGTGCTCTCTTCCTCTCTCTCTCAAAATAAGTCAATAAACTTAAAAAAAAAAAAAAAAGAAGAAAGAAATCTGGACTTGCTTGGAGATTGTCCCTCTCCTGGTCCAGTGCACAGGTGCCATGACTTCAGCAGTGGTTCCCAACTGGCAGCGATCCTGTCCCCCAGGGGACACCTGTCACGGTCTGGAGACATTCTGCTTTTCGTAAGGAGGCAGTGGACGTGCTACGAGCGTCTGGTGGGTAGAGGCCAGGGAAGCTGCTACAACGTTCTACAACCCATGGGGTGGCCTCCCACAATACAGAATTATCTGCTCCCAAATGTCAGTGGTGCCAAGGAGGGGAACCATCTGCCCAGCAGCCTGTTTGGGCTTCTTCATTTTCACAAGATGGTACTGTTACCTCTCACTCAATTTCTCAATCACCAAGCTTCCTGAAGTGACTGAGATTAAGATTCCCATAAAAAGCTTTTTAAAAAAAGAAACAGGAAATGAAAGCTATCCGGGTCCACTGAGAACCTAAAGGAGAATCTCCGTAGGTTGGGCTAGAAATCTGTGCTTTTTAAAGTTTTACAAGTAATTCCACGTAGCCTGTGTCCCGATGGCATTTGTCAGTTAACAGATCTGCTTCTGACTGGCATTAGAGAAGCCCTTGCTCCGAAGCTGCCACCAAAGGCCATTAATTCCGAGCCCTGTGCTGTTGACCTTCCACAAAAGCCAAATGGAGAAAAATATTAACGAAGGAACGTGTAGTACGTCTCATCCCTGGCTCAGCCGGGGCCACTGGAAAGCTTGACACAGGACAGATTTGTCTTACTGAACTGAAATGTATTGTTTAGCGTCCACTGTCACTGAAGGACAAAATTAAAAAGTCTTTTCAAACATGTTATTTTATTTTTGAGGGGATGTCACAAAAGCAAGGAGCCGCCACGGCTTTCAACGACCTACTGTCTCTCTCTGCTACGCAACATAAATGAAGAGTTGGAAAACGTTTTCTTCTTCCCAAGGAATTATTTTTTGTTCCCTTGTAAATAGCAAAGATTATATAACTGATTACATTTTTCTTTCTTTTAGCTGCAAGGCTATTCAGGGCCAAATACCGTTTAGTGGCAGTGTGTGGCATGTGAATATGGTTATTTTGTGTTTTTCTTGATCATGATTTTGTTGTTGGTACTCCCATTAATACTTCACATTATTACTTTAGGTTACATCAAACCCACTGTGCAACAAGATGGAGGAATAAATGAGTATTTTCCACAAAGCTAACTTCACAAAAGGAAAATAAGCAAAATATCAACATAATCTTTTAAACTTAAAGTAACATTAAAATTCATTTGCTATCCATATCAGCAAGATGACCATTCTATTTTCATAAACTCAAAGTATTTTTCAACCTCAAAAAGTTGCATGCTAACTGAAGAGTTAAAAATGCCTTTTCTATAAATACCACAGTATGAGCTTTAACAAATCAATGATAAACCAAAATTTATTTTTCAAATTTCATAAAACTTTGACATACAGATCTGTTTACTACTGAAGAGAACACAGTGGTATATTTAAATCCATCAAAAACTAAATTCTATAAAATGTACTCGCAGAGTCAAATTTTCTGATCCTATAACCACATGTATAAACGTGCGTCACAAAGTATAGGCTGGTAGCTATCTATGCAATTACCATAGCAAAGATAATTATTATACATAAGGCAATAAAGAGTTAGAACCTATAGTTTTAAAGTTATAAAATGTAAACTCACATTCAACATTTTCTGGAAATTTTCTGTGAATATCCTTATAAGTATCCAATGCTTTTTGGTAGTTACCTATAAAGAGGAAAAAGAGAAAAAAACATACTCACAGATTGTAAAAATTAATAACATTAAGAAGACTTCCATGTTTGCCACAAGCATATATAAACCATTCTTTTTTTTTTTTTTTAATTTTTTTTTTTCAACGTTTTTTATTTATTTTTGGGACAGAGAGAGACAGAGCATGAACGGGGGAGGGGTAGAGAGAGAGGGAGACACAGAATCGGAAACAGGCTCCAGGCTCCGAGCCATCAGCCCAGAGCCTGACGCGGGGCTCGAACTCACGGACCGGACCGCGAGATCGTGACCTGGCTGAAGTCGGACGCTTAACCGACTGCGCCACCCAGGCGCCCCTATAAACCATTCTTAATATAACTTCTGGAAGAAAATGTACAGATAAAAGAAATTTGAAAAAGAGAGCGAGAGTAAACGGGTGATGGTTGAAACTTAGTTATACTGCTTAAAATACATTGTTGTCAAAAATTAAGATCTATTCAATTTCCGAAAAATTAAAAATCAGTTCAGAAGAACAATTGACAATTTAAAAAATAATCTAAGTGATAAGCTAACATTAATTTCAATGTCATTCACTTAGTTGGAAAAGATGAAAAATAACCTTTCTCAGTAGTTTTTATTTTGAAACATTCAAAAATTTATAGAAAGCATTTTGTTTTATAATACAATAATTTAGCTTCACAGCAACAAAGAATTGGAAAAATAATTTGGGATCAAAGATCTCTGCTAAAATGTCGGTAAACAAGCGATGAGTCTCAACAGGCCCCACTATGCACGAGGGCCAGCCATGCTGACCCTCCCAGACGTGTGGTATGAATTCGATGTAACAGACAGGAAGCACCCAGCAGCTCTCAATAAACGTCAGCTTCTCTTCTAAGTAGTACTTCAGTTAACACAAGAAAAGTTTCTATCTCAAATCACTCAGAATACCTCTTACCTATGTACGCTTTACATGTGACTGACAAGGAAATGAACATTGGTAATTCAGAACGCATGCTGATACACATAAAATGTATAATATATAGTTATGTTGTATGTTCCCCAGGAAATAGAGTGCAAAGATCAATGATCTAAATGATTTTAGGACTCCTGTGTACCTATCCTGATGCCATTCTAGAGGAGCTCATAAAGAAAGAAACCTCCTACAAGACACGATGACAACATCGTTAACACTGTCACGATCCGTGCTCCCCCTGGATTGAGGAATTTATTTTCCTGGATCATTTGTGGCCTCTATAAGAGGGATTACAAATCTGTTCACGTCCATCTCATTACCTAATATCTGATAAGAGTCAACAATATCATTCACTTCACGGTGAGTCCAACACTTCAGGACAAGCGTCAGCAGTACAGGTAATAAAAAGTTAACTGAAAACGCAAATGAAGATACCTAGTAGCATTTGGTATAAAAAAATACAGCCCCAGTTGTCCCAGTTCTGGGCCTTCTTCAGCCTTGTCAGGTGTGAGACAGTCTCATAAATTTGGCATGGCACACAGGCTGCTCTGAATTAGGTGAACGGAAAACGGAAACATAAACTACTGTGTATAGAATGCCTACTTTTCTGTGACTTAACATACCCAATGATTACATGTTAACTTTGAAAAATAACGAATCTGTTAATAGTGGGGATGGAATACACGACTAAGACCCATTTTGTAAGCATGACTTTTTTCTGTGCGTAGTAGTTATTGTTCCTCATATGATGCTTCCAATATGTTAGTCAGCAAAAGTTACTGTTTTAATAAACAAACATGTGGTTGGAACACAGTTCTATGCATAATTACCTAAAAGATAGAAGCAAAATACATAAAAAATGAATAAAGTTAAAGCATTTACCGCTTCTTCTAAAACAACTAGCTACCATCAGCTGCCATTTCACTTGTGTAGGCCTATAAAAGAAACAAGATTATATGAAATCAGAGATGAAACAAAAATAACCTGAGATGATCAGTTTTATAAAGCTACATACCTGTACTATCTTTCAAATACATTTTTCCAAATACTTTTTGACCTCTAATTAGATCTTTATTATTGAAAGTAGCATATATACGATTTCCTTCATTATTACCTATCATATGTATATTGGAAAATTTAAGAGTCCTTCAATCTGGTTCACACCTTTATTTAGATTTTATGTGAACCACTTAACCTGTTTGGCTAAAGACCACTGTGATCTATTTTAAACATTATCATTACCTTTGCCATAATGTTATACTTTGGCTTAGTACCTAAGACTTAGAAATTTAGGCTTGCGAATTTTGTACCCATGAGGCAATTGTTGACCTTGTGTTTGAACAATTAGGCTTCAACTAAAGGTAGAGTAAAAAAGAACTATATTCATTCTTTTTTTCCTCTTAAAAAGAAAAGGATTTCTTTTCTTAAAAAAAATGTTTATTTTTGAGAGAGGGCAAGCAGCGGAAGGCAGGCAGCTCTGTGTTCTGTCAGCAGAGCCCGCTTTGGATCCTCTGTCTCCCTCTCTTTGCCCCTCGAGCTGGGCTCGAACTCACCAACTGTGTAAGATCATGACCTGAGCTGAATCGGACGCTTAACCAACTGAGCCACCCAGGTGCTCCAAATTTCTGTTATAAAATAAATAAGAACGACCAGGATTTCTAAAGACTACTGTTACAAATACCTAGGAAAATAAGATTTGAAGAAATGAAAGACTAGGGAATAACTGAATGTGCTTCTCATTTCTTTTTAGACTCTTCCTTCTATTTACCTGATGGCCTCAGAGACAGCCTCACTCCCACTCAATTTGATGGTACACCTACCAGCTCTGGAGTCTTATTAGATCAGGGTCACAGCCCTACTACTTGGACAAGCTACTTAACCTCAAATCCACTCCCTACAAAGCCATCCACTTTGATCTAAAGAAAACACATATCTAACTACATTACTTCCCTCTTTAAAATGCATCACCTCCCCTCCAACTGCACGGTAACTCCAAGGTCCTAATCCAGTTCATCCACTGTTAGCCATTTGCTACCTCACCAACTCCACTTCCGTGGGGAGCTGCCCAACATTTCACGCTACAGCAAATCCAAATGGGAGGACAGAGTCCTTTGCATTCACTGCATTTTCTAGACTTCTGATCTTTGCACACACCGTCACCTCCACTTGGAGGCTCACCCCAACCTCATGACCCACTTCCCTGCCAGACCAGATTAGATTGTTCTGTGGACTCTTCTAACATCCTAGAATCTTTTTGGCACTGCATTTACTATACTGTAGTCTTATTTACGTTTCCAAATACCTTATTAAACTATAAATTCCTGAGGGCAGCAGAGTCTTTTGTGTTCCCAGGACCTGGCATGATGCCTGATACAGGCTGGGTGATCATTCATCATTAACTCCTCATTTACACATTCAAGTACATGTCTTTATAATTTCCTGAAAGGTTGGGATTATGATGTTTAGTTTGGTACACTATTCATTCTGTTAACTTGGTAAATTACTTAAATTTGTGCCCGTGTTTACTCATCTACAAAGTGGGAAGAATAACAGCACCCACGTCATAAATCAGTTGTGAGGATTATGTAGCACAATGTATCTAAATAATAAACATTAGTGATTATTATAACCACTTCTCTTCTCTTCTTCAGGAAAGCCTTATTTCATGAATGCCCCCTACTGGGAAATTGAAAAAACAGCCACCAGAGCAGCTGCTACGTAGTGCGTGCATGAATGTGTGTGCATCCTCATGTGGAAAATGGAGTAATTATTTTCAACCACTAGAGTAGCCCAGTAAAGAGGAAGAACAGGGCTCAGTGACTTAATGTTAATAAGGTATTGGGTAATATTCTGGATTACTAATTCTAGTGGATCATAACTACAGATGATCTGTGACATTGCTTGTTTCCATTAGCATACATAATTGGGCACTGATTTGATGTAGACGACCAGCAAAAGATTTTATGCATTATAATAGTCGAGAAGCTTTCATGTATGAGAAATGCAGTCTCATGTCTTTAGGACACGAGATAAATTTATTAATGTTCAGAATTAAGCTGCCACGTTCGTACTGATAGTTTTAGGAGCTGGAGAGAACCCAGACACTATTAACACAGGACAGGATAGTTTTGCACAAAAGCAAACAAGCCTAATTGTTTTGGTTTGTCTCTTTTATCTGTCTTACCATCAGAACCTAGTTTATAAGTAGTAAGCCAAGTTTATTTCTTGAGTGGATGCCTACTCCTCTCCTCAATCCTCAAAGAAAAATACTATTTTATAGGCAGCACATTTAAGACATAGTGATTTAGAATAACACCATCTCCAAACCAGCAAATTGGTTATAAATTGCCTAGCACAGTATTAAAAAACTAAAGGTTTTAAGTATTTTAAATCTGTAATGACTTGGCTTTATAGAATCATGGAACTTCAGAACTGGAAGTGGCCTCAGGTAGGAATTCATTCTATCTGTTCACCTTTAAGGAAAAGAAACTGAGACACGGGCATCCTATGCCTAAGGTTATTGTCCCAATAGTATTTACCAGCATAATATCCTGAATAAATCCCTTATGTCACACTTCCAGAAAGCAATGAGGCATGCAGTTTGAAAACTATCTCAGAGAAGAATTATTATCTCCACACATGGAATAAGTAAGCACCATCGGAGAGTCATGATTTCTGGATTAAAGGTGACAGAGTTAAAAATCTTTTATTGCACAGGGGCCCCTGGGTGGCTCAGTCGGTTGAGTGACCGACTTCGGCTCAGGTCATGATCTCACAGCTCGTGAGTTCGAGCCCCGCGTCGGGGTCTGTGCTGATAGCTCGGAGCCTGAAGCCTGCTTCGGATTCTGTGTCTCCCTCTCTCTCTGCCCCTCCCACACTCATGCTCTGTCTCTCTCTGTCTCAGAAATAAACAAACATTAAAAAAATAAAAAAAAAAATCTCTTATTGCACAATGTCTTTTCTGGAAATTAACCTCCCCCAAAAAAGGAGAATAAGAAAGATAAACTCTATGTCAGATCAAACTCAAACCATATAAAACCATATACAAATGATGGACGATGGACTAAAAAAAAAATGGAAACTGACTTCAGGAGGGCAAAGAAAGATGAAACTCAAGTGCTTGCCAACAGCATACTGATGAGAGGTGCTCAGATCTTCCCTGCAAATCACCAGAAGTGTTCAAGAATTGGGATCACCGGCATTGAGGAAGGAGCAGTAAAGCATGAAACTATAAAAAGGAAAACAGACTGGAAATGTGACTGAGAAGCAGTTGGACCCCCTCACCCCGTGCAGCCAGGTAATAACCCCTCACCCTCAGGAGCCGCTCAGGAAGGCTCCCGGCCAGGGGGGCTCGGCTGGTTCGAGGTGCTGGACTGAGGACTGCAGGATGAGGCAAAGAGTCTGCTTCGGGACAGTGAGATCCTCAGCCCAGTCCCTGCCAGCTGGGCAGCAGCCCAGGCTTATACTCCTGACGCAGATCTGAGGATGTTTCTCTGAATACACTGAATGGCCCCAGAGAAAAGACTTTAGAATTTTAAGATTAAATCTCAGGAACAAAATCATACTATTAACATGTTCTTTTAAAAAAAATTTTTTTTAACATTTTATTTTTGAGAGACAGAGAGAGAGAGAGAGAGAGAGAACATGAGTGGGGGAGGGGCAGAGAGAGAGGAAGACACAGAATGGGAAGCAGGCTCCAGGCTCTGAGCTGCCAGCACGGAGCCTGACCAAGGGCTTAAACTCACAAACCATGAGATCATGACCTGAGCCAAAGTCAGACGCTTCACTGACTGAACCACCCAGGTGCCCCACTATTAACATGTTGTTGTTGTTGTTTTTTTCATTTTAGAAAAGTATTTATTTGCATGGATCTTTATAGTTTATAAAAGATTTCCTGGGACACCTGGGTGGCTCAGTCGGTTAAGCGTCCGAATTCGGCTCAGGTCATGATCTCGCAGTCCGGGAGTTCGAGCCCCATGTCAGGCTCTGTGCTGGCAGCTCAGAGCCTGGAGCCTGTTTCAGATTCTGTGTCTCCCTCTCTCTCTGACCCTCTTCCGTTCATGCTCTGTTTCTCTCTGTCTCAAAAATAAATAAACGTTTAAAAAAATAAATAAGAAACATTTCCATTGTATCTTTTTTAAAAATTTTATTTAATTTATTTTTTAAATTTACATCTAAGTTAGCATCTAGTGCCACAATGATTTCAGGAGTAGATTCCTTAATGCCCCTTATCCATTTAGCCCACGCCCCCTCCCATAACCCCTCCAGTAACACTCTGTTTGTTCTCTATTTTTCAGAGTCTCATGTTTTTGTCCCCCTCCCTGTTTTCCTATAACATGTTCTAATGCAGCATTTGGTGACGGTACTGTTGGTGTTTAGGATGGGACCGTTCACTGTACAGGTCCTCTATGCATTACTGAATGTTTACTGTCACTGGTGGCTGCTTACCTAATGCTCACAGTGCCTCCCTATCATCATGACCCTAAAATATGCCCCTCCCCCTACATCTCCAAATGGCTCCCCCAGGGTAGGGCTGTATTGTCTTTCTTTGCTCACATTGTCTTTTTTCTTTAATTTTTAAATCTTTTATTGTGAAGTATAACACATATGGAAAGACACATAAAACATAACTATACAGCTCAATAAACTGATATAAAGTGAACACTCATGTAATTATCCTACAGTTCAAGAGACAGAATGTTGCCAACACCCTAGAAGCCTCCTTTACACCCTCAACATTACCTCCTTTATCTAATACAGGCAACTATTATCCTGACTTTTGAATACTGATCTAGACTGGTTTTGAAATTTACATGAATGAAATCATATAGTAGGTATCCTCTTTTTATATTTTATTAAAATATAATTCATGTAACATACAATTCACTCATATAAAGTGTAAAATTCAAAGGTTTTTGGTATGTCTCATTAATTTTTTTAGTTTATTTATTTTGAGAGAGAGAGAGCAAGAAGGGGAGGGGCAGAGACAGAGGGAGAGAGAGAATCCTAAGTAGGCTCCATGCTGTCAGCACAGAGCCGAATGTGGGGCTTGAACTCATCAACCGTGAGATCATGACCTGAGCCGAAACCAAGAGTCAGATGCTCAACCAACTGAGCCATGCAGGCACCCCATCACATTATTAATTTTTAAAAATTACGATTAAAATGTACAACTCAGTGGCATTAATTACATTCAGAAAGTTGTACAATCATCACCACTATTTCAAAATCTTTTTCATTAGCCAAACAGAAACCCCACAATCATTAAGTAATAACTTCATTTCTCCCCCCACACTCTAGTAACCTCTAATATACTATCTGTCTCTATGAATTTGCCCGTTCTAGACACTTCATACAAGTGGGATCACACCATATTTGCTCTTCTGTGTCTGGGTTCTTTCACTTGGTATGATGTTTTCCAGGTCCTTCCATGTTGCAGCATGTGTCACAATGCTGTTCCTTTCCATGGTGGAATATCCCACTGCATATATACAACCACATTTTGTTGCCTGTCATTCATCAGTGATGGGCACTTGGGTTGTTGACACTGTTTGGCCATTGTGAAAAATGATATGTTAATGAATGTACCAGTATCTGTTTGAGTCTCAGCTTTTAATTCCTTTGTATATATTTAAGAGTAGAATTGTTGCGTCATATGGTAATTCTAAGTTTAGCCTTCTGAGGAACCACGAGATGGTTTTCCATAAAACACCATTTTACATTTCCACCAACAATGCGCAGGGTTACAATTTCTCCAGGCACTCAACCACCCCACCACTTACTATTTTGTTGTTGCTGTTTTCAAATATAACAGCTACCCTAAAAGCTGTGGTGTCTCATTGTGATTTTGATTTGCATTTTCCTAATGACTAATGATGTCGAACATACTTTCATGTGCTTATTGATCATCTATCTGTATACCTACTTTGGAGAAATGTCTATTCAAATCCCTTGCCTATTTTTAAATTGTTTTTGTTGTTGTTATTGTTGTTATTTGGGTCATAGAAGTTATTCATATATTCTAGATATAGCCCCTTATCAGATATAGACTTGCAAATATGTGGGCTGTCTTTTCATTCTGTTGATAGAGTCTTTTGTTTTTTAATTTATTTTTAAAATTTACATCCAAGTTAGCACATAGTGCAACAATGATTTCAGGAATAGATTCCTTAGTGCCCCTTACCCATTTAGCCCATCCCCCCTCCCACCACCCCTCCACTAACCCTCAGTTTGTTCTCCTTATTTAAGAGTCTCTTATGTTTTGTCCCCCTCCCTGTTTTTATATTATTTTTGCTTCCCTTCCCTTATGTTCATCCGGTTTGTATCTGAAAGTCCTCATATGAGTGAAGTCATATGATATTACTCTTTCTCTAATTTTGCTTAGCATAATACCCTCCAGTTCCATCCATGTAGTTGCAAATGGCAAGATTTCATTCTTTTTGGTTGCCAGTAACACTCCATTGTATATATATACCACATCTTCTTTATCCATTCATCCATCAATGGACATCTGGGCTCTTTTCATACTCTGGCTATTGTTGATAGTGCTGCTATAAACACTGGGGTGCATGTGTCCCTTCAAAACAGCACACCTGTATCCCTTGGATAAATACCTAGTAGTGTAATTGCTGGGTCGTAGGGTAGTTCTATTTTTAATTTTTTGAGGAACCTCCATCCTGTTTTCCAGAGTGGCTGCACCAGCTTGCGTTCCCACCAACAATGCAAAAGAGATCCTCTTTCTCCGCATCCTCGCCAACATCTGCTATTGCCTAAGTTGTTAATGTTAGCCATTCTGACAGGTGTGAGGTGGTATCTCATCGTGGTTTTGATTTGTATTTCCCTGAAGCTGAGTGATGTGGAGCATTTTTTTCATGTGTCAGTTGGCCATCTGGATGTCTTCTTTGGAGAAGTATCTATTCATGTCTTTTGCCCATTTCTTCACTGGATTGTTTGTTTTTTCAGTGTTGAGTTTGGTAAGTTCTTTATAGATTTTAGATACTAACCCTTTATCTGATGTCATTTGCAAATATCTTCTCCCATTCCATCGGTTGCTTTTTAGTTTTGCTGACTGTTACCTTCGCTATGCAGAAGATTTTTATCTTGATGAAGTCCCGAGAGTTTATTTTTGCTTTTGTTTCCCTTGCCTCTGGAGATGTGTCGAGTAAGAAGTTGCTGTGGCCAAGATCAAAGAGGTTTTTGCCTGCTTTCCCCTTGAAGATTTTGATGACTTCCTATCTTACATTTAGATCTTTCATCCATTTTGAGTTTATTTTCATGTATGGTGTAAGAAAGTGGTCCAGGTTCATTCTTCTGCATGTTGGTGTCCAGTTTTCCCAGCACCACTTGCTGAAGAGACTGTCTTTATTCCATTGGATATTCTTTCCTGCTTTATCAAAGATTAGTTGGCCATACGTTTGTGGGTCCATTTCTGGCGTCTCTATTCTATTCCATTGATCTGAGTGTCTGTTTTTGTGCCAGTAGATAGAGCTTTTTGATGTAAAAAAGTTTTAAATTTTGATGAGTCTAGTGTATCTATTTTTTTCTTTTATTGTCTGTGCTTTTGGTGTCACATCAAAGAAATCATTGTCAAATCCAATGGCATAAAGATTTTCCTCTCTGTTTTCTCCTAAGAGATTCATACTTTTAGGCCTTATATTTAGGTCTTTGATCCATTTAAAATTTTGTTTTGTTTTGTTTTAATTTTAGAGAGAGAGGGCACACCCAGGCAGAGGAGAGGGGCAGAGGGAGAGAATCTTCATGCTGAGCTTGGAGCCTGACACAGGGCTCAATCCCACAACCCTGAGATCATGGCCTGAGCTAAAATCAAGAGGTGGACACTAACCAACCGAGCCACCCAGGTGCCCCTGAATTAAGTTATATACAGTGTAAGGTAAGGGTTCAACTTCATTCCTTTCCAAGAGGATATGTTTCTGAGCACCTTTTGTTGAAATGACTGTCCTTTCCTCATCGAATGGTCTTGGCACCTTTGTTGAAAATCAATTTACTATATACACAAGGGCTTATTTCTGAGTTCTAGATTCCATTCATCTGTACGTCCGTCTCTATATCAATACCATATTGTTTTGACTACTGCAGCTTTGTAGCAAATTTTGAAATCAGAAGGTATGAGAACTCTAACTTTCTTCTTCTTCAAATTGTTCTGGTTATTTGAGATCCCTCTGAGATTCCATGTGAATATTAGAGTGAGCTGGGCAATCTGCTTTACTGAGTCTATTGCAAATGTTAGTCTCATCTGGAAACACTCTTACAGACACACCTAGAAATAATTTGGGCAGCCAGTGGCCGGTCATGTTGACACATAAAATCAACCATCTCAGTAGAATTCACCAGTGACACTATCTAGTCTGGGGATTTTCTTTGTTGGATTTTTTTTTCTTAAGTGGGCTTTATGCCCAGTGCACAGCCCAACACAAAGTGCAACATGGGGCTCAAACTCACAACTGTGAGATCAAGACCTGAGCCAAGATCATGAGTCAGACACTTAAATGACTGAGCCACCCAGGCACCCCAACTTTGTTGGAATATTTATTTTAAAGATATATTTACTTATTTATTTTTGAGAGAGAGAGAGAGAGACAGAGACAGAGAGAGAGAGGGTGTGTGTGTACGTAAGAGGGAAAGAGGCAGAGAAAGAGAGAGACAGAGAATCCCAGGCAGGCTCCACACTGTCAGCCTAGAGCCTGATGTGAGGTCGGAACCCACGAACTGTGAGATCATGACCTGAGCTGAAGTCAGATGCTTAATCAACTGAGCCACCCAGGTACCCCTCTGATACAATCTTTATAATTTCCTTTCTTCTTCTAATTGTGGGTTTATTTGGTATCTTGTAGATAATTTACTGATGGATACTGATTTTCTTATTCAATCTGTCAATCTTTTTCTTTTACTGGAAAAGTTTAATATATTTCTATTTGTTATTACTGATATAGAATGATTGTTTCTTCTATTTAGCTATTTGTTCTGTGTATTACATGTTTTTAGTTCCTCAATTCCTCCATTATTGCCCTTTATTGGTATTTAGTTGATTTTTTTATAGTGTACTATTTTGATTCCCATCATTCCTTTTCTGTGCATTCTTTCTTTTATGTATTTGCCTTTTAAATCATATAGGGAAAAGAGAGGTTATAAGCCAAACCAAAAGTACAAAGTGTTGTACTTTTATATTTACCTATGAAGGTACCTTTACAAGTCTTCGTTAATTTTTTCTTAGGTCTTGGAGTTACCGTCTAGCATCTTTTCATTTCAGACCAAAGGACTCCCTTTAGCATTTTTCATTGGGTAGGTGTACTGGTAATAAGCTCCCTCAGCTTTTGTTTATCTGAAAATGTCTTAATTTATCCATAATTCTTTTTTTTTCCACATGACACAAGTACTCTTATTTTCTAAACCATTTAACAAGGCATAAAACCAGTCTTAGCTCTCAAGCCATAAAAAACAGACAATGGGTGGTAGTGGGTAGTTGCTGACTCCTACTTTATTTAAAAATTTTTTTTAGGGGCGCCTGGGTGGCGCAGTCGGTTAAGCGTCCGACTTCAGCCAGGTCACGATCTCGCGGTCCGTGAGTTCGAGCCCCGCGTCGGGCTCTGAGCTGATGGCTCGGAGCCTGGAGCCTGTTTCCGATTCTGTGTCTCCCTCTCTCTCTGCCCCTCCCCCGTTCATGCTCTGTCTCTCTCTGTCCCAAAAATAAATAAAAAATGTTGAAAAAAAAATTAAAAAAAATAAAAAATAAAAAATAAAAATTTTTTTAAAGGTTTTGGGGCCACCAGCTGGGTGGCTCAGCTGGTTAAGTGTCTGACTCTCAATTTCAGCTCAGGTCATGATCCATGGTTCATGGGTTCGAGCCCTGTGTTGGGCTCTGTGCTGACAGTGCAGAGCCTGCTTGGGATTCTGTCTCTCCCCTTCTCTCCCTCTTTTTCTCTTGCATGCATGCACGTTCAAAATAAATAAACTTAAAAAAATCTCTCTCTGCTCCTTCCCTGCTCATACACACTGTCTCAGAATAAATAAATAAACTGTATTTTATTTTTTAAAAATGTTTGAGAGAGAGCATGAGTGGGGTAGGGGCAGAGAGAGAGGGGACAGAGGATCCAAAGAGGGCTCTATGCTGACAGCAGAGAACCTGATGCGGGGCTAGAACCCACAGACTATGAGATCATGGCCTGAGCTGCCAATGTTGGACACTTATTTATTTGGAGCGTCTGGGTGGCTCAGTTGGTTGAGGTCATGATCTTGCGGTTCATGGGTTCAAGCCTTGCATCGGGCTCTGTGCTGACAGCTCAGAGCCTGGAGCCTCCTTCAGATTCTGTGTCTCCCTCTCTCTCTGCTCCTCCCCTGCTCATGCTCTGTCTTTCCTCTCTCAAACATAAATAAACATTAAAAAAAAAAAAAAAGAGTTGCATGCTCTAAAAAGAAAAAAAAAAGTTTAATTTGTAATATACAATGTGAATTGATTATCAATTGGAAACAACACAATTTATTTCTATTAGGACTCTTTCAGAAATGAAACCTTGTCCTACAACCAAGTCAGTGATTTTCTAATTGATAAAAAAATAATACTTGTTTGTTGAAATGTAAGAAAAATACACAGAGCAAAATAACTCAAGGAAAGTATTTTTTAAACTTTTGCATAAAAAGGTAATATATTTAACACAATAAAGACCAAATAAAATGGAACTTCATTCAAGAAAATGGAAATAATGGGGTGCCTAGGTGTCTCAGTTTGTTAAGTGTCCAACTTTGGCTCAGGTCATCATCTCATAGTCCATGGGTTTGAGCCCCATGTCAAGCTCTGTGCTGACAGCTCAGAACCTGGAGCCTGCTTCGGATTCTGTGTTTCCCTCTCTCTCTGCCCCTGCCCTGCTCATGCTCTGTCTCTCCCTCTCTCTCTCCCTCAAAAATAAACATTAAAAATTTTTTTTAATGGAAATAATACATGAATGTTCATTAATATTTGTTCATGAATGTAATATGTTTATCAGATTCTAATTCTAGGGATAAAATCAAATCCCAACACATTTAAGTAAACATGAAATCAGAATAATTACTTACTGTATAAGAGAAGCTCTTTCAAAGTATTGAATGGCTTTTTCACAAAACTGGGTGTCAATGTAATAAGCTCCAAGCCACTCAATAACTTCAATGTTAGAGGGGAAATACCTATATGACTAGAAAAATATGGACATGACAATACAACATCAGTGGCAATGTAGAATTTATACCTCAACATTTTACCTATTGAAAGGATTTCTTTAACCAATATGAAATTTCTTAACAAAAAAGCATGAGCTGTCATAAGGTCATAAGCACTTTATGTTTTGAAACTACAAGATTTAGAACACTTAATGTTTGTTTGATATACATTTTTAAATTACCTATAAATAGCTTTTCGATGTACTGATAGCTGATCTGAATCAAATTAAATAAGTAATAGAATTTTAAAAAGGATCAAAATCATGCTTCAAGGGAAAAATGAATGTGATTTTAATTTAATTTTGCATTAAAATTATTAAAAAATTTTATATTCCACAAATGATTTATTTTATTTTAAATCATCATTCATTTAAAAACCAGTAAGCATTTCTAAATTTTAAAAACTAAACGGTCTGCTGACTGTTGTTTTCTTTTCTGCTGAATGCTTTATAACCATATATAAAAGGCTAAAAAGTAAAAGGAAAATAAAATTATACTTACCTCATAGTAGTACTGAAATGCTTGGGATTTATCTCCTTCACTATCATATAATTCTCCTAGTTTAGACAGAGCTCTAGAATCAGTTGGAACAACACTGATCAGTTGCATTAACCATTCAATAGCTTGATTGGGATCTTCCATTAATTCATATCTTGGAAAGTTTTAGTTAAGGATAACACAATTTTTCTAAATTCATTAATAAATAAACAAACCTAAATACAACATTACAATGAAAATATTTCTTAGCCTATAGTAATGTGCTATTGAAAACTGTTTATTCTGAATTTCTTCAGGGATGGTGATGAAAATGGGGCACTGTAAATAACACTCATGCTCCATATATACCTTGCTTTTCCTTTTGCTTCATTAGTGACCACTAAGATCAACTCCCAAATTTCTAGTAGAATTAACAGTTTGCTCTTTTATTCAAAGCACTGTCCAAAATTTGTCCTTAATAGAAATGCCTGAAAGTTGTGTTCAATTATTCTACTTCTCTTAATATGTCGAACATGTTAAGGGAAGAGTTTCCATGTATTTTCCTTTGAGTTTTCCCCAATTAGATTAAAAGCCCAAAATAGGGTATTCTTTTTTTGTAGCAAGTGCCTAGTAAGTCCTTTGTATACACTTAAATAATTTATTCACAGCAATACTTATTGACTACTATTTATTTTTACATTAAATGTCTCAATGAAATGAACATATTCCAATCTAAAGTTTTATTGAGAAAGAAGCTTCTGTTTTTAAGGATGACAAATGTGATACCATAAAAGAAATATAAAAATAAGAAAATGATTGAAACATCCTTAAAATGATCAATTGCTTAACTGAATCCAAGCTGGTCAGAAACTGGGAAGTATCAGATCATGACAGTGGCAATTTCAGACAGATTAAGTGGACAAAACAAAGAGGCTAAAAGGAATAAGCATGAAATCCTCTGCTCTAAAAATAGCTTCTTTATTAAAAAATGTTTTATGCTCTCTAACAAAAGTAGAGTACATAGTACTTAAAATTATTAATGGTATACCTCATAACATACTTTTCCCTAACATCTGTATAAAAGTTGTATCAAGAGGGGTGCCTGGGTGGTTCGGTCAGTTGAGTGTATCTGACTTTAACTCCAGTCATGATCTCACCATTTGTGAGTTCAAGCCCCACATCGGGCTTGCTTCTGTCAGCGTGTGGCCTGCTTTGAATCTTCTGTCCCCATCTCTCTCTTCCCCTTCCCTGCTCATGCTCTCTCTCTCTCAAAAAATAAATAAACACTTAAAAAAAAGAAACAAACTTGTATCAAGATAATGGTAACTTAAAAACCTACATAAGATTTTAACTCTTCCCAAATGTTGTTTTGAAAGATTATTTTTAAAATAAGGAGAGAAATTAAAATGTTTTTCAAATAGTTTCAAAGGCATTAAAAACATTAACAAATTTCTGCTCTTCTAACCAAAGGCAGGAGGGAAAAAAGAAAACAAACAAACTAAAGAGAGCCAGGAGTTGTAGAAGAAACTGACAAGGGAGGAATGTTTTCCTTTTCCACATTCCCCAGAGTTCTAAACATAATACTGTGACTGTGGCACAGCACACAGTCAATAAGTGACTACTGAATGAACGGAGTGAGTGAATTCATATAAACTACTGGCTAATTTTGTAGGGTAAAGGCCTTTGGAGAGTTATACTCATTAAGCCTATATGTCAGCTAAAATAATGAAGATAAATTAACCGAACTCAATCAGCAGTACTAATCAGTAACAAATATTTTCCTTTTAAACAGTAAGTTACTGCTTCAAAAATACCCTACAAGACTCAGAGTTAATACAATCTAACCTACAGTCAATGAATAGCTTATGTGTACTAAACATCTGTACTCAATTACTATTTCAATTATTTTCCCCCCAAATTAAGAAATAATAGTGTTAACCTTTTAATGATTTCTTTTATAATGCAAATGATCTTTTAAAACAGGATCAACCAAAAAACACACTCTTAACTATTGACAACAAACTGAGGGTTACCAGAGAGAAGATGGGGGCGGGGAGATGGGTAAAACAGGTGATAGGGATTAGAGTATACTCATCACGATGAGCACTGAGTAATGTATAGAGTTGTTGAATCACTATATTGTACACCTGAAACTAAGATAACACTAAAGTAATTACATTGTATTGTATTATATTATATTATATTATATTATATATAATAGAATTAAAAATTAAAAAGATACACATTTTATAAAAATGTAAAATATTGGAATTAAAATTAAAAAATAAAGCTGTATCACTCAAATAATATTTTTATCACATATTAATGTGATAGGATTTAAAATATTATCCTCATCAATTACCTCATTGGCTAAGGTTATTTAACGACTGGTACTCAATCACCAATTGAGTGAATTAACAACTGTCCTCAAGTTTTTCACATAAGATACACATTTGCTATCTGGTAAAGAACTTGGGCACTGTTTCTTAGGATTGCATGAAGTTTCAGGAAACAGTCCAAAGCTTCATCAAGCCGGTTTAGCCTCTTATAGGTAAGGCCTTAAAAAGAAGAAAAAGAAAAGCTGTAAGCATTATTACTGGTAAGTAATTTTCTCAAAGTCACAGGATAAATTTTTAAATATATGTAAATATTCATCCAGAAGAGAGAGATGATGGGAATTTTTTTCAAAAAGAAAAAAGGCAGGGGAGGGGCTTTTCCACTATTGTTGGGCAGATACCAAAACATGCTAGAGCACTATCGTGATTTTAAAGTGCGGCAGGGAAACAGGAGTAGACAGACTAGCAGCATGCACAGTTCAGAAACTGACTCAGTTACAGAATTAATGGGGATTGAAACTTAACGGGGACTAAGGGACTAGTAAGAAATGGAGCCAGGACAACAGACTACACGTGAATTAAAACATGTAGATTCCTATTTTGAATGTATTCCTGTTTTGAATACACCCAAAACTTACTTTAAAACTAAATAGAAGAAAAAAAAAATGGTTAGAGAGGGAGGGAGCCAAAACATAAGAGACTCCTAAAAGCTGAGAACAAACTGAGGGTTGATGGGGGGTGGGTGATGGGCATGGAGGAGGGCACCTGTTGGGATGAGCATTGGGTGTTGTACGGAAACCAATTTGACAATAAATTTATAATAAAAAAAAAAAAACTAAATAGAAAAAAACAAAGATGTAAACGTATGAAAAGAAAATATAGGAAAATGATTTTATAATCTTGGGGTAGGGAAGGGCTTTGTAAAGCAATAAATAAATGAAGCCACAAACTTTCCAAAAGCCAAATTTGACTCTATAAAATTAGAAAACCTGTTTGACAAAACAAATGACCAATTAAAAGCTAAGCAACAGACTAGGAAAAGTACTTAAAACTTATAAAGAGAATAAATAAATAAATATCTAGGCAAGAAATCTCCTGCATTAAGGCCTCTGCTCTTCACTTCCCTCTGCTCTTTCCCCGATTCCCGAACGGTCCCACCCTCCCTTGCTCCAACATGACTTTAAACTCTCCTTGACTCCATCTAAAATGGCTAATTCCTCCCAACCCAGCCAGGTCTTCCTTTTGCATCTGGCAGGAGATTAAAGACTCCTCTCTGGGAGGAAGGATCCAATTGGATCAATTGACTAGCGGGCAGTTCCCCAACTACGCAGATCAGGCAGATGGCCCCGTGGCAGCGTGCCAGCACATCAGTCTCCCTTGTGACCTCAGAGATCCCGCTCAGCTTTAGCTGCAAACTCCTAAATGTGAGAAGACAGGCCAGGTTCATCAGACATCTGAGGAAAGTTTACGACACGAAACATAGAAGGTAAAACAAACAAGCAAGCCAGAAACAGAAAAACACAGCTATGCAGGGAGAAGAAAATCTCAAAAGAAACTTCATTAATAACCCAAGAGATAAGAAGCAGTATTGTATCAACATGTGTTTGTCGCACTGCAAACTCAAGAACAGGAAGGAATGACACCCATTTCAGGGGACCCTGAAAGGCAAGGAAGGGAATAAGATGTGCCTTCAGGTCTTAAAACGTTTCGTTCGCTAAAAACCGAACCTGATGTAAATATGACAAAATGTTGAAGTGTGTTAAATATAGTTGGTAAGGGACATGGGTATTTTTCTGTCCAATTTTTATGTTTGAAACTGCTCATAAAGAAAATGTGTTTGTTTGTTTGTTTTCCCACCTATCAGTTTGGCAAAAGCTGAATATTCAGTATTCGTAGGAATTTGGGAAGTCAGTCTCCTCCACTAGTGAACTGGAGCTCTGTAAGTCAATTTAAAATAAGAAAAGAACGAAAAAATTGTAAAGGAGAAAAACAAAGCAATTCTGCCTATTTTACTTACCAATATTATAAAGTGCTTCAGTACAAGAAGAATCATTTCTTAGAGCCTCTTTATAGAATTCAGCTGCCTTCTCGTAATCACCGTTTGCAAAAACTGTATTCCCTTTGTTAGTCAGAGCTGAGGGATTATATCTGTCAGAGTTCACAGCTAAATCTGCATAGCTACTGGCTTGTGCAAATTCATTTTCCTAAACAAAGTACAAAACACACACAAATTATTCGGGGTTCGTCAAATATCTCTACTGACTGTTCTGGGCTACAGACATGATAAACAGATTTTCTGAGATTACAAATATGATAAACAGAAATATTTTATATATCTTGATCTTGATAGACTTATTCTACAAGATTTTTAATCATCGTGTTCTTTCAACTACCCAAGTTTCTGATGACTGGCTCCACAGTCTCGTGGTTTGAATAACAACACTACATGTAAGTGGCTCCATTTTATTAATGGTTTTTTTGTCTATTTGTTTTTAGCTTTAGAGAGAGAGTGAGTACAGGATGAGGAGCGGGCAGGAGGCAGAGCATCTTAAGCAGGCTCCACCCTCAGGGCAGAGCCCAATGCGGGCTCGATTCCACCACTCCGGGATCATGACCTGAATCAAAATCAAGAGTCAGGCGGTCAACAGACTGGGCCACCCGGCCGCCCCTAAGTGGCTCCATTCTGAACACCCGGATTTCACGTCACAGCTGCAGTACACCTGAAGCCCTGAGCTGGCTACAAAGGCACCACTAGCTTTCCCGTCCTTCCACCCAATTGGTCGCGTCACCTACTAGGTCTGGCGTTTCTAGCAAGTCTCTGGTTCTGTCTCTTCCGCCAAAGGACCTTAACATCACTCGCTTAAGCGACATAGACCTCTCAACCCTTAAATAGTGAAGCATCTGTGCCGGCTTGCTTAAGCCAGGAACCAGATTTCCCAGAATCCCCTTCCCTGCATGGTTCTTGTCCACAGTCGGCTGAAAGGAACTTGTAGCACATGCGGGACGCAGACACGAAGCAGCAGCTTTTGCTCTCTGAAGGTCTTTTTCTGGTCATCAGTTGCAGGACTGATGCAGAAACGCCTGTGGGTTCCAGCCTGTCCTCACTCATTTTGACTCCACATCCGCTTCTGCCTCCCAACCGTGCTGTCCCTGCTGAGCACAGTGACCCCGATCCCCGCTGGGGCTTGGCTCCGGACCCACGGAGGAGGCAGTTGTGCAGAAGCAACTGCTTCCCAAAGGTCTCTCCAAGAACTCCCCCTTCATGTGGCTGCTGGACACGCTGGGCCACTCACACACTGACTGCTGATCCCTTCTCAGGCCCCTGACCCCCCTTCTGCACCTTCACCCACAGCTCCCCCACCACTGGGTAAATTCTAGCTCCCACATCCCTTCTCCCATGATACTCACAGTGACTGCTTCCCCGAATGAACTTTCAAAACACTGAGATACAATTCACAGGTCAGATAAATGTACATTTTTGAGGCATTTACACATTCAAAAAATTGTACCACCATCACCAACATCCATTTCTACAACATTTTTATCACCCCCCCCCCCAAAATATCCTGTACCCATTAGCAGTCACTCCCCATTCTCCCACCTGCTCTGGCCCCTGACAGCCACAAATCTGGTTTCCACCTCCATGGATTTGTTTATTCTGGACATTTCATAATAAACACAACCGTATAACATGCGGCTTTTTTGTTTGGCTTCTTTGCTTAGCAGAATGTTTTCAAGGTTCATCCATGTTGTACTATGCATCGGTATTTCATTCCTGTTCATCGCTGAATAATATCCCATTGTATGGATAGGCCACATTTTGTTTATCCATTCACTGTTGATGGACACCTGGATTGTGCCCTCCCACTTTCGTTTATTATGAATAATGCTGTTATGAATATTCATGTATTTGTGTGGACTCTGAACTTTGATATAAAAATTGATACTTAGGGGCGCCTGGGTGGCTCAGTCAGTTAAGCGTCCGACTTCGGCTCAGGTCACGATCTCGCGGTATGTGAGTGTGAGCCCCGCATCGGGCTCTGTGCTGACGGCTCAGAGCCTGGAGCCCGTTTCAGATTCTGTGTCTCCCTCTCTCTCTGACCCTCCCCCGTTCATGCTCTGTCTCTCTCTGTCTCAAAAATAAATAAATGTTAAAAAAAAAAAATTGATACTTAAAAGTGGGGTGCTACTGTCATAAAAAACTCAAAACATAAAAACCTTGTCTTTTGGACTAGGCAGCAGGCAAAATCTGGAAAGCACTAGAGCCATAGTAGTGGAGGATGGAGAAGGAGTAAGGCATTGTTATCAGAGGCTAGATAAAGGGCAAGTCATGTTTTGCAGTCATAAAACTGGGAAAACTGCCATCTACACTGACTTGGAAGACAGAACGTGTACTTAGTAAATATGTGCGTGCGGCCAAGGAGATTTCTGAGCAGGAGGTTAAAAGTGCCAATTAATTTACTTTAATTGGGTCTGATAAGGTACAGTGAGAGAGGAGCTTAAGAGAAAACTTCAGATTTTCCAACTAGAGTTTGGCAGAAATATAGAAAAACAAGGACGTGTTGGGCCAGAAAATAAAATTATTTCATGTCTCTAGTTTCTCTGGGCAGCAAGTCTCAGAGTAAGAACTGGTTGCAGGGCAGAGATCAGATCAAGGGTGTGGCTGTAATGCCCTTTGGAAACATCTCAGGAAGATTTAAGGTAGTGCCTGGCAAAGGAGGCACTCCTCTTTAAGGTAGAAAAAAGCTTCCAAATATCTTTGGGGCTCTGTGCCACAGCAGCCTCATGCACCTAAGTGGAAAGGGGTCTGTCTGCCTTGAAAACCACTGTGGATGTAGCTCTTGGGGCATGTGGGCACCCCAAATGAGATTTATAGGAAACCTGCCAAGTCTTTAAGGGAGTTGTACCAGTTTAAGCATTGCCAGCTTGGATTAAAGGGACAGACCGTCCAAAATGAAAGACAGCCTCCGGGTCCCCAATTTTTCTGGGCAGAAAGCAGGCTAAGAAAGTTAATCAGCTGCAAATACAGGTTATTTTTTCTGTAAAAGGAAGTGTTCCCAGAATGCAGAGCCAAAAGCCACAAGAGACCAAAGGATTAGGGCACCACTCCCAGGGATCAGAGCTGAGCCCTACCTAAGGAACGTCCCCTTCCTCACTTTCGGGGGCGTGGACCACATGTGCTTAGCTAGATGTCTGACCCACTAAGGACTAATGGGTGTGAGGTGCCTCCATCTCACCCCTTTGGAACAAGAGTATCTATTACAGTGACCCTACTCTTATCTCATCGGAGGATGTGAAGTGTATGGGAGACACGGTGTGTTTTCCTGTTCGCAGACCTTTGGGTCAAGAGGACCTGCACCTGAGAAAGCCCACCTCTATCTAGACCCCAAGCAGACGATGGCTCTTGGGCCTGATGCTGTGACAGGTGAGACTATGAGAGTCCCTGGAGGGCTGAGTACATTTTGCATATGGAAAGGATACCCTGAATGCAGGCAGTGACAGATCATTAAAATAGTGGCCCCAAAGGATCACACCTCCCAGTATTCAGGCCCTTGAATGGTTCTCTCCCGTGTTGGTTTTGCCCAGTAAGATAACAACAAATTCAACGCACACAGGAGCCTGGTAACCACCTGAGTGCACTGGGGTCTCCTCTCGTGGACCCTGCCCCACGTAAGAAGGCTGGGCTCTCCCCTGCTGGAGGAGGAGGTGGAGGAACGAGATGCTGGTCAACGGCTCAGCTAAGTCTCACATGTGAGGGAAGCATTTGGACCATGCTGCCTCAGTCAAACTTCAGATGATGGCAGCAGGATGTGTGACCCCGGGCCAGATCAGCAGAAGGACCACCCAAGTGAGCCCAGCCTGTTCAGGTAGAATGTGAGGAAATACACAGTTATTTTAGCCACTACATTTTGGGGCAGCTTATTCCAGAGCAACAGAAACTGATACAACCACATACTAGGTACCAATAATATATGTTCAATATATATCATATACCAGGCCCATTACGTTGCCTCAAAATAACCATTTTCCCAAGAACTACGTGCAACAAACTATTGATCAGATACTCTGATAGCTCTGCTCAGTCGCCTAAATCTAGCTATTTTTCTTTCTTTTTAAAAAATCTTCTTGGTCTCCTCCCACACATTCATCAAACTTGGTCAAGATCTGGTCGCTAATTAAACCATTTGCACGAAATTTACAAGTGATCTTCTAAATTCCAATGTAATGACTGTAATGGAGACCATGCTTCAGCCCCCAGACCTGTCCTTCAGAAGTGCTGGGAATGCTGCTGGCCACGGCCTCAGCTGTCAGCCCACTCTGTGAATTACTCCAGCCCCATGAGAAAGAGGTGCCTTGCCCAAAGCTGCACCCCCTTCCTGGTGAGCAGGCTGACTCCAGTGACTGGGTGATGCGGAGGCACAAAGGCCCCGGCCCCCTCACCGCAGTGGGGGACAGGGCTGCACAGCCATCCCAAGTCAGGGGGTCCCGCAGAGTTGGCTAAGGACTGTGCTGACTGCATCACAGCCCAATCTCCCCCTCCTCCACTCTGTGACGCTTCCAACCCTTCTCACTGACGTACTGATCCAAAGAGATCTGCCCCGGAAACTGCATCCTGGCTAATGTCCAGCTCGGAGTTTGCTGTCTCACCAGCAAAAGTGCCTCTCCTAGCCTTCGTTCTCATGGACTACCTCTCTGATTTCAATGTCATATACTTCCTCTTTGTGCCTTCCTTTTTTCCTTTACTTCAAAGGCATCATACCTTTCCCATCTTCTTGATCTGATTCTTATTTTTGCCTCTTTAATGTACGTGAATCCCAAAATCAGTTCTCAGTTCTGTGCTACACTCTCGCCCCTGGAGATACCCTCCATCATCTTAGTTCAGGCTGCTATAGCAAATACCACAGACTGGCTTAAACAGCAAGCGTTTATTTCTCATAGTTCTGGAGGCTGGGAGATCCCAGATCAAGATGCTGGCCAATGTGGTGTCTGCTGAGAGCCACTTCTTGGTTTGCAGGAGGACACCTTGCTGTGTCCTCAGGGGGAGAGGGCTCTGGTTCCTTCTCTTCTAATAAGGGCGCTAATCCCATCAGGGGACCTGCTCTCATGACTTCATCTAACCCTAAGTATCTCTCCAAGTCCCTCCAAATACAGTCACATTTGGGCTTCAACATATAAATTTGGTTGGGGGAGGAGGACACACACGATCAGCCCATAGCATCTATTATCAAAGCTCTGACCTCTACGCAGACAATTATCAAATCATCTCTATCCCTGATTTCCCATCTGAGATCAGTTCCACATGCTTGTTGGCCATTACTATTTAAATATATCACCACTGTAGGGGCTCCTGGGTGGTTCAGTCGGTTGAGCCTCCAACTTCGGCTCAAGTCATGATCTCACGGTTCATGAGTTCAAGCCCCGCGTCGGGCTCTGTGCTGACAGCTCGGAGCCTGGAGCCTGCTTCGGATTCTGTGTCTCCCTCCCCCACTCACACTCCATCTCTCTCTCTCTCTCTCTCCCTCTCTCTCTCTCTCTCTCAAGAATAAACATAAAAATTTTTTAAATAAATATATATATACATATATCACCACTGCTACAAAAAATCTTAAAAACATATTAGAAAAAAACTCAGCATCTTTCTCCCTAATCTGCAGCCTCCTCTCAACCTGCACCTGGCACCACTCTCTTGCCAGTAGGCTTAAAATACTGCTGTCATTCCTCACCAGTGGTCTTGATCTCTTTTCCATCACAACAGAGTAGGGGTAAAATTTCCACCATTAACAGTAGTTCAGCACGGCAGTGATTCTCAGTGGCGCACCGACCAGAAGTTCCAAGACGAACTGAGAACGTGGTTTAACTAAATATAGTGATCCTTATGTTCACATCCTCTCCCACCTTTCCTGTCTCTGTGCTTTTGTTCATCCCTTTAGTCTCCCCAAAATTAAAATGTTTTGTGCCTTCTCTGAATTTCTGAAACACTTATTATCTCTACTTTCAACCAACCTTCCTTTCTTCCATCTGAGTCCACCCGCATGCCTCCTTTGTTCCAAATTAAGAAGCTCCCTTTTAGTGAGCTTTTAGACTTTTGGTATTCCCCACGATTGGGATCCGGCCGATGCTCAAAGTAGGCTTCTTATAGATGACACCGTACCTTACGTAAATCATGTAACCTGAGCCATCACTTTCTTTACATGGTGCTGAAACCGATCTCTAGCCCACCTCGCAGATCCGCACTGTGTAATTTTCTGAGTGATGTTTACCCACCATAATTTTTCCCCTTCCCTTCTTCTTCTGAGATGGTCCTCTCACTCATATCCATAAACTCAACCCCTGGCCCAGAACTTGTCATGATCAGACCTCTAGGCACCCCATTCTACTAACATTCTCTACCAGTCTTCTTTGGAGCTTCTCTCTAGCCATGCTCTTCGGGGAGAAATTTAGCAACATAAAAACACCACATCATCCACTCTTAGTTGTAAAAGCACCGGAACTTACCAAATAATACAGAAATGAGAGGTTGGTTGCAGCTGCACTTTTCACTCTACTGTCCTTTTTTTCAAACATTTTTAAGGTCTCCACAGCCTAGAAATGAAATATCTGGACGTTACGATCATTGTAATAGGACGGTATCCGGGCTTAAGGCTGCTGTAAAGACCATTGTGTCTTGAGTGTCACACCAGGGGAGGACACAAAGGGAAGGGACTGATATGGTCAAGAAAACAGACGACAGAATGAGAATTTCATCTGAGAATCGGCATTTATAAAAAAGGACACAGCAAAACTAAAAGTGCAATAACTGAAATGAAGAACTTAACTGAGAGGTTTCACAGTAGGGTAGGTACAGCCAGAGAGTAGTAAATATTGCGCCTTGTGAGTCTTATGACACGGTTTAGTGTCTATCCTGCATAATGGGGTGTAAGTGAGGTTTTTACCTAAAGGACACAATCAAATTTACTCTTTGCAAATCAGAATTTCTGCTTTTGGCTATCAGAGATCAGCCTACAGAAGACCATTCTACAGAGAACAATTAGAAAATTTATATTAAAATACTAAAAATATCTTTGGAAGGCACTACGGCACTACTGAGACAACCAGGATCTGAAGGTCAAGATCCCAGAAAATGTTCAGACTAAATAAGCAAAGGAAAAGAAGAGATGAAAAAAGGTCTCAGATGAAAAAAAGAGACATATGGGAACATAGCAAAAAGGTCTAAGACAAACATAACTGGAACTCCAGAAAGGAAAGAAAGACTAATGGTCGAGAATTTTTCCAAAACTGATGACAGAAACTAATTCTGGGACTACGACAAAAAATTATCTCAAGTAGTTCCAAATATAATTATACTTTCAAGCCATGAGAAATGAAAGTACATTTTTAACCACTTGACAGGTCTGAGACCATCCTAACCAAACAGGATATTTGGAATGGTCAGACACCTTACATGAGAAGTGAGTACTCAATCTAGAAATGCCTGAGAAATAACAGGAAAAAAAGCAGGTAAAGGCAATGGGTTTTCCTTCCTTCCTTCAAGATACATATACTGAACAGAAAATGCATGGCTTTGGGCACTTTCTGCTCTTGGAGAGAGTGGAGTCCAACCAAAAACGCTGCTTTAGTTTTTACGATGCTCACAAGCTGCTGCTGGTGAAAATATCTTGACAAATCTGTGTGCTGTGAAAGTGTCTGACCCCAAACGAAGCCTCGAGTATAGCACCATTTAGTGTGCTGACTCAATTTTTTTAAGGATACATTCTACATATGTAGGTTCCAATAGAAGTAATTATTCTTTTCAAGTTTTTTTGTTTGTTTGTTTTCTGAGAGAGAGAGTGCACGCGCAGGGGAGGGGCAGACGAAAGGGGAGAGGGAGAGCGAGAATCGCAAGCAGGCTCCATGCCCAGAGCAGAGCCCAATGCAGGGCTCAACCCCATGACCATGATATCATGATCTGAGCCAAAATCAAGAATCACATGCTCAACCGACTGAGTCACCCAGGTGCCCCTCTTTTCAAAGGTTTTTGATTAAAGAAAATCACTGAAGTTTCTAGGCTAGTAGTTCATAATTCCACAAAGAAGAAAAAAGACCCCAACATCATATGCTCACTTTTGAGATTCTCTTTCTCACTTACTTTCTTGGAAGGATCTTCTGCAGAACTGCCAAGAAGTTCCTAAAACGCACTTCAGAAATTACTGCTACTTATGTTGTTCATCCTATAGGAGTTATCTCATTGACTCTTTATACAACGTCCATGGCTATTAATGTAAAAGTCACTGCTGTTTTGAATCTCTAAGTTTTATAAGATACATTTCACTTTGAGTAAGAATTCTGAGGTTTTAAACTTTAGTTTTAGATTGTGTCAAAATAAATGTATGTGTTAATTTAAAATATAAGGCACATGAGTAGGTGTAACTCATGTATCCATTAAATTCTCAAAAGTAAAGTGTAGAGAGAAAATAATCAGTTTTCTGATATTTATGAAATCTGTAAGTAGATTATCAAAAGCAAGCTAACAACAACAATTAAAAAAAATGGAATGGGGCACCTGGGTGGCTCAGTCGGTTGGGCATCCGACTTCGGCTCAGGTCATGATCTCGCGGTCCGTGAGTTCGAGCCTCGCGTCACGCTCCGTGCTGACAGCTCAGAGCCCGGAGCCTGTTTCAGATTCTGTCTCCCTCTCTCTCTGACCCTCCCCCGTTCATGCTGTCTCTCCCTGTCTCAAAAATAAATAAACGTTAAAAAAATTAAAAAAAAAATGGAATGCCATATAGTAGTTTAGCTTACATCATTCCTTTTAGAAACAGCTATTCATACTATTAATAAAGCTATTAATAAAGTGCCTTAGATGTGGCGTCTGGGTGGCTCAGTTGGTTAAGCATCCAGCTCTTGGTTTTGGCTCTGGTCATGATCTTGTGGTTTTGTGAGTTCAAGCCCTGCACTGGGCTCTGCACTCGCAGCGCATAGCCTGCTTGGGATTCTTTCTCTCGTTTTCTCTCTCCCCCTCTCTCCCTCCCCCACTCACACTATCTCTTTATCTCTCCCTTTTCTCTCTCCCTTTTCTCTCCCTCCCCCACTCACACTACCTCTTTCTCTCTTAAAATAAAGAAACTTAAAAAAACGTTTTTTAAGTGTCTTAGATTTAAAAATTTTCATCTTTATTAATTTGCGGCTCACTGTTAACAAGACTTTAAGACTACATATAACACCAAGTTATTCTCCCCACAAAAAGGTTACTATGAATTCAAATAATATGTAAAAAATGATGCAGTGCTACTATTTAAAATAACAGAAATATTTTGAACTTTAAAACATTCATTTAAAAACATCTGAGAGAATAAAAACATTTCATATTTAAAATTTCTAAACTATTCTAAAAATGCTATGTAACTATTCTAATAAAAGGAATATTTTCAAGATTTTTTGCTTTGAAATGGGTGGTTTTCAAAACCGTTCTTTTACACATTCAATGAATGCATAGCCAATATTTGTTTTTAAATTTTTTTTTAAATAGGCTCCACGACCAATGTGGGGCTTGAATTCATGACCCTGAGATCAAAAGCCACATGCTCTACCAACTGAGCCAGCTAGGCAACCCCCAATATTACTGTTTTTAAAAATAAAATATATTATAGGGATGCCTGGGTGGCTCAATCAGTGGAGCGTGTGACTCTTGATCTCGGGGTTGTGAGTTCGAGTCTCATGTTGGGTGTGGAAATTACATAAAAATAAAAATCTTTAAAAATTCAATTAATTAAAATAAAATAACATCGATTCCTTTACCAGTGAAACTGATAAAAGTGTACCAATAAAATTAAATTTAGCTATAAACAGAAAAACAAATTGTTAATTTGGGTTGTGTTTTCTTTTCTCCCCCCCACAAACAATTAGGAAAATAGATATATTTTCATTTTGGCTTTCTTTCCCGACTGATGCCATCTAAGCTACTGGTTTCTGCATTCCACTGCATCTGTCCACACATGATCACGGGCCTTCAGCCCAAACTACTTCATTTCATCTACCTTTGGCTTTTTATGGATTTTTTCTCTATTACAAAGGTGACTACAAAGCAGAACTACCATCACAAAGAACCACACTCTGAGATTTCAGCATCTTTACTTAGCTACAGAAGTATAACCTCATATTAGAAGGTATATATTTTTCTCTTTTACTTGAATCGTAAATAAAGTAGTCCTCGTCAAATGGTCATTATGAGTTATGTCAACCCAATCCCTTTTAACCTAACAGTGTTCCTTTCAACTAAGGTTTATTATACCCACCTCATCATACTTACAATATACAAACAAAAGAAACACAAAGTCAAAGCAGCAATGTTGAAAAGAAAGCAGAAATTACATTTTTAAAACATAAGTAAACTAATTAAAATCTTGAAAATGCAAATGGAACACAAAATATTTTAAAGACTACGGAGGGGGGAGCACCCATTCCATCTTGACCCAAGGCAGCAAGGTAGCAGTGATACCAGCAAGATGTCCTGGAGGACTGTGAAATTGTGCTTAGCAATGGGACCCTTTTATGCCCAAAGCAATGTTCCAGAGTAAACCAAATACACAGGTCACAGGAAAGCTCTCTGGTGAAGACAGGACAATGGAAGCACCATGCTGCTAGTTGGGCTCTTGGCCTTCCCTGCCTCTAAAAAACCTTACAGGTTTAGAGAACAGTTTGAAAACCTCTAGGGGAAAAGTTGTTCCCTGGACTAGAACATGGTTTAGTAATTTAGGAACCATGCGTTACATGAAAAGTATTTACGCTGGGACGAAGAGGACAAACAGGTCAAAATTAAAGTAATACTATATTAATAGAAATTATGTTAACACAAATAAAAATATTACTCAACTTCAGAATAATCACAGATGACAATATTCTAGAAGCAGTTTCCCAATATTATTGCTTTGACCAATTAACATATAAAACGTCTAAAACTTTAAAAAACTTACTTGGTTAAAGTCCTTTTGTCTCAAGTACGTAATTGCTTTGTTTATTTCCAGATCATTTGCTAGCTCTACATACTGAGAGGCTTTCACAACTTCAACACACCTATGATGTAAAGCATAAAAAAAAGTTACTTTGTTTTGGCATTTTTATGTTGCTGGCAGCTTCCTTAAAACTGACTTTTCAAAAAAATTTTAAAGTGTCCCTAGCACTATCTAAGGCTAAGCACTTGATTTCTTCCGATGCAGGCAGTAAGTTACTAAATTCTTCAGTTCTAAACTGATTTTTTTTTTCACTCAACTACTGATTTTTTTACCCAACTTTTCATTAGCTTGTTGTCACTTCTAATTATTTATGGTATTTTAAATGATTTATATCCATAGTCTCATTTTTAACTTAACTACTAAAACAATTTTAATTTGTAACAGGTAAAAGTATTTCTATGTATTTTTTCATCTTAAATGCTCCAATGGTGAGAAAAATTCTATAGAATTTGTAGAGTATGTTTAAGTTTTGTGTCCAAACTTGACGATTATAGATCTGTTCCCCAAAGGACACAGAACGCTTGTTTTTAACTATATACCAGGCACTGCATTAATTCCTTCATAAGCATTATCACACTTAATAGTTTTTTTTTAATGCTTAGTTTTCTAGAGAGAGCGAGAGAGAGAGAGAGAGAGCGCACACATGCACGTGAGCAGGGGAGGGGCAGAGAGAGAGGGAGAGAGAGTCCCAAGCAGGCTCTGCGCTGTCAGCGTAGAGCCTGACGCAGGGCTCGACCCCATGAACCTCGAGATCATGACCTGAGCCGAAATCAAGAGCCAGATGCTTAACCAACTGAGCCACCCAGGCGCTCCAGCATTATCACATTTAATCCCCACAACAACTCTGAAAGACAGGCATGCTCTCTGTTTTACAGATAGGAAAACGGAAGATCTGAGATCACACAGCTAGCAAACTGTCAAGTGAAAATTTGAAACCCAATTTTTATTGACAGCAAAACCCACTTCACCAAGACTTTCTTTCAAATTGAGGTCAACTGAAATCAGTTTAGTGGATCATGACGTTTATTTAAAAAAAGAGAAGAAGAAAATACTAAAGGGCAATACACATAGTAAGGGCAACGATTGTTTCATGCAACATGTTTCTGTAAACTATGTAAAATAAATGTCTGAGGTTCTGGTTCAAAAATGTTTCAAAGCCACTGGCCTGGACAAATAATTTGAAAACATTAAAGCAAAAGATCTCTTTCTTCAGGTAGAATCTTTCATTTTATCTTTGACTTATAAAAGAGCACTTCTGCTTGCAGTGGAGAGAGAGGACTTGAAGCCCTGCCTGCCCGGCCCCCCTTTGAATGGCCCTCTGTCCCCAGCCCCACCCCCAACAAAGGAGCCTGGAGACATGGCTAATGAGGGTGTGAGGGTTCCAAGCTAATAATCTGGAAACCACTGACACTTGTTGAATGTCTACTAGATGTCAGACATTATATACCAAATATACAGGGGCTAAAAAAGGATAAACAAAATATGGTTCATGCCCTTACAGGGGATGCAGACCAGTAAATTAAGTTCGTGTAAGAACTATTACAAAGGAACACAAGAATGCAGTGGCAGAGAATCTAAACCAGACTGGGGAAAGGCATTCTAGAGATATCTATACTCAGTTTGAAACTCAACTTTGTATTGCTTACAAGACACACACCTTAAATTAAGAACACAGAATCATCAAAAGTAAAGTGAAAATAAAAATACCACTTGGGAATGCAAGCTGGTGCAGCCACTCTGGAAAACAGGATGGAGGTTCCTCAAAAAACTAAAAATGGAGTTACCCTACGACCCAGCAACTGCACTACTAGGCATTTATCCAAGGGATACAGGTGTGCTCTTTCGAAGGGACACATGCACCCCATGTTTATAGCAGCACTATCGACAATAGCCAAAGTGTGGAAAGAGCCCAAATGTCCATCAAGAGATGAATCGATAAAGGAGATGTGGTATCTATATACAATGGAGTATTACTCGGCAATCAAAAAGAATGAAATCTTGCCATTTGCAACTACATGGATGGAACTGGAGGGTATTATGCTAAGTGAAATTAGTCAGAGAAAGACAAAAATCATAGGACTTCACTCATATGAGGACTTTAAGAGACAAAACAGATGAACATAAGGGAAGGGAAACAAAAGTAATATAAAAACAAGGAGGGGGACAAAACAGAAGAGACTCATAAATATGGAGAACAAACTGAGGGTTACTGGAGGGGTTGTAGGAGGGGGATGGGCTAAATGGGTAAGGGGCACTAAGGAATCTACTCCTGAAATCATTGTTGCACTATATGCTAACTAATTTGGATGTAAATTTTAAAAAATTTAAAAAAACAGAAAAAGAAATCCTCTTTGCGGCTTCCTAGGAGAAACAATGAAGATACCTTTGTTGAGACCCTTGGGAATGCTGGTGGAGGGGATTTCAGGATACTAGCAGATGCCTAGGGAGACAGAAATTCCTTCCAGAGATAGGAGAGAATTATGTCATGGAAGATGAGTTTGACCTTGGGATTTCAGCTTGGATAGAAAAAGAGCTTTTTTGAGAATAAACTCTGGGAGGGGGGAGGTTTCTGAATGCCCTCCAGGGCAGCTCTTGAGAACTTGTTCTAAATGTCCTGTAGAGAAGTTTCTAAAGCTAAAAGAGTATGGCTAACTCATCAGAGCCCCAAATAGCTGTATTCATCATGTAAAGTCAATTCAAGATCTTCAAGATTCAAGAGAAGTAAAGACAAAACAAAACAACTCTTTGGACTTAAAAGACACAAAGCTCAACACGTTAGGAAAACTCTCAAAAAAAAATGAAGTTCTGATAATAAAGTTATGAATGACTCTGAAAACAAAAAAAAAAAAAAAAAAAAAACCAGCACTGATCAATCTACCAGGGATATGCCTCTAAATCTTCATGCAACCAATAACATAATTTCAAAATAATATAAAGCAAAGTTAATAATCTAAAAGAAGAAATGTAGAAATCTACAACTGCAGTAAAAAACTTTTAACAGACCCCTCTCAATAGCTAAAAGAATAACCAAACAAAAATCAATAAGAATAAAATGACAAATTCCTCAAAAATGCACCTGATCCAAAGTGACACAAGAAAGTCAAAATAATCTTATAATTATTAAAAAAGTAGAATCTGTTTAATAAAACCCTCCCTATAAAGACAACTTTGAATGCAGACAGCTTTGCTAGTAAATTCCTCTATTTTTTTAATAAAGAAATAATACCAATCTCATAAACTGTTCCGGGGGGGGAACCACATCCAAACTTGTGATATAAAGTCATCTTACCCTTGTTAACAAAGTCAAAATCATTATTTTTTAAAATGTTTTATTTATTTTTGAGAAAGAGAGTGAGCGGGGGAGAGGCAGAGAGAAAGAGAGCAAGACAGAGAATCTGAAGCAGCCTCCATGCTATCAGCACAGAGCCCGATGCAGGGCTCAAACTTACGAGTTGTGAGACAGATCATGACCTGAGCTGAAGTCGGACGCGTAACTGACTGAGCCACCCAGGTACCCCCAGAGACATTATTTTTAAAAATACAAACCTCATCCTTCTCATTAATATGGATGGGAAAATGCTTAGGTACTGATTAGCAAATCAAATCCAGTGATATTTTAAAAGGATATTTTAAAAGGATATTTTAAAAGGATATTTTTAAAAGGATATTTAAAAGGATATTTTAAATCAACTGGAGTTAAATTGATAAGAATTGATAAAAATTCTTAGCCTGACCAGAAACAAAAGTAAAAATTCCTTAATTTGATAGAGTATTTACAAGAATCCAATAGCAAACATCATACATAATGGCAGGTTGTGAAAAGTTTTAACCCTGTGAATTCAGGAAAAAACAAAAATGCCTACTATATCACCACTTCTATTCAGCACTGAACTGGACATCACAGCCAGTGTAATGAAGCAAGAAAACAAACAGAAAGAAGCATAAAGATTGACTAGAAAGAAAGAAAAGTGCCATTATCTGCAGATAGAATAAATGTGTATTTAGATAACCCAAAAGAATCTAGAGATGACTATCTGAAAAAGTAAATTTATTAATAAGGTCAGTGGATAAATATCACTAAAATTCAACTGTATATCTACATACAAGAAATGCACAAGTAGAAAACAAAATTTTAAAACTATGCTGTATGCCATCAGAAACATCAAACGTGTAGGAATAAATGTAACAGAAGACATGCAGATCTCTAGACTTAAAACTAAAAAGTATTTCAAAGAAATTACAAAGACCTAAATGGAGGAATGTATTGTACTTACGGATTTGAAAAGTAAACATCTTAAAGATGTCAGTTCTCTCCAGCCTGATCATTGGATTTCAATAAAATCCCAATTATTTCCCCAGTAGGTCAAGAGAAGTGACAGACAAGCTGCAGACTAAAAGAAATCATTTGAAAAACACTGTCCAGACCTTCGCTAAGCTACTGTGCCGTACTGCTACCTTGGCGTCCATCTTGTTTGGCCACGTGGCCTGTTGGGACCAAAAACTAACACTAGCCTCTAACACAAGTACGTGTCCCAGGCAGCAATCTGTAGAGCACCAAGCAAATCTAAGTTCCTGATAGGACTTCCCCAAAAGTCCTTGTGATAAACAGTCTCCCCCACCTCCCAAGGCCTTCCCCTTATGCACCCCCTACACAGACCCTCATGGAGCTTCCTGACGCCCCTACTCTTTGGTTTGAATGGACCCATCTGGCCTTATGCCATGAGCCCCAGAACACTCCACCCACAGATGCTAGTAAGGCATGTGCCCCAGGTCCTGCCTCTCTCTGCCTGTATCTGCCTTGACTTCCCTGGGTGGCACTGCCAGGTATGCTGTGTACTTCCTCTAGGGTCTATAACAAACTTACCTCAGTTTCTCATGGCCGAGAATAATATTCCATTGTATGGTTATACCAGTACACAGCAATGAAAATGAACAAACCAGAGCTACATGCAACAACATTGCCAACTGCTATAGAGTAAAAGACACCAGACACAAAACAACAGGCATGGTACGAGTCCACCTATATAATGTTTAAAAGAATGCAAAACTAAATTATAGTGTTTAGGAATGCCTGGTTGTGTGGTTAAAGTATGTAGAAACGCTAGGAAGTGATTTACCATTTCTCTGGAGACACCTGTCACCCTTCAGAGTGGGAGGGGCAGGGTCTGGGATAGGCTCAGCAGAGCTTCTAAGGTGCTATGTTCTCTTCTTTAAATTTTTTTTTAACGTTTTTTTTTTATTATTTATTTTTGAGACAGAGAGAGACAGAGCATGAACGGGGGAGGGGCAGAGAGAGAGGGAGACACAGAATTGGAAGCAGGCTCCAGGCTCTGAGCCATCAGCCCAGAGCCCGACGCGGGACTCGAACTCACGGACCGCGAGATCGTGACCTGAGCTGAAGTCGGCCGCTTAACCGACTGAGCCACCCAGGCGCCCCTGGGTGTTCTCTTCTTTAAATGTTATTTATCTAAGCTATGTAATGACATAGGTGTTTGCTGTGTGATAAATCACTGAGCTGATGTTATTATTTTGTACAATTTTTATGTGCTTTACATTACACCACAAGGTTAAAAATAATTTTAACCCTATATTAAATGAATTAACAAAATATAGTAAGAATGGCAGAATGATATATAATTGAAAAATCCAAATAATGTCAAGACTGAATTTTCCTTTTTTATTTAAATTTTTAAAAATTAAAAAAAATTATATATATATATATAGATTCCTCAAGTGGGAGAGGGACAGAGGGAGAAAGAATTTTTAAAATTTTATTTAAATCCAAGTTAGTTAACATATAGTGTAATAATGGTTTCAGGAGTAGAATTTAGTGATTCATCACTTACATATAACACCCACTGCTCACCACAAGTGCCCTTCTTAGTGCCCATCACTCATTTAGCCCATCTGCCCACCAAACACCCCTCCAGCAACCCTCAGTTTGTTCTCTGAATTTAAGACTCTCCTATGGTTTGCCTGTTTTTAACTTATTTTTTCCTTCCCTACCCCTAGTTCATCTGTTTTGTTTCTTAAATTCCACATGAGTGAAATCATATATTATCTTTCTCTAACTTATTCAACTTAGCATAATACACTCTACTTCCAACCATGTTGTTGCAAATAATAAGATTTCATTCTTTTTGATTGCTGAGTAATATTCCATTGCGGGGGTGGGGGGTGGTGTGTGTGTGTGTGTGTGTGTGTGTGTGTGTGTGTATCATTTCTGTATCCATTCATCAGTCGATGGACATTTGGGCTCTCCACAGGTTGGCTATTATTGATAGTACTGCCATAAACATTGGGGTCCATATGCCCCTTCCAATCAGCATTTTTGTATCCTTTAGATAAACACTACAATGTGCAATTGCTGGGTCATAAGCTAGCTCTATTTTTAACTGTTTTGAGGAACCTTCATATTGTTTTCCAGAATGGCTGCACCAGTTTGCATTCCCACCAGCTGTGCAAAAGTGTTCCCCTTTCTCTGCATCCTCGCTAACATCTGTTGTTTCCCGAGTTGTTAATTTTAGCCATTGTGACAGGTGTGAGGTGGTATCTCATTGCAGTTTTTTTTTTTAAATTTGTATTTACCTGATGATGAATGATGTTGAGCATCTTTTCATGTACCTGTTAGCCATCTGGATGTGTTCTTTGGAAAAGTGTTCATTCATGTCTTTGGTCCATTTTTCACTGGATTATTTGTTTTTTGGGTTTTGAGTTTGATAAATTCTTTATAGATTTTGGATACTAACCCTTTATCTGATACATCATTTGCAAATATCTTCTCCCATTCCATTGGTTGCCTTTTAGTTTTGTTGATGGTTTCCTTCACCATGCAGAAGCTTTTTATCTTGATGAGGTCCCAGTAGTTCATTTTTGTTTTTGTTTCCCTTGACTTCAGAGATATGTCTAATTAGAAATTGCTGCAGCCAAGGTCAAAGAGGTTGTTGCCTGTTTTCTCCTGTAGGATGATGGTTTCCTGTCTCACATTTGTCTTTTATCGATTTTGAGTTTATTTTTGTGTATGGTGTAAGAAAGTGGTCCAGATTCATTCTTCTGCAGGTCTCTGTCCAGTTTTCCCAACACCATTTGCTGAAGAGACTGTTTCTTCCATTGGATAGTCTTCCCTGCTTGTCAAAGATTAGTTGGCTATAGATGTGTGGGTCTACTTCTGGGTTCTCTATTCTGTTCCATTGATCTCTGCATCTGTTTTTGTGCCAGTACCATACTTTCTTGATGATTACAGGTTTGTAACACAACTTGAAGTCCAAAATTGTGATGCCTCCAGCTTTGGTTTTCTTTTTCATCATTACTTTGGCTATTCAGGGTCTTTTCTGGTTCCATACAAATTTTATGATGGTTTGTCCTAGCTCTTGAGGAATGCTGGTATTATTTTGATAGGGATTGCATTGAATATGTAGATTGCTTTGGGTAGCATCAACATTTTAACAGTATTTGTTCTAACCCATGAGCATGGAATGCCTTTCCATTTCTTTATGTCTTCTTTAATTTCTTCTATAAGCTTTCTATAGTTTTCAGCATACAGATCTTTTACCTCTTTGGTTATGCTTATTCCTAGGTATTTTATGGGTTTTGGTACAATTGTAAATGAGATCGATTCCTTGATTTCTCTTTCTGCTGCTTCATTATTGGTGTATAGAAATGCAACTGATATCTGTACATAGATTTTATATCCTGCGACTTTGCTGGATTCATGTATCAGTTCTAGAAGTTTTTAGGTGGAGTCTTTTGGGTTTTCTAAAAGGAAAACAGGGTTTTCACTCTGTGAAGAGTGAAAGTTTGACTTTTTCCTTGCTAATCTGTATGCTTTTTCTTTCTTTTTGTCTGATTGCTGAGGCTAGGACTGCCAACACTGTGTTGAACAGTGGTGAGAGTGGACATCCCTGTTGTGTTCCTGATGTTAGGGGGAAAGCTCTCAGTTTTCCCCTTGAGGATGATATTAGCTGTTGGTCTTCTGTACACGGCCTTTAGGATGTTGAGGTATGTTCTTTCTATGCCTACTTTCTTGAGGGTTTCTATCAAGAAAAGATGCTGTATTTTGTTAAATGCTTTTTCTGCATCTATCAAGAGGATCATATGATTCTTACCCTTTCTTTTATTAATGTGATATATCACATTGATTTGTGGATATTGAACAAGCCCTGCAGCCCAGGAATAAATCCCACTTGATCATGATGAATAATTCTTTAAATGTATTGTTGGATTCGGTCTGCTAGTATCTTGTTGAGAATTTTTGCATCCATGTTCATCACGGAGATTGGTCTGTGGTTTTCCTCTTTAGTGGGGACTTTGGTTTTGGAATCAAGGTAATGCTGGCCTTGAATGAGTTTGGATGTTTTCCTTCCATTTCTATTTTTTGGAACAGCTTCAAAAGAATAGGTGTTAAGTCTTCTTTAAATGTTTGGTAGAATTCCCTGGAAAGCCATCTGGCCCTGGACTCCTGTTTGTTAGGAGATTTTTGATTACTAATTCAATTTCTTCACTGGTTATAGCTCTGTTCAAATTTTCTATTTCTTCCTGATTCAGTTTTGGTAGTTTATGTTTCTAGGAATTTTTCCATTTCTTCCAGATTGCTCAATTTGTTGGTATATAATTGTTCATAATATTCTCTTATTATTGTTTGTATTTCTACAGTGTTGGTTGTGATGTCTCTGCTTTCATTCATGATTTTATTTATTTTGGTCCTTTCCTTTTTCTTTTTAATAAATCTGGCTAGGGGTTTATCAATTTTGTTAATTCTTTCAAAGATCCAGATCCTGTTTTCGTTGATCTGTTCTGCTGTTTTGTTTTGTTTTTTTAATATCATTGGTTTCTGCTCTAATCTTTATTATTTCCCTTCTACTGCTGTTTCGGGGCTTTATTTGCTGTTATTTTTCCATTTTCCAGCTCCTTTGGGTGTTAAGATTAGGTTGTGTATTTGAGACATTTCTTCCTTCTTTAGGAAGGCCTGGATTGCTATATACTTCCCTCTTATGACTGCCTTTGCTACATCCCAGAGGTTTTGGGCTGTCATGTTTTCATTTTCACTGGCTTCTATGTACTTTTTCATTTCCTCCTTAATTTCTTGGTTAACCCATTCTTTCTTTAGTAAAATGTTCTTTAATCTCAAAGTATTCGTGGTCTTTCCAATTTTTTTCTTGTGATTGATTTCTATAGAAGTTTCATAGTGTTATAGTCTGAAAATATGCAAGGGATGATCTCAATCTTTTTGTACTTGCTGAGGGCTGATTTGTGCCACAGCATGTGATCTATTCTGGAGAATGTTCCATGTACACTTGAAAAGAATGTGTATTCTGATGCTTTGGGATGAAATATTCTGAATGTAAACTGTTAAGTCCATCTGGTCCAGTGTGCCATTCAAAGCCAGTGTTTCCTTGTTGGTTTTCTGCTTAGGTGATCTGTCCATTGCTATAAGTGGAGTGTTAAAGTCCCCTACTATTATGGTATTATTATCAATGAGTTTACGTTTGTGATTAATGGACTTATATGTTTGGGTGTTTCTTTGTTGGGGGCATAAATATTTACAACTGTTAGATCTTACTGGTGGATAGACCCCTTAGTTATATGATATAATGCCCTTCTTCACCTCTTGTTACAGTCTTTGTTTTAAAATCCAGTTTGTCTGGGGGCGCTGAGGTGGCTCGGTTATTTGAGCATCCAACTTCGGCTCAGGTCATGATCTCAGTTTCTGCGTTCGAGCCCTGCATCGGGCTCGCTGCTGTCAGTGCAGAGCCCACTTTGGATCCTCTGTCCCCCCCTCTCTCTGACCTTCCCCACTTGCTCTCTGTCTCTCTCGTAAATAAATAAACATTAAAATCTAGTTTGTCTGATAGAAGTATGGCTACTCCAACTTTCTTTTGATGTCCATTAACATGATAAATGGTTCTCCATCCCCTTACTTTCAATCTTCCAGGTGTCTAAAATGAGTCTCTTGTAGGCAGCATATAGATGGCCCTTTTTTTTTTTAATCCATTCTGATACCCTATGTCTTTTGATTGGAGCATTTAGTCCATTTACATTTAGGGTGATTACTGAAAAATATGAATTTAGTGCCATAGTGTTGCCTATAGAGTTGGAGTTTCTGGTGATGTTCTCCGATCCTTTCTAGTCTTTGTTGCTTTTGTCCTTTTTTGTTTCATTTTGTTTTTTCTCCACTCAAATAGTCCCCCTTAAAATTTCTTGAAGGGCTGGTTTAGTGATCACACACTCCTTTCATTTTTGTTTGTCTGGGAATCTCTTCATCGAGAGAGAGAGTCCTAAGCAGATTCCATGCTCAGTTTGGAGACTGACACGGGGCTCAATCCCACAACCGTGGGACAGTGACCTGAGCTGAAATCATGAGTCAGATGCTCAACCGAAAGAGCCACTCAGGTGCCTTTTTTTTAAATAGCCACATTAATATCATTTTAAAAAGTCTTTAATGTAAATCAGCCTCAAAAAGCTAGGTCTGAATGAATAGAAAAATAATAGTCTTTAAATTTCAAAACTGGTTCCCTTTTACTGAATGATTTAACATAAAATACAAGGAACTGGTCTAACGGCTCCAGGTCTAAGGTGAAACAGAAGACTCTATACTGAGTTCTGTCTTGATGATATAATATAAATATTATTCAAATGGAACAGAAATCCGATAGCTTAGTTTAAATGTTTCTTTATGTTAATTTCAAGTCCTAAAAATTATCCAGACATTGAGCAGATGTTATTTATATCTTAAAAAGCCTCTTCTTTAGTTTTTTACAAAGAACAAGACATTTGAGGAAAGCAGACACGGAGGAAGTATGACACCCACAAAGAACCATTATGGAATGTTTTCCTACATATGAAACATCTTGTAACCCCAGGCAAAGGCTCTGATGTTGACTGTAAACAGCACAGCCCTGCATTTAAAAATATAGACAGATAAGCAGATAGGTGGAGAGACAGATATGCACATGGGTTCCGTATGTGTATAGCCACATAAAATGTACACTATATGCACCCATGTCCACATATAGAGTAAAGTTTCTGAAAAATATGATGTAAGCTTTACATCTTTCTTCAAAGTTACTAGAAACATGGGCTTTCATGTAACCTGAGCTTTGGTAAATTTTTTTTTTCAACTGCCAAGTTCTATGTAGGGAAATGAACGCCTACCTAGTTAACACATAAAGAAATAGGACTTAATACATTTTAGGTTATAAACGGAGTCTTTAAAATACCCATGTGTTATAACAAGTGTATTATGAACACTATGTTTGTTGGCAAAAACTAACACTTCTATTAGTTTTCTACTGGAGGATCAATGTCAGCAAAATGGTGGTATAGGAATTTCTAGTGCCTGTATCCTCCCAGAAATATCAATTTTAAGATCTATCCATGCATGAAAATACTTCCACAAGAGCTAAGGATTCTACGTGAGGGATTACACCACCTGGGTGGAGGTGAGCTATATGAAAAGATAGGATAGATAGAATCACACACCCTCTTTGCCTCTCCTTTGAGCCCAGACAGCTCAGCATGGAGAAAGGGGCCTTTCTGTGAGAGAAGTTGAGTAAAGTAAGTGTCTGACTTCACCACAGCCTCCAGTCCAGCCTGCCCCAGCACCAGAGTGACTCTCATTGCCCTTAATGGCTCTGGCAGTCTCCTGTGAGTCCAGGCCGCTGCCCACCCTGGTGCCTGTGGGATTCTACATCGTTAGGTGGCTCCTTGGTAGTGCCTGTGAAACCAGGTGGCCCGCTTGCCCCAGTGCCTATCGGCCCTAGTGGCTACAAGTGGCCCCTGCAAACCTAAGTCCCTGGCCCAATGGGCACCAGTAGGCCCCGGTGGTTCCAGGCAACCTCCACGGCCCCAGGTTCCCAGCCAGCTCCCCAGCCAGCTCCCACGAACCCAGGCTCCTGGCACATCCCAGCATCCGCCAGCTCCCAGGCAGCAACTTTGGCCCAATGCTTCCAATCAGCACCTGTAAAGCCAGAGATAGTATGACTAGGCCTAGACACAGGATGACTACTGTGTCCTCAAGCTTTCAAGCCACCTCAGCACCAGGCTAGCTACTAGCCTCAAGCCTCCAGACCATCCCAGCACCAGGTCAACCCTCAACTGGCAGCACCATTTCCCTCCACCGGCCCAACATAAACGCACATCCACCCACGGGACTTGTTCACACTGCTGCCTCTATCCCTGCACACTGTGCTTCTGCCAGTGTACCCCTTTCGACAGCCCGCCTTAGTCTGGATGCTGCCGGGCCCCTCCCCCAGATGACCCACGGCACCCAAAGCTTGCCCGCATGCCAGGCCCTCTGCCCTCCGCTGTGCTTCAGCAGATCTGCCCTCTCCAGTACACTCTTGGCCAGAGCCCATACAGGATGGTGCCGCAGGCCTGGTAGTGTGCAAGCAGCCCCTACAGTGGCCAGCACCACTCCAAGGTGACTTCTGCCCCGGAGACTGGGAAAAATAACCACACACACACACCAGTCAGACGGAGGCCCCAGCCGTGGGCTGGCGGCAGACAACTGGTCCAACTGCAGGCCCTGCGAACCGGTGAAAGCTTCTCAGGGGACAACACAGGGAAAGCGTCCTGCAGTTTGGTGCTGCTGCATCTCTGGCAAATGCTTGTTCTGCCTCGACTGGAGCCCAAGGCCTCTCCAGACTGGCCCACCACACCACAAAGGCAAAGATAGCCACTGGCGAAGGAGAAAGTGGCCCAGCCACACAGCAGGGCACACGCATCACACACAGGACACATTCTCTGAAGCACCAGGGTGTCGTAAACAGGGAACACTGCACGGCACGGCTTACGAGACCACTTCTTTACGAGACCAGTACTCTAGGGGTGCCTGGGTGGCTCAATAGGTTCAGTATCTGACTCTTGATTCTGGCTTAGGCCATGATCTCACAGTTTGTGAGACTGATCCCTGCATCAGGCTCTGTGCCGACAGCGCGGAGCCTGCTTGAGATTCTCTCTTTCCCTCGCTCTCTCTTCCTCTCCCCTGCTCTCTCTCTTTCTCTCAAAATAAATAAATAAACATAAAAAAAATAAGGCCAATGCTCTAAAGAACAGGGGACAGCCTGACTTTTGTCACACACTGAAACAGACACAGAGAGACAAACTGAGGAGACAGAGGAGTATGTCCCAAACAAAAGAACAGGAGAATATCACAGCAAGAGACCTAAGTGAAACAGAGGTAAATAATATGCCTGATAGAGAATTTAAAGTAATGATCATAAAGATACTCACTGGACTTGACAGAAGTGGAGGACATAAGTGAGACCCCTAATGATGAGATATAAAAGAATCAATCAGAAATGAAGAATACAATAAATGAAATTAAAAATACATTAGATAGTATAAATAGTAGGCTAGACGAAGCAGAAGAACCAATCACTGACCCTACAGGATGGAGTAAGTGAAAGTAATCAAGCTGAGCAGATGAGGAAAAAAATTTATGCAAAAGAGGAACAGACTTAGGCAATTCAGTGATACCATCAAATGTAATAACATGACATGACAGGGATCCCAGAAAGACAAGAGAAAGCAAAGGGGACAGAAAATGTATTTGAAGAAATAGTTGAAAACTTCCCAAATCTGGAGAAGGAAACAGAAATCCAGATCCCCCAACAAAATATAACCAAAGAAGTTCCACGCCAAGACACATAGTAATTAAAATGGCAAAAAGTAGTGAGAAAGGAAAAAATTTAAAAGCAGCAAGAGAAAAGAAGTCAGTCACCTACAAGGGAAAGCCCATAAGGCTGTCAGCAGATTTTTCAACAGAAACTTAGCAGGCCAGAAGGGAGTAGCATGATATATCCAAAGTGCTCAAAGGAAAAAATGTGTAGACAAGAACACTAGACCTAGCAAGGCTATCATTCAGAATAGAAGGAGAGATAAAGAGTTTCCCAGAAATGTTAAAGGGGACTCTTTGAGTGAAAAGACCATAAGCAAGAATAAGAAAAGTAGGAATCAAAAAAGCAATAAAAACAAGTTCTCTGTAATTATCACTCAAGGGATTCACAAAATAAAGGGACATAAAGTATGCCACCATATACCTAAAATGTAGAGAGGAGAAGAGTAAAGAATGGGTTCTGAGCCTGGATGGCTCAGTCGGTTAAGCATCCAACTCTTGATCTTAGCTTAGGTCATGATCTCATAATTCATGAGATTAAGCCCCACATCAGACTCTGCACTGACAGCATGGAGCCTGCTTGGGATCTCTCTCTCTCCCTCGTTCTCTGCCCCTCCTTGGCTTGCACTCTCTTTCTCTCTCCCCTTCTCAAAATAAATAAATAAACTTAAAAAAAAAAAGAATGGGCTCAAATTTAAGTGACCATCAACTTAATACAGACTGCCATATGAACAAGAAGTTATATACATACCTAATGGTAACCACAAGTCAAAACTACTAACAGATATACAGAAAATAAAGAGAAGAAGTCCAAGTATATGACTAAAGAAAGCCAAGTAATCATGAAAGAAGAGAGCAAGAGAAGAAAGGAATGGAGAAAAACTGTAAAAACAACCATAAAACATGTAACAAAATGGCAATAAATACATATGTATCAATAATGACTTTGAATGTAAACAGGCTAAACACTCCAATCAAAAGACAAAGTGTGATGGAGTGAATGAGAAAACAAGACCTACCTGGACATTACACGGATCCCAGACCTACACTGCCTACAAAGAGCCTCATTTCAGACCTAAGAAAGTGAAGGGATGCACACTCAGTGGCAGCCACTGTGGAGACTGGACTTTGCTCGTTCGTGCACCTTGCTCAGCCTCTCTGCAACCATGTCTGACAAACCCAGTATGACTGAGATTGAGAAATTCAATAAGTCAAAATTGAAGAAGATAAATGCAAGAGAAAACTCCACAGCCTTCAAAAGAAACAGCTAAACAGGAGACGCTAGCAGGTGAATCATGAGGCATGCACCACCAATATGCACTGTGCATTCCACAAGCACTGCCTTCTTATTTTACTTCTTTTAGCTGTTTAACTTTGTAAAATACAAAGAGGTCGGATCAAGTTTAAATGACTGTGTTGCCCTTTCCACATCAAAGAAGAGAACTACCGACAATGAAGGCCATGCCTGCCTCTCCCATCTATCTGGCTAGCAGGGAAGGAAAAGAGTTTGCATTCTGGTAAGGAAGAAGCTGTGTAAAACAACAGTGAAATCTAGGGCATAAATCAAGCTGGTCCAAGGAATCCTGCAGGCTGTAAAATGTAGTTTAATCAGAGTGCCATTTTTTTTGCTCAAATGATTTTAATTACTGGAATGCACAATTTTTTAAATATGCAAATAAAAAGTTTCAAAACCTGAAAAGAAAAAAAAAAAAGAAAGTGAAGAGATAGAGAAGAAGCATTTATCACTCAAATAGATGTGAAAAGAAAGCCGGGATAGCAATACTATTTATATCGGACAAAACAGATTTTAAAACAAAGATTGTAACAAAACACAAACAAGTACACTAAATAATCAATAAGGGGACAATCCAATAAGAAGATATAACAATTGTAGGGGCTCCTGGGTGGCTCAGTCGGTTAAGCGACTGACTTCGGCTCAGGTCATGATCTCATGGTCCGTGAGTTCGAGCCCCGTGTCAGGCTCTGTGCTGACAGATCAGAGCCTGGGGCCTGCTTCAGATTCTGTGTCTCCCTCTCTCTCTGACCCTCCTTCGTTCATGTTCTGTCTCTCTCTGTCTCAAAAATAAATAAACATTAAAACAAAAATTAAAAAAAAAAAGAAGATATAACAATTGTAAATATTTAGGCACCCAATGTAGAAGTACCCAAATACATAAAACAGTTAATAACAAACATAAAAAAGAAATAATTGATAGTAATTACATCAACAGACAGATCATCTAAACAGAAAATCAACAAGGAAACAATGGCTTTGAATGACACACTGGACCAGATGGACTTAACAGACATATTCATCCTAAAACAGCAGAACACACATTCTTTTCCAGTGACCTGGAACATATTCCGCAACAGATCACATATTACGCCATAAAACAGGTCTCCACAAATGCAAAAAGATCAAAGTCATTCCGTGCATCTTTTCTGACCACAGTGCTATGAAATTAGAAATCAACCACAAGAAAAAAAATCTGGAAAGAACACAAATACATGCAGGTTAAATAACATGCTACTAAACAGTGAATAGGTCAAACAAGAAATCAAAGAGGAAATCAAAAACTACAGGGAGATAAATAAAAATGAAAACAAAATGATCCAAAATTTTTGGGATGAAGCAACAGAAGTTTATAAAGGGAAGTTTATAGGAATACAGACCTACCTGAAGAAAAATCTCAAATAAGCAACCTAACCTTACACCTAAAGGAGCCAAAAAAATAACAACAAACAACACCCAAAACCAGAAGAAGAAAGGAAATAATAAAGGTTAGAGCAGAAATAAATGAAATAGAAACTAAAAAAAACAAAACAAAAAAATGCACACACACACACACACAAACAATAGAACAGTTCAATGAAACTAGGAGCTAGTTCTTTGAAAAGATTAAAACTGATAAACCTTTAGCCAGACGCCTAAGGAAAAAAAAAAAAAAAGAGTACTCAAACAAATTCAGAAATGAAAAAGGAGAAATAACAACCCAATACCATAGAACTACAAAGGATTAAGAGAATATTATGAAAAATCATATGCCAACAAGTTGGACAACCTAAAAGAAATGGATAAATTCATAGAAACCTGCACCTCCCAAAACCGAATCAGGAAGAAACAAAATTTGAACAGCCCAATTACCAGCAAACAAAATTGAATCAGTAATCAAAAAACTCCCAACAAACAAAGGTTCTGGACCAGATGGCTTCACGGGTGAATTCTACCAAACATTTAAAGAAGAGTTAATATCTATCCTTATCACCAACATCTATTCCAAAAAATAGAAGATGAAGGAAAATTTCCAAATTTGTTCTATGAGGTCTGCATTACCCTGATATCAAAACCAGATACAGACATCACAAAAAAAGAGAAGTACAGGCCGATACCTCTGATGAATATAGATGCAAAAATCTTCAGCAAGATATTAGCAAACCCAATCCAACAACACAGTAAAAAATCATTTAGGATGCCTGGGTGGCTCAGTTAAGCGTCTGACTTCAGTTCAGGTCATGATCTTGAAGTTCGTGGGTTCAAGACCCACAATGGGCTCTGTGCCCACAGCTCGGAGCCTGGAGCCTGCTTCAGATTCTGTGCCTCCCTTTCTCTCTGTCCCTCCCCTGCTCGCACTCTGTCTCTCTCTCTCTCAAAAATAAATAAACATTAAAAAAAAATCATTCATCATGTTCAAGTGGAATGTATTCCTGGGTTGCAAGGATGGTTCAATATTCGCAAATCAATCAACATGATACATCACATCAAAAAGAGAAAGGATAAAAACCATGCAATCATTTCAACAGATGCAGAAAAAGCAGAGAGAAATGACCGTAATCCCCAAGATGACATTTAACACCAGGCCAGGACAGTAACCATCATACAGAAAATGGAGCAGAGAGAGAGAGATTCTGTAAGGGAGAACTCCCAAGAAAAACCTGAGTCCTCAACAGAAACAAACAATGCAAAAAAAGAGAGCCAGGCAACTGGAAATACCAATAAAAACAAAACATCATGGATCACCTGTGAAGCCTCCAGTACAAATTAAACCAGGAAGACAATGTATTCCGAGGAATCAAATGGACTCCAAGTAAGAAACAGAATGGGTAAACATCTAAGAGACGATAAAAATATGCAGAAAGCATAAGTTACATCTATGAAGGAAAAACATGAAAAGTAATTAGAAAACTAAAAAACAAAACCCAAGCTCACAGATACAGAGAACAGTCTGGTGGTTGCCAGGGTGGAAGTAGGAAGAGGGTGAAATGGATGAAGGGGCTCAACAGGTACAAATCTCTAGTTTATGAGATAAAGTAAGACATGGGATATAACACATAACATAGTGATCATGGTTAATAATACAGTACTGCATGTTCGAAAGTTACTAAGATAGATCTCAAAAGTTCTCATCGTAAGAAAAAAAATCGTAACTATGTACAGTGACAAATGTTAACCAGACTTATTGTGATCATTTTGCAATACACACAAATTTCAAATCATTACGTTATATACCTGAAACTGATGTAATGTTACATGTAAATTATATCACAATTAAAATAAAACAAAAACAGAAAGCAAGCAAGCTAAGACAGCAATACTTCTGTACTTGACTCTGTAACTAGGTACATGTATCTTGAATTTTTAAAATTCTCTAAGACACAATATAGAAGAGGTCACAGACTGAGTCCATGATTGTTTGAAAGAACACAGAAAAAAGTTCCATGAGGGGTAACTTTGGGTTCAAAAGAAAGATGTTCTACCCCTTAAAGATGTTCAGAAATGAAACAAATGAGTTGAATACCAGAAGACTCCAAGCAGAGATTAAATGGCTACCTATATGGGATGCTACAAAGGGATTCTTGTACTGGGTGGAAGATTCACTACTCATTCAGCAAATGATCTAAGACTTTTCCAACTCTTCACTTCTATTTACAAAACAGGTTACACCAGGAGACAACAGCCCCTTTACATGTGAGAGCTATTCCTCAGGATAGAAAGTTTTACTTAAGAAATGACATGCGCAATAAGGAAAACTTTTGCTTTTAGAATGCCCTATATAGATTTTGTCATATAGTATTATTTGCCTGATAAGTAGAAATAAACATTCATAATTACTCACCCTTCTAATAAAATTTTAAAATCAATAAAAGTATGTATTATAAAAACATAGCATCCAGTTATACTGAATTTCTTCTCTCTTACCAATCATAACCTACAGCAAAAGATGTTTCAATTACAGGAGCAATGAGTTTTGCAGCTGTCATGATGTATTTTTCTGCCATAGCTTTCCTGTATCAAAGAAACAAAAAAGTACTATTTAGAAACATGGTTTGGAGAGCTTGGATTTTTTTAAGTATAAACATTGTCTGTCAAAGCTAACATACCATCAAAGTCTACTAGATGGTGGACAGCTATACTAGAAATCTGTCCATAAGTCAGGTTGACAACCATGGCTAGGAAATGGGACTAGCAAGGCATGACTGCCTTCTGGACCAAATTTAACTTTTTTTTTTAATTAAAAAAATTTTTTTGAATGTTTATTTATTTTTGAGAGAAAGAGAGACAGAGCATGAGCGGGGGAGGGGCAGAGAGGGGGACACAGAATCCGAAGCAGGCTCCAGGCTCTGAGCTGTCAGCACAGAGCCCGACGCAGGGCTCGAACTCACGAGCCGTGAGATCATGACCTGAGCCGAAGTCGGATGCTCAACCGACTGAGCCACCCAGGCGCCCCAACTCTTTCTTTTTTTTCAATGCATGCTGACAAATCAAAAAGAAACACTGGAGAAACACAAAGCTCTGCAGCTGAAGCTATATAACTGCACTGTCCATGGACATGAAAGGAGAGGGTAAAAATGACCACTGAAGAACAGTGTGTACGGTAAATGGTAAAACTGAATTACATGTCTCCATAGATTTGTCTAATCTGTACCTTTCATATAAATGGAATCATAGATATACAGTCTTTTGTGACTGCCTCCTTTATTTATCATGTTTTCAGGCTTCGTGTTTATTGTAGCATGTATTGGTCCTTCATTTCTTTTTGTGGCCAAATAATATTCCATCATATGGATAGACTATATATTCTTTATCCATTTAACAGTTGTGGACATTGGGTTGTTTCTACTTTTTGGATATTATAAATGCTGCTTCTATGAACATTTGTGTGAAGTTACTGTGTGAATGTATGCTCTAATTACCTAAGAAGAGAAACTGCTGGGTTAAGTATGAGGAACTTTTGCTGAAGAACCTTTGCAGGAACTTCCAAACTGTTTTCCAAAGCGGCTGTAGCATTTTACATTCCTGCCACCAGCATGCAAGATTTCCATTTCTCCACATCCTCACCAACATGTGCTATTATCTGTCTTTTGATTACAGTCCTACAAGTGGGTATGAATTGGTACCTGGTTGAGGTTTTGAATTGCTTTTTCCTAAGTATAGAAGTTAACACATCTTTTCAAGCGCTTACTGGGCATTTGCATACCTAGTTTGAAGAAATGTCTACTCAGATCCTTTGTATGTTTTTAATTGGGTTATTGGCCTTTTTATTATTGAGTTAGAAGAGTTCTTTTTATATTGGAGAAATAAGTCCCTTCTTGGATACATGGTTTGCAAAAATTTTCTCCCATTCAGTGGGCTTTCACTTCCTTGATGGTGTCCATTGAAGAACAAAAGTTTTAATTGTGATGAAGTCCAATTTACCTATTTTTTTTTCCTTTTGGTGTGCTTTTGGTGTCGTATCTAAGAAGTCACTGCCTAACACAAGATCAGTAATAATTACTTGTCTTTTCCTAACAGTTCTAGCTCTTATAGTTAGGTCTATGATCTATTTTAAAGTAATTTTTGTGTATGGTGTGAGAGAGGCACAACTTCATTCTCTCCCATGAGGATATTCAATTGTCCCAGCACCATTCGTTGAAAAGACTATCTTTTCCCCCATCGAATTGTCCTGGCACTTTTGTTAATTATAAATACAAGAGCTTATTCCTGGACTCTCAATTCTATCCTGATTTCTATGTCTATCTTTATGCTAACTAGCATAAAGTACTACCACGCTTGATTGGGGTAGCTTTGTAGTTAGTATAAGCCCTCCAACTTGGCTCTTCATTTTTCAACCTGTTTTGGCTAGTTTGGATCCGTTATATTTCCATATGAGTTTTAGGATCAACTTGTCACTTTCTAAAAACCAATGCTCGGATTTTGATATGGATTACACTACATCTATAAAATAATTTGGGGAGGACTGCCATCATAACATTAAGTGCCTACCCACAAAAATGGGAGGTCTTCCCATTGACCTAGCAGATCCTTCAACAAAGTCTTATAGTTTTCAGAGTATAAATTTTACATTTCATTTGTTAATATTATTCCTAATTATTTTTTATGCTACTGTAAATGCAATGACGAGTTTAATTTTGGATACTTCACTGGTAGTATATAGTATTGATGCTTATATTTTGATCTCTTACTCTGCAAGCTTGCTGAACCTACTAGTTGTAATTGTTTTTTAGTGGATTCTAAAATTTTATGTAGGATATTCCATGTATAAGATCATGTGGTCTCTAAACAGACATAGTTTTACTTTTCTTTCCAATCTGGATGTCTCTTACTTCATTTTCTTGCCTAATTTCCATAGTTAGAACCCCTAGTGCAATGTTGAATAGAATTGGTAAGAGTGAATAATATCTTGTTTCTGTTTCCTTATCTTGTTTCTGATCTAACGGGGAAAGCATTTAGTCTTTCACCATTAAATATTATGTCAAACTGTGGGTTCTTCATAAATGTCCTTTATCAGATTGAGGAACTTCCTTTCTACTTCTAGCCTCTTGAGGTTTGTTTTGTTTGTTTAGCATCAAAGCACACTAGATTTTATCAAAAACATTTTTAAAAGTTACTTATTTAAATTCAAGTTAGTTAACATACCGTGTAGTATTGGTTTCAGGAGTAGAATTTAGTGATTCATCACTTACATACGACACCCAGTGCTCATCCAAACAAGTGTCCTCCTTAATGCCCATCACCCATTTAGCCCAGCCCCCCCCCCCCACCCTCTAGCAACCCTCAGTTTGTTTTTAAGAGTCTCTAAAGGTTTGCCTCCTTCTGTTTTTTTTTTTTTTTTAAGTTTATTTCTTTTGAGAGAGCGAGGGAGTGAGAGCGCATGCACAAGCAGGGGACGGGCAGCAAGAGGGAAGAGAGAATCCCAAGCAGGGATTCCCAATGAAGGGCTTGAACTCACAAGCCATGAGACCATAACCCGAGTGGAAATCAAGAGTCGGATGCTCAACCGACTGAGCCACCCAGGCGCTCCTGTTTTTATTTTTCCTTCCCTTCACTTCTGTTTACCTGTTTTATTTCCTAAATTCCACACAAATGAAATCATATTTGTCTTTCTCTGACTGACTTATTTTGCTTGGCATAATACACTCTAGTTCCATCCACATTGCTGCAAATGGCAAGATTTCATTCTTTTTTATCTTCTTTATCCGTTCTTCAGTCGATAAACATTGGGTTCTTTCCATAATTTGGCTAATTGTTGATAGCACTGCTATAAACACTGGGGTGCGGGTGCCCCTTCAAATCAGCATTTCTGTATCCTTTAGATAAATGCCTAGTAGTGCAATTGCTACCCTAAGCGGCAGTTCTACTTCACATTTTTTGAGGAACCTCCATACTGTTTTCCAGAGTGGCTGCACCAATTTGCATTCCCACCAACAGCACAAAAGTGTTCCCCTTTCTCTGCATCCTCACCAACATCTGTTATTTCCTGAGTTAATTTTAGCCATTCTCACAGGTGTGAGGTGGCATCTCATTGGGGTTTTGATTTGTGTTTCCCTGATGATGAGAGATCTTGAGCATCTTTTCATGTGTTTGTTAGCCATCTGGACGTCTTCTTTGGAAAAGTGTTCATTCGTGTCTTTGGTTCATTTCTTGACGGGATTATTTGTTTTTTGGGTGTTGAGTTTGGTAAGTTCTTTATAGATTTTTGATACTAACCCTGTATCTGGTGTGTCTAATATCTTCTCCCATATTCTTGCTAATATCTTCTCCCATTCCGTCAGTTGCCTTTTAGTTTTGTTGGTTTCCTTCACTGTGCAGAAGCTTTTTTAACTTTTTAAAAATTTATTTGGAGAGAGAGAGAGAGTTTGTACACATGTGGAGGAGAGGCAGAGAGAAAGACAGAGAGAGAATCCCAAGCAGGCTCAGTGTTGTCAGCACAGCATCTCATGTAAGGCTTGATCTCACAACTGTGAGATCATGACCTGAGCAGAAACCAAGAGTCGTATGTTTAACTGAATGAGCCACCCAGGTGCCTCCAGAAGCTTTTTATCTTGATGAGGTCCCAGTAGTTCATTTTCCCTTGCCTCCAGAGACAGGTCTAGTAGAAGTTGTTGCAGCCAAAGTCAAAGAGATTGTTGCCTTGTTTTCTCCTGCAGGATTTTGATGGTTTCCTGTCTCACATTTAGGTCTTTCATCCATTTTAAATTTATTTTTGTCTATGGTGTAAGAAAGTGGTCCAGATTCATTCTTCTGCAGGTCGCTGTCCAGTTTTCCCAACATCATTTGCTGAAGATACTCCACTGGATATTCTTTCCTGCTTTGTCAAAGATTAATTGGCCATACATTGTAGTCCATTTCTGGGTTCTCTATTCTGTTCCACTGACCTATATGCATCTGTTTTTGTGCCAATACCATACTGTCTTGATGATTACAGGTTTGTAATGCAATTTGAAGTCCAGAATTGTGATGCCTCCAGTTTGCGTTTTCTTTTTCAACATAACTTTGGCTATTTGGTGTCTTTTTTGGTTCCATACAAATTTTAGGTTTGTTCTAGCTACGTGAAGAATGCTGGTGTTTCTGTGACAGGGATTGCATTGAATGTGTAGATTGCATTTGGTAGTATAGACAATTTAACAATATTTGTTCTTCCGATCCATGAGCATGGGATGTTTCCCCATTTCTTTGTGTCTTCTTTAATTTCTTATACAAGCTTTCTATAGTTTTTAGTGTGCAGATCTTTTACCTCTTTGGTTAGGTTTATTCCTAGGTATTCTATGGCTTTTGGTGCAATTGTAAATGGGATTGATTCCTTGGTTTCTCTTTCTGCTGCTTCATTATTGGTGTACAGAAATGCAACTGATTTTCGTACGTTGATTTTATATTCTGCAATTTTGCTGAATTCATGTCTCAATTCTAGGAGTCTTTTGGGTTTTCCACATAGAGTATCATGTCATCTGTCAAGAGTGAAAGTTTGACTTCTTTCTTGCCGATTTGTATGCCTTTTCTTTTTGTTGTCTGATTGCCGAGGCTAGGACTTCCAGGACTATGTTAAACAACAGTGGTGACAGCAGACATCCTTGTTGTGTTCCTGACCTGAGGGGGGAAGCTATCAGTTCTTCCCTACTGAGGATATTATCTGAGGGTCTTTCATATATAGGCGTTAGAATGTTGAGATATATTCCTTCTATCCCTACCTTCTTGAGGGTTTTTATCCAGAATGGATGCTGTATTTTGTCAAATGCTTTTTCTGCATCTACTGAGAGGATCATATGGTTCTTATCCTTTCTTTTATTAATGTGGTATATATCACATTGATTGATTTGCAAATATTGAACCAGCCCTGTAGCCCAGGAATAAATCCCACATGATCTTTTTCTTTGGTTTAAACTGAGATGATGTGGTTTTGTCCTCTATTCTATTGACATCCTTTATTATACTCATTGTTTTTTAGATCTGTTGTTTCCTTTTTTTTTTTTTTTTTTTTTTTTTTTTTTTTTTTGTCTTATTTTGGTATCAGGGGAATACTAGCCCCATAAAATGAACTATCTTCTGGAAGAAACTGTATAGAACTGATGTTAATTCCTAGAACTCCCTAGTAAAACCATATGGGCCTGGAGATCTTTTTGGGGTGTTTCAAAATTACAAATTAAATCACATTAGGTGAGTTGCGGGCATTTGTGTTTTTCCAGAGAGTGGTCCCATTCTGTCCAAGCTGTCAACTTTATGGGTACAGGGTTGCTTGTAGTATTCCCTTATTATCTTTTTTGGTGTCTGCTAAGTCTGTAGAGATAGCTCCTGTTTTGTTCCTGATACTGGTAATTTGTGTCTTCTCTATTTTTTGTCAGTTTTGCTGTAAGTTTCTCAATTTTATTGATCTATTCAAAGAATCAGCTCTGTGTTTCATTGATATTTCTTTTTTTCAATGTTAATGATTTCTGTTATTATTTCTTCCTTTGGCTGATTTTGCTTTTCTTTTTCTAGTTTATTAATCTGACAGCTTAGAGTATTAATTTAAGGCTTTTCCACTATCATTCTAATTGCTTTCCCTTAGGTGTTGTTTTTCTTTGTCTTCTTTCAAGCCTTTTTATCTTTAATTTTCAGAAGTTTAATCATAATGTATCTTCACATGGATTTCCTTGGGTTTACTCTTTTTGGTATTAATCATTTTTTTGTATTGTATATTTATTCTCTCGTCAAATTTGGGGAATTTTATCAGCCACTATTTCTTTAGCCCAATCTCTTTCTCCTCTCCATCCAAGACACAGATACTGTGAATGGCAGGTCTTTTGTTATAGTCCCAGATATCACTTAGGCTCTCTTCATTTCTGGTTTTTAGTCTATTTTCTCTCTGTTGTTCAGACTGGGCAATTTCCATTTTTCATCTTCCAGTTCACTGAATCTTTCCATTTCCCCTTTATTTTCCTGTGGAGCCCATCCACTAGGCTTTTTATTTGAATTATTGTATTTTTCAAAAAAGTTAAAATTTTCCATTTGGTGCTTCTTTATATTTGCAGAGACTTCTTTTCTGAGGGTTTTTACTTTTAAATTTGCTTTAAGCATGCTCATAGTTGCTTGCTGAAGCATTTGTATCACGTTTGCTTTGCCAGATAATTCTAACATCTTTGTCCTAATAATATTGGCATCTATTGATTAGATTGTTCATTCATTTGGTTTGAAATCATCCTACTTCCTTATGATGAGTGATTCTTGATCAAAACTTGGACATTACACGGAGCGCATGGGTGGCTCAGTCAGGTAAGTGTCCAACTTTGGCTCAAGTTACAATCTTGTGCTTTGTGAATTCGAGCCCCACATCAGGCTCTCTGCTGTCAGTGCGAAGCCCGCTTCAGATCCTCTGTCTCTCTCTGCCTCTCCCCTACTCACACTCTCGGTCTCTCTCAAAAATTAAAACGTTAGAAAAAAGCTTGGATATTTCTACAGTATAATACTCTGAATTTTTATTTAAGTCTGTTTTAGCTGTTTTCTTGACACTGCTCTAGCAGGGGGAGAAGAGACACCACCTTATGAGTGCCAGATAATAGATGTCCAGGTTTCCCCACACGGCCTTTTTTGATACTCGAGGCAGGAAGAAGTCTTTGTTTCTGCTGGATGGGGTAGGAGTTCCTGTTTCTACCACGGTCCCTATTGACACCATAGTGGGGTGGCCTTGTTACCACTGAGTGATGATGAAAGTTTTGATTCTCCACCATTTTCTCCGATACCAGAGAGAGGGGAAGGAGTGCTTCATTACTCTGATGGAGTAGAATTCCAGGCTCCCCATGTGCTATCTGCTGAAACCAAAGACTGCTGGGACTCATTAAGGGTCTGTGGAGATTAAAGTCCTGGCTCCCTACCTGGTCTTTTGGGATATGGAGTGTCTCCTTACAGCCTTTTCAGAGTGGGAAGCCAGGCTCCCACTTGACTTTTTGTTGGCAGGCACAGGAGTGGGGCCGTAGTTTGTGTGTGCAGTATTTGTCTAAAAGTTTTCAGTTTTGATAGACTATTCCTTTCCTTGTCCTCTGGCTAGAAAATTGGGCTTTTCTTGGGGCTTTTTGTTTGTTTTTAAAAATATACCCACTGATGTTTTCTAACTGGCAATTTCTTCACATACAAGTCTGGGAAAGATGAGGGGACTCACTGCCATTGTTCCTCAGGTCCTGAGGTCCTTTGCTGATATGCCCTCTTCTCTCCACCTTTCTTCTTGTATTTGTTTTATACATAATTTCCAAGGTTTTCATTTGTATTTAGTGGGAATAACAGGGAAAACTATGTCTACTCATCTTCCCAGAAGAAGTCAGTTATTTTTAATGCTAAACTAATTTTTTAAGTTCGAGAGTGAGAGAGAGAGAGAGGGAGAGAGAGAGAGAATACATGTGTTGAGAGGGGGAGGTGCAGAGAGAGGGAGAAAAAGACTTCCATGCAGCTGTACGGTCAGTGCAGAGCCTGATATGGAGCTCAATCTCACAAACTGTGAGATCGTGACCTTAGCTGAAATCAGGAGTCAGACAGACGCTTAACCAACTGAGCCACCCAGGCACCCCTAAACTAATTTTTAAAGTTAAACTAATTTCTGGGGTGCCTGGGTGGCTCAGTCGGTTGAGTGTCCGACTTTGGCTCAGGTCATGATCTCACAGTTTGTGAGTTTGAGCCCCGCGTCGGACTCTGTGCTGACAGCTCAGAGCCTGGAGCCTGCTTCAGATTCTGTGTCTCCCTTTCTCTCTGCCCCTTAGCCTCCTCATGTTCTGTCTCTCTCTCTCTTAAAAATAAAATAAATAAAAACATAAAAAAAATTTTTTTAATTAAACTAATTTCTAAAAATTAAGGGCCTTCCACGCATATGATGAAATCTTATTCAGCCTTATAAAAGAAGGAAATCCTATCACATGCTACAACATGGAAGGACCTTGTAGACATTATAAGTGTACTATAATTTCATTTACATGAGGAAAATAAAGCAAATTCATAATAACAGAAAGGAGAACGGTGGGTGTTTGGTGCTGGGGGCAGGACCTGGAGAAATGTTGTTCAGTGGGTAGAGATGTAGATTACGAAGATACAAAGAGTTCTGGGGTGAAATAAGTGAAGGGGATTAAGAGTACACTTATCATGGTGAGCACTGAGAAATGTACAGGATTGTTGAATCGCTATACTGTATACCTGAAACTAATATAACATTAATTACACTGGAATTACAAATAAATAAATAAAAATAATTTAAAAAATTAAAAAATAGATTTAGCATATGACCCAATACCTACACACACGAGTTCTGAAGACTGGTTATAAAACGTGAATGCATTTAACACTACCAAACCATGAAGTCTTTCTCATGCATCATGATTAAGATGGTAAATTTTATGCTATGTGTATTTTATCACAATTTAAAAAATTAAAGGCTCTCTATTGTGTGATATACTTCTAATATACCTGTTGCATGTTCAATACATATTAGAACTTTCAAACCATAGTTGGCAGAGTCTAGGTACCATACTGGAGGAAGGAAGAAAAAAGTACAATTTTGTCTTTGGGAGTTGAAATTTAATTGGGAAGCTGGACAAAAATACATAAAGATACAATTTGTTAAAGAAAGGTAGTATAAACAAAGTTGCAACATTGCAACAAATGCAGAGGAGAGGTGAATTACAAGAAAATAGTAAGAGTAACTGGGTAAGAATAACTGGGGTCAGCCTGAGGACTGTGATTACTTAGGAGAAAAGAGAATCTAGTAATGTACAGAATTGGTGAAACAATAGCACTATTTAATATACTGAATATAACAAGTCTTGAGAGAAATAATCAGAATGTATATTTAACTCATAAAAATTAAACCTATGTTACTAAAGTGTGCAAAATATTACCGTTCACGTTCCATTTGCCTTAGATGATCATTTTTTATAGCTTCAATTACTAAGTTAGTATGTGGATCATCCTGGGAAAATAAAATTGGGAAAAAAGTGATTAATTCAGAAGCAAATACTGAGAACTTGGATTTTTTTTTTTTAATTTTTTTTAATGTGTATTCATTTTTGACAGAGAGAGACAGACCATGAGCGGGGAAGGGGCAGAGAAAGAGGCAGACACAGAATCTGAAGCAGGCTCCAGGCTCTGAGCTATCAATCAGCACAAGCCTGAGGCGGGGCTTGAACTCACGAACCGTGAGATCATGACCCGAGCCGAAGTCGGACATGAGCCACCCAGGTGCCCCTAAGAGCTTGGATTTCTAATCAACCACACCACTAAGTTAGTTAGTAGAGTAAATTAATCTTTCTAAACTGTTTTCCCTTATGTAAAGTAGAACTTTTCTTATTCCTGATTATCTATCACATTCTCCTTGAACTAACAGATTCTGAGCAGCTGATAAAAGGTCAGGCCGGATAGAACAGGACCAAGTACACAGAAGCTGTGTGATATTATAAATTCTAAACTCAAATGTAAATGATTTAATGATCATCAAATTACTTAGTAATCCATATCTCTACTCTTTATTAAAAATAGATTTTTTCACAACATAAATTTCTTCTCAATAAAAACAATATATATAATTAATGTTTACATAGCACATGCTATGTTCCAGGTACTGTTTTAAGCATTTCACTTGCATTATCTCACTTAATCCTCACAACCCTATAAAGTAGGTTATTATAATTTCCTGTATTGTATATAAAGAACTGAGGCATAAGAAGAGTTAAGTATTGTATGGTGCAGCCAACGGCTAGGCGGTAATACCCTTACAATCTATTAACAAATCTAGTAATTCAATTTATGAAATTGGCATTATTCTCTTATTTTTGATCTATAAATACAGGCAATTTCATACTGTTTGGTTTAATAGAAAATAATATGGCAGCATACCAATAATTTATATGTAAAACTCTGGAAAATATTTTATTTTATTTAAAAAAAAATTTTTTTTTTTAACGTTTATTTTATTTTTGAGACAGAGAGAGACAGAGCATGAACGGGGGAGGGGCAGAGAGAGAGGGAGATAGAATCGGAAGCAGGCTCCAGGCTCTGAGCCATCAGCCCAGAGCCCGACGCGGGGCTCGAACTCACGGACCATGAGATCGTGACCTGAGCTGAAGTCGGACACTTAACCGACTGAGCCACCCAGGCGCCCCTGGAAAATATTTTAAAAACATTAAGAAAAATCATCTCACTCCCTGGAAACTACTGTTTCTATTTTGGTGTATTTCCTTTCAGTTTGTGTTCATGTATGGGTGTGTGCATACCTTTTTTTTTCATTTGGTTTTTCATTTAACATTATATAATATTTCCTCAGGTCTTTGAAAATATGATTTTTTTATTATGCTCTACCCTATGCATAAGGATAAGGAACTACTTCTTTTCATTTGTGATATATTTAGTATAGTTTGAGCTTCCTCTGTTCATAAATGACTGAAAAAAAATAGTAAAAAAACCAAGGATTTAGGGGTTCCTTGGTCAAGATATTATACTTAAGGAATGACATGTAATCATATTTTTGTAAGATTTTCCCTTTTTTCAATAAAATTGTAAAGTCAGTTTTAACCATAATCTCTAGCCCTATTTCAACAGAGTCCCATTCTCAACCATTTAAGTAACAAATGAAACTGGTAAAAGCACATTAATTAAATTTGATTAATTAAAACACATTAATATAGGGCTAGGAGAAACCTAAAAAGTCATCCATCTAACTCTCATTTCTGGAAACAGAAAAGCACGGACAACTAACAGCTAGCTACACAGCAGTTATCTTCATACTCACACTTGGTGAGATATACTTATCATCTTCATCAATTTCTAATGGAACCGCAATCAATTTTTGGAACGCCTTCTTCATTTTGTCTCGATCTCCAACAGCAAAGTAACTAAGAATTAGGTTGAAGCCTGCCTTCAGATTTGGTGCCAGACTCATTATGTGCTCAAATGAATTAATGGCATCTGAATATTGACCAGTTTTAATAAATGTAACACCAATGTTCTGCATGATTTTAATCCTAAAGAAAAAGAAACATGGATGAGTTTAAAAGTCTAATGTGTTTAGTACAGTAGTCAAGACACTCCACAGATAGTATCCTTTTCTTTCCCATTTTTGCTTTGTTTTGTTAAAGCTTTACTGAAGTTTAACTTACCTAAGTTCACTTGTTTTAACTATACAATTCAGTGATTGCTGCTATATCTACACAGCTGTGAATATATTAACTCATCTCCATTATCCTAAAAAGAGAATCTGTGCTCATTAGCAGCCACTCCCCATTCTCACTTCCTGCCCTAGGCAATCATTAACCTACTTTCTCTCTCTCTGGATTTGCCTTTTCTAAACATTGCATATAAATGGCGGTCATATAATATACAGTATTTTATACCTGGCTTCTTTTAATTAGCATAATCTTTTGAAAGTTCCTCGATTCTTAGCATCTATCAGTTCTCCTTTCCTTTTATATTTGCAAATAGTATTCCATAATATGAATACACCACATTTTATATACCCATTGCCTACTTGGCAGACATTTGACTGTTTCCACTTTTGGGCTATTAGGAATAATGCTATGAACATTCACATACAATCCTTTGTAACAGCATGTTTTCATTTCTCTTGGATATATACCTGGGAGTTGAATTACTGGTCCACTGGTAAATTTGTGTTCAACTTTTTAAGAAATTCCATACTTATTTTCCAAACTGGCTGTACTATTTTATATACCCCAATGTATGAGGTTTCCAATTTCTCTACATCCTCTTCAAAACTTGTTGTCAGTCTTTTTTTTTTTCAACTTTTTTTTTTTTTAATTTATTTTTTATTTTGGGGACAGAGAGAGACAGAGCATGAATGGGGGAGGGGCAGAGAGAGAGGGAGACACAGAATCGGAAACAGACTCCAGGCTCCGAGCCATCAGCCCAGAGCCCTTGTTGTCAGTCTTTTGAAGTTATAGCCATTAGAATGAATGTAATCCCATCTTATTTCTAACTACTCCTCAACATAATATCTCTGTTTCAACTAAATTCATTTATTCTGATCAGATCATGAATACTGTTATTTCCTTGACTCTTCTCGATTTTCCCTTTGTCTGGAATATTACCCTTTTTCTCTTCCTCACTTAAATAACCTGTCACAAGTACACCTTTCTTGAGCGCTCTTGTTCTTACCATCAGTTCCATAACTTAGTTACTACAGCACCTCTTGATTATTGATAACTAAGCACTTGACATAAGCTATCCTACAATGCTCAAAGTCTTGGGCTCACCTGTGTTAAAAGTGCCTAAGGGCATTGTGTCCTAGAAGCTAGATATTTCCCAATGATAATGATGCACTGTTCAGAAACAAATAATCATTAAAGGTGGCATTTACAAATAAATTAACTTTCACAGAGGAACTGTACTAAGCGCCTAGGAACAATTATGACCAGTAAATATCCTGGAAACCTTCTATGTTCTCAAGGTTATTACCAGACCATAAGGTAATTTACTGTTTCTGCTCTTGAAATATGGTAGGAATAGAATATATCTCAGCTTCCTCCTCCTATCCCCTCTTCTAAGATTCAAATGCAATCTCTTCCTTTCATTGTTTCATTTGCAATCTACAGCAAGAATATATGGTGGTCTTAATTTCTAGCCTTTTAGGAATTAAAACATTCTAAAGTCTATTATATTCTAAAGCAGTGTTTTGATTCTGTGTTGGCAGTGACTTATTTGCTGCTAATGGCCTGCTGGGTTACCCACTATATAGGCCAATTAGCTCAGTTTTATTTCAGTTGATTACATATTATATCTTTAACCTTTAACTTGTCATTACACAAATGTGTGCAAGTAGTCAGAAGGGGAATAGACCAAAATACTACAGATACAACATAAATCTAACACCTCACATGTACAAACACCTCAAAATATTCAACCCACTGACAACAGGTCATTAGAGTTATCTTGTTTCTGAAAATAACACTTAAATTTCACCAAGTCATCACTATGTAAACTTACCTCATTTCTTTATGGACGCTTGGAATTTGATCTAGTGCCATTCGGTAGAATTTAATGGCTTTGGAATAATTTCTTTGCTTTAAATAAATATTTCCCATATTCACTTTCAATCTTCCTAATTAAAAAAATAATGAATATATAATATTCTATTTTCTTAATTTTTTCTCTATTTAAGATGACCTTAATTCATGTTCTTTGAAGTTTTTCTCAAGTTATGAAGCTTCAGACACTACCTAAAATTCTCACTTTAAAATAGTTACACTATTTTCGTATACCTACACACCAATCTTCTGTGAGGAAATGGAACTTAAGACAGATGGAGCCCTGAAAATATGGCTGGAGAACAAGTGATTTACATTGTAAAACTGGAATTGTGTTATTTTGTAAAAAATGGGATTTTAAAATTAAACTCAATAATGCCACACACATTTTAATATATTAAAGAAAATGATAATCTGATATTCTGATAACTTTAATACAACTACCAAAAAATTACACATATATGCTACTAAACTATAGTCTCTTGGGGATAAATTTATAAGTGAAAGCATGTTTGATGGGATTGCCCTGGCTCATTCTACCTGTGATGACAGAATATATTTTTTGTTTACTATTACGCAATCTATCTCATACCAACTGTATTTCTTCATTTGTATTTATGTAGATTATGTAGATTTTCATATAAGTAGTATCTTTAAGTAGGACACTTCTTTATAAACACAAATTTGTTTAGAGCATAGATTATATAAGGAAACATAAAGTGGGGAAATGTAAATTAACACTACAAAAAAACTGTATTTGGGGTGCCTGACTGGCTCAGTCAGTGCAGCACATGACTTTTGATCTCGAGGTTGTGAGTTTGAGCCCCATGTTGGGTGCAGAAATTACTTCGACAAACTCAAAAGAAAAAGAACTATATTTATTGGGCAAACTGACTATCTACACCCACCTGCATTGCTAAACATCTTATTTTTCACTATAACTTGGTATGTATTTAGTGCTTCAGCATACATTTCATTCGCTGAATATTGACTGGCCAAGTTGAAAAGAACCTAAGGAAAAAAACAAGGCAAAAAGACACATAATGACCATTTTAGGCCCTTTTGCCTATAACCTTTTAAGAGATTAACATCCTATACCTAACAAAACTAGATGCTTATATCAAGATACTCCACTAGTGAGGAAGTAAAGCATACAGAGAAATATCTTGCATTCCAAATGAACGAGAACATTAAGATAAGCATAGCTGTCCTCCAAACTGCACCTTAATTTTCTAAGTATTCTTTCTAATTTAGGTAGTATTTGCCATCCATTAATCTCAGGAAGACCTACAAAGAATAAACATGTATTGTTAATGTTGCTGGTAATAAAGGGAATAAGCAAGGTATTGAGCCAAATTTTCTTCGTAAATAAAAATTAAACATTATGTGGAAATATCTTAAACCTTCGTTTGTGCACTTCTTTATATGCGAAACTGTAAGAAGTATTTCTCTGTATGCAAAATTATAATTTAAGTCACTAAGTTATATAAAATTATTTTCCCACAGGTAAAAAAAATCACTAGAAATTACTCCCCCATCTAAAGATTTCATGAAATTTAAAAATATTAGCTATTAAGAACGAACATCTAAAAATTCCTATTCAGTTTCAAATGTCCTTTTTTTTCATATGTTTGGCAAATGAACATTTTTCCCACTAAAAATACACCCTTTTAAAATAGTGGTATAAACATCAAGGAAGTCTTTTAAGAATTAAAAAAATCTTGGGGCACCTGGGTGGCTCAGTCAGTTAAGCATCTGACTTTGGCTCAGGTCATGATCTCACGGTTCGTGGGTTCGAGCCCCGCATCAGGCTCTGTGCTGACAGCCCAGAGTCTGGAGCTTGCTTCAGATTCTGTGTCTCTCTCTCTCTCTCTCTCTCTGTCTCTCTCTCTGCCCCTCCCCCATTCACATTCTCTCTCTCTCGCTCTCTCTCAAAAAATAAACATTAAAAAAAAATTTTTTTTAATCTTGTAAGAAATTAGTTTTTGTTGTTTTTCACTACCCTCACAGAACATTGTATTATTAGCCTGTTGGAAGTTCTTAAGAATCATAGACCAAAAGTCCACATTAAAATCTCATTAAAATAGCCACACTAAATACAGAGCATAAATATTAGCAATCTTCCAGAAATAGAGTCATTGGGTGGTAAGCCTGTGGGTACTAAGTTACTAAAAACAACTAATTAATAAATAAAAAAAAAGATCTTTGCACAAACCTAAGACAAGAGTAAGAGTGCCTCATGAACTTTATAAAGATTATTATCAATCTAATTCTGGGCACCTGAGGCCCAATAAGATTTAAAACACAGGGGAAAAAAAAACCTAAAGACAAAAGAAAAAAGACTTTTGGAATCTACAAATCCTAGCCAAAATAATTTCACTCAATAGGTATTTCTCATACTTACTGAGTAAGTTAAATCCAAATTGATATTTTCTGGAGTTGTAACTTGTTCTCGTTGTCTCACCAAGATTCTCTCCTTTCTTCCTGCATCTTTTGCCTTTTCTAAGGCCTGAAATCAAGTTGATACTTTGTCAATTCCTTTAAGCATTCATTATGAGTATTTTATGCATTTGGGAGGTATCTGCACGAAACTGGGATTCCCAGGAGGCCCTGCTGTACTCTTTTGAAAACAAAAGAACCCAGAGTATTTGTTTAAAGTGGAGCTCACCATAATAAAAATGTCATGTATCTTCCCTTCTGCCCTCCAAAGAAGTATGTGACAGATAAAATGGAGAGTTTATTAGCCCCAAGTCAAGTTTCTTTATCACCATCCCTTCCACCACCATTTAGATTTGACAACCTATTTCCTTCCTTTTCCCTCCCAATCCTGAAACTTTGGGTATTTTAATTCCATCTCATGCAATAGAATAAATGCTACTCAATATTACAACAGATGCTTAGTCTGGCTTTTATGTCCTGCTCAGAATGCCAAGAACCTTTTGTTAATTTCCCCTAGAGACAACCACAGACAGATTAACTCACCGTGGGATTTTATTTTAGAGCTAGATAAAAAAGTACCGGTTCTATGAGCAATAAAAACAGCTTTTATATGAATAATTCTTTCTAATGGTATTCATTAATCTAATAACTAAGTCACAGAAATTACATTTATATAGTATGACAATCAAAGTAATGAGAACAAAGCAAATTAAGAGGAAGTATTTAATTTTAAAAAAACACAAAAAACCAGAATTCTGCAAAGCAAACTATGATTTTGCAGCAGTTTACATAGGAAAAAATATTTTAGGGTAGTGAGGCTTTAAATAAGAAAACAGCCCTTAGTACTGCATGTGGACCATGGTAGCTACGCCTTTCGGCAGGCTGAGTCTAACCCAACAGTCCATCAGGCTGCCAATTTCAATCAATTGATCCATTAGAATTTTGTTTCCTATTGAAATGACCAATATCACAAATTATAAAATCAATCAACTATTTCTGACATCAGAGCTTATGTATGAAGCAGTTGCCTACGTTTTCAAAATAACTGCTTCAGTAAAAACTCTAAGCCAGTCAACAGCAAGACAAACATGTTTATCTGTTCGGGTATCCCCCGCTTTTCAAAAGGTTGCATGACGCCATTCTGCTTTAACAAAAGACCTACATTAGTACCTGTTTTCGCTAACTAAAAGAAACCTGAAGAGGATTTTGGCTTTTACGAAAAAAAGAAGTGAAGCAACGTCCGTTTTGCACCAAACCCTTCAGAGGCGATACACACCCCCAGCAGCGAGAGTAGCCCCCCCACGCTCCCTTCAGGAAGCTACCCTGAGCATCTCAGCATCAAGCCACCAGAGCTCTGACCTGTCTGTGAGCATCTGTGTTTGACCTTGATTTAGTCTGTGCATCGGTTGGCAAGATGTGTCCTAAGGTATCAGAAAAGCCTAAGAGACCAATTTGACAGTAAATTTCATATATTAAAAAAAAAAAAAAAAAAAAAAAGAAAAGCCTAAGAGAGGTTAGTTTTGGGGCCTGGGAAAGCTCAAAACATTTTCAGTGTAAATTAATGGCAATCGCTTCCTTGATGCCATTTCGACTTATGAAAGGTTTCGCTCTACTTTCAGATAGTGGGGGAAACCTGTACATGTGCTTGTATTTGTGCATATATAAAAGTACACACACATATATACGCACACTTCATCGTCTCGAGTCCTAGGAGTTTATGAACTTACCAATTTTAAGTCTCCACAACTGTTGGCAATACAGCTTTCTTCTACCAATTCATTTACTTTCTTCTCTAATTGTCTAATCTTTTCTTCTGGACTATTAAAGAAAAAGCAGGTGTACTTTGATTCATTCAAGCACTAATAATATAAACTAAAATTTAATGTACTTATAACATTGTCCATTTTGCGCTTTTATAAGAATAGGTCACAGATAAGATAAATGTATAAATAGCGTTAAAAAGCAAATGAACAGTTTTTAGTAATTATATAATGATAACAGCAAAAATAACATATTTTAGTTAATAAAAATACACACTGAGCACAGTAATTAGTAATTTAACACTAAACCAGATGCTTTTCCCTAATTATGTCATTTAATCCTCACAATAACATTTGATATAAATACTATCATTATTCTCATTTTACTGAGAAGGAAACTGAGGTTTAGAAAGTTAAGTATTATGTCCAAAATCACACAGCTAGTTTACAGAGCTAGGATTTAAACCCAAATAAGGTCATTCAAAGACCCATGAGATTACAGTATCATCCCTAAAAGAAAGTGGATCCTTTCTTCGGATCCTATGACAAATGAAAACTTTATCTTAAGGTGTGGAAAACTGAAGCCCCATAAAAGAGACGATGATTATTGACTACTACCAGATAGGAATTCTAGAGAATATTTCCAACAATGGGAAGAAGTTTAAAAATTCTGACTCCACTGTAGCAAACACAGTACTCCCAAATAATTTCAAAAATAACACTAATGTCATTTTGCTACCACTTTCATCCAGCAAAATATCACAATACTCTGAAAGCACATTAGTGCCTAAATAAAATTTTACTATGAATATTTCCAAATACACGGTAGTTCACTTAATTCTCTACAAATGGACTTAAAAAAAATACAGGAATAAGTTTAATAGTATAGCTTTGTCTATAGAATCATATTCTTTGGTCGAATCTGACTATAAATTCAGTCAGGTAAGGGCGCCTGGGTGGCTCACTTGCTTAAGTGTCTGACTCAGGTCATGATCTCACAATCTGTGAGTTTGAACAACACGTCAGGCTCTGTGCTGACAGCTCAGAGCCTGTGCCTGCTTCAGATTCTGTGTGTCTCTCTCTCACTCTGCCTCTCCCCTCACGCTCTGTCTCTCTCAAGAATAAACAAACATTAAAAAAATTAAAAATAAAAATAAATTTAGTCAGGTAGGATAAAAATTTTATTAGTTTACTAAAAATCTACAAAATTCGGAGCAATGAGCATAAGAGATGTGGTTTTATAAAGGTTACAACGAAGTACAGAACTCTGTTATCTATTCTGAAACACTCTTAATAAATGTCTAATAAATGTTGCTTATAGATTATTAAGCCTAAAATATGAAAATAAAAATTTAAAGTGAAAAACCTGTAAGAGAACTGTATGAAGACACTAAAAGTAACTACTCTGTCCTATTAAATGCCAGGAAAATGAACTCTACATGCACACTGCTAGATACCTACTCACACCAGAACCTACCACCAGCCTTCCTCCTTGCATACAGGATCTCAGCTAGTCAACAAGAGGCTCATTCTCTTACCAAATGTTTGGTTCAGTCATGTGCACGTGATGCACTTCTGACCAGTGAGAAATGAAGACAGGTTTACTTGGGGTCGGGGACTCCCGGGAAGATTTTCTTTGCTTTTTAAAAGGGATCCAAGACTGGGAACTTTCTGACTCTAGGCATTATTAACTACATGTAGATTTTGAACTCTCGGGGCTCTTGAGGCATGATAGGATGGGCAAGCTCTTGAAAACGGCCAAGGGAATCACACAGAAGCTGAACCAGGCGTGATGTTACTGAGCAGTGAAATTAACCACACCTACAAATGCCCTTCCTCCAGACTTCCTATTACACACTAAACGTTCTTATTGTGTGTGTATTTTTCTGATACGTATTCTGTTGTTGGCAGCTGAAAGGATCCTAAATGACCTGCTATTTAAACAAACTAACATACTTTTATTAGCAAACATGTTGTTATTAACTAGGATATAAAGTGAACATATTTTCTGTAGAGGCTCCTTGTTAGTGAAAAAGAGAAATTGTGTAATTTATTCAACAGCCCAAATACTGAGCTTAAGAGCTACGATTATGGGCTGCTTCCACATCTTGGCTGTTAAAAACAATGCTGCCATAAACATAGGGGTGCTTCTGACAAGAACTTTTAAAATAACTGAGAATTACGTATTTGGAAAATAAAAATTAAAAATATGCAACAACAACAATAAAACAACAGCATAACGATTTACATACCTATCTTCATTTTTGGCTTCCAAAGGAGGAGCAGGGCCCCTTGACTGACCAAGGGGGTCAAATGCAGAGCCTGAGACACAATTCAAGAGTTCATAGTGAACTTGTGACACAGCATAATTGAAGAAAACATAAAAACTTGCACCAGTTATTTAATCTACCTATTTATTAAATGGTTTAAGTTACCTATTTATTAAATGGCCAGAACATTTTATTATGCCTATGTAAGTATTTTATGTATCAAGAAATTGGCGAGATTTTTTTATATACATAAAACTATGTGAATAAAATGTGAAAACAAAAATGAGCAAACTCTTGTCAGTGTTCACTTCTCCCCTACAGTAATCTATCCTCTTGTGAGCTCTAAATTATCAATCATGTGAGTAATGACTTGCTATTGGGTTCTTAATTTTCTCTGTTGGTATACTATACATTAATTTTTTCATAATAATTTCATTGTTAAATTATGACTTAACTGACATCTTTAAGCACTGTTTTCAGCTACAATTTTTTAACTGAGCTCTAACTTACATAAAATAACTTATACACTTTTTAGTTTTTAAAAAAATGCACATATTTTAATGTACAATTCAGTACATTTTGACAAATCCCATGCCAGTATAACCACTCTTCCAATTAAGATGCAGAACATTTTCATTACCCCTTTCCTTTCTTAATGGTACTAAAGAATGACACAGCTTGCAATCAACGGTATGTCAGGTTTCCTTTAAAACGGTAGTAACATTTACACATAGAAAATAACAAAGGGAAAATACCTGAAAAAAATTATTAGAAGAGATAATGTAACAAACCTCTTACAGCTGCTTTGGTAAAACCAGCTGCTCTCACTGCTGTCATTGGTCTAGTAACTCCATCCTTGAAAGAAAAACAGTCATTTAAAAAGTATTCTTAAATAAGATTTACCTCTTATTTGTAGTTCTGCACAAGCACATACATTAAAGTAGTCTTAATTTTTAACAGATTTTTTCATTACTACCTGCTTATTCCTCCCCTCTGCCTATCCATGTCAGTCCTGTCTCTATTTTGCCTTTCCTCTACAACATTTCAATTCCTTGCTTTAACGGGGCTTACTCCTAGTTTGAAAAGAAATACTCATGGATTTTTATGTAGGATCTTATGTAAGTTATACAGGTTATCAGCTGGCTACTCCTCTACTTTTGTTGGCCTCCTATATGCCTATGAGAGAAATTTCAGGAATTGTTGTAAGTGATAGCATAGGAAAAATGGGACCCAGAGTTACCACACAAGCCAATTATCAGTCCTATGTCCACTCCCCAGTGGAATTTCATTTGAGACCTGAGTAAATCCAAAGAGATTTTACCTCCAAAGATTTTGAATAGGCCAACCTTTAGCCCATAATTTAAAGAATCCGGGTCATTATGTAAGAAACACTTTCTTTAACATTTTAAAATAATGTAATAAAAAAAAGTTGGTAAGAATATTCTAAGTCACAAGAGAGGCCCAAAATGAACAAGCACATGACAGAGATACCTGAATAGCCCCTGTCATTGGTCTTCCCATTGATGATGCCAGGGATGTCTTGGACTAGTAAACAGAAAACTAAATTAAAATGGTTCCAAAAAATATCTACATTTAATTTTATAAAAACCAAGTTATAAAAGTTTCCTTCATAATTTTTTTCCTCATTCTATTGGCAAGTAAACTTAATTTTTTCCATTTATAACCTGAAGATATAAGATTAAACAATAAAAGTCTAAAACAAGCTTCCATGAAGCACAACCCTCAGCCTGAAATACAGCTACACCCCACTGGTCTGCACACTGTCTACAGCGGCTTCCGCACTACAAACACAGAGGCTGGTAACTGCAATAGGGACTATCTGACCCGCAAAGCCTAAATTGCCTGGCTCTTCACGGAAAAGGTTTGCAGTCTCCTGTTCTAAAACACCACCAAAAAAAAATCAAATTTATGAGTAATACATGCTTAGGCTGATTAATAAGAGCATGTTTCATTTGACACACACTTTTTATGTGTGTGACTACTTTCCTTATTCATCTAGAGGAACAGTATAAAGTCAAGTTTCCTGGACCTCTAGCTAGGTACTAAAACCATTTTTCTGACCCCTAAGAAATCTTACAATAAGGACTAGGAAATGCTATTCCACCTCATTCTTCCATTTTTCTCCCATTCCCCTTTTACTGCATGTATGCTAACATCCAAATTTGGGCAAGACCTAAAAATTTTCCTTTATGGATTTTTATATACCATCTTTCCTCTGAAAATCTCAAATAAAAGACCCAAATATATGCTTCTGAAGTTTTTTTCAAACTTCATGTTTTTCATGTATTAATTGGTAGGTTTAAAAAAATTATAAACATCATTACATTTATATAACACTTAACTCCACATAAAATATGAATGGAATACACGAGACTTGGTAATATTACACAGAAAATGAAAGGAAGTCAATCAATAAACATAAGGTTTACAAATAAGAAATGATAAGAAAATATTTTCTGATAAATTTACAATCAAAATGACTAGAATAGTAAAAGCTATTAATCAAATTAGACTTTCACAATGTTTGTAACTATCTGAAATGGAAAACATACCTCAGTCATGGACTGAAAAGATAGCCAAAATTATTTAGAAGTGCCTAAAGTCAACTTATGGATGAGAAAAAGCACCTTAATATTTTTAGCTTAAGAAAACCTACCCCATATCCAGTAGCTACAGGTCTAGTAACTGCTGTGCTTGGTATTTTAGCAGTTATCTTGGGGAGGAAAAAAGACATAATTAATGGAATTCAGATTAAGCTACACAATTGAAAACTAAAAAAGCAATGGGAAATACAGACTCATCAGTAAAGAAGTAGTATATAATATTTAGGATAACTTCCCTTTAATTATCCTAAATATTAAGGGGCCTAGGTATTTTAAAGTATTAAGAGGGAGACTTATTCTAGAATTCATTTTAAAGGAAAAAGGGGGCTTTAGAATGACCTGAGGCACCAACGCGAAAGATTAGTATCCATGGTTGTATCTATCATTCATTATGCATACTTATTACTGCCAGCCACTAGGCCTAACAAAATACATACGACTTGGCATCAGAGGATCTGGGTTTGATTCTCAGCTCTCCTACTACCAGCTGTTTTTATTCGTATCTTTATGAACCTAAATTTTCTTATCTCTGAAATAAGGATATCTTGATCACAAAATTATACTTGGAATCAAATAGGGCCATGTAGGTGGAAATGTTCTATGCATGTTAGTTGTTAAGCATATTTGTTTGAAGTATTTGGTTAAAACATCGTTAGTAGAAGAGCTCTACTTCTGGCTATGATGGACTGTGTTTTAAACAACTTTCCCAATAAGAACAACTAAAAAAGCAGGGGACAAAAATATTTTTAGGAAAAATCAATTTGAATACATTAGAAAACCAAGAAGGAAGTGAAAAATTACAAGGTCCCAAGATAAGGAAAAGGGAAGGTTTGAGAGGTACTCCTGCATTTAAGCCTGCTTTTCTCCAACAGGCATCTGCTTAATTCAGAGGCATGGCTGAGAAGCTGAACACAGCTCTCCACAGACTTACAGGTCTCAAGAGATAAAACACTGGAGCCCTGGTAATCCTCCAGGCTTCAGACTGTGACCTCAAAAGGCTACACTCTACAACTGAAAAGTAAATGAGAAGTATACTACCTCTCATAAACACTGACGTCCAATTTAGAATCATCCCAAACTTAACTGAATTAGGGTGAACCAGGACTCCTAGTGCCTCTAGGGCTATATACAAAAGTAAATTTTCTAATGAAAGATAAGATCATCTAGAGCTGTGCTATCCAACAGAACTTTCCTATAGTGATGAAAATGTTCTATATCTGCCCTGTCTGATAAGATAGCTATTAGTCATATGTGGCTGTTGAGCATTCGAAATGTGTTTGGTATAATAAGGATCTGAATTTTTATATTTTATTTTAAATCATTTAAATGTAAATAGCCACATGTAGCTAGTAGTTATCATACTGGACAGCTCAGACATACAGCCTTGAATTATCTCTGAATTTTTTCATTTACACTGCCTGGCACTGAATCAAAAACAACCAGACAGGGGAGCCTGGCTGGCTGAGTGAGTAGAGTGTGCAGCTCTCAGGGTTGTGAGTTTAAGCCCTGTGTTAGATATAGAGACTACTTAAAAATAAAATCTTAAAAACAACAACAAAAAACAACCAGACTTACAGGAGGCAAGACTACCTAACTAAAAGCCAAGAGAACAAAATAACAAAAACTCAGAAAAGGATATATATAATGGAAATGTCAGATACAGACTTTAACATAATTATGCTTCTTAATATGATCAATGAATTAAAAGATAAGACACAATTTCAGCAGAGAATTGGAAACTATAAAAAAGGAATAAATAGAAATTACAGAACTGAAAAATTGCTAAAAAGTGTAAAATTCTGGCATTGTCTAGGAAGTAGTAAAATACAAAGTTATATTAGATTTTAATAATTTGAAGATAAGCAGTGTAATCTTTAGGAAAACACTAAAAGAATGGTTAAAGAATGTAAATTCCCAAGATAACACTGGGGGGAATGGAATAATAAAAAACAAACAAAAGAAGGCAAGAAATGAGAGAGATGATATATAAAAGAGGCAGGAAAAAACAAAAAGCAAATAAAACAATAAATTAAAACCACATCAGTAATTTCATTAAATATAAATGGACTAAATACTTCACTAAAAGACTAAGATTCTCAGACTGCATTTCAAAAACAGAACTCAGTTACATTCTGCTAATGAGAAATACATCTTAAATATATGGATGGAAAAGTTGAAAGCAAAGAGATGGGAAAGACATATCATGCAAATGCTAGATAAAAGAGAGCTTGAGTAGCCATATTAATATCTGGCAAAAGAGACAAACAGTATTACTAGAGATAGGATATTTCAAAAACAATAAAAGGCTCAATTTATACTGAAAATATAATAATTCTAAATATTTTTTCTCCAAATAAAGCAAAACCCTAAAAAAAGAAATAAATCCACATAGTGTAAATTTTGACATCTTTCTAATAGAACTAGTAGCCTCCCCAACCCAAAAAATCAGTAAAAATACAGAACTCTTAAACAAAATCATTAACAAACTTGATCTGACATATCTTAGAAAATGCTGAAAAGAAAGGATATGGGTCTCAGCAATTTTTTCCATGAGAACAAACTGAAGGAAAGAGACTATTATTCTTCTAACTACTTACTAATGACTAAATCCATGTTCTTTTTTTTTTTAAGCATAAGATTGATCTCTTCAGATAGAGTAGATTCAACAGTCTCTTCCTTTATTTGCTTTACACCCTCATCTGCAATGCCTTTCCTCCCATATCTTAAGATCAGTCTTAATTGTACATACCCTTTAATATTCAACTGTAAATTTAAATTCTAAGCATCCTTGTCTGATTGTCCCAACTAGTGACAAATAATCTCTTTGACATCCCATAGCAATATGCACTTTTTTTTGTACAATGCTTATTACATTATGCTTTGAACATATGTATCCATTTTATTTCCCTCCCTAAGATTATAAAGTCCTTTGGAACTAGTTAGAATTTTATCCCACGAGTAAACTAATACCTTTCACATAGAAGTTATACAATTTCTCTCTGTTTAACATAATAAGTAGACTGTGATGAGAATACCATTCAATAGGAGGTCAAGAGACTTAAGCTCTAAGCCAGCTATGGCTAGCTGTGAGACTCTTGGCCTCTCTAGGCTTCAGTTTTCTCATCTATAAAATAAGGATCCCTGGGGCGCCTGGGTGGCGCAGTCGGTTAAGCGTCCGACTTCAGCCAGGTCATGATCTCGCGGTCCGTGAGTTCGAGCCCCGCGTCGGGCTCTGGGCTGACGGCTCGGAGCCTGGAGCCTGTTTCCGATTCTGTGTCTCCCTCTCTCTCTGCCCCTCCCCCGTTCATGCTCTGTCTCTCTCTGTCCCAAAAATAAAATAAACGTTGAAAAAAAAAAATTAAAAAAAAAAAAAAAAAAAAAAAAAAAATAAGGATCCCTAACGTCACTTCTAAACATCACTGAAAGGCTAGCATGGTAAAATTATCACTTGATGTCTGATACCTGAAATCACTAAACTGAAGAAAATGTTTGCTTATTTACTAAGTCATGGAATAAAGACTTATGAAGCAGCTACAGTAGCAAAGAAAAGAACACTGTATAAGACAGTCAGCTTCTTCAAAAAGCTTATAGCCTAGTCATTAGCTTACTGAAAGAACATATGATTTTTTTTCCATGATGAAGGTAACCTTAAAATTAAAACACTGATTATGAAATGTGTACTCAAGAATTAATTTTATCCAAGGAGAGGTCTGGCTCTGCTCTTGGCTACTGGCAGTGATCTCTAAGCCCTTGGAATGTCCTGCCTGATATGTATTTGTTTGCCTAGGGGCTTTGGCCACCAGAAAACTGAACAATGTGATTTATGATGGGAGCTTTGGGACAACATAATATCAGTTTTAACTTCCAGAGGTATTAGTCTAAATTTCCAGAAGGGGCTGGAGACTAAACGTCAGCCATGTTAACAATATGTGATAGAGTCCCAGTAAAAACCCTGGATACCAAAGTTGTGAGTGGTCTTCCCTAGTTGGCAATATTCTTTCCGTAAGTACTGTCATCACACAGATTGGCCAGGAGGAGTTAACGTCATGCAGGATTCCACACGAAAAGAATGACCAGATGTTCTACGTTTCGATCCCCCAGCCTCTGTCCTGTATGTCACTTTCCTTTGCAGATTTTAACTGTATCCTTCCCCTGTAATAAGTCATGAGTATAATAGCGTTCAGTGAGTTCTGTGAGCCCTTTCAAAGAATAATTGAACCTGAAGGTGGTTTTGGGAATCCCCTAAACTTGCAGTTGGTATCAGAAATGAGAATTGTCCAGGGATGGCTGGGTGGCTCAATCAGTTAAGCATCTGACTCGATTTCAGCTCAGGTCACGATCTCATGGTTCATTAGATCAAGCCCTGTGTCGGGTTCTGTGCTGACCACGGGGAGCCTGCTTGGGTTTCGCACTTTCTCTCTCTCTCTCTCTGCCCCTTTCCCTCCTGAACGCTTTCTTTCTCGCTCTCAAAATAGATAAATAAACTTGAGAAAAAAAAAAAGTGAAAATAGTCTTGTAGAGCACACAGTCCTCTGTGTCCTCTAACTGTATAGTTGGCAAACCTCATTGCAGGGAACTACACTAAATTCACTTACATAAATGTGATGGGAAAGCTACTCACAAGATAATTTCCACTGTAAGTGGTTGTTTAATACTAATAACTTATTTTTGTTAATAATACACATGACAGAGAGGAAAGAGAGAAAGTAACAAAGTGAGGCAAAGATGAAAGCAAAAGGACACTTCATGTAAAGCAGAGAGGTTGCTATACATCAGAGTTTCTCAACTTTGGTACCACTGACCTTTCACCACATAATTTTTATGGGGGGGGGGGTACCCTGTGAATTATATAATGTTTAGCAGCATCTCTGCCTGCTACCCAGTAGATGCCAGTGGCACTCACCCAAGTTGTTATGACCAAAAATATCTCCAGGCCAAATGTCCCTTGGGATAGTTGTAGAGGACTGAGATCCACTGCTATATAGTAGTGAGCAAGTGGGGAAGAGTAGTTCAAAAAAAGGAATATTAGACATAGAACATTAGGAGTAGAACTTTCTGTTCTTTGCTATTTTACTTTGTGCCAACCTTGTTTATTTTCAACTACAAAAAAAAGCTTGACAGATTTCATGCACTGCAGAAGGCCAGATGCCTATGCTTTGCATGACACATAAATTTTAATAATACTATTGAAAAAATCACTCTAGCAATTTATGCATTGGTAAAACATTAATTAACTAACTGAAGGGCATTAATCCAAGGAAGGAGTAATTTGTAAACTAAGCGCCAGTGTTTTGGAGGATCAACATTTATGTAACTTTAAAAATCAGAAAGGCAAATATTTTTTAAACAATGAGTATTTTAGGTAAATATATTCCAATGCCTTACATAACTAATAATATTTATATTCTCAAGAGTATAAAGAAACTTTTTGATCTAAAATACTTTAAAATTCACTTACTGGATATACTGAAAGCTACAAAACACTGCAGAAAGAAACTAAAGAAGACACAAATAAAAAAGTCATCCCACGTTGAAGGACTAGAAAACTTAATTATTGTTATGATGTCAATACTACTCAAAGCAGTCTACAGATTCAATGCAATTGCTACCAAAATATCAATGCCGAGTTTTTAAGAAATAGAAAATTCATCCTGAAATTCATTTGATTACAAAGCTACTATATGTAAACAGTGTGGTACTGGCATAAACACAAACAGACCAATGGGACAGAATAAAAAGTGCAGGAAAAAAACCTTCCATATGGTCAAGTGATCTTCCATAAGTGTGCAAAGACCACATAACAGGGAAAGGTCAGTCTCTCCAACATATGGTGCTGGGAAAGCTGGATATCTGCTTGCAAAAGGATGAAATTAGAGCCGACACACAAAAAATTAACTCAAAATGGATTAAAGGTCTAAATATAAAACCTAAAACTACAAAACTCCCAGAAAGCATAGCGGAAAAATTTCATAATGTTGGACAGAGCAATGATTTGTTGGAATTGATGCCCAAAGCACAGGCAACAAAAGTGAAGCTATAAAAATGGGGCTACATCAAACTTAAAAAATTTCGTGCGTCAAAGGACATAATCAACAGAACGCAAAGGCAAACTACAAAATGGGAGACAATAATGTGCAAATCATATATCTGATAAGGGGTTAATATCCAGAATATATCAACACCTACAACTCAACAACAAAAAAATCAGGATAACCCAGTTAAAAAATGGGCAAAGGACTTGAAGAGACATCTCCTCAAAGATGATATACAAATGGCCAAGAAGCCTACAAAAAGATACTCAACATCACTAATCATAGGAGAAATGAAATCAGAATCAAGAATCACTTCACGCCCATTAAAACTGCTACTATCACAACAATAGAAAGTAAGTGTTAGTGAGGATGCAGAGAAACTGGAACCCTGTTACTGTTAGCAGGATTATAAAATGGTGCAACTGCTATGGAAACAGTATGGAGGTTCCTCAAAACATTCAAAACAGAATTACTGTGGGACCAGCAATCCGACTTCTGGGTATACATCCGAAGAACTAAAAACAGGGTTGCGAAGACACATCTGCCTACCTATGTTGACAGCAGCACTATTCATAAGAGCCCAGAGGTAGGAGTACCCACGTGTTCATGGAACACAGTATGATATACACACGTAGGATTATTAGCCTTAAAAAGGAAGGAAATCCTGTCACATCCCACAACACAGATGAACCTTGAAGACATTATGCTAAGTGAACTAAGCCAGTCACAAAAAAGACAAAGACTGCAGAATTCCACTTATATGAGGTACCTAAAGTAGTTGAATTCCTAAAGGCAGAAGGTAGAAAGACAGCTGCCACAGGCTACAGGGAGAATGCACAGTTCTGTTTAATCGGTATAGAGTTTCAGTTTGGGGAGATAAAAAACTCCTGGAGATCTGTCTCACAAGAAAGAATATATTTAACATACTGAACCATGATTTAAAAATGGTTACAAAGGGGAGGGATTCAGGAAGATGGTGGCAGAGTAAGAGGACCCTAGGCTCGCTTTGTCCCACAAACACAAGATAACTGTCAAATCATCCTAAATACTCCAGAAACTGACCTGAAAACTAGCAGAACAAGCTCCACAACTAAAGGTAGGGAAGAGGCCACATCAAAGAAGGCCGAAGTGTGGAGATGCAGTTTGGGAGAGAAAGGGAGGATGGAGGGATGGAGGGACAGTGGTCACTGCTGTGGGAAAGGAGCTGTGGGGGCAGAGAAGGGTAAGAGACAGACTAACACAGAGGGGAGTGCTTGGGGAAAACGAATTCCCATAGAAATTGGCTTGGAAAGCAAGAAGGGCCAAATTTTGTGACTTCTGGCAGCAGCAGGGCTTAAAGCCGGAGTCTTAAAAGTTAGCAGGCTTGGCTAGCATAGAGCCGGGAGGACACTGCGCTGTTCTTGGAGAGAAGGCGGGTAAACAACCTGTGGACACGAGGCATGGAAAGAGTGATCTGAAGGGTGCCTGGGGCACACAGTGGGGAGGTTATTCAGTCATCTCAGAGTGTACTCCAGAGAGACAGTGCTCACAGAGAGGCCCTTCTGGGAACAAATACACCGGCTGTTGCCATTTCCTTCCCTAGCCCGTTGGCATAAACATAGGGCCACCTGTAGGAACCAGCACAGCACAGACATTTGGTACTTAACGTTCCTACACTAAGCCTTGCCCCCCACACTCCTATAAAACTGCATTTCGTAGTCAGGCTGTGTAAGATGCATCACCACAGACCCCTCCCCCCAGAAGACTGGCCCAAACCCCTGTCAACACTCCCTGATGTCCCTGGTCTCCCAACCAGGGAGTTTGTTTTTGTCTTTTTGGTTTTTTTAATAGCTATAATTCCATTTAATCCTTAGTTTACACTCAAATTTAAAGCAGGGACAAAGACCAATAGTGCCATTTTATAAGGGTATGAGTGACACCAAAAAATTAAGAAATTTGGCCAAACTTAAACAGTCGGTCAATTGGGTAAGTCCCTGTTCTCCCGACCCCCACCCCAGCATTCTTTCCATTATGCCAGCCCTTATCCTTACTAGTTCTATTCTTTCTTTTTAATTGAGGTATAATTGACATATAACATCATATGTGTTTCAAGAGTACAACATGACAAAATATATATTTGTATATACTACCATCAGTCTGGTTAGCATTCCTCACCAGACATAGTTACAAAACATTTTTTTTCTTGGGATGAAAATGTTTAAGATCTAGAACAATATTAATTCTGAAGATTAGGTTTGGTTGCAAGTGATAGGAAAACCAAAAAAGTAGTGGTTTAAACAAGACAGAATTGGATAATTTCTTCGCTATCCTCAATACCTGGCTGTTCAAGATGACTGCTCAGGTTCCAGTCATGTTCCAGCCAACAATAAGGAAGATGAGGGACAGAACACATTTTTCCCCTTTAAGGACATTTCCTAGAAATCATACAGGACACATTTGCTAAATTCCACTGGCCAGAATTTAATGACATGCCCTTAGTTAGCTTCAAGGGAGGCTAGAACCAACCAGGGAGTTTTGCAGAATCTCGATTCCAGCCGTGGTAGTGTCAGGTCTCACTTTAGAAACAGAGCAGAGCACGCCTTGTTAAAACTCACGACATTCAGGCCAGGGACAAAAACTGACCTCAACAGGCAAAGAGAGCCTCTGTAAATGGCCAGTGTGAAGGATAAAGCAGCCAGGACACAACAGAAGTGCACACATCACACACTGGAAACACTTCCAGAAGTGTCCGGGTCTGGGGAACAAGGGAAGCTACACAGCAAGGCATTACAGGACCTCTTCTTTGTAAGGTCATTACCCTCAAGAATAGGAGACATAGCTGACGTTCCTAACACACAGAAACAGGCACAGAGACTTAGACAAAATGAAAACACAGAGGAATTCATCTCGAATAAAAGAACAGAACAAGGCCATGGCCAGAGATCTAAGCAAAACAGGTATAAGTCATATGCTTGACAGAGAATTTAAAGCAATGATCATAAAGATACTCAACTGGGCTTCAGAAAAGGGTATAAGAAATGAATGAGACCCTTAACATGAGATAAAAAATTACACACCAGAGCTAAAAGGTACAATAAACGAGGGGCACCTGGGTGGCTCAGTCGGTTACGCATCTGACTTTGGCTCAAGTCATGATCTCGCAGTTCACAGGTTTGAGCCCCGCATCAGGCTCTGTGCTGACAGCTTAGAGCCTGGAGCCTGCTTCGGATTCTCTGTCTCCCTCTCTCTCTGTCCCTACCCACCCCACCCCCAACCGGCCCCCTCTCCCCGCTCGCACTCTGTCTCTCTCTCTAAAATAAACATTAAAAAAAATTTTTTTTAAGGTACAATAAATGAAGTGAGAAACACGTTTGATAGAAGGAACAGCAGACTGGAAGAAGCACAGAAAATAAATTAATGACCTAGAAGACCAAGTAGTAGAAAGTAATCAAGCCAAAAAAAGAATGATGCGAAACAATAATAGACTTAAGGAGCTCAGTGACTCCACTAAACATAACATTTGTATTAAAGGAGTCCCATAGGAAGAAGAAAGTAAAAAGGGGGCAGAAAATTTATGTGAAGAAATAAAGCAGAAAGTTTCCCTAATTTGGGGAAGGAACCAGATATCCAGATCCAAGAGGCACGGAAAACCCCCATCAAAACTGACAAAAGCAGACCCACACCAAAACATATTGTAATCAAGATGGCAAATATAGTGATAAAGAAAAAATATTAAAGGCCACAAACAAGACAATAACTTACAAGGGAAAACCAATTAGGCTAGCTAGAGATTTTTCAGAAGACACTTTCCAAGCCAGAAGGGAGTGGCATGATATAGTCAAAATGCTGGACGGGAAAAATCTGCAGCCAAGAATACTCTATCCAGCAAGGCTATCATTCAGAATAGGAGAAGAGATAAAGAGTTTCCCAAACAAAACTGAACGAGCTGATGACCACTAAACCAACCCTGCAAGAAATACTAACGGGACCTCTTTGAGTGGAAAGGAAAAACAAAACGCAACAGAAAGAAATTAGAAAACACAAAAGCAGTAAAAATGAGTATTTCTATAAAAAATCAGTCAAAGAACTCACAAAATAAAAGGATGTAAAATATGAACCATATACTTAAAACGTGTAAAGGGCAGAAGTAAAGAATGGATTCAAACCCAAATGATCAACAACTTAATATAGACTGCTATACGCAGAAAAGGTTATGTACAAACCTAATGAAAAGAAATAAGAGAAAGAAATCCCAATATATCACTAAAGAAAACCAGTAAGCCATGAAAGAGAGGAAGATAAATGATCAGAGAAAATCTTCAGAAACAATCACAAAACAAGTAATAAAATGGCAGTACATACATATCTATCAAGAATTACTTTGCATGTAAATGGACTAAACACTCCAATCAAAAGACACAGGGTGTCAGAATGGATAAAAAAAAAACAAGACCCATCTACATGGTGCCTACAAGAGACTCATTTTAGACCTAAAGCCACCTGCAGATTGAAAGTGAGGTGGTGAAGAAACATCTATCATGCAAATGGATGTCAAAAGAAAGCCAGAGTAGCAATGCTTATATCAGATAAACTAGACTTTAAAACAAAGACTATAACAAGAGACAAAGAAGGACGCTATCTAATAATAAAGGGGACAATCTAAAAGAAGATACAACAATTGTAAATATTTATGCACCCAAATGGAGGCACCCAAATACATAAAATAATAACAAACATAAAGGAACTCATCAATAATAATACAATAATATTAAGGGACTTCACATAAATGGATAGGTTATATAAACAGAAAATCAACAAGAAAACAATGGCTTTGAATGACTGACTAGAACAGATGGATTTAACAGATATATTCAGAACATTCCATCCTAAACAGCAGAGTACACATTCTTTTCAAGTTTACACAGAACATTCTCCAAAACAGATCATGTATTAGGCTACAAAATAGGTCTCAACCAATTCAAGAAGAGTGAAGTCTTCCATGCACCTTCTCTGACCACAATGCTACAAAACTCGAAGTCAACAACAAGAAAAACTCTGGAAAGACCATAAATACATGGAGGCTATATAAACAATGAATGGGTCAACCAGGCCATAAAAGAAGAAATAAAAAAGTACGTGGAAACAAATGAAATGAAAACACAAGGGTCCAAAACCTTTGGGGTGTAGCAAAAGCAGTTCTTTTCAAAAAGAACTTTCTTTCTCAAAAGCAGAAGCAAGAAAAATCTCAAATAAACAACCTAACCTTACACCTAAAGGAGCTAGGAAAAGTACAATAAAGAATAAACCAGCAGAAGGAAGCAATAATAAAGATTAGAACGGAAATAAATGATACAGATACTAAAAAAACAATAGATCAGATCAATGAAACCATAGCAGGCTTATAAAGAAAAAAAGAGAAAGGACTCAAATCGATAAAATCACAAATGAGAGAGGAGAAATAACAACCAACACCACAGAAATACAATTATAAGAGAATATTATGAAAAGATGTATGTCAATAAATTGGACAATCTAAAAGAAATTCCTAGGAACATGTAAGTTACCAAAACTGAAAACAGTCAGAAATAGAAAATTTGAATAGACCAATAACCAGCCAAGAAAAAACTCCCAACAAACAGAACTCCAGGACTAAGTGGCTTCACATGCAAAATCTACCATATATTTAAAACACAAACTATTCCAAAAAATAGAACCAGAAGGATAAACTTCCAAATTCATTCTATGAGGTCAGCATTATCCTGATTCTAAAAGCAGATAAAGGCAACACTAAAAGAGAGAACTACAGGCCAATATCTCTGATGAACATAAATGCAAAAGTACTCAACAAAATAGTAGCAAACTGAATCCAATAATACATTTAACCTACACTTGATCTTAGCCAAAAGGCTGAGAAGCAATCCAATAACACATTTAAAATAACCATCCACAACAATCAAGTGGGATTTATTCCCGAGTTGCAAGAGTGGTCCAATATTTGCAAGTCAGTCAGCATGATACATCACATTAATAAGAGAAAGTATAAAGACCACATGATCATTTCAATAGATGCAGAAAAAGAATTTGACAGAGTACAACATCCATTCATGATAAAAGCCCTCAACAAAGTAGGTTTAGAGGCAACAAACCTCAATGTAATAAAGGCCACATATGAAAAACCCACAGCTAACATCATCCTAAATGCGGGAAAACTGAGAGCTTTTCCTCTACAGTAGGAATAAGACAGGGATGTCCACTCTCACCACTTTTATTTAACATAGTACTGGAAATCCTAGCCACAGCAAACAGAGAAGAGACAGAAATACAAGGTGTCCAAATCAGCAAAGAAGAAGTAAAACTTTTACTATCTGCAGATGACATGATACTCTATGTACAAAACCCAAAAGACCACCAAAAAAACTGTTAGAACTGATAAACAAATCAGTAAAGTCACAGGCCACAAAATCAACATACAAAAATGTGTTGTTTCTAACTACCCATTATGAAACATCAGAAAGACAAATTAAGGAACTAATCCCATTTACAATTACATCAAAAATAATAAGATGCCTAGGAATGAACCTAACCAAAGTGGTGAAAGACCTGTACTCTAAAAACTATAAAACACTGAGGAAAGAAACTGAAGACGACACAAAGAAATGGAAAGACATTCCATGCTCATGGCTTGGAAGCATAAATATTGTTGAAATGTCTATATGACCCAAAGTAATCTACACATTTAATGCAAACCCTATCAAAATACCAAGAGCATTTTTCATAGAACTAAACCAAACGATCCTAAAATGTGTATGCAAGTACCAAAGACTCCAAACAGTCAAAGTAATCCTGAAAAAGAAAAGGAAAGCTGGATGCACCACAATTCTAGACATTAAGTTATATTATAATGCTGCTGTAATCAAAACAGTATGGTACTGGCACAAAAATATACACATAGATCAGTGGAACAGAATAGAAGACCCAGAAATGAGCTCACAACTATATGATCAATTCATCTTCAGCAGAGCAGGAAAGAATAGCCAATGGGAAAAAGACTGTTCAACAAACGGTGTTGGGAAAACTGGACAGCCACATGCAAAAGAATGAAACTGGAACATCCTCTTTCACCATACACAAACATAAACTCAAAATGGATTAAGGACCTAAATGTTGAGACCGGAAACCCTAAAAGTCCTTGAAGAAAACATAGGCAGTTATTTTCTCTGGCATCAGCCATAGCAACTTTTTTTCTAGATAGGTCTCCTGAGGCAAGGGAAATTAAAGCAAAAATAAACTGTTGGGACTTCATCAAAATAAAAAGCTTCAGCAGGGTGCCCGGGTGGCTCAGCTGGTTGAGCCTCTGACTTCAGCTCAGGGCATGATCTCGCAGTTCGTGAGTTCAAGCCCCACATCAGGCTCTTCACTCTCAGTGCAGAGTCTGCTTGGGACACTCTCTCTCTCTGCCACTCCCCTGCTCTCTCTCTCAAAAATAAATAAACATTTAAAAAAAAAAGCTTCTGCATAGCAAAGAAAACAATCTAAAAAATTAAAGGCAACCTATGGAATGGGAGAAAATATTTGCAGATGTTTTATCAAATAAAGGATTAGTATCCAAAATATGTAAAGAACTTATAAAACTCAACACCATACAACAAACAATCCAGTTAAAAAATAGGCAGAAGATATGAATAGACATTTTTACAAAGAAGACATCCAGATGGCCAACAGACACATGAAAAGATGCTCATCATCACTTACCATCAGGGAAATACAAATCAAAACTACAATGAGCTATCACCTCACACCTGTCAGAATGGCTCAAATCACCAACCCAAGAAACAACAGATGTGGGCAAAGATGTGCAGAAAAAGGAACTCTCTTGCATTGTTGGTGGGAAGGCAAACTGGTACAATCACTGTGGAAAACAGTATGGAGGTTCCTCAGAAAGTTAAAAATAGAACCACTCTATGATCCAGCAATGGCACTACTGCGTATTTACCCAAAGGATACAAAAACACTAATTCAAAGGGATACACGCACTCCTTTGTTTATAGCAGCATCATTTACAATAGCCAAATTACAGAAGCAGCCCAAGTATCCATCGACTGATGAATGGATGAAAGATGTAGTGTGTGTGGGTGTGTGTGTGTGTGTATGTATACATACATATATGTATATATATGTATATTTATATGTATATAATAGAATACTGGAATGAAATCTTTCTATCTGCAAAGGAATGAAATGAAATCTTTCTGTTTGCAAAGACGTGGATGGAGCTAGAGAATAAAATGCTACCCGAAGTCAGTCAGAGAAAGACAAATACCGTATGATTTCACTCATATGTGGAACTGAAGAAATAAAAGAGCAAAGGGAAAAAAAGAGAAAACTCAAGAAACAGTCTCTTAGCTATAGAGAACAAACTGATGGTGACCAGGGAGGGGGGAGGGCGGGAGGGGAGGTAAGGGGATGGGATCAAAGGTGACGGGGATTAAGGAGTACGCTTGCTGTGATGAGCACCAGGTGATGTACGGAATTGTTGATTCACTATATTGTATGTCTGAAACTAATATAACACCGTTAACTACCTGGAATTTAAAAATAAGATAAAATAAATAAAAATGGTTACGATGGCTAAGTTTATGTCATGTATTTTTTACCACAACAAAAAACGTGCACTTACTGGAGGTCTTCTGCCATGACTAGTTCTCACGGCTTCCTGAAAAGCTGTGTCGTTCTCTAATTCCTAAAGTGAAAAGGCAAATTTAACATTCAACGTGAAGTGAGAATTGAAAACAATAATAAGTTTCATGTCTTCTGTTTGGTATTCATGATCCTCTATGATTCAACTTACCCCATCTGCTGACATCCAGGTAGTGGCTCAAGGACTCCTGTCCTCAAAGCTCCCCCATAACACTACCCAAAATATAAGGCTCCTTCCTTTTCTAGGAAGGGGACTACTTGGTAATGTCAGTCGACTTTAAGGGTATTTTACTGGCCACTGTTTAAATGTGTGGTATCATTATGCCTGGTGAAAAGATCAAGTACACAAGGATATGGCCTTTCTTCTGTTCCTTTCTTCCAAGTACCTGGAACAGTAAGAATTGAGAACTGCAACTCTTCCTCTCCCTTCCTCTCTGTCCTCTCTCCCTCCCTTCTATCCTTCCATATGCTGGGACCACGGCTACCAGCCCCAGGTGAAAACACCGCAGGACATTTCATTTCACTGGAGGAGTGAAGTCTGGAATTCAGACTGGAGCTAAGAAAAGCTTCCCCGTGGAAAAGCTCCATGGGGTCCAACCTGCTGTGCCATTTGGAACCAAAGCCTTAGCTGAGATGAAATGTCACTGTGCTTTGCTGATTCCGGCCTATACTTCTATTCTTCATCGGGAAACGTGAGGAAGGTAATATTAGTCAAGAGCAAGATACAAATGTTCCTGGGTTTCCAGGACAAAGGTCATTTTTTGACTCTCTCAAAAGCACCCAATCTTAGCAACTACCAACCTTCTAACCAGCCTGTATCTCCTATTCCTTCACCAACACAAAATCTGGCTGTAAGCCTTCCCATACATCTTATGGGCAATTGTCAGACTTGCCTCTGATTTATTTCAGTCTATGTCCCACAAAAATATACTTGCTGATGATCAAAAAAAAATACAATAAATCAAAAAACAATCACTACTGATTAACTTCTAAAAACTCTGCAAACAATTAAAGTAAAATGTTTATATAACCAGATGTTAATGTGATGCACTTCAAACATGATTTTATTATGTCTAAACCTTCTTTAATTTTTACCTTAAATAATCTTTATAACCTTCCACATCAATTATATAAAATTAATAAGTACACAATTCTCAGTTGGCCATGGAAACTAGGCAACTTTCATATGAAGTATAAAGCCAAAGGTAACCCTCAGCATCATTAATTATACTATTCTGGTGGATCCTTTAGGAAAAGGAAGTCTTCTAATATTCCTATACAATTAGTAAAATTTGATTAATCAATTCAATGAATTCTAACTGACAAACTAAAATTGTCAACAAACTCTCCGACTACAAATACCAAACTACCACAACTTTTGTAATTTTTCTTTGTTCATGATTTTACTAGCAATTTCCATAATCTATGAACATCTGAACAATTATTTCAATTAATTCATTTATATATTAAGCTTGTTATTAGTCCAATTAAGATATAAGAAAATCATGGGTAAAGCAAATGTCATTTTTATCTTACTATTTAATTTATTTTTGTGTCTGATATTCTGAATATTCACTTTTTTTTTTTTAATGTTTGTTTATTTTTGACAGAGAGAGAGAGAGAGAGAGAGAGAGAGAGAGAGCATGAACGGGGGAGGGGCAGAGAGAGAGAGAGAGGGAGACACAGAATCGGAAGCAGGCTCCAGGCTCTGAGCTGTCAGCACAGAGCCTGACGCGGGGCTCGAACTCACAGACCGCAAGATCATGACCTGAGCTGAAGTTGGACTCTCAACCGACTGAGCCACCCAGGTGCCCCTGAATATTCACTTTCAATCAAATAATGAAGCCACACTGTGATGACCTGAGAAGTTAGGAAGTTTCTCTGGTGCTTTAAAGTGATCATATTCATTATCTATTAATTCTATTTCTGAGGCTTTAGCCAAGGAAATGTTGCTAAAAATAGAGAAAATTGTTTATGTATAAAATTGTTCATTGCATAGTTGTTATTTACAACAGAAAACTGAAAATAAATATCCTATGATCTGAAATCAGTTCTAATCAACTATACATATTCAATAAAATGTAGCAATTAAAATTATACAGTTAACCCTTGAACAACACAGGTTTGAACTGCCATTGGTCTACCTATATATGACTTTTTTCCAATAAATATATTGGGAAATTCTTTGGAGATTTGTGACAACTTGAAAAAACTCGCAAACCATATAGTCTAAATAAGCTAAAAAAATTAAGAAAAAGGATATTATTGTAACAATACAGTGTATGACATATATAACATACAAAATATGTGCTAATTGACTTTTTATTGGTAAGGCTTCTGGTTAACAGTGGGCTATTAGCAGTTAAGTTTGGGGGGAGTTAAAAGTTGTATGTAGATTTTTGACTACATGGGGGGAGGGAGGTGGGTCAATTCAAGGGTCAACTGTATTTAAATCTTTAGTATCATGAGACATTACTTGTAATGTAGTTGGATGTAAAAAAGCAAACAGAAAAGTAAATCCTAGTTCCATTCCAAACATGTTAAAATAAAACTGTAAATATATGCATAAAAGAAAGACAAAGCAACAAAATGTTAACAATAGTTATTTCAGAGTGACGGGATTCTGGGTAATTTAGTTTTCAACACTGAACATGTACATTTTATATACTTATAACCTTTATAACTGGGAAAAAGGGGGAGAGTTCAGTATAGTTTTCAAAATCTGTACAAACCCAGGAGAACATCTATGTTTTAATACAAATTTTTAAAAAGGAGTCTATATAATCATACCTGTGTGTATACACAGTACACACAGGGAGGGAAACACTTGTGTATATTTGAAGACGGGGAATACACCACAATGTCAGGTGATAGATATACTTAATATAGGTGATCTTTGAGTGACGGGATTTACATCATTTTTCCCCAGTCTTCTGTAGTTTTCAAATTTTCTGTTAAATGATCACATCGCCTAGATCCTTATTTCGTATAGAGTAAGTGAATGGTTTCTATTTTCCTTCCAGGTCTTACATTCACAGACTACCATTTTTCTCCAGAGGAAAAAACAATTGAAAAATGACTAAAAGCTATATAAAACACTCTAGAATATAAGATTTTCCTAAATTCATATAAAGTCCTATAAATGCTAATATTTGATTATTATATACTAGCAAATAAATTAACAATCCTATCGTTCATCCTCACTCTTTTCACACACCAATTCAAGGTAACTTTATAAAAAGGTTTTGTTTTGTTTTACAGTTTGGAAACTCAAAGTCTCACAATGATATAAACAGATTTAAAATATTCAAGTATTGGGGCACCTGGGTGGCTCAGTCAGTTAAGTGGCCAACTCTTGATTTCAGCTCAGGTCATGATCTCACGGTTTGTGAATTCGAGCCCTGCTTTGGGCTCTGCACTCACAGTGCAGAGCCTGCTTGGGATTCTCTTTCTCTCCCTCACTCTGTTCCACCTCGGCATACGCTTTCTCTCTCTCTCAAAATAAATAAATAAATTTAAGAGAAAAATCTTAAAAAATAAATAAATAAAAATAAAATATTCAAGTTTTTTTAATTCAACTATTTGTCTTAACAATTTCATCTTTTAGTTTACTATCCCACTAAATATTAAGTAGATATAGATTTGTTGACATAAAGGAATATTTATAAAAGACAAAAAGCAGGTTACAAAACAGTACACACAGTATGATACCATTTTATCCAAAAATAGAGATACACATATATTTGCATAGGGAAATGTTTGGTGACATAAGCATTATAAGCTAGTTAATGTTTACCTCTGGGTGGTAATAGTTTCTGTGATTCTATTTCCTAAGTTTTCTATAAAATATTTGTATATTTTAATTAAAAGAAAAAAATCACTACATGACATTTCAAATTTAGGAAATTAAAAAAAACAACTGATTTTAGGTACCTCAAGTGATTTAAGTCTTTTTACTTACACATTCAGATAGCTAGTGCTGGAAAATACAAGTCTATAATCGACCCTAATTTGTTTCTATAACCTTTCTCATGATTTTCCCTTTTGCTGCAATTAGTATTATTAGTGGAAGTTAGTACAGACTTCAGAAGTAGCACTTTTCCAGGCTTTTAATCAGTTTACTTAATTTAAAGATAATAAAGCAGAACCCTCAAATCCAAAGTTTTCATGAACCAGCTGGTTAGCAAAGACCAACATAAAAACTAGATTTATTTTTATTTTTATTTTCTTACCTCAGTGTCATAGGTTGGATTGTAGTCATTATAACCAGAATAAAGATCATCTTCATCTGTCTCTGGGGCCAGGTGTACATTTTGCATCATCTGTACCTATGAAAAATTGGCAGTGTAAATATGTTCTTGGTATATAAAATAATCCTTAATTGAAATAAAGTAGAACCACTTAACAACCTTTCTGGTCAAGTTTATTGCTACATATTTTTATGACTTAATTTTTTTCACGTCAAATTCTCAAAACTAGGTGTCAAAACACTCGTTCATTGCTCTCATTTTACATTTATTCCACACCTGTTGCATTGAAAGGCACTAGACACAGGTACGAGTTAGTTGCCCTGAGTGTCAAAGAGCTTAGCATCAAGTGCAGAACAGGGGACGTAAGAGTCAAGTGCAAAGCAAGGCAGAAGCCACCACACACTTACCAGAACGGCTCAATTTAAAAAACCAACAACGCAAAAGGTCGGCAATGATGTGGAGTGATCCAGAGTCCTACATTGTTGTTGGGGAGGGTAATATAGTACAATTTTGGAAAAAAAAGTCTGGCACTTTCATAAAATTAACATATATTTCTTACGAACCAGCAATTCCACTCCCAAGTATTTACCTGAGAAGTGAATACATGGGTCTACAGATATATTTATATAAGAATGTTCACAGGAGGTTTATTCATAATAGTCAAAAACTAGAAACAGACCAGATGCCCATCAACAGAATGGATAAGCATATTTATGCAACAAAATATTATTCAGAAAAAAAAATGCACCGATGACATACATAAAATGGAAGAATCTCAATTAAGTGAAAGAAGCCTCACAAAACTGAACCTTATATACTGTTTTGTTGATTTAAAATTCTAGAAGAGACTAAACTATTGTAGAAAACAATCAGAAGGGTGGTTGCTGTTTAGGCGTGGGAGACTAGAGTTTGAATGAAAAAGGGCAGATTATAGAATTTTCTAGGGTAGGGCGCCTGGGGGTGGCTCAAGTCAGTTAAGTGTCTGACTTTGGCTCAGGTCATGATCTCACGATTTGTGGGTTCGAGCCCCACATTGGCTGTGTGCTGACAGCTCAGAGCCTGGAGCCATTCTGTCTCTCTCTCTCTCTCTCTCTCTCTCTCTCTCTCTCTGCCCTTCCCCGGCTTGCTCTCTCACTTGCTCTCTCTCCCAAAAATAAACAAACATTAAATTTTTTTTTTAATTTTCTAGGGTGATAAATATTCTATATCTTGACAATAGTTTGGGTCAGACTGGTAATCACACTTGTAAAAAGTCAACAAATGCATACTTTTTTCCTTTCATTATACATTTTTTCTTGAAAGAAAAAACTGTAAATAAATATCAAACTATAATATGCATACCTAAGTATTTAAGGGAAAGCTTAATATCTATAATTCAGTTTGATATGCATAAAAATAACAGAGAATCTTAAGATTCTCTCTCACTCTTCCTCTGCCCCACCTGTGCTCACGCACACACGTGTGTGCACTTTCTCGAAATAAATAAATAAAAATAACATGGATAAATGAAAGATATATGATAAAGCAAGTACATGAAAATGTTAATGGTAGAATCTATGTAGCAGGCATGATGTTCACTGTAAAATTTTTTAAGCTTTACTGTACATTTGAAAATTTTCATAATAAAATATTGAGAAAAATGCAAGACACAATAAAACAGATGTCAAAGTAAAATAGAAGCGGGAAATTTAATTACTGTATACATATACTGTAAATGCAGTGATTACTAGAGAATTTGGGAAGAATTCTCAGACAAAGAATCATTCAAACTGAGTAATCTTTTAGTCAATTTAGGGGAGGGGTCAGGCTAGGTACCCAAGAAATGTAATACTGAATTACTTTACCTTGAAATACATATTTTTAGGGGCACTTGGGTGGCTCGGTTGGGCATCCGACTCTTGATTTCGTGATCCCAGGGTTGTGGGATCAAGCCCCCTGTCAGGCTCCATGCTAGCATGGAGCCTGCTTAAGATTCTCTCTCTCTCTCTCTCTCTCTCTCTGTGTCCCTTTCTCCCACGTGCAGGCACACATGCTGTCTCTCTCTCTTAAATTAAAAAAACACACACAAAAAAGAAAAACTAAATACGTGCTTTTTTTAAGTTGGTACAATTTTAAGTGTGCCAGTAAATTCCTACAAAAATTTCAGCTTAATCTTATTGCTCAGTATAAGGCCAAACATACATGGCTACTTGTAACCTTTTAAAAATTATTTTTATGTGGGGGTGCCTGGGTGGCTGTCAGTTAAGTGTCCAACTCTTGATTTTGGCTCAGGTCACAATGTCACGGTGAGTTCCAGCCCTGGGTAGGGCTCCGTTAAGACAACGCGGAGCCTGCTTGGGATTCTCTCTGTCCCTCTCTCTCTGCCCCTCTCTCTCTGCTTCTCCCCTGTTCACACACATGCGCATGAACTTTCTCTCAAACTTAAAAAAATATTTTTATGTGAAATATAAAATTATCAATTTTTTATAATTCACATACTATAAAACTTACTTTAAGGTGTACAATTCAGTGTTTTTTTAGTATGCAACTACCACCACTATCTACTTCCAGAACATTTTCAACACCCCATTAAGAAATTTGGGACCCTTTTAGCAGCCAGTCTCCATTCCTCCCTCCTCCCACTTAGCCTATCTCACTAATCTACTCTGTCTCTACGGATTTGCCAATTCTGGACATTTCATATGGAATCATCAATCAAATTTTTTTCATCAGTCAAATGGAATCATCCAACATGTAGCCTTTTGACTGGCTTCTTTCACTTAGCATGTTTTCAAGGTTTATCCGTGTTGTAGCATGCGTCAGTACTTCATTCCTTTTTATGGCTGAATAATATGCCATCGTATGCATATACAATATTTTATCTATCAGTTAATGGACAGCTGGATTGTTTCACTTTATTATAAATAATGCTGCTATGAACATGTGTGTACGTTTAGTGCGAACATAAATTTTCAATTCTATCGATATCGAGTGTATACCTAGGAATGGCATTGAGTCATATGGCAACTCTGGTTTAACTCTTGGCGGAGCTGCTAGACTCTTCCAAAGTGGCTGCACATTTCACACTCTGCCAGCAATGTATGAAGGTTTCGATTTCTCTATGTCCTAGCTAACACTTGCTAATGTCCCCATGGCCATTCTAATGAGTATGAAATGGTATCTCTATGCTTTTGATTTTCGTTTCCTTGATGACTAATGATGTTGAGCATCAGTTCATATGCTTATTGACAATTGTATACCTCTTTGGAGAAATGTCTTCTCAGATGCGTTGCCCATTTTTAAAAATTGGGTTGTTTTATCTATGTTATTAAAGCTATATATTCTGGATACTAGCCCTTATCAGATTTATGGTTTGCAAATATTTTATCTTTCATTTTCTTGATACCACCCTTTGAAGTGTCCTTTGAATTTTGATGATGTATAATTTATCCATTTTCTCTTCGGTTGCTCGTGCTTTCAGTGTCTCATCTGAAAAAACCACTGCCTAACCCCAGGTTAAGAAGCTTTACACTTGTTTTAACAATTTTATGGTTTAACTCCTACATTTAGGTCTTGAGTTAATTTTTCATTACTTTTTAAAGATGAAAATTCACTACTATGGGAGAAAAAATATCAGATAGAAACGTTTATTCCAAATACCATCAAAGGTATTAAAAGTCACTGGTATACAAATTCCCAGTTCTAAAATAAATAAGTCATAGGGATGTAAATTACAGCATACAGACCATAGTCATAATATTGTAGTAACTCTGGTGACAGATGGTAATTAGATTGTGGTGATCATTCTGCAATGCATGTAAATTTCAAATGAAAGTGTCATGGGGTGCCTGGGTGGTTCAGGGGCTGGGCGTCGAATTTCAGCCCAGGTCATGATCTTGCACAGTCTGTGATTTCGAGTCTCACATGGGGCTCTATGCTGACAGCTCAGAACCTGGAGCCTGCTTCAGATTCTGTCTCTCTCTCTCTCTGCCCCTCCCCCGCTTATGTGTGCTCTCTCTCCCTCTCTTTCTCTCAAAAACAGACATTAAAAAAATTTTTTTAATATAATATGCATGTTGACTATACTTCAGTAAATAAAAGTTTTAAAAATAGGGGTGCGTGGGTGGCTCAGTTGGTTAAGTTTCCAACTCTTGATTTCCGCTCAAATCATTATCTCGGGGTCCAGCGCCGACAGTGACAGTGTGGATTCTTCCTCTCCCTCTCTCTCTCTGCCCCGCCCCCACTCTCTCTCTCTCTTTCAAAATAAATAAAGTTAAAAAAAAAAAGAAAACAAACACACTTAAAAAATTTTTTAAATAAAAGTCACTGGTATAAGATATAGAAAATATTTTAACTAGATAATGCTAAACCAGTGGTTCTCCAACTTTAGCATGCATGACAAACCTAGGGGCTTGTTAAAATACACATTGTTACTCCCCCACCAGCAGAGTTTGAGATTCCTTAAGCCCTGGCTGGGAGTCCTCACCACGGCCTTTATCCCTGGCGATGTGCATTTCCAGCAAGTTCCCAAGTGTTGCTGATGACGCAGGTCTGAGGACTACTACGCCAAAGGAGGGCTGATTATGAGCCCTATTTAGGTCAGTTCAGCTTACATGCATGTCATGAAAACAAGCAACTTTCAGAAGCAGATATCCTTCTTGCCGGGTTGCAACCACACCGGAATTAGTTTACATCTGAGACTTTTGCTGAAAAGACCTCGAGTGAGCAAATTAATTGTGAAGATGTAGAAAGTGAGGCCAGGAAAGTGAAGCACCCATAGGTGATAGCTGGGGGTGGCAGAACAAATACAATTTAGGGTTTTCAAAAGCAGTGTACACACGTAACAAGCTATTCGTGTTGAAACAATCTGGGGACACACATTAAATGCCAGTAACACCTTTTTTTTTTTTTTTAATGCTGAAGTTATTTTTTTATGATGCTCTTCTATTGACTATGCCGGACAGTCTACATCCAAGATGCCTGCTGTAGTTCCGCAAAAGCTCACAACCAGAAAATCCACCCGGTAAAAAAAGGAAGAGTGGAATTTTAGCTCTAGAAAGAATCTTGGAAAAACAATCCTTCAAGTCTCTGGAATTCTGTTTCATCTTTGTGCGACTGAGTACAGGTTTACGCCTTCTGGTGTGTTGTTATTTCGCGAATTAAACCTTGCATGAGAAAATCTCAAAAGCTTTACACAAGACACACACACACACACACACACACACACACACACACACGAACGTTCGCGGTGTCATCCGCTATGAAATTCAACAGCTGGTGGCCAGGTCGAATCTGGGTTCGAATCTGCCGGCTGCCGTGGGACTGCGGTTCGGGACAGCCACCCCGCCCCGCTAAGGGGGGCAACACAAACTCGCCCGCCACGGGAATCCACGTCCGCGAACCCACGGCCGCGTTTCTGCGGGGCCTGCAAAGGCCCGGAGGGGCCGGGACCGGAGGAAGAGCCGGTGGGCGGGGCAGAGCCCCTCCGCCAACGAAGCCCCCTCCCCGCGCCGCCCGCGCCGGCCCCTGGCGCTCTCAGTCCCGAGGCCCTTCTCCTACCTCGCGGTGAGGGGGAGCGGGGCGGCCGCGAGTCTAGCGGGGACGACGCGGCCTTCTCGACAACCTACTAAGAGCCCGCGTAGGCCAGAGCGCGGCGCCAAGTCGTTGCCACGCGCGGAATCCAAGGAAGCGGCTCCCACAGTCCTCCGCGCCAGGGCGGGGGAGGAGGAGGAGGGGGCGGAACCGGAGAGGAGCGAGGAGGGGCGGGGGCGGAAGGGGGCGTGGCCGGCCGGGGGCCGGACGCGGTTAGAGGCGCGGGCGGCGAGCGTGGAAGGGGTAGGAGGGGGGGCTCCGTTGCGCCGCCTCTGCTTGGAGTACTTGGGAGGAAAGAAATCCACAGTCTGTAAATCCTGATGAAATCAGCCGGAAGGATTACCCAGGGATGAGACGAGGTTATTATAAAATATCTGCTGGAGCCACCACGCAGATCTTGTGAGCTTGGAAGCCAGTGTTCCGTGTCATCATGGGCTCCCTTTGGTCACCCTGTGCAGTGACTCAGATGAGATGCCTGTCTTCGAGGCCTCGGCTCCTTCCTTTTCTCCTTCCTAATGTCTGCACTAGGTGTTCCCACAGCATGCTGTGCACACCTTATCCAAGCTCTTAATGTACTCTTGTCGGATGAGTGCCTTAAAGGGTAGGAACTGAAACTCTGTGTCCCAACTACCTAGAACCAGGTTCGTAGTAAAATTTAATAAAGGCACAGTATGCATGAGAAATTCATAATTGTTTAATATCATTAGTTTTAAATTTTGAAGATTAATGGGGATCATGCAGGGGAAATGTAGACACTGTAATTAATGAATTTCAAACATTAAGTATACGTTGGGAGACAATTTTTTAATGATCATCTCTGGACTACTGTGGCGGTTAATTTAATGAGTCAACTGGACTAGTCCATAGTACCTAGTTTTTTTGTCAAACAGCAGTGGAGGTGTTGCAGTGAGGATTTTTTAAGATGTACTAGACTTTGGGTACAGCAGATTACCCTCCGAAATGCAGGTGGGCCTCACCTAATCCGTTGACAGACTCAAGAGAAGACTTAGGTCCCTGGAGGAGGAGGAAATTCTGCCTCTGGAATGCCTTCAGACCCCAGCTGCCACATCATCTCTTCCCTAGGTCTGCAGCGTTTTGGCCTGCCCCGCAGATTTTGGACTTGTCAGTCCCACAATTACAGTAGTCAATTCCTTAAAATAAGTCTTTATATATGCATTCTTTGGGTTCTCTTTCTGTGGAGCACTCTGACCAATAGAACTATTTCTTCAAGGATATTTGTAAAGGAAACAGCTTTGGAAGAATGAGATGACCATCTCCCTCCAATGCCAAAGTCAGATTTGTTGCTGTCAAGTATATCAAAGATTTAATGTCGCCCTCTGAGGCAAAGCCTGGACACTTTGGCCTGAAGTCCATGATGAAAGACTGAAGTTTCCTAAGCTCAGGCTTCCTCAGCAGTGATACAAACCCATCGCATGTGCAGCACCCGCCTGGACTACCATCACGGGACTTGGGAGGCAAGGAGAACTGAAGGGATACGAAGCTCAGGCTGCTTGCTGTGCTGTGAATAATCAAAGTCCTCTGTCTCTGATCCCAGTACTTTCTGCCAGCACTTAGGAAGCTGTGTTAGCTTGTTAGCCTGGCAAGAGGGTAAACTCTTACACAATTTTTCATCGAGCTACAATGTTTAGCTTAAAGCATATGTTTATTATATATTTGTTGAATTAATTAGTGAACACTGTATAACCCTTCGCTCAAGTTGTTGTATATAAGACAATTTTTGTTATCTCTTTAGGTCTCCAGGCTATAAATTTCTAGCCTTCCCACACACACACACACACACACACAAAACCTATTGGAAACAAATTCAAGTTCCTTTATATTTGGCTGCTCTTTAAGCATGATACAGTTACTTACCCAGAGAGTGGTCAATCATCTCGTTCATTTTAAATATTGTAATGCAGCTCCTTCTTATTGCACGTACATCTATATTGCCAGACAAAATGTTAGGGTCACATAGCTTGTATATCTCAAAGCTCCAGAGGACAGAGATTTTGTCTTTTTTGTTGTAGACTATATCCTAGTGCCCAGGGAAGTGCCTGAAAGTAGTTGGCTGTCAATAATATTTATTGAATAAATTGCCAGGGCTTGTAATGAATCACATATAGAGGCAGGGGTGAATGAGAACAACAAGCATGAATCTTATGTTCGGCATAAGCAACAGGGGAAAAGCCAGTGCCACTTATTAATGTGGAGAACACTAGGGGAGAAGGAAATTTGAGAAAGGAAATTAATTTTGAACATGAACATGTTGAGTTTCAGATGTCTGTAAAATGTGCAAATAGAGGTGTTTGAGTGGGCAAGTGTATATATAGACATAAAGCTCCGAGAAGAGATTCCATCTGGAGGTATACATGTGGTATTCACAGCCTCCCAAAATTGATGGATTTGAAGCCTGGGAGTGGGTGAGGTTGTTACTGGGGAGGAGCATGTGGAGGGACAAGAAAAGAGAGCCTAGAACTTAGAAACTTACAATTTAATGGTTTTATAGAAAAGGATCCCCTAATGATTCTCGTTAATAGCCTGACACATTGAAGCAAAACCAGGAAAATGAAAGCAAGAGAAGCTAAGAAAGAAACCGAGTCAAAAAGAAGGGATGGACAATGATGTTCCATGTTGATAAGAGATCAAGCAAGTTGTATCCGGCAGTATGAAGGTCACTGTTGACGTAGCAAGAGCCCTTTCACCGAATGGTGGTATAGAAGACTGGGCCAAATTTAATGGTAACTGGTGGTAAAGTAGTGACTGGTTATTGAAACTAAGGAAGCCTGACTGTGAATGGGAAGAAAGGGTAAGGCAGTACTGGACGGCAAGGGGTTTGGGAGTCCAAGTAGAGTTTTTGTTGGTTTGTTTTTTAAAATGGAAGATACTTTGGGGCGCCTGGGTGGCTCAGTCGGTTGAGTGTCTGACTTCGGCTCAGGTCATGATCTCACGGCTCGTGAGTTCAAGCCCCGCGTCAGGCTCTGTGCTGACAGCTCATAGGCTGGAGCCTGCTTCCGATTCTGTGTCTCCCTCTCTCTCTGCCCCTAACCCACTCACATTCTGTCTCTGTCTCTCTCAAAAATAAATAAACATTTAAATAAATAAATAAATAAATACATAAATAAATAAATAAATAAAATGGAAGATACTAGAGCATGCCTGATTGCTAATGGAAATAATCCAGTAGAAAGAGTTTGAGGATGCAGGAGAGGTAGCTGAGACTAAGGGGACTGGGACTTTTGCAAAAAGGGGAGAAGGTATAGAGTGAGCAGAAAAGAGGACACACTAACTAGAGAAATACAGCAATACTGCTTAGGAAGTGTGTGTGCTCTGTCGACCTTGATGATCATGAATTGGTATTGATGCTCATCTACCCTGTTGTCTGGTACTCTCCCAGTCCCATTTTCTCCATTGGATTTTCATTAAGTACAGACACAGAAAAAGGCAATGGCAGGATTCACCCAGGGTTGGAATTCATTAGTCAGTTGCAAAGAAAGGGCAGAGGGAAAAACGAGTTATAATGGTGAAATTGAATACGAATAATAAGGGAACCAAACTGAAGGGAACTAGTGAATAAGAAAAAAGTTGAGCAGTCAGGTCAGAAGTGCTGATGGGGTCGGAGGAACAATTGCAACAGGTTGGAGAGTAGGCTTTCTGAGCAAGCCATTCTGAAAGTAGTGCAGTGTTGAGATGGTAACGAGGCCCAGGATTCGATGATAGGTGTGATCGGGAGGAAGCCATCCGGGATTAGGAGTCCAGAGTTGAAGTCACTGGAATAAGGTATATATACTGAGCCAGTGGTGGTGGGGGTGGGGGCGGGGAAGAGGCAAAGGAAGGAGAAAGTCGGAAGAGGTTTGAAAAAAAGTATGGCCTGAGATTCACAGCCACAGAAGGTTCGCAAGAGGGTGGGCAACTGATGGTCTGGAAGCAGTGTGGGGAAGTCGAGGAGAAGCTACTTACTAACTCTACTTTCTGACTCTGAGATCCCTGAGTTGTGAGAGAGTGACCTGACGGGCCTTCACAGGAAGCATGGTCCTCAGAGGACGGCCAGTTTTCCCCATTAAAGCAGAGAGGCGGGAGAACACTGGGAAAAGAGTTTTAAGATGTGGGGACACTATCAAGCGCAGGACGAAAATTCCAGTGGACTTGGGGACAGTTTGGGCCAGGGTATGGCTGCTGACTGGAATGACTGGCCCAAGGAAAACAGGAATGTGAGAGGGGATGGATGTAGACCAGACCCTCTCTGGGAGGGCTTGGGCACATAGTCCTCACAGAATTCCGCTGGAGCTGCAAGAAATGCCATGTTCCCTTTCTTCACGGTCAGCTGTTGATGGCAGTTTCAGGTCATCGGCAGTGGCTGGCACAGCAGCAAATGAGCACCAGCGTTGTGGACATTATTTATTCCGTGGAAGGTGGTGGAGGGTGGGTATGTTCAGTCTGGCTTTCGACATTGGATCGGTGCTCTCGTGATCTCCAGGTCAGTTGTCTCAAAGGTCTGTGTTGTGTGTCATCCATCAGTAATTCTGTCGGGCCTGCCACATTTCTCTCCAGCATTCCCCCGGTCTCCATCTCCCTGCCACCTAGAGCGTCTGGGCAGCCATCTTCGCTTGTCTGTCTGGTTACCGTAACGTCCTAATTCTCCTCTCCGCTTCCTCTTTACTCTTGCATCTTGCTCTCGTTCAATGTATTGTCCCACTGTAGCCAAAGCGATCATCCTTAAGTGACAATCTGATCACAGGATTCCCTGCTTAGAACATTTGGGTGTCCTCACTCGCCACTCTGCCTTGATCTCTGGACAGAGTCTAAACTCACAACATTGTTTATAAGGCCCGTCATAGTCTGAGTACTCGGGATTCTTTGCTGCAGCCAAGAAAAACCAATTCATGCTAATAAGCAGAAAGGAAATTTTTTGGAAAGATATCAGGCAACTCGCAGAATTGTCAGAGAGGTTAAGGAATGAGGCTTGGAAAAGCAAAAGAAGCCCAGGGAGTAAGACGCAGTCAAAATCATACCTCAGCAACAATCTGTCTAAATTATGGAGAGCAACCCTCCCGGTTTTGCTCTGGACTAGGGAGTTCCCAGGATGAGGGATTTTTGATTATCAAACCGGGAAAGTCCCGGGCAAGCCTGGGAAAGTTGGTCACCTTACTTAGTCTGCGGCTACTGGCCTCTGCCATCTTGACACCTTGACCTGCCCTCGCCTTGATAGCTGTCATCTTGTCATGGAACTCTTGCTGCCACAGAGCTGTATTCTGTTGTTTCTGGCACTTTCTTCCTTGCCACTGGACACTAGTTTCTACCATCGACCCCGTGTACAATTTCTAGCCATCCTGCCCTTCATTGTTCTCCATCCAGAGTCAAAGTCCCAGATGGGAACATGAGCTGACTAGGTTGAGGTCAGTACATGTTCTGGCTTCCAGGGAGCTTAAAGACAGGGTATGTGCTGTCCTTAAGCTTCCTCCTGCCGATTTTGGGATTCTTGTAAAATGGAGAGAGTGTTCAGTTGTTAGACAGCCAAAAATGACAAATGTCCATGACACTTCCCCTTCTTTTGCCCTCCTCGCTTGCACATTGTGCCCCAGGGATATTTAACGACTTTCAAGACGCTGGCAGGTGTCATGATCTCTCTTACCTCTAGGCCCCTTTTCTTTTCCTAAAAGGGCCTTTCCTACCATCCTCTTAGCCTAGCCACCCCTCTCTCCAGGCTGCCTTCCTTAATCCTTGGTGTATTCATCTGCTAGGGCTGCAACAACAAAATAGCACAACCTGGGTGGTTTAAACTACAGAAATGGATTTTCTCACAGTTCTGGAGGCTGGAAGTCCATGATCGAAGTGTCCACAGGGTTGGTTTCTGCTGCTGCTGTCCTTGTTTTGCAGATGGCTGCCCCTGGCTGCGGCTTCACAGGGATGTCCCTCTGTGCATGGGAGACCCCTAGTCTCTCTCTGTGGGTCCCAATCTTTTCTTTTTTTTTTTTAATTTTTTTTTTTTTAACTATTTATTCCTGAGACAGAGAGAGACAGAGCGTGAGCAGGGGAGGGTCAGAGAGAGGGAGACACAGAATCTGAAACAGGCTCCAGGCTCTGAGCTGTCAGCCCAGAGCCCGACGCGGGGCTCGAACTCACGGAGTGCGAGATCATGACCTGAGCCGAAGTCGGACACTCAACCGACTGAGCCACCCAGGCGCCCCCCAATCTTTTCTTATAAGGACACCAGTCAGATTAGACTAAGACCCACCCTAAAGCCTTCATTTTAACCCACTTACCTCTTTAGCCAGATACAGTCACATTCTAAAGCACTAGGGGTTAGGGCTTGAATATATGAATTTGAGGGGACATAGCTCCCTCCATAACACCTAGCTCATGTTAGGTCCTGTGCATGCCTGGAGTATGTTGACCTTCCACTATGAGTACACACAGCACAATTTTATAGTTATTACTTATTTGTAAAAGTTAACCCAAGTCCTGCTCACCACTGGGTTCCCACCCCAGTATGACACAACTTGATTTCTCTAATAAGTAATTTAGACACTGTGAAAACCTTTCCCCTAAGCTTCCCAGAAAAATACCATGAAATGCAGTCATTGTCTGTTACATATTTAAAAGTATCATGATTCTTTTCTGCCTAAAAGTGAAAAGCAAATTAGCTTGAAAATAGAGTGACAAATTTTTTCTCATCTTTCAAATAACAAACCAGTTATAATACTTTTTCTACTTATTGGGAGTATAATCACCACTCAATATTGTGAAAATATGATCACTGAAGTTCCAACCTTCTTTTCTTTTACTGTTTGTATGACACAGCACCAATTTATACTCCTACCTGGATGTTTCTCGGGGGCTCACTTTGTGTTGAAAATTGCAAGAAAGACTGAATAGCCCTAATTTGCATATTCTACATCAAATATATTGTACTCTCCCCTTTTAGAGCCACTTAAAAGAGATTCATATTTCTTAATATAAAAAACACACACACACTGTTTTTCCAACTGGCACCAATCCTGTCTGGAGAAATCATCATCTTGGCCTTTGGAAGGATCTTTAGATACCAAATTGTAGACAGACCCCATACTCACAGTTTAACAGAAGTATCGTACTTTGTGCTTAAAGCTGTAAGATCTCTTACTTGCAAGTTACAAATTAACTTTAGCCTGCCAATATTTTCAATCTGTCTAAAATAAATGGATGTTGGATTATAAATTACCCTAATGAAAGAGTCCCATTCCACTCACAACACAAAACCTCCAGTCATTAACAAGTTGAAATTAATGTGTAACACGCAAGGAGGCATGAGGTATTTCAAGTTGTACCCACACTAATGGTAGCACTGGGGGATGTGATAGTGTGGGTATCATAAACGGCAGCATGAACAAAGCACAGTTCAAGTAAGAGACTCTAATTTATAACTAGGGAGCACTCACTAAAGTCCAACCATTAATTTTGTAGTATGTTGTTTGCCAAAGAGGGATCAGCCAAATAAATAATGAGTGAACATTATCATGACTGATGACTTTCCAAGGATGAAAAAGGCAAGCTCTTGGCCTTCTAATGGTAAAGTAACCCAACTCAAAGGCACACATAAAAATGAAATTAATAACACTGGCTGCCTATCACTCAAGTATGCTACTCATGCAGCTGGTATAAAGCATTTGTTTGCTTTTGCCGCTTTCCCTTTTAAATCAATCTCTCTCTCTCTCTCTCTCTCTCTCTCTCTCTCTCTCTCTGGTCTTGGGTCATTCTTTCTGCTTTAAGTCTACCTCTAAAATCTCATGCCTACCAACAATTCTTGATGTATACAACAAACAAGAGCCTAATAATTGAGTTCACTGATGTGGCTCCAAGGATGAGACTCAGAGAACTAGGTGTCTATGAAGAAAGAAGAGTGTCTCGGGGCACCTGGGTGGCTCAGTCGGTTGGGTGCCTGGCTCTTGATTTCAGCTCAGGTTATGATCTCAGGTTTGGTGAGACTGAGCCCCGTATTGGGCTCTGCGCTGACAGTGCAGGGACTGCTTGGGATTCTCTCTCTCTCTCTCTCTCTCTCTCTCTCTCTCAAAACGAAAAAAACATTTTTAAGAAATTAAAAAAGTAAAAGAAAGCAGAGTCTCTGAGGCGTGGAGATATCCAGGCTAACTGGCTAAGTGTCGTATAAGCAGATTTCTGTGTGTTGTCAGAAGGCAGTCTTTACTGTGGGTGTGAAGTGCTTGTTTCAGGGTAGTGGTGCCTCAGTTGTCCTTGCTGCTTCAGGATTATGGAATCCTAGCTGTCATTTTATTACTATTACTTTTTTTATTTTTTAAATGTTTATTTATTTTTGAGAGAGAGGGACAGAGTGTGAGTGGGGGAGGAGTAGAGAGAGAGGGAGACACAGTCTCTGTGCTGTCAGCTCACACCCGTGAATGGCGAGATCGTGACCTGAGCCAAGTTAGTCACTTAACCGACTGAGCCACCCAGGTGCCCCCTCAGCTGTCATTTTAAAAGAAATCAAGTCTGCATTTTGCCTCCAACCCCTCAGGTGGTATCACCATCGTCACCATCATCATCATACTAATGTATCATTGTAAGCTTCTGGACATGGGGGCCATGCCTTATATTTCTTGGCATCCTCCATGGATGTGTAGAATAAATTTGATTTTCATCTTAGCTTTTTCAACTATAAAAAGAAAATTGAAAGGTTTTTAAAAATATTCAAATAAAAAATTTTACTTGTAGGGGATTGCAGACAACTGAAAATTTCTGGACCTGAACATTCTTTTTTTTTTTTTAATTCTTTTTTTTTTTTTTTACACCCAAGCTAGTTAGCATATAGTGCAACGATGATTTCAGAAGTAGATTCCTTAATGCCCCTTACCCATAGCCCATCCCGCCTCCCACAACCCTTCAGTGACCCTCTGTTTTTTCTCTATATTTAAGAGTATCTCATGTTTTGTCTCCCTTCCTGTTTTTATATTATTTTTGCTTCCCTTCCCTTATGTTCATCTGTTTTGTCTCTTAAAGTCCTCATATGAGTGAAGTCATATGGTATTTGTCTTTCTCTGACTAATTTCGCTTAGCATAATACCCTCCAGTTCCATCCACGTAGTTGCAAGTGGCAAGATTTCATTCTTTTTGATTGCCAAGTAATACTCCATGGCATATATATCTGATATCACATCTTCTTTATCCATTCATCCGTCGATGGACATTTGGGCTCTTTCCATACTTTGGCTACTGTTGATAGTGTTGCTATAAACATGGGGGTGCCTGTGTCCCTTCGGAACAGCACCCCTGTATCCCTTGGATAAATACCTAGTAGTGCAATTACTGGGTCATAGGTTAGTTCTATTTTTAGTTTTTTGAGGAACCTCCATCCTGTTTTCCAGAGTGGCTGCACCAGCTTGCATTGCCACCAACAATGCAAAAGAGATCCTCTTTCTCCGCATCCTCGCCAACATCTGCTATTGCCTAAGTTGTTAATGTTAGCCATTCTGACAGGTGTGAGGTGATATCTCATTGTGGTTTTGATTTGTATTTCCCTGATGATGAGTGATGTGGAGCATTTTTTCATGTTTTGGTTGGCCATCTGGATATCTTCTTTGGAGAAGTATCTATTCATGTCTTTTGCCCATTTCTTCACTGGATTTTTTGTTTTTCGGTGTTGAGAAGTTCTTTATAAAATTTGGATACTAGCCCTTTATCTGTTATGTCGTTTGCAAATATCTTCTCCCATTCTGTCAGTTGTCTTATAGGTTTGCTGATTGTTTCCTTCACTGTGCAGAAGCTTTTTATTTTGATGAGGTCCCGATTGTTTATTTTTGCTTTTGTTTCCCTTGCCTCTGAAGATATGTCGAGTAAGAAGTTGCTGTGGCCCAGGTCAAAGAGGTTTTTGCCTGCTTTCACCCTGAGGATTTTGATGGCTTCCTGTCTTACATTTAGGCCTTTCATCCATTTTGAGTTTAGTTTTGTGCATGGTGTAAGAAAGTGGTCCAGGTTCATTCTTCTGCATGTTGCTGTCCAGTTTTCCCAGCACCACTTGCTGAAGAGACTGTCTTTATTCCATTGGATATTCTTTCCTGCTTTGTCAAAGATTAGTTGGCCATATGTTTGTGGGTCCATTTCTGGGTTCTCTATTCTGTTCTATTGATGTGTCTGTTTTTATACCATACTGTCTTGCTGATTACAGCTTTGTAATACAGCTTGAAGTCTGGAATTGTGATGCCTCCAGCTTTGGTTTTCTTTTTCAAGATTGCTTTGGCTATTTGGGTCTTTTCTGGTTCCATAAAAATGTTAGGATTGTTTGTTCTAGCTCTGTGAAGAATGCTGTTGCTATTTTGATAGGTATTGCATTGAATATGTAGATTGCTTTGGGTAGTATTGACATTTTAACAATATTTGTCCTTCGTATCCAGGAGCATGGAATATTCTTCCATTTTTTTGTGACTTCTTCAATTTTTTTCATAAGCTTTCTTTAGTTTTCAATGTAAATTTGATGATATTCTTATGGGGGCTCACTTGTATGTAACAAGTTTTTCTCTTGCTGCTTTCAAGATTCTCTCCTTGTCTTTAACTTTTAGCATTTTAATTGTATTTTGTCTTGGTGTGTGTCTCTTTGGATTCCTCTTATTTAGAACTCTTTGGGCTTTCTGAATCTGAATGTCCATTTCTTTCCTCAGGTAAGGAAGTTTTCAACCATTATTTCTTCAGTTTTCTTCCCCTTCCTCTCTATTCTCCTTCTGGAATTCCTCTAATGTATAGGAATGTAGCCTGCTTGGTGTTGTCTCATAAGTCCCTTACACTATCTTTACGCTTTGTTCATCCTTTTTTTTTTTTTTTTCTTTTTGCTCCTCTGATTGGGTAAGTTCCCCTGCCTTGTCTTTGAGTTCACTGATCCTTTCTTCTGCTTCACCTAGTCTACTGTTGAACCCCTCTAGGGTATTTTTTTCAGTTCAGCTACTGTATTCTTCCATACTGTGACTTCTGTTTGGAACTTTATTATATTTTCTATTTCTTCAACACGAAGTTCTCACTGTGTTCATTCATTCTCCCAGGTTCAATGAGCATCTTTATGGACATTATTTTGAACTTTTTATCAGGTATTACTTATCTCTGTCTCATTAATGCTTTTGTTCTGACATTTTATCTTTTTCTTCCTCTGGAACATATTCCTGTATCTTCATTTTGCTTGACCTTCTGTGTTGGTTTCAATCAATTAGTTGAAACAGCCACTCTTTCCATCTTGAAAGGTAGGCTTTGTGTAGGAGCTACAAGTTATTGTTCAACCCTGCTCTGTTTGATCTTGGTTGTCTCTCAAACCTTCATGATTTTCCAAGAAACCCATTATATTCTTAACAGCCCAGTATTTGAGGGTGTGCCAAGACCAGTCAGTGTCCTCAAGGTGGGGAGGTCTCAATAGGTACCTAGATTCAGGCTGATTGGAAGCCAGACACTCAGGCAGCAGCTTTTTTTTTTTAATTTTTTTTTCAACGTTTTTTATTTATTTTTGGGACAGACAGAGACAGAGCATGAACGGGGGAGGGGCAGAGAGAGAGGGAGACACAGAATCGGAAACAGGCTCCAGGCTCCGAGCCATCAGCCCAGAGCCCGACGCGGGGCTCGAACTCACGGACCGCAAGATCGTGACCTGGCTGAAGTCGGACGCTTAACCGACTGCGCCACCCAGGCACCCCAGGCAGCAGCTTTTAAAGAATGCAAATATATACGGTCCTGTGGGACTGCAAGCATAAACCTGACTGGGTTTCAGAGCCAGATGATCTGGGGGGGTGTCTCCTGGGTGGCAGTCACAATAATCGGGACTCTGGATGAATGGACAAGCTCCTTCTGGGAGATACCAATGAGCTATAGTGGGACAGAGGGAGAATGTAAAGATGATGTCCCCTGGCCTGTGTCCCCCAGGAGCAACGCCATAGTCTCTAGATGTGTGCCAAACAGGAAGCCTGTCCCTAACTTCAGGCCCCATGACTAGCAAGCAGTTTCTTTTTCACAGAAAGCCTGGGGTATGTTTCAATCTGCTGTTCATTCAGCTTCCTGTGGCCAGCCTGCCAAGAACAGTGTCTCCGATTATTATAGTCCCTTGGGACCCAGGAATGGAAAGCCTTCGTGTCACCAGATCCAGGCAATCCAGGGGTATCCCTGGGGCAGCAGCCTTAAATATTGGGGCACCAGATAGTGGCCACGTATAAGAGTTTCCCTCTAAGAGTTGCTGGTGCTCTGGTTACGGCAAAGGGAGAATAGGAAGAATGTGCCCACTTTCTAGGGTCTCAAGAAAAGTTAGACCGCCCTTAAATGTGTGTTTAACTAGATGCCTGTGCCTCAGCTAGAAGGCTACTTTCCTTTTTTTTTTTTTTTTTAATGTTTATTTTTGAGAGAGAGAGAGAGAAAGAGAGAGAGAGAATGGGGGAGGGGTGGGGGGGGGAGCATGAGCAGGAGAGGGGCAGAGAAAGGGAGACACAGAATCCGAAGCAGGCTCCAGACTCTGAGTTGTCAGCCCAGAGCACAATGCGAGGCTCAAACTCATGAACCATGAGATCATGACCTGAGTCAAAGTCAGATGCTTAACCCACACAGCCACCCAGGCGCCCCAGGCTACTTTCACAGAAGGACTGAGCTCCTGGGTCTGCTGTTTCTTGCTGTTTAAAAGCTCTTTCTCCATTGGCTAAAGTCCCATGGAACCTGAGAGCATAAACTTGGATCCTGTGTGATATAGAGATGTCCCCTGGCAGCAGCCATAAAAATCAGGGCACTAGTCAAAGGTATAGGCTCCTTTCTGGAATGCCAGTGAACTGAAAAGAGGCCGAAGGAGAGTGCAAAGATTGTGTCCACTGGCCTCTGATCCCTGAGAGGCCCTCTGTAGGCCCCTGTAAGTGCACCAACCCAAAAGCTTGCCCTGCGGGCCAGAGCTCCTGGATGCACAAATAGGCCTCTTTCTCAGAAAGACTGGTGTCGTTCTGTTATCTGTGCAGTGCCCTGTGAGCGGTAGTCTGCCATGAAGTGTCTCTGTAATTGTTACAGTCCCATGGGACCGATGAACGCAAGGCCCCCTTGGCCTCCAGAGCCAGGCAGATCGACGGGTGTCCCCTGGGTGGCGGCTGTAAAAATGAGGTCTCCACATGTGAGTTAGAAAAGGGGGAAGAAAGGAAAAGAAAAAGAAGAAGGAGGAAAAAGAAGATTAAAGGCGCCTCCCGGCTGTCTCAAAGCAGAGGGAGAATGTGCAAGGTGGTGCTCACCGGCGTCTGGCCCTGGAGAGTATCCAGCAGGCCTCTGCTCCGCAGGCCGATGCTTTACAATGAAGAAATAGGTCTGTTTCACATGGAGTCTGGGCACTTTTCAAAGGGCTGCTTTTGTGTTGGGCCCGGGGACGGGTAAGTCTGTGGGTGGGCCTTTAAGGGCTGTTCCTCAGTTCCCACAGGCCTGTGGATCTCCCGGGCAAAGGCCTCATTCGTCTTCAAGGCCAGATGCTTTGGGGATTCATCTCTAAGGTGCTGGTTTTAAAAGTCAGGGTGCCCAGTGTGGGTGAAAACCCATCACTCCTCAGGGGAGTTCCCTCCCGATTGTGGGTAGCTACACAGGGGAGGGATTGACGGCACAGAAGTCTCTGAGCCTTTCTATCCACTTCGATGTGGTTTCTGTCGTGTTTGCCTGATGTGAAGGGGTCACTCCATCGGTTTTTAGGGTTTTTTCGGAGGAAATGGTTCCACACGTAGCTATAGATCCAGTATGTCCGTGAGCGGAGGTAAATTCGGGATGTTCCTACATCGCCATCTTGAACCAGAACCTCAAATATTATTTTATATTAACGCAAATATGGATATATTGTAAAACAGAATGTAAATGATTATACTTCCTTAAGAAAGCACTCCAAACTCCAATGAAACATTAGGTTTGGAGGAGGTGTCTTCTCTGACCCAAGGAAGCGTCTTCATTCTCTGCCATGGGGGTTCTTTGGTGAGAACAGTGGAGACATGTTGGTCATAGAAAGCTTACCTGCCTGAGTTAGGGATCCCGGCTTCTGCTTCCAGCACTGCTACGGAGCTGGTGTGTAACTCTGGGCAAGTCCCCATCTTGTCCCTTGTAAAAGGAGGAGTCGGCCTTGGCCTCTCCTAGCACTAACTGCTTCTGGGCTCCGATCTCATCCGGCTTCTTTTCACATGTCACAAGGATGACTCTGTTTCAGCTTGTTATTGCCAGCTAGTTGGACCGACGTTCACTTTGAAAGGAATTTTCACTAGTGTTGAGAAGAACTTCTTAAGTATTAATCTATATCTTTCTTCGGGTTCAAAAGTAAAATTCCCCTTTATACAGACCTCTCACTTTCAAGAACCAGTAGAGCGCCCTAGATTTAGGGTAATAAATCTGTATTCAGTGTTACAGGTGATTACTGATTAAACAGGGGAGTGGGGCAGAGAAAGAGAAGAAGTGGAAAAATACTGTCAGAAACACTGAAACAACTTTTACGGATGGAAACTGGTAAAAGGTGACCCGAAGTCCACTCTGCTGCCTACGTAGTCTTGCCTGTGCCTGGAACGAAGTGGGGCCACATGGAAGGGTTTCTTTAGAAACCAGCACACTCCTGCCCTTTCATGAGTCCCAGACACTGTGCTGTTGTTACAGCCGTGGCCTTCGTGCCCCATGAAAGCCGACTTCTAAAAGGGCCATTTGTGCAGGATATGTGCAAAGTAAATTTCCATCACTTTGGCTTTCCTTTCTCTGCTTTCAGAACTTGCTTATGAAAAGCCTGATTTCCTAGTATAACATGTCAATTTTTCCTACTTGCTTGGATCAGTAATCCAATCAGTTTCATAATAACAGATGTGAATCTAGCTTTTCCACTCAAAAGTAGGATCAGTGAAGGCTGGAATATGTTTTGAAAAAAACCCGATAACCCTCATGCAATCCAAAGTAAACTCCTAAGTCATTCATCATCCAGAACCACACACACACACACACACACACACACACACACACACCAGGAACACTCAAGTAACCAAACTTTCAGAATATTTTACAAAGATATTTGGTGACACGAAACAGTGAAACTAAGTGCATTCTCTTGTCAGCATCATATATTTTTATTGATCTGCATCTGCTATATATGGTATCTACCTATAACATGTTCATTCATTCATTCATTCATTCATAGGGGTTTCACAAACGGATAAGCCAGAAATAAAGCATTTCTGGCAGAAGGAAGATGATGTATAAGCTGCACTGTCTAGTAGGGCAACAATTAGCCACAGGTGACTATTTAAGATGAAATTTAAACTAAAATGAAAAGAAAAACGGAAAAAAATAAAGTAATTAAAATAAAATCAAAATGAAAATTCAGGGGTGCCTGGGTGGCTCAGTCGGTTAAGCATCCGACTCTTGATTTCAGCTCAGGTCATGATCTTACAGTCCATGAGATCCAGCCCCACGGTGGGCTCTGTGCTGACAGTGCAGAGCCTGCTTGGGATTCTCTCTCTCCGTCTCTCTGGCCCTCCCCCAGTCGTGCTTGCTCTCGTGCACACAAGCTCTCTCACTCTCTCAAAATAAATAAACACACATTTAAAAAATAAAAACGAAATGCAGTTCCTTAATCTCACTAACCACCCTTCGAGGACTCAACAGCCAGACACGGCTGGTGACTGCTGTGTTGGAGAGGACACAGGGAGACCATTCCAGCATCACAGGAAGTTCTATTAGACAGCACCGGGAGGGTGGAGAGAATATTAAAATCACCTGATTGCACCATTTAAAAATAATTTTGAATAAACTCTATTTGCTCGTGAGCCCCAAGCATGGTCCAAAGAACATTAGTGACCTGATAGTGTTTTCTAAACTCTTTTAACTATCTATACAGATATACAATATATAATACATACACAACACAGAACACTGAGGAACGAATTTGTTTCATTGACACGTGCTCTGCAAAACTCTCCTTAGGAAGAACTAGAGGTCCCTTCACTGACACATGTTAGTCTTCCCATTCCTTTGGTTTGTGTTTGGGTGAGTTTAATGCCACCGGAAAGTGAGAGTGGCTTAGAAAGATGGGAGGTTTTGTCTTTCCGAGGTGGCTTGTATATAAAATTGCTGAACTGTGCCAAAAGGCCAAGAGAATCTTTCTTTTTCATGCAAATGTGGCTCTATCCCTAACGACTTTGACCCTGAGGCCCCAACAAAGAAAATCAAGGGTCACTTGGGGTGGAGATCTTAATTGTCCTGTTTGCTTAAGGCTGCATGCTTGTTGATTTAAGCTCTTGTGCTTGGCATGCTTTTCAAATCAAGGATCTCCACCACCCATTCTCTTGTTCTGCTTCCTACCACTCCAGAATCCTACGGCTAGACAAAGATAAAGTCCATGAGTGACATCTTCTCTGAGTGAGTTCAGAAATCATTTGGAGAGAAGCCACATTTAATTATAACAGTGATGAAATCCTTAGTTTCTGACAAGGAGCTACAATCTATTAGGACACAGTTATATTCAAGCACATGAATTTCCCTAGACAATATTATTCTCATCACAACCTCTGCCACATATGGTTGTATAGGTTGTGCATTGCACAAGCGAGACACATCCAAGGAAGTGTTATTTACATTATGGATATCATAGATTTGGTACGTATAACAATGATAAAAACAATTTTCCAGAAGAGGGCAGTAAAGTATCTTATCTCAAAATCAATACAGTATGATTATTTTCAGCAGATGGGAAATATAAGTGTCTTGAGGAAGAAGTGCTTGTTGAAAATGCATGCAAAGGCATGATTTTGATTATCACTTGCTCTAGGTCCTGTATAAAATCAAATCTCTGTTATTAGTGAAAGTGAACCAGTGCAGTTTAACAGGTAAAGAAAAGCAAAAAGAATTATCAATGTTAGGTACTGAAGTTCCAGCTTCCAAAATGCGGACTCTTTGTTAAAATAATAATATCAAGATGGGGGCGCCTGGGTGGCTCAGTGGGTTGAGCGTCCGACTTCAGCTCAGGTCACGATCTCGTGGTCCGTGAGTTCGAGCCCCGCGTCGGGCTCTGGGCGGATGGCTCAGAGCCTGGAGCCTGCTTCCGATTCTGTGTCTCCCTCTCTCTCTGCCCCTCCCCCGTTCATGCTCTGTCTCTCTCTGTCTCAAAAATAAATAAACATTAAAAATATTTAAAAAAAATAATATCAAGATGAGACACCTGGGTGACTCAGTCGGTTAGGCATCTGACTTGATTTTTGGCTCAGGTCATGATCTCATGGTTGGTGAGATCAAACCCCACATTGGGCTCTGTGCTGATAGCATGGAGCCTGCTTGAAATTTCTCTCTCTCTACCTGTCTCTACCCGTCTCCTGCTCATGTTCTCTCTCTCAAAATAAATAAACATTAAAAAAATAGTATCAAGGGGCGCCTGGGTGGCTCAGTCGGTGAAGCGTCCGACTTCAGCTCAGGCCACGATCTCGCGGTCCGCGAGTTCGCCCCGCGTCGGGCTCTGGGCTGACGGCTCGGAGCCTGGAGCCTGCTTCCGATTCTGTGTCTCCCTCTCTCTCTGCCCCTCCCCCGTTCATGCTCTGTCTCTCCCTGTCTCAGAAATAAATAAACCTTAAAAAAAATTAAAAAAAATAGTATCAATATATTATATGAGGTATATAGTATAAATAATATACACCTCCTGGGAGTGTGGGTACAAATATGATTCATGTAAATAAATAGGAACTCTTCCATTTTGAGGAACATCTGTCTCCCCAAAAGTGTCCCCTACATATACAGTCTTTAGTCTTTGGTTCTGCAAAAGAAAATTAACCAAAACTATTGTGATACTAAGGAGGAAAAGGCAGCACAGGAAAAAAAGTTCCTGATTCACTTTGTGGTGTGTTTAAATCCTTTTGCTGTCATTCAGAACTATGGTCTTTTTGGGTAACAGTGAATGATCACGAAACCCCTATTTCTTGTGGAGCAGTTTTATCGTGAACTGTGAGATCACCCAGGTACCCCTAAAAAAGAACAGGAAAGAAAATGGGGAGAATGATGTGTTTTTTCTCTTGCTTTTGGAAATAGGCAGAAGAGAGCTTTTAGAAGCATAATTAAAGAGTATACCTATTAAGTGCTTAGTAAGGAAAACTGGGGCATAGTCCTTAACCTGAAGAAGGTTACAATTTAGCAGAAGACTAAACATTAAGCATCACTTAACACAGTGGATTGTACAATAAAAAACAGAGTGAATGAATGACTAAAAGTTACTGTAATGCTCACAGTAAGCTTAGTTTGCTCAGAGAAAAGAGCAGTCATCCCTCACAGGGGGAAGCAGTCATAACTTCAAAAGGAAGTGGGCACTGGCTTTGTAAAAGAAAAAGAAATTTTGGATAATTTGGATAATTTGGGGGGTCCTTATCTGTCTTGTTCACCATTGCCTCCAATACCATAGAACTGACCTAATACAGTAACCACCGACTACCTGTGGCTATTTAATGTAAGTTAGAATGAACCAAAATTAAATGAAATGTAGATTTCCTCAGCCACATTAGCCAAGTGTCCTTGTGTGACTAGTGACTACCATATTGGACAGTGAAGATATTGAACATTTCTACTGCTACAGAAAGTTCTGCTGGACAGTACTGAGTCACAATAGTGACTGGCACGTAGGATGTGCTCAGTATTTAATGAACGAGGTGAAATAAATGAAAGTTGCTGAACTTGCCTCTTAGAGCCTCTTGTTTTCTCATCTTACAGGTGAAGAAAACAACAATTAAAAGATTGTGAGGATCGAGTGAGACAATGAAGCGAAATTACTCCATGCACTAGGAGAACAACACTAATGTGAATTTTCGTAATTCAAGCTTCCTGGAACTGTGGGTACAATGGGATTATGTAGATAGGAAGGACTCAAATTTCACTGGCACTTGCCCTTGCCTACCTAATACACATGGGTTCTCTCATGAGGCCCCTCCTGATGTCTCAGAGCCCCTCGCTGGCCATTCCTGCCAGTGACCACTAGCTTGACAATATTGATAACGGAGACACGGGTCTGTCTCCAGAAGCATTCAGATTCACAATTAAAGAAAAATCTACAGGTCAAACAACAACAATAATAAGTTTGTGAGTTAGATTCACCCAATATCAAAGTGTTTACGATCCCCCAGAAGCCTGCTTGATTATCCAGTCTTCATGGAGTTTTGCATCTTCCACACCAACTGGGAGGCATGTTCCTTTCCCCAAGACCTCTTGTTCTCCAGCTTTGCCAGTGGGCACCAAAGGACACCTGCATGTAGCCCTCCGCCCCACGGAGTCCTTACAAACACAGTCCCGTCAGCTTCTGCCTGCCTGCGTCCTTTCTTGCCAAGATCCAGACAGATGGTAAAAGAAGGGTCACCAGGCTGAGTCCTTCATGCCCCCATTCCTACCTCAGGCTCCCTTTCACAAGCCTCCTTGATGTCCCTTTTTACCTACGCAAATTATTCACAGAAGTAGGTATTTACAGGCTGCAGACTCCATCAGTTAATCGGACGCAGCCAGGCCAATTGGCTTCAGTAACAGTTCATCTCACCAGGGTCTCCCCTGTTTTGTGCAGTGAAGTGTGTCTAGTCCCTAGGCTGAGGCCCCTATCCTTCCCCACAACTTCTTGGAGGGTACAGTAGATGGCTGTTAACTCATTTCTTTGGATTCTCATCTTGGGCTTGGATTCTCGTCTTGCCTTCATTTCCAGTTGTGCTGATTTGTGTGAGTTTAATGACTTTCAGCTGCCTGGACCCGGCCCTGACTGTCCTGAACTGGGGAGGCAGCCTAGACCCCAGTTCAAGGCCTGCATCATGTGTACAAGGTCTTGACACTTTGACCTGGCCTTTTCTGTCTATCTCTGCTTCCTTTAGACTGGAGGACTGGGGCTGTGGCAGGCACTTCTTTTTCCTTCAAGCATTCTGTGATCAAGGAGGTTTGCACCTGTCTCTATCTCAAAGTCAATCCTTAGGATCTGAGGCTTTATCTTCTGGAAGTATCCTAGTTTTCCACCATTGATAGGAGTTTTTGGGTTGTTTTAGAATACAGAAAAGATGATCCAAATATTTACTTTTTTTTTTGACATTTAAAAACCTCTCTTTAATTGGTATTAGTCCAAAGATCAATAAAGTCATAGAAAATCTAAAAACATTACCAACTATCTTGATGTTGATATTTATACATTACACCCTAAAACTGAAGAATAAACATTCTTTACAAGTGCACATGGCATGTTTACTAATATAGACAATATTCTTGGCATATAACAAGCCATAATAAATTTATAAGGTTTGAAGCCATATAGAAGCCATATAAAGTGTTCTCTTAACACGATGGAATTAAATTAGAAGTCCATAACAATAAGGGATCTAGAAAATCCCCAAATATTGGAAATTAATTGACATACTTCTAAGTACTCCATGGATCAAAAAAGGATTACAAGAAAATTAGAATGAATATATATATTTCAAATATATAAAAATATACATATTTCAAGTTTGATCAGGTTCTACTTTTAGGTACCTTTTTGCCCTCGGTTTCTTTTTTCTTTTTTTGTCTTTTATTTTTTTAATTTATTTTTTAATTTACATCCAAATTAGTTAGCATAGAGTGCAACAATGATTTCAGGAGTAGATTCCATAGTGCCCCTACCCATTTAGCCCATCCCCCCTCCCACACCCCCTCCAGTAACCCTCAGTTTGTTCTCCATATTTATGAGTCTCTTATGCTTTGTCCCCCTCCCTGTTTTTATATTACTTTTGTTTCCCTTCCCTTATGTTCATCTGTTTTGTCTCTTAAAGTCCTCATATGAGTGAAGTCATATGGTATTTGTCTTTCTCTGACTAACTTCACTTAGCATAATACCCTCTAGTTCCATCCACGTAGTTGCAAATGGCAAGATCTCATTCTTTTTGATTGCCGAGTAATACTCCATGGCATATATATCTGATATCACATCTTCTTTATCCATTCATCTGTCGATGGACATTTGGGCTCTTTCCATACTATGGCTACTGTTGATAGTGTTGCTATAAACATGGGGGTGCATGTGTCCCTTCGAAACAGCACACCTGTATCCTGTGGATAAATGCCTAGTAGTGCAATTGCTGGTCGTAGGGTAGTTCTATTTTTAGTTTTTTGAGGAACCTCCATCCTGTTTTCCATAGTGGCTGCACCAGCTTGCATTCCCACCAAATGTTCACTTTTTATTTCTTAAACTTCTTAGATCTTGACAGCCAGTTTGCTTGTCTTTAAAAAAAAATACATCAAAATTTTAAACACTTAAAAAAATTTTTTTTAATGTTTATTGATTTTTGAGACAGAAAGAGACAGAGAATGAGCAGGGAAGGGCAGAGAGAGAGGGAGACACAGAATCCAAAGCAGGCTCCAGGCTTTGAGCTGTCAGCACAGAGCCTAACACGGGGCTTGAACTCACAAACTGTGGAATCATGACCTGAGCTGAAGTCAGAGGCTTAACCAACTGAGTCCCCCAGCTGCCCCTGGGATTTTTCTTCTCATAAATTTGAGATTAATTTGCTTTTCTTTTTCTAGTTTCTTAGGGTGGAATTTTTAATCACAGATTTGAATTCTTCTCTTCTAATATTGACATTTAATGGTATATTAAGAACTGAACAGTTGTATCTCATAATTTAATTTTTAATTTTTATTTACTTTAAAATTCACATACAATTCTGAGAGTTTTGTCAAATGAATAGAGTATGCTCTGGATTCAGAACAGTTCTATCTCCCCTATCCCTCAATTCCCTCTTGATGCTCCTTTTCATTCGACCCCTCACCATCCCCCACACCCTGGCAATCACGGATCTATTCTCTATCCCAATCGGTTTGCCATTTCCAGAATTTCAAATAAATAGAAGTACACAGCATACAGTCTTTTGAGTCTGGCTTCTGTTGTTTAGCATACTTTATTTGGATTTATCTACATTGTGGACATTAATAGTCATTCCTTTTTATTGCTGAGTTTGTTCCTTTTATTGTCCATTGTATAGATGTATCACAGATCATTTTTCTATTTACCAGTTGAAAGGTTATTTACAGTTGGGTTATTTGCAGTTATTTACAGTTTGCGGATTTGAACAAAGCAGACACACATGTTTGCCTATAGGTTTTCATGTGAACTGAGTATTCATTTCATTTGGGTAAATACCTCAGAATAGGAATTCTGGCACTTTGTGGAAACTGGCAGAAATTCTACATAAGAATTTATGTATGCTATGCATATGTTTAAGTTTATAGGACGCTGTCAAACTTTTTCTAAATGGGTTGTACCGTTTTGCATTCCCACTGGCAAATATATGAGAGTCTCAGTTGTTCCATATCTTCACCAGCACCTGGAGTTGTCAGTTTCCTTATCTATCTATTTTAATTTTAGCCATTCTATTAAGTATGTGTTGGTTCCTCACTACAGTTTTGATGAGCACTTCCCTAATGACTAGTGATATTTGCATCTTGTCATGTGCTTATTTGCCAGCCATACATCTTCTTTCATGAAATGTCTTTTTAAATCTTTAGGCCATTTAAAAAAGCTGTGATAAAGTATACACAACATAAAACTTATCACTTTAACTATTTTTAAAAAACGTTTGTTTATTTTTGAGAGAGAGAGAGAAGTGCAAATATGGAAGGGACAGAGAGAGAGGAAGACACAGAATCTAAAGCAGCTTCAGGCTCTGAGCTGTCAGCACAGAGACGGGCTTGGGGCTCGAACCCAGGAGCTGTGAGATCATGACCTAAGCCGAGGTCAGATGCTTAACCTACTGAGCCATCCAGGAGCTTCTCACTTTAACCATTAAAAAAAATTTTTTTTAATTTTTTTTAAAGTTTATTTATTTTTGAGACAGAGAGAGACAGAGCATGAACGGGGGAGGGTCAGAGAGAGGGAGACACAGAATCCGAAATAGGCTCCAGGCTCCGAGCTGTCAGCACAGGGCCCAACGCGGGGCTCGAACTCACGGACCACGAGATCATGACCTGAGCCGAAGTCGGCCGCTCAACCGACTGAGCCTCAACCAGGCGCCCCTAAAAAATTTTTCAAAAAAATATTTATTCATTTTTGATAGTGAGAGAGACAGAGCATGAGCAGGGGAGGGGCAGAGAGAGAGGGAGACACAGAATCCAAGGTAGGCTCCAGGTTCGGAGCTGTCAGCACAGGGCCTGACGCGGGGCTCGAACTCACAGACTGAGAGATCATGACCTGAGCTAAAGTAGGACGCTTAACCTACTGAGCCACCCAGGCACCCCTCACTTTAACCATTTTTAAAGTGTACATTCAAGGGCACCTGGGTGGCTCGGTTGGTTGAGTGACTTTGGCTCAGGTCACAATCTCACGGTTTGTGAGTTTGAGCCTCACATCAGGCTCGCTGCTGTCAGCAGAGAGCCTGCTTTGGATCCTCTGTCCCCCTCTTTCTGCCCCTCCCCCGCCTTGTGCTGTCTCAAAAATAAATAAACATTAAAAAAAATAAAGTGCATATTCAGTAGTGTTAAGTACATTTATGTTGTTGTGCATCCACTCTCCAGAACTCTTCATTTTGCACAATTGAAACTATTCCATCAAACAAAAAAGTTTAAAAACTTAAAAAAATATATTGTGCTAAAATATACATAACATAAAATGTATCATACCATTTTAAAGTGTCCCGTTCTGTAACATCAACTATATTCCCATCGTTGTACAACCATCACCTCCATCCATCTCCAGAACTTTTTCATCTTCTCAAACTGAGATCATCCCCATTAAACAACAGCTCCTCACTTCCCCCCTCCAGGAAGCTCCTGGAAACCAAAATTTTATTTTGTCTCTATGAATTTGACAACTCTAGTTACCTCATATATGTGGAATCATAAAATATTTCTTCTTTGTGACTTAGTTCTCTTAGCATAAAATCTTCAAGGTTCATCCATGTTGTAGTGTGTCTCAGAATTTCCTTCCTTTTTAAGGCTGAATAATATTCCATTGCACGTGTATGCTATATTTTGCTCACCTATTCATCTATTGATGGGCACTTAGATTGCTTCCACATTTTGGCTATTGTGAATAACGATGCTGTGAGCTCATAGCCATACAAATATCTGTTTAATACCTACTTTCAATTCTTCTGTGTATATACCTAGAAGTAGGATTTCTGGATCATATGAAATTCTGTTTTTTAACTTTTGAGGAAGTGCCATGCTGTTTTCTTCAGTGGTTGCACCAGTTTACATTCCCACCAGCAATGCATATGGATTCTAATTTCTCCACATCCCCACCAACACTTGTTATTTTTTTTTAAGTTTATTTTGAGAGAGAGAGAGAGAGAGAGAGGGAGAGAGAGGAGTGGGGGAGGGGCATAGAGGGGGGGGGACAGAGGATCTGAAGCAGGCTCTGTGCTGATAGCAGAGAGCCTGATGCAGAGCTTGAACTCATGCACCATGAGATCGTGACCTGAGCTGAAGTCGGACTTAACCTACTGAGCCACCCAGGCACCCCCCCTCTCTTTTTCTTTCTTTCTTTCTTTCTTTCTTTCTTTCTTTCTTTCTTTCTTTCTTTCTTCCTCTTTCTTTCTTTCTTCCTTCCTTTTTCTTTTTCTTTCTTTCTTTCTTTCTTTCTCTCTCTCTCTCTCTCTCTCTCTCTTTCTTTCTTTCTCTCTCTCTTTCAATAGTCATCCTGATTGGGTGTGACGTGGTATCTCATTGTGGTTTTGTGATTATTGATATCAAACATCTTTTCATGTACTTTTTGGCCATTTGTATATCTTCTTTGGAGAGATGTCTATCCATAAGTCTTTTGCCTTATGGTTTTTGAATTGGTTTGAATTTTGTCTCTTTTTAAACTTAAAAAAAATGATTATTGAGTTGGAGAACTCTTTATATATTTTTTACGTGAGGCCTGTAACAGATGCCTAATTTGAAAATATTTCCCCCCAGTTTGTGGCTTGTCTTTTCATTCTCTTGATACTGTTTGGAAAAAGCAGAAACTCTTAATTTTGATGAAGTCTAATTCATCAACTTTTTCTTTTGCCTGTTAACACTTTTTGTGGCATATCCAGAAATCTCTAACTCAAGGTCACAACGTTCTCTCCTATATTTCCTGTTAGCTGTTTTGTAGTTTTAGGTTTTGCATGTAGGGCTGTGATGTATTTGGAGTTAGTTGTTGTGTATATGGCGAGGGGCTATTATTGTCACTACCTTATCCACTTGTTCCAGCTCCATGTGTCGAAAAGACTATCCTTTGCCATCGAATTGCCTTTGTACCTTTATTGAAAGTCAGCAGACTGTGTACATTTATGGACTCTGGGATCACAAACCAAGACTCCCTCTTGTCTAATGTCTTAGAACATTCTCCCTGGATTTTGGCAGCAGTGGTGTGTGTGGGGGTTTCCTTCTGTTTATTGAAGGCAGGAGATTAAGTCTGGTTTCTGTTCCTCCGTCTCAGCCAGAAGTAGAAGCCCTCTGTACCATAATCTTTAAAACTGTCTCTTTGATAGTCATCATGTTTTTAATATCTATTTTAACATTAAGAATATAATATTTCCATATTTTTAAATTCTATTTCTATGCTGAAATAAATAATTTTGTCTTTGTGTCTACTGGTATTTTTTTTTATTAAAAATATATTTTTTTCACATTTATTTATTTTTGAGAGAGAGAGGCAGAGAGAGAGACACAGAATGCAAAGCAGGCTCCAGGTTCCACGCCGTCAGCACAGAGGCTGACTCGGGGCTCAACACCACGAACCGTGAGACTATGACCTGAGCCGAAACCAAGAGTCGTACTCTTAATCAACCGAGCCACCCAGGCACCCCTTCACTTGTATTTCTGTGTAACAGACATCTAGACTGGAATTTGCTAAGCCAAAGTACATACCTTTTAAATTCTGGCGCGTCTAGAACCGGGAGGGGTCTGAGATTGTCACCGTATTGCAAACTAACAGGTCAGCTTGCCGCACTTTTGTGGAAGCTGCCCAAGACACAAGACTCACGGATGAGACATACAAGACCTTACTACCCACCGCAAAAGCAGTAGCCAGAGCGTCAGCATGGTAGCACCAGTGCTTGGAGCCCCATTTCCAACAGGGTCACGGGGAGGGCCAGATGACCCCAGCATCTGCAAAGGGCCGAGGGACCAGCACTTTTTCAGCACAGGGCACAGCACACAAGCCAGTCCCCTTCCAGCCCAGAGATGAGCAGTTACGGGGTACTCACTCGGCGGGAGCCTTGGCCTACTAGCTGCCTGTGTGCGCAGCTGCAGAAAGCACTTAGCATCAGGAGATGGAGACGTCTTACAGTCTATTCTGGTCAGTAAGGAAGTGCAGCAATGCTCAGGGCTCATGGCTGGCTGCTCTCCCGGCAGCATTTCTATCCAGAAAGGCTGTGTCCGTATAAGCCCGCCCTCGGTTGTGTATTAAAGAGTTGTATGTCGGAAACACGTCACTGCCAACATGGGTATCTTATCAATCTTTGTAATTTTAGACAATGGATCCGTAAAAGGTGAGTTATCTTTCTTGTGTTAACTTTTCATTTACCGTCCCTTGAGTTGCGCACCTGTTTCAAATGTCCATTGACGGTTTGTGAAATTATTCTTTAAAGCCTACTTCTCCCTGTGACATTCCTCCTTCCGCGCTCTGAGTGGGGAAAACAAAGGAGGAGCTCCGTTGCTCGTCCGCGTTGCACACGTTTTCCGCTTTCTAATCATCTTGAACTGGATGGCTGGTATTCCCCTTCAGCTTGCGCTGTGTGGACACGAACTGTCTGGCCACGTATGATGATCCACCCTCTTGGTCTGCTCGTCCCTGGGATCCGAAAAGAGCCGGGTGTCAGGCACTGGGACATCTCCTTCCTGTCACACACAAACAGACTCTGCCTCTTGAAGGAGGAAATACAGTTCAACCCGGCCCCACTCCTGACAGTCCCCTTAGCACAGTGCAGTGGAATTAAACACGGCTTCCAGGTTCACAGATTATTAATACATTTGGAGCTTTCCTTTTCCGCTTTCCCGAGACTCCCGGGTCTCAATTCTCATCTGTGGAGAAAGGCAGCGAGGATCTTTCTAGAAACGAATCATGAGCGTGAACTCAGCAATAACCACTCTCATCATAAACGCCTGAGCTGGTATGTATTGAAGAGGTGCTGATATTTTCAGACAAGAAATTCTAGCAGTTTCTTTGGGGTCCTTTAGCGGTCAAGCCTTGCGCCAGCACGGAAGTGTCCCCTTCTACGTACACTGATTTTGGGGTGCGCATTTGGAAACTAAAGTATGGGAAAATGAATTACTGCAGTCCGCAGGGTCGGGTCTTCGCGCTTTCCCTCCGGCGTTGCCCTCCGGCCGGTCCTCCTGCGGACCTGCCCCGCCCGCGCCCCTTAGCACGGGGTCGGCGCCTGGGTGTCCGGGTGGAGGTTCCGCCTGCCACGCGCACCCAATGGGGGCCGAGGCGGCGGGCCCGCCTCCCGGCCCTCCCGCAGCCTATCGGGACCCGCGTGCCCGCCCCCGACTCGAGCGCCCAGCCAATGGGCGCGGGTCACGCCCCGCCCGGCGCGGGGATCTGGCGCCGCGCGCGGCGTCCGGGAGCCCCGTAGCCCACTGCTCTTCGCACTTGCGGTGCGGCTCCCGGGCCACCCGGGCGTCGGGCCATGGCGTCCCCAGCGGCAGGCGTGGTGGTGATCGTTGGCAGGTAAACGGCCCCGACCCGCCGCCCACTTGCCACGGCGCTGGGGGAGACCCGGACCCCGCGGTGCGCCCGAGCATGGGGCCCGCCCGTCGTCGCCGCGGCTTGGGCGCCCAGGTCGCCGTCACCTTCCAGAGCTGGAAGCGGCGTGGTGGAACGCCGGCCTCCAGCCCTCGAGGGCGCAGTGCGTCCTTGCAGCCCTCCACGCAAGCGGCCGGGCGGGGAGAGTCGCCCGGTAGCGGCGTGGCTTTGCAGGTTGAAGCGCCCTGTAGAGTGCTATTTTGTTTCACTTCGGGCTGATGTGCAAGGTTCGGGAAGCTGACGGCGCAGGCTGCGGTGGAAATGCGGTTTGTGGGATTAGTTGGATGATGCCAGGCCTCCCGGCTAATACAAATAGACGTGCTGGGCGTTAGATATGGACGAAATGGAAGTCTGGGAAAGATTCTGCAGGACTGTATTCTTAACTTCCCATTTTACGGATGAGAAAATGGACATTAAGCAGTTTGCCCCTGGTCGCAGTTAAGTGACAGACATGGGACTGCCCCAGCAAAGAGGTCCATTAGCACACCTGTGGACAGGGCTGCCTGCAGGGCGTAGGAATGTGCATGTTTTTGTCCCCAGGGGTGTCTCTGGGCGGCAGCAGGTGTTTGGCGAATACACGGGGCAATTCATTCCTGATGGCTGATTCGTGGGGAAAGCGCCGAGGAACCCTGGAGGCCAAAGACTTTTCTAGGGTGTGTCAGTTTAACAGCCTAAATTCTATGCAAATTTTTGTTTGTGCCCCAGCCGCTCTTTTAAACTCCTGCTATTTTCATTAAAAAAAAAAAAAAAAAAAAGCATTTTTGTGTACCTTTGCTTTGATAGGGTATCATAGCAATCTGTAGGCCTGGTAATACTTGCTGTTTATAACTAGAAGCACCTTTTTAGGGGTGACTTTGTGTCTGTTTTTGCCGCCGAGGTGTTGGCATACCTGACCCTCCCCTCAGCGACAATTGCAGTGTCAGGGTTTTTCCCTTTAGAACCAATTGGAAGAAGGAATCAGGATGCTTTTTGCCAGCTTCCTTTTGCTCACAGCTGTGGAATTCACTGAGCCTTTGGCCTTTACAGGCACGCGAATGTGTGGCTGCCCTGTGAGGGAATATAAAAATATATTTTCAAAGTGTCCTCTGTACTGGATACAGTGACCATGCTTGCTTTGCGTTTCAGTTGTCCAGGGTCAAGGGCTAGAGTTTTGTGTCTCTCACAGCATGCTTTGGAGTGGGGTTCTGCTGGCGCCTAATAAATGCTAAGTGAAGCTTGGAATTGATGGTGCTCCGACCTGGCTCTGGTTCTTGGGTGAGGGAGCACAGTCTCTCAAGAAGGAGCAGGGATTGGCGAGTCCGTTTATTTCTGCTTTCCTTGAGGGAGTTTGACAAGGAATTAAATAGAGTTGGCAAACTTTAATGACCACAGGAATTAGCACAGGGTAGGAAGCCCTTCCTGTCTGTCCCTACACCATCAGCACCTCAAAACACACCCATCTCTGCTTCTAGAGTAGTGCTGTTCCCCTCCCCTGCATTCCTCTCTGTTCCCTCCCTCTCTCCCCTCCTCACCGCTCCTCTCCCTTCCTCCCCCTTCCTCGCCCCCTCCTCTTTTCCTCTCTTTCCCAGCCCCCTGGGTGATTCCGAGGAACATCCGTTTATTTACCAAATGGGGCTGGGAATGTAAGTGAATTCGCTAAAACCTGGTTGAGTTTCATTCTTGGATTTCGACAGACAAAAGTGTCCGTATTTCAATTTCAGGGACATGTTGGACCATTGTTTTTCCATCTTTTCCTAGTAAGTACCAGACTCGTTGAAAGTCGCTGCTAGAAATATAGTCCCTATTTAATTCTTTTCCATTCATTTTTTTTTTTTTTTCCTGAAGGCCACTCATCCTCATGGCTTTTTCCTGCAAGCATCCGGGGCGGGTCCCTTCAGAATGGTGGGCTTGACCCAACAGGAGTGTGCTTTTGAAGAATTAAGAAAGAGAAAAAAAAAAAAAAAAGCCTCTTGTATCTAGGGCTGTGGGAACATACAGAAGGGAAATATGGTAATGGCAGCTTTAAAAAATGGGGTAAAAGTGGGAGTCCTGAACACATTTGACTGGTGTTCTCCACCAGTATGTTAGCCCTAGAAGCCTGCAGAGGAACTTACCTCTACGTAATACGGTGTTTCTAAATAACTGAAATGTGAATTCTGTATCCGTATACATACTGCATTGTGTTTACCCACATGTTAGGCCCTGAGCTTGTTCAAATAGGAACCAATCTGGGGGAGAAATGTCCCTGGTGCCTCCTGTGCCTCTTTACTGAGCACAGTGCTTCAGGACTGAGTGCAGGGGCCCATCTGCTTCAGGAAAAGTTCTGCTTCCCCTTTGGGTGGAAACTGTATCATCGCCAGCTGTATATCCATCATGCCTGGTCCTAGTAGACAGATGTTTGAGCTTTTATAACAGAGATTGCATTTTTTTTTTTTTTTTTTTTTTTTTTTACTGAAAAAAAAGCCTGAAGGGCTTGCTAGGATGCTAAGATGTTGGTTTTTTTTTTTTCCTGTTTTTTTTTTTTAATTGAAGTAAAATTGGTATATAACCTTATATGGAATTCAGGTGTACAACATTATAATTTGATATTTGTATACACTACAGAGTGATCACCACCACGAATCTAGTTATCATTCATCAGCCATACAATTGAACCCCTTCCCCAATTTTTCCCGTTGGAACCCCTTCCCCTCTGGTAACCACCAGTCTGTTTTCTGTATCTATGAGTTTGGATCAGTTGAGTTTAGTTTGTTTTTCAGATTCTACATAACAGTGCAATCATACGGTATTTGTCTTTGTCTGACTTCTTTCACTTACTATAATACCTTCAAGATCCATCCATGTTGTCACAAATGACAAGATATTCCTTTTTTTTTTTTAAATGTTTATTTATTTTTGAGAGGGAGACAGAGTGCGAGCGGGGGAGAGGGAGAGGGAGACACAGAATCCGAGGCAGGCTCCAGGCTCCGAGCTGTCAGCACAGAGCCTGATGTGGGGCTCGAACCCACAAACCACGAGATCATGACCTGAGCCAAAGTTGGATGCTTAACTGACTGAGCCACCCAGACACCCCATAAGATATTCCTTTTTAAAGCTGAGTAGTATTCCATCGTCTGTGTGTGTGTGTGTGTGTGTGTGTGTGTGTGTGTGTGTTTATACACCATGTCTATCCATTCATTCATAGGTGAACACTTAGGTTGTTTTCATATCTTGGCTGTTGTAAGTAGTGCTTCAATGAACGTAGGGGTGCATATATCCTTTCAAATTAGTGTTTTTGTATTCTCTGGTAAATAACCAAAAATGAAACTGCTGGATTGTATGGTATTTCTATTTTTAATTTTTTGAGTAGTCTCGATACAGTTTTCCATAATGGCTGTACCAGTTTACAGTCTCATTAGCAGTGCACACAGGTTCCCTTCACACCCTCGCCAACACTTGATGTTTCCTGAGTTTTTGAGTTTAGCCATTCTGACAGGTTTGAGGTGTTACCTCACCGTGGTTTTAATTTGCATTTCCCTGATTGTGATATTGAACTTCTTCTCACATGTCTGTTGGCCATTTGTATGTTTTCTTTGGGAAAAAATATATTTAGATCCTCTGGGTTGTTTTTTGTTATTGAGTTGTAGTTCCTTATATGTTTTGGATATTAACCCCTTATTGGATATGTCATTTGCAAAGGTCTTCTCGCATTCACCTTTTCATTTTCTTGATGGTTTCCTTTGCTATGCAGATGCTTTTTAGTTTTCTGTGGTCCTATTTGTTTATTTAAAAAAATTTTTTTTAATGTTTTTATTTATTTTTGAAGGAGAGAGAGAGACAGAGCATGAGCAGGGGAGGAGCAGAGAGAGGGAGACACAGAATCCGAAACAGGCTCCAGGCTCTAAGCTGTCAGCACAGAGCTGGATGTGGGGCTCGAACCCACGAACTGTGAGATCATGACCTGAGCTGAAGTCAGACATTTAACTGACTGAGCCACCCAGGCGCCCCCCTCCTTACTCTTTTCAATCTCTTCTTTTTTTTTTTTTTTAATGTTTATTTTTGAGAGAGCAGGACAGAGCGCCAGCAGGGGAGGGGCAGAGAGAGAGGGAGACACAGAATCCGAAGCAGGCTCCAGCAGCCCAGAGCCAGACTCAGAGCTCAGTGTGGGGCTCCCTAAGGGGCTCAACTCACCAAGGGTGGGATTATGACCTGAGCTGAAGTCAGACACTTAACTGACTGAGCCACGCAGGCGCCCCTCCATTTGTTTATTTTTGCTTTTGTTTCCCTTGCCTTTGGTGCCAGATCAAAAAAATATTGCTAAGACATGTGTCAGGGAGCTTACCACCTATGTTTTCTTCTAGGAGTTTTATAGTTTCAGGTCTTAAGTTCAAGTCTTTAATTCATTTTGACTTTTGAGATATTTTTTGTGCATGTATAAGATAGTGGTCCATTTTCATTCTTTTGCATGACTGTCCATTTTTCCCAGTACTATCTGTTGAAGAGGCTATCCTTTCCCAATTGTATATTCTTGTTTCCTTTGTCAAAATTAACTGACCAGATATGTGTAGGTTTATTTATGGACTCTATTCTGTTCTGCTGATCTGTTTGTCCGTTTTTACACTAATACCGTAGCGTTTCAATTACTATACTTTTGTAGTATAGGTTGAAACCAGGGCATGATACCTTCAGCTTTGTTCTTCTTTCTCAAGATCCTTTGAGCTTTTTTTGACTTATTTTGAATTATTTGTTATAGTTCTGTGATAAATGCCATTAGGATTTCGATAGGATTGCATTTGGGTAGTATGGACATTTATTTATTTATTTATTTATTTACGTATTTATTTATTTGTGTTTATTTTTGAGAGAGACAGAGCATGAGTGGGGTAGGGGCAGAGAGAGAGAGGGAGACATAGAATCTGAAGCAGGCTCTAGGCTTTGAGCTGTCAGCACAGAGCCTGACGTGGGGCTCGAACCAATAAGCTGTGATATCATGACCTGAGTGAAGTCAGATGCTTAACTGACTGAGCCGCCCAGGTGCCCCAGTATGGATATTTTAACAATGTTAATTCTTTCAATCCATGAGCATGGAATATGTTTACATTCATTTATACCTTTAATTTCTTTCATCAGTGTGTTAAAGTTTTATGTCTTAAAGTGTACAGGTCTTTTACCCCCCTTGGTTAAATTTATTCTTGTACACTTTGAAGTCTCTTTTGTCTGATACAAGTATAGCTATGCAGCTTTGGTTTCCATTTGCATAGAATATCTTTTCTTTTTCATCCCTTCATTTTCAGTCTGTGTGTGTCCTCATATCTGAAGTGAGTCTGTTGTAGACAACATATAGACCTTATTTTTTATCTGTTCAGCCACTCTTTTGATTGGAGAATTTAGTCCATTTACATTTAAAGTAATTATTGATAGGTATGAGCTTATGGCCATTTGTCAGTTGTTTTATGGCTGTTTTTGTACTTCCTTTCTGTTCTTTTCTTCTTCTCTTACTCTCTTCCCTTGTAGTTGAGTGATTTTCCTTAGTGTTTTGTTTAGATTCCTTTCTCATTGTCTTTGTGTGTCTGGTGTAGATTTTTGCCTGTGGTTACTTTGAGGTTCATGTAACAACTCTCTATATAACAGTATACTTTAAGTTTATAGAGTCTTATATTTGAATTCATTCTAGAAACTGTACGTTTTTACCCCCTCACACGTTCTGTTTTTGATGTCATATTTTACATCTTCTTATTTTATTTATTTCTTAATAATTATTAAAAGTTAATTGTACCACTTTTGTGTTTTACTCTTCATATTAGTTTTATAAGCAGTTAATCTACTGTGTTTACAATATACTTGCATTTACCAGTGAGATCTTTACTTTCCTATGTTTTCTTGTTACTTGGTAGACCCTTTTCTATTCAGCTTTAAGAAGTCCCTTGAACATTTCTTGTAAGGCTGGTTTAGTGGTGATGAACTTGGTTAGTTTTTGTTTATCTGGAAAATTCTTTTCTTTCTTTCTTTCTTTCTTTCTTTCTTTCTTTCTTTCTTTCTTTCTTCCAAGTTTATTTGAGGGGGAAGGGGCAGAGAGAGGGGGAGAGAGAGAATCAACTCAGGGCTTGATCTCACAAACTGTGAAATCATAACTTGAGCTGAAATCAAGAGTTGGATGCTTGACCAACTGAGCCATCCAGGCACCCCTCTCCTTCAATTCTGAATCATAACCTTGCCAGGTAGAGTATTCTTGGTTGGAATTTTGTTTTTTTCCTTTCAGTATTTTGAATATACCTTGCCACTCCCTTCTGGCCTGCAAACGTTGTGCTGAAAAATAAGGTCATAATCTTATGGGGTTTCCTGTGTATCTACCAAGTTGTTTTCTTCTTGTGCTTTTAATAGTCTCTGTCTTTAATTTTTGACATCTTAATTATAATGTATCTTGGTGTGGTGTCTTTGGGTTCATCTTTTTTATAAATTTTTTTTAATGTGTATTTATTTTTGAGAGAGAGAGAGACAGACAGAGTGTGACCAAGGGAGGGGCAGAGAGAGAGGGAAGCACAGAATCTGAAGTAGGCTCCAGCTCTGAGCTGTCAGCACAGAGCCCAGTGTGGGGCTCTGAACTCACGAGTGGTGAGATTGTAACCTGAGCCAACTGAGCCCTGGGTGCCCCTGTCTTTGGGTTTATGTTATTTGGAATATGTTTTGCTTCTTGGAGCTGGCTGTCTGTTTCCTTCCCCAGTCTAGGAAGTTTTCAGCCATTATTTCTTCAGATAAGTTTTCTACCCATTGATCTCTCTTTTCTCCTTTTGGGACTGTTATAATGTGGATATTATTCCACTTGATATTGTCCCATAGATCAACAGCTATCTTTGCTTTTTGAAATTTTTTCTTTTTGTTGCGCTGAACGGGAGAGTTCCACTGCCTTGTCTTCCAGGTTGCTGATCATTTCTTCTGCTTCATCTAGTCTGCTGTTGAACCCCTCTAGGGTATTTTTCAGTTTATCTATTATGTTCTTCAATTCTGTGACTTCTCTTTGGAACTTTTTTATGTTTTCTGCCTCTTTGTTGAAGTTTTCACTATGTTCATCCATTCTCCTGAGTTCAGTGTACATCTTTATGACCACTACTTTGAACTCATTATCAGGTAGATTAGTTATCTTTATTTCATTAAGGTCTTTTCTGAGGTGGTGTCACATGCTTTCATTTGGAACGTATTTCTCTGTCTTCTTATATTGCTTGATTTTGTGTATTTGTTTCTTTGTATTCTGTGAAACAGCTACTTCTCCCAGTCTTGAAAAGTTGGCCTTGTGTTGGAGATGAACCTTATAGTTCAGCCTTGCTCTAGCTTGTTGTTTATCGGAACTTTGTGAAAGCACCCTGCTTTGTTCTCCATAGGTTGCAGTTGTTGAGAGTATGCCAAGACCTGTCAGTGTTTCAAAAGGAGGGATCTCCGACAGTGCCTCGTTTTAGGCTGATTGTAAGCCAGATCCTCAAGCAACAGCTTCTAAGGTGCATAAAAATATATAGTCTTATATATATAATTGTAAACCCTGATGACTTCCAGACCAGGTGATCTGGAGGTGACCCCTGGGCAATAGTTGCAAAAATCGTGGCTTTAGACAGGTGTGTAAACTCCTTTCTGGGCAGTATCAGCAAACAGTGGCTGGGTCAAGGTAGAGCACTAATATGGTGTCTCCCTGCCCATGTTCCCAGGGGGCACTGCTTTGGCCTCTGATTATGTGGCAAGCCTAAAGCCTGCCTTTTAGACTGAAGCTTCAGAACACGAAAACAGGCCTTGTCACATGAAGACTGGGAGTGTGTTTCTGCCTTCTGTTGTGCAGTGCCCGGGGTTGATGGCCTGCCAGGGAGTGTTTGATTGTTTCCGACCTGTGGGGCCCAGAAACACAATCCCCTCTGGCCACCAGAGCCAGGCAGGCCTCCTGTGTGGGCTGTGGGTGCCTGTTGGCCGTGGCAGGGCAGGCCAAGCCAGTATTTTGTAGAGGTGGGGATGGGGCACTCCCACCTAAGATAGTAGGCTGGGGGGTGTATAAAACTGGTGCTTGCTAAAGCTGGCACCAACAAGGCAGAAGGAGAACACAAAAATGGCACCCACAAGCGCTTCCATCTCCCGAGAGAGTCCCAACAAGTTCCTGCCTCTCCTCAGATGCTTTAAGATTAACAAGTGAGGGGCACCTCGGGGCTCAGTTGGTTGAGTGTCCAACTCTTGATTTTGGCTCAGGTCATGATCTTGTGGTTCATGGGATTGAGCCCTGCCTAGGGCTCTGTGCTGGTAGTGTGGAGCCTGCTTGGTATTCTGTCTCTCTTCTCTCTCTCTGCCCTTCTCCCCTGCTCACACTCCCCATCTCTCCCAAAATGAATAAAGAAGCTCAAAAAAGAAAAGATTAACAAGTGAGTCTCCTTTGCATATGCTAGGTGCCTTTCAAATTGTTGCTTTTGCGCTAGGCCCCAGGGTCTGTGGGCCCTTTAAGAGTGGATTATTTAAAAAAAATTTTTTTTAATGTTTATTTATTTTTGAGAGACAGAGAGAGACACAGCATAAGTGGGGTAGGGGCAGAGAGAGAGAAGGAGACACAGAATCCGAAGCAGGCTCCAGGCTCTGAGCTGTCAGCACAGAGCCCAACACAGGGCTCAAACTCACAAGCCGTGAGATCATGACCTGAGCCGAAGTCAGATGCTTAACCGACTGAGCCACCCAGGCACTCCAAGAGTGGATTTTAAAAAAATTATTTATTTTTTAAATTTACATCCAAGTTAGTTAGCATATAGTGCAACAATGATTTCAGGAGCAAATTCCTTAATGCCCCTTACCCATTTAGCCCATCTCCCCTCCCACAAGCCCTCCAGCAATCCTCTGTTTGTTCTCTATATTTAAGAGTCTCTTATGTTTTGTCCCCCGTCCTGTTTTTATAATATTTTGCTTCCCTTCCCTTACGTTCATCTGTTTTGTAGCTTAAATTCCTCACATGAGTGAAGTCATATGATACTTGTCTTTCTCTGACTGATTTCGCTTAGCATAATATTCTCTGGTTCCATCCACATAGTTGCAAATGGCAAGATTTCATTCTTTTTGATTGTTCTGTTTGTTATGGAACCAGGCTGGAATGCCAGTGGAAAAACCAAGCGTCACTCGGAGATCTTGGTGGATTGGAGTTTTATTTAACACCGAATGCAAGTGGGGAGGGTAATCTATAGTCATCAGCTTCCATATCTGTGGGGGTTTTCACGCAGGCAGCAAACAAAGGAAGAAGAACCCGGAGGAGGGGTCTCTAAGCTAGAGACCAGAGTCTGTTTTTGCCCCATAGGCCATCTTTGGCGTACTGTGTTCACTTCTCCAACATGTTGATTGCTTCATTCTTTTAATACTCCATTGTCTACATACCACATCTTCTTTTTTTTTTAATATTAAATTTATTGTCAAATTGGTTTCCATACAACACCCAGTGCTCATCCCAGCAGGTGCCCTCCTCAATACCCATCACCCCCCCCCCCCCCCTCCCCCCCCCCCCCCCATCAACCCTCAGTTTGTTCTCAGTTTCTAAGAGTCTCTTATGTTTTGGCTCCCTCCCTCTCTAACCTCTTTTTTTTTTTCCTTCCCCTCCTCCATGGTCTTCTGTTAAGTTTCTCAGGATCCACATAAGAGTGAAAACATATGGTATCTGCCTTTCTCTGTATGACTACTTTCACTTAGGATAACACTCTCCAGTTCCATCCACGTTGCTACAAAAGGCCATATTTCATTCTTTCTCATTGCCACGTAGTATTCCATTGTGTATATAAACCACAATTTCTTTATCCATTCATCAGTTGATGGACATTTAGGTTCTTTCCATAATTTGGCTATTGTTGAGAGTGCTGCTATAAACATTGGGGTACAAGTGCCCCTATGCATCAGCACTCCCGTATCCCTTGGGTAAATTCCTAGCAGTGCTATTGCTAGGTCATAAGGTAGATCTATTTTTAATTTTTTGAGGAACCTCCACACTGTTTTCCAGAGCGGCTGCACCACTTTGCATTCCCACTAGCAGTGCAAGAGGGTTCCCGTTTCTCTACATCCTCGCCAGCATCTGTAGTCTCCTGATTTGTTCATTTTAGCCACTCTGACTGGCGGGAGGTGGTATCTCAGTGTGGTTTTGATTTCACATCTTCTTTATCCATTCATCCATCGATGGACATTTGGGCTCTTTCCATACTTTGGCTATTGTTGGTAGTGCGGTTATAAACATGGGGGTGCCTGTGTCCCTTCGAAACAGCACACCTGTATCCCGTGGGTAAATGCCTAGTAGTGCAATTGCTGGGTTGTAGGGTAGTTCTATTTTTAGTTTTTTGAGGAATGTCCATACTGTTTTCCAGAGTGGCTGCACCAGCTTCCATTCCCAAGTTTGATAAGTTCTTTATAGATTTTGGATACTAACCCTTTATCTGATATGTTGTTTGCAAATATCTTCTCCCATTCCATCGGTTGCCTTTTAGTTTTGCTGATTGTTTCCTTCACTGTGCAGAAGCTTTTTATCTTGATGATGTCCCAATAGTTCATTTTTGGTTTTGTTTCCCTTGCCTCTGGAGATGTGTCAAGTAAGAAGTTGCTGTGGCCAATGTCAAAGAGGTTTTTGCCTGCTTTCTCCTCGAGGATTCTGATGGCTTCCTGTCTTACATTTAGGTCTTTATCCATTTTGAGTTTATTTTTATGTATGGTGTAAGAAAGTGGTCCAAGTTCATTCTTCTGCATGTTGCTGTCCAGTTTTCACCATTTGCTGAGGAGACTGTCTTCATTCCATTGACTATTCTTTGCTGCTTTGTCAAAGTTTAGTTGGCCATATGCTTGTGGGTCCATTTCTGGGTTCTCTATTCTGTTCCATTGATCTGTGTGTCTGTTTTTGTGCCAGTACCATACTGTCTTGATGATTACAGCTTTGTAATACAGTTTGAAGTCTGGGATTGTGATGCTTCCAGCTTTGGTTTTCTTTTTCAGGATTGCTTTGGCTATTCGGGGTCTTTTCTGGTTCCATACAAATTTTAGGACTGTTTGTTTAGTTCTATGAAGACTACTGGTGTTATTTTGGTAGGGATTGCAAGAGTGGATTTCTTGTTACCTATAGCCCTATGGTTCTCCTGGAATTAAGCCCTTTGATTGTCAAGATCAAACACTTTGGGGGGCTTGTTTCTCTGGTGTAGTTCTTTAGGGTTGGGGTGCCTAATGTGGGACACAAATCCCTTGGTCATTGGGAACAAAATCTGTATTATGATGAGACTATGGGTGTAACAGAATAAATGTCTACCTGCGGTAGTTTTTTTGAAGGACTAATTCGGAATTATGAGTTGAGAAGCTTTTAAGCATATCAGAATAGACAGAATGGTAGGGACCCATTGCATGGTCCTCAGGTGTCTAGGAGTTCAGAAAAAGTTAATAGGATGTTACAGGCTGTAAGGGCAGGAAGCTAATTGTATTTGGGTCCAAGGTAAAGTCGTACTGGGAACTAGAGAGCTGGCAGAACTCTCATTCTGGGCTGTGCAGTCTGATCCCCACCGTCCATGATCTCTGATCAGCCACGTTAGCCTGCTGTGTAGATTCCCTCCACCTGCACCTGCTCGCGTCCCCCGTCTCCTCTGCTTCTTTTTCTTGCACACTGCTGCCAACCCCAGTGTTACAATCTTTCAGCTCCAGGACCTGTTACTTATAGTTTCTATATTTTAGGTCCAATTTTCAGGAGAGGAAATCTGATCGGATTAAGTCCTCTGTGCAGGTGATACTACTGACAGCATAGGGTGCTGGTAGGCTAGTTGATTGGCTGCTTCGGGTCAGATGTCCATGTCACGTCCAATCATGAACGAGTGTGCGTGAAGGAGCAGGGGTGCCAGCAGGCTCCCGGGAGTTGACTTCCTGCTCTTGGTGCTTCCTCTGGAGGACTATGGACAATACAGGCCAGGAAACTATTATAATAAGGAGAAATTGGCGTGGGCTTACTATCTACTGTATGGAATATAATTTTTCCCCCAATTTTATGAAAATTCTCAAATACACAGAAAAGTAGAAATTATGGAAAAAAGGATACACTGATAACCACTTTTCTATTCAACAAATGTTTAAAAGTTTCCTGTAGTTGCTTCATCTGTATATTTTATTTAGCCAATGCTGAATATTAGAGAGTTAACGTTTACTTTTTTGCTAATATAAAATTTTTTTAATGTTTATACATTTCTGAGAGAGAGAGAGAGAGAGAGACAGAGTGTGAGTGGGGGAGGGGCAGAGAGAGAGAGGGAGACACAGAATCTGAAGCAGGCTCCGGGCTCCGAGCTGTCGGCACAGAGCCTGACAGGGGGCTGGAACCCATGAACCGTGAGATCATGACCTGAGTCAAAGTCAGATGCTCAACTGACTGAGCCACCCAGGCGCCGTACTTTTTTGCTGATATAAATTCTACTTTAAATGAGTGTGTGTGTGTTGACCACATTAACATAACCTAAGATAAATTCTGGAAGTAAAATTCCCAGCTCAAATACTAGAAACACCCAATTTTGATACAGGCTGTGAGAGTGCCTCCAGATGCTTTGCACCAGTTTTTTTTCCCCCTCAGTGGTTTGTGATTGTCCATTTCCCCATAACTTCACCAGCACTAAGCACGGTCGGTTTTTTAAATTTCTGCCATTCTGGTATATATTTTATTTGCTATTGTGGGAGTAAAGTACTAGAAAATGTTTTCAAGTTAGCTTGTACACATACTTTATATAGCTTTCCCTTCCTCTTGTGTTTGGTGTGTTTATCTCTTACTGCTGGGCTTATAGGAACTTTTGTATATTTATTTGTTATAAATATTGCTTCTTTTTGGACATTTGTATTATGTTGAGGGCTTTTTTTGGGGGGGTCATAAACAGAGTTATTAAGATCAGTTAATATTTATTTGGCAACCAAATCCTCCATGAGGACCATGGTGGCTTAGATTATTGTAAAAATGTCTTTTTTTTCCCTTTATTTTGAGGGAAAGCGTGCACAAGCAGGGTAGGGACAGAGAGAGGAGAGAGAGAGAGAGAGAGAGAGGAGAGAGAGAGAGAGGAGAGAGAGGAGAGAGAGGAGAGAGAGAGAAAATCCCAAGCAGGCTCCGTAGTGTCAGAGCAAGCCCTACGTGGGGCTCGAACTCTGAACTGTGAGATCATGACTTGAGCCGAAGTCAAGCGTTGGGCACCACCCAGGTGCCCCATAGAGACGGTTTTGATAGAAAGGTTGAAAGCTGCTTACTGCTCCGGAGCGAATGCTGCCCCAGCCCCGAGTGCATTTGGAGAGGAAGCAGCCCTCTGGGGCACGTGACCTCTCGAGGACTGTGGTGGTTTCGTAGTTGGGGGTGGAACTGGGTGTCCAGACACCAAGCAGCTGCCGAGATAAATGACTGAATTGTGATACCAGGCAATCGTTGAAGCCACTGTGAGCCACAAGTGCAAGCCACGTATGTAATGCCATTTTCCAGGAGCTACATTGAGAAAAAGGTGAAATGAATTTCAGTCTGTCTTATTTAAGGTATTTTTCTCAGCGCTGATGTTTCAACAAGTAATTGGTACAGAGTATTACTGGTGAGAGCGTTTACGTTCTTTCCTGGGAGGCACAGACTTCAAAACCCAGCGCGTCTTCTCTGCCGGCAGCGCGGCCCCCGTGGCCCCGGCCGCTTTCCCGGCCCGCGTGGCCGGGGCGGGTTGCGGCCGCGGTGGGACCTGGGGGAGTGGAGACAGCCCGGCTCCAGAAGGCTCCAGAAGGTTCCTTCCGCCCCTTTCTTGCGCCTCACCTGCCGCGCCGGCTCGTCCAGGAGGCGCTTCCAACTCCGTCTGGAAAAGGCGAGTCGGGTTGTGCGGGCGGGTTCGCTTCGTGAGATGCGTCTTGTGTGCTCGTCCGCGGAAGGTCTTTTCCGTAAGGGCAGCCGGAGCGCTTCGGCCTTGGGTTGGAAGCCGGCCGGCAGCCCTCGTCCTCGCGCCTGCGCGCTGCACGGCCTTCGAGCCTCGCCGAGGCCTGAGCTCCTTGGCGTCCGCGCCCGTCCTCTCCTCGCGGCCGAATTCGCCGCGTGCGGGCGCAGGACGCGGGGGCCTTAGCCGAGGGAGGGGTCTGCGGCCCACGCGGCCTGGAGGCCCCGTGGAGCTCCCACCCCCGCGGGCGGCAGCCCGGCCGGCGGGGGGCGAAGGTTTCAGGCGGGCGAGTCGCTCCGGAGGGTTGTGTAGTTTCTCAAACCGCAGAGGGCACAGAAAGAGCGCTCTCGGCCTGAAAAATACGTTTCTGAAGCGTGGCGTCCGTGCAGCGAGTGCAGCAGTCATTCGGGCACGGAGTGGACGCGCGCTGTGAACGCTGCCGCGGGAGTATCCCTGCTAGACCTGGGCTGCAAGCAGGCCTTCCTTTCTGGCTGAATAAATCACCGCATACCGCAAACATTGTGATACTGGCAGTGGGACGAGGAGTTTAAGGCCAGTGGCTGGTCCCGTGGGATCATGTGCACGAACGTTACTTGGCCTTTTAACTTCCTGCCTTGCAGCTCTGGAGAGAGCGAGAGAGCGAGAACACGTCTGTAAGGAAGAGAAGGAAGTCTTTTCTGGAGAGCGCGAGCGCGAGCGTGTGTCTGTAAAGAAGAGAAGTCTTTATGCAGGGACGGTCTCCTTCAGACTCTGGCTTGTGGCGGATAATCTCGGGCGACAGCTCTGTTAATAGAACTTCCTGCAAAGAGGGAAATGTTCTACTTACGCCCTTGCTGTCCAGGCCGGTGGCCACTGTCACAGGTGGCTGTTGAATACTTGAGATGTGACCTGATTTTTAAAATTTATTTCAGTTCAATTAATTTAAATAGCAGCATGTGGCTAGAGTCGACCGTATTCGTGCAGGTCTAGAGCATTGAGGGCTTAATAAAACTTTATATATACATAATATGTAAATTTTACATTAGTTATAAAAGATTTTAATATTGCAGAAGAATACGGAGTAAAATCCGTATAATCCTGCGCCCTTTCCAGAAGTTGAGCACAGGTCGTTTTAGTTGTTTCCGCTGCGTTTTTCAACCAATGCCTTTGCATAATATACCTTGTAACAAGATAGGAGCCCCTCTCAGTCGCCCTTTGTGTGTGTTAAGGGCTCAGCTCAAGTGAGCGTTGCGCGAGGGCTTTGAAGCCTGGATAGCACTTGTGTGGCATTAACAGGATTTTCAGGTCAATTGGAGGCAAGCCGCGCTCTTCCCTTCCATCGCTTGGGCCCAAGCCCCACAGAAGGGGGGCTTTGTGGCTGTGTGGGGCACTCCCTGGACTCAGAGTCGGAACTGTAGATGAGCTGAATTAGGAGGCGGAGCGGGGGGAGACCCAGTAGGGACGATAACGTCTCGGAGCCCATCCTTGGCCTCGACTGTTCTTCTAGCCCCGCTCCCGCCAAGCAGCTCACGTGGGCGCCGCGGTGAAACAACACCACGTCTGAGACCAGCGCGTCCCACTGCGTGTTCTGCCCACTTGCAAGCTAGTAATTCAGCGTGTTGCTCTTTCCTGAACGCTGGCAGAGGACACGAGACTCACGGGTCAGAGACAGAGAGCTTTCTTAATCGTAGCAGGGCAGGCGGTGTGAGCTTCCTGCTTACCATTTGTCCCCTTGCCGTGGGGGTGGATGTGCACCTCCCAGGTGCGTGCCTGCACATTCAGTGAGCGTGTTCCAGTGTGGGAACGTGGAGCTTGGGGAAGCCACTGTTTATAGGAAGGGGTAAGCGAGCCTGCTGTTGTCTTCAAGGGACGCATTTTCCTCCCCTTGAGGTGGTGGCTCACCGCGTAGGAACTCCGGAAATGGTCGGGCGAGGAACAGCCAGGCCGTACGTTCTTGGCACGCCTGGCGAGGCTGCAAGTGCTCGCAGAGAAGTGCCCCCACCGCTTCATGCTCTGCTTTGTCCACACGCCCCTTCGGGACCCTCTAAAATGGGAAATACGTTGCTGCTGACATTTGCACCGCATTTTAAAAAGCTTCTCGTTTAGAGGAAACCCAGAGAGGGTTGTTGATTTGTTTTTAAATTGTATAGAGTAGAAATTGTAAGGACAGTTTGTGGACGGGATGCAACTTGCGTTTGACATTCTAAGTGGCATTGGAAGATCTCAAGGCTGGAAGAAAAATGGAGCGTAGTCCAGCTGCCTATCCGATATTTGGTGCTAAGTGGTTACCTGCCTCTGTTCAGACACCCTCAGTTCCAAGGCTTTTCCACTTGCTTGATCACTGGGGCTGCCTTTTCCTGAGTAACATTAAGCAAGTGTCAGGATGACCGAAGCGGTGGCAATAGGTACGGTGGCCTCAGAGCTCAGTGCTGGGTTGTCTGCGGGAAATCCCACTCTACAGCATGTAAACATGGTATTTCTTCCAGCCTAATAGTATCCCCAACTTGACCGCATTTCTCCTTTCAGTAACTGCCACATTTTCCCTTAAATCTCAATGAAATCGTCTATTGTGTCTCTAATTCCTTTGTCCCCATCCATATTCTTTATATTATGGAAAAGTTTCAAATCATATTAAAGTTGGGAGAATAGTACAGTGAAAACTTGTGTACCCCTTCTACCCCAGTTTCAACAATTATTAACACAGGGCTAATCTAGTTTCATTTATATTCCCTTCTGTAGATTAATTTGAAACAAATCCCAGACATTGTGTCCTTTCACCTACAGATATGGCAGCGTATATACCTAAAGGATCAGGGCTACAGTTGACCCTTGAACAATGCAGGGATCAAGGGTGCCAGACTTCCCCACACAGTTGGAAATCCGTGTATAACTTTGATTCCCCCCAAAGCAAAAGCCTTATTGATAATATGAACAGTCAACTGACACATATTTTTTATGTGATACATATTAAATACTGTGTTCTTGCAATAAAGTAAGCTAGAGAAGAGATGCTAAGAAAATCATAAGGAAGAGAAATATATTTACAGTACTGTACTGTAAAAAATCTGCATATGAGTGGACACGCATAGATCAAACCCTTGTTCAGGGGTCAACTGTATTTATTTTTTTAATTATTATTTTTTAATGTTTATTTTTGACAGAGAGAGATAGAGCGTGAGCAGGGGACAGAGAGAGAGGGAGACACAGAATCTGAAGCAGGCTCCAGGCTCTGAGCTGTCAGCACAGAGCCCGACACGGGGCTCAAACTCCTGAGCTGAAGTCGGATGCTTAACTGACTGAGCCACCCAGGCACCCCCAAGGATCAACTGTATTTTAAAAATATAGAACTGTGATACCACCATCATGTATAAAACATTAACAGAATTCCTTGCTATCATCACATAATGTCTTTAGATATCCAGTCAGCATTCAAAATTTACCTGATTACCTAAAAACTTTTTGATACTTGGTTTGAGGGTCCAAGTAAGGCCCACACGTTATATTTATAGTTGATATACCCTTCTTTCAATCTATAGGTTTCTCCATCCCTCTTTTTTTTTTTTTTTTTTTTTAATTTTCTTGCAGTTTCCTTGTTGAAGAACACAGTCATTTGTCCTGTGAAATTTCCTACATTCTGGATTTTGCTGCATGTATCCATGTGGCATCCTTTAATGTACTTGTTCCCCTGTCCCTCCATTTCTAGAACTGGTAGTTAGATCTAGAGGCTCATTTCTCTTAAACGCAGGCAGGCTTTCTTCCGTACCGGTATGTCAGAACTGCTCTTATCACTGTCCCCACCCCCATTCATCTTGCTAACCCCAGTGGCCAGCCCTCAGTTTCGATGTCACCTGGCACCTAATATATGCTCAAATGCTGGTGGTGGTAGCAGTTAGTATTTTCCCCCATCTTCCTCAAATAAGTAACATCTCTGTTCTTCACATTAAGTGACTTGCCTAAAACAGTGGTCAAATGGGGGTTCACATAGGAGCCTTTTGCCTCACGACACCCTACCACCACTTTACTACTGTAATTTCTTTTTAATGTTTATCTTTGCGAGAGAGAGAGAGAGAGAGAGAGAGAGAGAGAGAGAGAGACCGAGCATGAGCAGGGGAAGGGCAGAGAGAGAGGGAGACAGAATCCGAAGCAGGCTCCGGGCTCCGAGCTGTCAGCACAGAACCAGACGCGGGGCCAGAACTCACGGACAGCAAGATCACCACCTGAGCCGCGGTCGGATGCTTGACCGACTGAGCCACCCCAGGTGCCCTGCACTACTGTAATGTTCGTTTCAGCGTGTGAACTAATGGTGACTGCCTGACATCTGGCAGTGCGCCAGGCATAATATTAATGCCGACACTGGAGTTGAGAATTCAGGGGCTCCTATACAGAGATACAACATTTTCAATGAATACAGCTATCAAAATGTGTAACTATTCTTAAGTATTTTAGAACAGGGTGCTGTATAATTTTAAAAATTTCATTCTGGGTTGGGGATGAAAAACTGTTCCATTAAGTTAACTGGAAGCCTTTCTTACTTTCTTTCTCTTTAGTGGACTCATCGGGCGAAGCTGGGCTATGTTGTTTGCCAGTGGAGGCTTCAGGGTGAAACTCTATGATATTGAACAACAGCAGGTAACAAATGCCTTGGAAAACATCAGGTACGTTAGCTGGCACCTTCTGGGAGGACTTGGCACGGCTCTTTTGCTCTCAGGAGGTCTTGGTTATCATACACTTGTGATTTTATTCTCCCCTTTGGTGGCGGTTCCAGTGCCTTGGAGCTGGTAAAGAGACCCGCAGTGGCTGAGATGTAAATTAAGACCGAAGAAGGAGCTCAGATGATGAGCAAAGGACCCTTAGGGTTGTAAAGATGTGTGATGGGAGTGGAGTCGGTGAACAGGCATCTGAGGCTTCCAGCCGGAGTGAGTGAGTGAGCTTACCTCGCTGTGTCCCACGGGGCTGGACGTCTGGGTCTCCCTGTGGTCCCCGGGCAGACAGTGGTGGCTCGCAGCACGCGGTAGCCAGAGCTGCGTGGGCATTGCGTTTTAGGAACAGGAGGTCCCGAGGTGTGTTTCGACCTATTGATCTAATGATGCCAGGACTCAAATGAACCGTGATAACTGATAGTTAAAGGCCTCAGAGTAGGTGAACTTACATAGGCTGAGTGCTAAGCTCGGGGGAGGGCTAAGTTTTGGGAATAATCACAGGGGGCAGGATAAAAACAGGAACCAAAGGAAAAAGGCCAAGAATGAGGGAGGTCAAAGATAGAGGCTCCAAACGAATGCAATGTTCCGGAAGATGAAAGGGCCCTAATTCGTGACCTCTTCACCCAACATGACCATCACCGAACACAGTTTTGACCGTCTCACACATGGTGTCGTTCAGGCAGGTATTCTCCTTCTTGGGGGATATCCGCGAACGTGCAACCTGAAGTTGTAGTCGTGTAACAAGACTGTGCTTACTTTATAGTTTATTTTTTGAAAAGACTAATATACATGGCTGCTATTTAATATTATTGGTGCCTGATTAGATTGAACTTTTAAAAGCCAGTTTGTAAGAGTTTCGCATCAAAAAAACCAAAATAATTTATTGCTGTTAGTAGTCTTATGAAAGAAAAGCACATCTGAATTCTTGCATATGTAAAACTTAAAAAGTGTACACACGGTCCTTTTCTCAATAGCAGTAGCTTTGTTTTTGTAACCCATCTACACATGACTCTGAGTTCACTTAAACATGCGGAACTGGTTGTACTTCTTTGGCAGGAAGTAGAGATCTCAGGGTGTCTTGTGACTGACTACCTTTCTCTTCTGGAATTATTACTAGCAAATAGCAGCAGGAAAATCAGGTTGAATGGTGTCATGCTGCCCTCCGAGGGAAGACTACATTTCTCGTCTTATCACCTAAGTAAAGCCAGCTGCTTCCCTTACTTACGCAAGATTTTCAGATGCTCCTTTCCTGGACACAGGGACCAGGTTAAGAGCATTGAGTCCAAACCTTATGTTTGCATATACCTTGGTCAGTAGAAGAGTTGTGAGTTTCAGTGCTTTTTCAGTCAAAAAAGGATTACTGCTGCTGCTTTCGGTAAGTCAACTGTGTCACTCGCACGCAGAGGCTGTTAGCTCACGTCAACAGCACTGGGTGTCTGGCTGTGGTCCTAGTACGTTCAGGAACCGAGACTAGAACGTCCCTGGCCACGTCTGAGGCACAAGTGTAAGGAGAGCCAACTTGACGCTTTTCGTCAAGAAGTATAAACAATGCGTCTTCCCGATTGGGTTGCGTTGACTGATGGGTCAAAATAGTTTGTGCCCACCATGCCCCCTTTTATGCCACTGGTTTATGTTCTTCATTCATCACACTAGGTTGTGAGCTCCACGGGGACTGAGAGTACGCAGTACACTCACAGTGCCTTCATTATTGAAGTGGTCTGTGATCTCTGCTAGCCGTGACGGCCGCAGAAGGAAGCCGCACGCACACCTCTTGACCCCAGAGACGGGCACCAGCTCAGTAATCGTTTTAAGTGAGTCACGGGAGCCTTTTCTAGAGTCTCAGAAAGTACTTCTTGCCGTGTCTTTTGTACACTCTCTCCCTACCATCTGTCCAACCCTTGCTGTTTGCCTCACTTCCCATGGTCCCATCCTTCCAAACATCGTATAGTGGGAAATACATGGTTGAAATCTTACCACTTCTGCATGAAAATTCTATGTTAGACTTATTAGACACTAATCTTAAACGAGTATAAATTGTACATCTTGATTCTGAAATTGTAAAAATTAACTTAAACTGGTGCAGTTGATTTTTTTTTTTTTAATTACAACATTAGAAGATGAAAGGAATTATCACGACTCATGCCATACCAAGAGATCATGGAGAATTAAAAAAAAAATTAAAAAGATGTCACGCAAGACTAATTGTTTTCTAAGAGTGGTAAAATGAGAAACTTAAAACTTATTTAAATCTCAAAATAGAAAGGTAGCTTGACCTTAGAAAAACCTCGTTAGCTGCTGCTTTACCACTGCTGCTGCTTTACCAAAAGCTTTTTGGTTTCCATTGTATGCCTGATGTTCGGCATGTGTTAGGTCTCAAGAATCTGAGACTGAATGTATTTTAAGAGAAAAACAATAATCAGGTAAAAGTTATAATATGGACTCCTAGATCAGGACATGACTTTCTGAAATTTGGATCCAGCATCATTTCCATGTAGTGACAGGCCATTCTCACCATCACCAGACCAGGGCTACCTGGCATGAGCCATATTGATATCTCAGGGACCACCTCCACTCTGAGGCAGAGGACAAACTGCCTTGTTTTACATGAGTCCCAATCTGAAATCACTATCGTATTTTGATAAACCCTCTCTTTACAATTTCTGTATTGCCGTCTCTTTACTACCTGTAGATGGTCATTCTCGTATGCAAATCCCCCCAAAATGAATCTGCTTTCTACACAGATTAGGATTTAATAAACCACCAGAAGTGATCCCTGAAACCAGGTAGCTGCCCTGTACTCCTGCCTCCTGAGTAACTGAACTCCTTTTCTCTGAACTGAGGCGTTTCTAATAACTGGGTTCCTGGGGATGTGTTTAAATTGCTACCCCGACCCCTACACTTGCTTAAACATCTTGAATTCAGTTTTGAGCTGGATTCCTCTGGATTGATCTGTTCTGGTTTGAAAGGAACTTTTAGTTTTCCTGTATGGCTTTTGGCTAGAATAGCTGAGTATAATCACAAAATGCCCATAAACTGCTTCTATCCCTGTCTGCACACTTCCTTGTATTGTGACTTTGCTGCTCCCGCTGCCCGACTCTGGGTTTGGCCACAGACTTTCACTGGCCAGTGGGACAGAGAGCAAATGCGATGCAAGCAGAGGCCTGGAAAGCTCCTGTGCTTTGAGAACTTACCCTCACTTGCTGCTGGGAACCCTTCCTGCCGTCCTTCGTCCTGTCGGTCAGTTCAGTCTGGCCCCCTAGAGACACGTGGCCCAGCCGTCAGCCGGCACTAGCCAACACCAGCACCGACCCCTAGATAGATGAGTGAAGCCATCCTCGACCAACAGCCCCTAGCTAACCTGCCACATGACTGCAGCGTCACGCGTGAGCTGAGCTGACTGCAGCCAGAATTACTGATTCCCAGGATTGTGACAGTAGATTGGTAGATTACCAACATACCAAACCTTGGCCAGGTTCCTGTGCTTAGATTGCTGCCCTCTACCGATTCTAGGTTCTGAGGGGTTCTGGTTTTGTCTTTTTACAGCTTTTACAAGGGAATTCTGCTTCTATGGGAAGTGATGGAAAACTATCAGTCCCTTCGCTGTCTTACGGGAACGTACCATGAATGAACCTCTGTTGGGAAACAGCGTGCCCATTTGTTTATGTATTGTCTATGTCTGTTTTCACTCTACAACAAGTAGTTGCAACAGAGACCGAATGACCCACGAAGCCTAAAATATTGACTATCCTTTCACTCCCACCAAGGGAAATGGATCAGCAGTGTATGAGTAATAATTAACATGCCATGAGATTTCAGGAGAAGTCGAGCAGGCCTAGCTGAACTGATAGCACACGCTCTATTATCAGGTGAGATTTGAACATAGATTTTGTAGGTAAAACTCCAAGGCTGGGGAAAATATATGTCAGGCTGAAAAAAAATCAATTCTATTTCTATACATTGGCAACACATAGTTTGAAAACAGTAAAAAATTTGCTACAGAAAATGTAAGCAAACTAGGGATAAATATAAAAAGATTGTGAAATACATTCATGGAGAATTTTAAAAAAATGTTATTGAAGGACAGTTAATAAAAAGTAAATGGAGAGACATCTATCCTAGCAACAACCTGTCTTTGGTGGTTTAATTGAAACCCTCCTAGAAGTGGGGGACAGGGAGTGGGTTGACTACACCGAACTGCATGGAAAAGTTCAGAAGGGATCTGAGGTCCTGATGCTAAAAGTTCACACCAGTGGGCTATGGGTTCAGCCAGGTCATTCAACTTGACTTATCTATGTGTTCACAGATCATGCTGTCACTTGGCTGTCATTCGGACAGTTCAAATGATTGCTTCATTTCAATTATTTATTTCCCTTCCCAAACAGAAGTCGTGTTGCTTTATCTGATTTGTAAAAGGTATATATGCTAATTGTACATTCAGAACATTGGGGAGAAATAAGAATATTTCGACTGTCTCTGAATGGTAGGAATAAGAGTGAGTGTTGTTGAACATTTTGAGGACACACGCTTACACCTTGATCTGGCACGCTTCTGTGCATGTGGACACGCACGTATTAACAGTGAAAGTAGGGCTGTGAAGGCTTATTTGGTATTGGGAATGGACTCAAGAATGGTATGAATTCTGCTTTGTCTGCTCGTCCCCCTGTGAGGTTTCCAACAGTGACAAACAAAGGAAAGTACACGTGTTAACTGAGCCAAGGCTTGACACTCAAGTGTAAACTTTGGTGAAATCGACAGTACTTGAGGCTTACGTGGGTCCTCTGCTCCCCTGAGTATCTCCCCGCCCACCAAGTCCCAATGTCACCACCAGCCCGAGGGAAGAGAACTTCAGGGTGCCCAGGTGAGGGGGGAGAAGTGGGTGCAGTGACAGGGCCAGTGGAGGCAATCGGAGCCCCAGCTGTCCTGCGGGGTGAATGGGGAGAGTTCTCTTTCTTTCTGTAGTACATTTAACTTACATACTCGCTGAGAGGTCTTCAGATTCAGGTGTGCAAGGGGGTTGGGCTGGTAACCCAGGGGAGAGAGTAAAGTAGCAAAGAGGTGGATCCTTCGGCAAATTGGACCTAGTCTTTGGTGGAAGGTATTCAGGACTTAAAAACGCTGTGCTGTTGGGGCGCCTGGGTGGCTCAGTCGGTTAAGCATCCGACTTCGTCTCAGGTCATGATCTCGCGGTCCGTGAGTTCGAGCCCCACATCGGGCTCTGTGCTGACAGCCCAGAGCCTGGAGCCTGCTTCAGATTCTGTGTCTCCCCCTCTCTTTGCCCCTCCCCTGCTCATGCTCTCTCTCTCTCTCAAAAATAAATAAAAACATTAAAAAAATTAAAAAAAAAACCACTGTGCTGTCAAGCAAAAAAGGTCTGGGGCCACTCCTTAATAAATTTTTTTTGTATTCTATCCTTTTATGTCCCATTTCAAAAACATTAGGAATGATTTTTAGGGTCGACCTAGTATCCCACTGCGGAAGATGAGCTGTGCTGTTGGACATGTGTTCCTCCGTTCTCATATTGCAGTTAACTTAATACAAGAATTTTGTAGAGCTTCAACTTGATCTGCCCGCATGTAGTTAGCATGGTCCCTGGGGCACTCAGGAAGTCCAAGGTGGGCCTCCGTGCCAGGGCGGCAGAGCCTGGTTAGAGGACAGGAAGTGGCAGTGCCATGTCTAAGCATCCATGTCTGCTCGTCTCCTTTCTTGGACTCTTCAGTTTGTGCGGAAAAGAATCTGCCAGTTTCCATCTGGCATTGTTGTTCCTGATCAAAGGAAAGTGCCTGGAGGTGCGTGTGTACGTGTGTGTGTCGGGGGGGGGGGGCGGTTCTAAAGTTTGTGCGCTTTATCTTAACTCCCTGTTTTCAGCAGCATGGCGTCTCTCTCGGCCTCTACCGTGTCTCGTGAGTTCTACGAGTGGGGAGAGGAGGAGATTCATTAGCTCCCAGGCTCTTCTGACCTTCAGTACTCTTTGGCTCTTGCTCCTTACTCAGCCATCTGTCCTGTCTGGTGTGTGCAGATTCTGACCTTCGCCCGGTCTCTTGGGAGACTTGCTTCTCATTGGCTTTCCTTTCCCCACACTTAAATCTCAGCTCTCTCTACCCCATCAAGTCACTTACCCTACCACTTTGGTGTTCTTTTCCGTGTCCCACAAAATTAGATCTTTTGTCCATTGTAACTTCGTGATGTCTTTGACTTTGTGGGCTTTTATGTGTGTATCTGTGTCCGTATCTATACCGTCTGTATTGTCATCTATGTCTATATATCTGTCTATGTCTATAGATCTGTATGTATATATCTATACATATAAAAGTTTATTTATTTTGAGACAGAGGGACACTGAAAGAGTGAGTGGCTAGGGGCAGACAGAGGGACAGACAGAATCCCAAGCAGGCTCCACACCGTCAGGACAAAGCCCAATGTAGGGCTCCATCTTGAGATCATGACCTGAGATCATGATCATCAAACCTTGAGATCATGACCTGAGCCGACAAGAGTCAGATAAGTACTTAACTGATTGGGCCACCCGGGCACCCCATATAGTTTTTAAAGATTCCTTTAGTTTGGTTTTATTGAGGTTTTTGGAGGGAGCAGAGGTAAATGTGTGTTTTATCCAGTGTGTGTAATTAGAAGTCCAAGGCCTAGGTTATGACATGAATCAACTGGGACGACACTGGCTAAAATGATTTTCTAACTCCTTCTACAGAATCTACAAGCCTTTTAGTCCCTTAATCAATTTATTTCTGAGTTCTGGTTCATACGGAGTTTAGTTCTTGCATGAATTCTGCCCTCTTTTACCTTCTAGAAGAATCAAGTTCAAACACAATTTTAATGCCACAGTAATCACTTAAAAAGAAAATATATTGTTTCTATTTTTAATTATGGCAAAAAAGTAACAAAATTTACTTTTTTAAAAACCATTTTAACTGTGTATAGTTCAGTAGTGTTAAGTACATTCACATTGTTGTGCACCAAATCTCCAGAACTTTTCCTCCTCTGACGTTGAAACTCTGTACCCATTGAACAACAACTTCCCATTTTCCCTCCTCCCAGCCCCTGGCAACCACTATTTTACTTTTTTTTTCTGTGAATTTGGATACTTTAGACGTTTCACATAAGTGGAATCCTATATCTGTGTTTTTGTGACTGGTTTATTTCACTTAGCATTATGTCCTTAAGATTCATCCATATTGTAGCATGTGAAAGGATTTCCTTCCTTTTAAAGGCTGAATAATATTCCATTGTATGTACACACCACATTTTGTTTATCCTTTCATCCACTGGTGGACATTTGAATTGCTTCTACCTTTTGGCTCTTGTGAATAATGCTGCTGTAAACATGGATGTACAGATATCTCTTTTAAGTCCCTGCTTTCATTTCCTCCGAATATATACCCAGAAGGGGGATTGCTGGGTCATTCCATTTTTAATTTTTTTAGGAAGCACTATAATGTTTTCCATAGCAGCTGCACATGTTATAATCTCACTGGTAGTATACAAGGGTTCCCACTTCTCCATTGTCTTTTATCTTTTTTAATTAATAAATGCTCCTCTTGAATAGAACTTCAAAAATATAAATATGAAAAAATTAAAACCACCCATATTTTGCCGTACAGTGATAATTGTTAACACTTCGTTTTCTCCAGTTTTAAATAAAAATTTAACTTCATTGAAGTTACGATGGAAATATTTTGACTTCTGGTGCTAGGTTGACCTCTAGAGGTAGAACTGGTATGCTACAGCCACTTACTAAAGTGCTTTGAACAAAGTGCATGCTTATTTGCAACATTCTGGCATGTGTCAGGCTGCTGAAAACCCCACTGAGAGCCCTGTCTTTTCCAGCTGTTTATGTGTTAAGTTCTTCCAAAGTATTCAATGTAAAACTAGAATAACGGGGATAAAACATTGCCAATGGCTGGTTTTGATTTGTGGGCATAGTTCTTGAACTTGAAGACAATGTAAGGGATTGTCTGAGTATGTCTAAAAGCTCCTCCAATGTCTTATCTGGTTTGCTCTTGGGGTCCTGGAGTTTGCAGCCATCCAGGGGGTTAACGTGTGACCAGGTCTCTCCCCTCATGCTCCTGTCTTTTCCAGGGGCGGAAAGGGCCTTGAGGCCAAATCACTTATATGGATTCTTCACTCTGAGTCTAATCTGCATGAGGCCATTGGTGTGGCTATTCTGGCTCCTGCCTTCTGTCTCTTTTTCCTTCCTTTCTTCATAGGGGTGTCCCTGGGAATTCTACAGAACAGTAGCTCATCTAAGCGACAGGAGCCACTCTTGTAGTCCCATCTATTTGATCTAATCTGACTCCTCACATTGGGAAGAAAGGACAAAAGTTTGCTTTGGCTTACTCATGCTTAAAGCAGGTGGTTTTGAGCACGTGAGCCTCTCAAACATAATTCTCTAAATGATGAAATGGGTAATCATTATGTTTTCAGGGTTTCGCATTTAAAAATCCCATCTGAGTTCAACAGAAGAGGTTGGTGGATAAAAGAACTTCAGTGTTTTGTTTACTTAAAAAATGAAAAGCACATATGTCAGGATTGGTGGTTTTTAATTCTCAGAAATGTGGGGATGTTTATTATTATTTCCACTTTTTTTTACTTTAAAAAATAAGTTACAAAAAGAAAGTCTTTCCAGAAAAAGAACAGGGGCACTGTATTTTATTTGTCACTTGTTCCTCTGTGACAGCAAGTACATTTAAATGAAATGATTTTTTGTTGTTTGGTAGCTGTAAACAGTTTTTCAGAGATATGAACGTTTTTATTCTGGTTATATTTATGGGCAACGTAGTTAATGTTTATCAGTGTTATTGGTTTCTAGGCTTAGCCACTGCTGCAGGTCTAATTTATATAAATCATATAGTTTAAAACCAAGCAGTTTAGATATGGTATAATTTTCTTCATCCTATCTGTCAAATTTCTGAACAAAATAGATGCGAGGCCCTTTCAGTTTATAAGGATTGAGGCATCCAGATTATATCTGTTGGTGGATATTTATTGCAAGGCTCTTCAAGGAAGCAAGGGATACTGGGAACTATCTCTGCAGCTCCATCACTGTTGCACAAATGGGACATTGTTCAGGACATTGTCAGAGCTTCTGACAGTCAGACAACAGCTCTGGTAACTTTCAGCAGTTCTGGGGAGGATTGTTTCATAGCAGGTCCTTGTCTGAGGTCCTGCCTTTCTAAAACTCACCATTGCAGTGACTCTACTGTGGGCTCCACCGACCTTTGACCAACTTACTCCCTGGGTCTTCATTCAAACCGCCATGAGGGATGAGTTGATGGATGGGCCATGTACCGGTGGCACAGGCACCCAGGGGGCTGAACTCTGGAGCCGGGCCGTAGGTCAGCCTGGCACACCTGTTGGTAACGACATCCTGGAAGGAGATGGTAGGTTTGCTAGGTACACCGGGGCTCCCCGAAGGGACGATGGGAGCCCGGTAGTCTAAGTTCAAGCTCAGCAGACTGGGCCTCGGGCGTTAGCAGCATTCACGAGGGAGGGAGTGGATGCAAACTCTTCCTGTTTTCTCCAGTATATTGTTGACCTTCGATTTTCAAAATTTAAGCCAATGCACTGTGCCCATTAGTTCTACAAATAATAATTCCCACCAGACAGGGTTGTGTGTGTGTGTGTGTGTGTGTGTGTGTGTGTGTGTCTGTGTGCCATCGTGGTCTAGTAGGAGGAGTGAGGAAGAGGCAGTGGTTCCTATTCCGTGTGCTTTTGCGAGAAGGAGTCAGAAGACCGGCTTCCATCCCACATGCTGCTAGCACTTTATATCTTTGAGTGATGTAGCCAGTTTGGGCCTCAGTTTCTGAAGTATCAGAGGGAATAAGCTAGATTAAATAAAACAGAAACGTTCTTTGCGTTTTGATGCGTTTCAGAAGTATATTGTTATTTTTAAGCCTAAACTTGTTGGATTCAGGTGAATTTAGGTATTATTTATATATGTGTAAATATAGAATATTCTTATAATAACATATACATACTATTTTGTATATAAATAATATAAACATGTATATGTTTTTCCAAATGGGTAAAACTGGGAAACAGAAGAGTAGGCCTTAGCAGTGGTAACTCAAAAACATCAGTATTGTTTTTCTTTTCTATACATATGAACAAGAACCATGATGTAATCAGTTAGTGATTATGTGTTATAAATTATGTGTATAGTAGAGATCATATTCACATTGAATAACTTATTGCTGAAATGATATGGTCAGTATTTCTCCTTTCTCATGAAGTATGTAAAATGTGCCTAATACCTAAGAATATTAAATCTAAAAGAAACAGTCTAGGGTTTAGTTTCTGGCAATATGGCAACGTAAGCATCCTAGAAACCCTTTTCACTTCAAAATACTTACAAGTATTGAGTAAATGTATAGTTTATAATGCATAGCTGAGCTGGCAAGAGAGTAATGGAAATTCTCAGAGGCCAGATTGGGAGCACAGATCCCAAGAGATATGTGAGAGGCACGGCTGCTCTAAGTAAGCTACTTGCCAGTCTTGCTTTGGTTCTAGCAGCAAACCTTAGTCTGAGCAAGATGGGGATCAGATTGGAGACCCCCACGTGAAGCTGGTTTCCAGAGGTCTACATTGTTGCTGAGAGGAGTAGGAAACTAACCCACATGTGGGGGCTTGTCTCTCTTGGCCATGGTTCTGGGTGGAGGGGAGAAAGCGTTTCTCTGAGGATTTACAGCCACAGACAAGCTCTCTGAGTCGGAGCCTGAATTCATCTTCCCGTGTGGACTTAAACATTCCAGTCCAACAGTTCACATTGGTCCCTTGGTTAGTGGTGCCTTCAGTGCCTGCCCGAAGCAAATACGTCCCATCTCCAGGATAATGTACCTTAAACAAAGGCTCAGAGAATTCCCGCAGGGCTCAGTGGACATCTGCTCACAACTAAAAATCCCCAACACACAAGAGACGAGGTTTTTTATGAGCATAGTAACCCGGAAGTCAGATCTGAAGATACTGTCTGGCATGCAGTTCGGGAGACAGAGGTAATATGTGACAAGAGTAGTTAAGAAATATGGAGGATACAGAGAGAGTGTCTAACATAGATCTCCTTAGAGGTCTGAAAGGGTTAAGGAGAATAGGGAAAAACAATTTATGAAGATGTAATGATTGAGACTTCATTTCAGTTGAAGACATGGACCCTCATATTCTGGAAGAACAGAGTGTCCTAAGCAGGAGAAATAGGAAGGGTATCTATATCTACATACCTCACAGTGAAACTGTAAAACACCAAGGAACATCAGAAAAGTCTTACAGGCAGTGAGAGAGTGAAAGGAGAGACTGCCCACGAAGGAACGACGATTGACAACAGCTTTTCAACAGCCAGTGGATTTCTGAATATGGTGGAATAACGTCTGCAAAGTACAGAGAGCCAAGCATAACCTAGTTATCTGATGTGAGGCAGCTTTAATGGGCAAGTGCTCTCTGTTCTGTAAGCACAGTTTTGGACAGTAATTGTACAGGAATTCTACCTACATTACATATTCTATTCTAAAAGGTTTTTTTAAGTTTATATATTTTTGAGAGAGAGAGAGAGAGAGAGAGAGAGAGAGCAAGAAAGGAGGGGCAGAGAGAGAAGGAGACAGAATCCCAAGCAGGCTTCACCCTGTCAGTGCAGAGCCCTATGCAGGGCTCGAACCCACAAACCGTGAGATCATGACCTGAGCCAAAATCAAGAGTCTGACGCTTAACAGACTGAGCCACCCAGGTGCCCCTTGTTTGTTTCTGTTTTTGTTGTTTTGTTAATAAGTGTGGTAGTCAGAACACTGCTTCTCCCAGGTCCTCATCCCTGGAACCTGGGAATGTGTTACCTTACGTGGCAAAGAAGACCAGATGTGATTAAGTTCAGGGTATGCATGTGGGAGATTATCCAGATTGGTTCAGTGTAATCACGAGGCTCGTTCTTAGGAAAAAATAGTCAGGAGAGTCAAAGAAGGAGGTGCGATGACAGAGCAGAGGTTGGTAGTGAGATTGCAGGCTGTGAAATGGAAGAGGGCCACAAAGCCAAGGAAAGAGGTGAGGGGGGGTGTGCTCTAGGAACTAGAAGACGCATGGAACAGATTCACTTCTAGAGCTTCCAGAAGGAACTCAGCCTTGCTGATGTTTCGACGTTAGTCTACTTGAGATTTGCAGCCTTGTGGTACTTTGATGTTAGTCTACTTGAGATTTCTGACCCCTGGACTGTAAGGTAATAAATTTGTATTGTTTAAGCCACTAAGTTTGTGGTAATTTGTCACAGAAGCGACAAGAAACAAATACATCAGCTTTATCGAGATAGAATTTATATACCACACACCTGACTCTTTTAAAGTATACAGTAAATGGTTTTAGTGTATTTACAGACTTATGTAACTCTAAAACTTCCGAAAAATGGAACAGAAACATGAAGTGAAAAATAAATGATCTTTGGATCACATGGTGCTCTCCTCACTGTTGTTGTTTGAATGAAGAACACAGACTGTTCAGGGAGGTTTGGGGACACTACTGGTACATGGTCACAGGAGCAGGAGCCTCTAGAACGGGTAAATATTTACTTTTCCTTATCTTAGTAGGGTAACTTTTTCTGGTAACTCTTTATACGTTTCCCTCGATGGCGTGTAAGGTACTATTTTCTGGCATTTAAGTCCGTTTTCTTGATGTTAGCTTATCAAACTTACAAATCATAGATTTCTAACCTGTTGCTAAGAAGACACCACGCGCTATTCTATACAACGAATACAAATTTCTTGAACTGGCTAAGAAACAGACCTTGTTTTGTATATTTTCAGTAACTTTATAAACCTCTACTTCAAGGAATGTGTTGCATGTAGAAATACTTTCGAATGCCTGCTAATTGGGGGGGGGGGGTGGTCGGGGTTATTCAGTTCCCAACATTGAGTTGTTCCGAGGGGCGCCTTCCGCATGTGTGTCCTTAGGATCCTGCAGAATAAGGTAGCCATTTTCTGGCCCAATTTTAAGGTAGATTTTTTAAAGCTGATATATTACAGACCTTCCAAATTATCTGTATGCCAATCATCTCGGATTCTCCCTCTCCTTGAAACAGATTCGGGTTCAGATCCCAGGTGTGGTGATGGCCCGCCATGGCATTTTTCTGTTTGCTGACCCAGAAGCAGGAGAGACTTTGAATCTGCCGGATCATTGGTTGACTCATTTACCTTTGCCAGGAAGCTTCTTTTTGTTAATTAAAATAAAGAAATCTGTTTGCATTTCAGCGTATCTTTTTTTCCTCCCAGTAACAGTAGCAATTTGGTCCTCAATTTGTAGTTAAAACAAAATACAGGTGCATAGCTTTAAGAAAGAAAAAAAAGACAAAACAACAGAAGCACAGCCCCTGACGTCTGGAGCTGGCGGGTCCTCACGGGTAGGCCGTGGCGCTCTCCTGTTGGACATAAGGAGTCTCAAGAACACCCACCTCAGACAAGGTCACTCTTAGACCATGAGAGAACGAGACACAGCAAGACCACGTTTTAAATTTGTCTGAGCACAGACAAGAACGAGGGCACCGTGCAAAACCACAGATGCTGAGTCTTGGCTAAAATGAACGACTGTTACTTCTTTGCCCATTACAGCTTTGTCTTCCATTTAGTCTGCCCTGCAGATATTTATGTTTGTGGAGACACTCAGTCCTCACGTTGCCTTCGCTGAGTTCACAGCATCCAATCCGGTGAACTCAGACCCTCAGATCCTCTTCCGAATCCCCCGAGCCAAGCTCACGTCTGCTCTAGGTGCCCTCAGACACCCTTGCTGATACCCCACGGCTCCCCCTGGTGTGCACTCTCCCTCACTGCAGTGAGCGATGAACCTGAGCCGCCCCACTGTACGTGTGTTCCTGGTGCTCTTTGGCTGAAGACGCTGACAGCGTAAAGATAAAAACCATGATACGAAGCGATGTAAAAATTGTTTGACTCACTGGGAAAACTCACAGAAGTTTTTGGAAAGCATAAATGTTGTTCCTTACTGTGTGTGTTTGTATATGTTCTCTGTCTTTATTTAATATATCACGAATTATAAGCCAGACTGACTGCATAATTTATGAGGCTAAATGAAAATGTGGGGCCCTTTGCTTGATAGTCATTAAGAATTTTGAGACCGTGAGGGGCGCTTGGGTGGCTCAGTCTGTTAAGCATCTGACTTTGCTGCAGGTCACGGCCTCACGGTTCGGTCCGGGAGTTTGAGTCCACCACGGGGCGGGCTCAGGCCCTGCTTCAGGCAAGCTCAAGCCCCGTTGTGGGTGAACCCTGCTCCTGTCTCTCCCTCTCCCTCTCTGTCTGTCCCTCATGGGATTCTCTTTCTCCTCCCTGCCCCTTGCTCACTCGTGCTCTCTCTCTCTCTCAAAAAAAAAACCACAAACAAAAGAATTTTGAGACCGTGACGGCAGGGCATCAGACCCAGCCCAGGGCCCTTCTGAGCGCCCGTCTCTGTGACGCACAGGCCGCACCCCACGAAGCCAGCTGGTCCTGATTATGAGATACGTTCTTTCAGCCCCGTCCCCCAGGACTGAAAGAAGCGGGCGGAGAAGTAGTCTCCAGTCTTACCTCCTGTTGGCCTCGCCCCATCTCTTAAAAAAATAAAAATAAAAATAAAGGAATTGTAAAATGTACGTAACATAAAGTCTACTATCTTAATAATTTCTGAGTGTACAGTTCAGCGGTATTAAGCGCATTCTCACTGTGCAGCCGTCCGTCACCAAAAGGCCATCTTGCACAACTGAAACTCTGTGTCCCCGAAACCACGGTCACCCTCACCCAGCCCTGGCAGCCTCCATTCTACTTCTGCTCTGTGAGTTTGACTGTCCTGGGCACCACGTATAAGTGGGATCATACAGCATTCGTCTTTTTGTGACTGGCGTATTTCACTTAGCCTAACGTCCTCAAGGTCCATCCCTGTGGTTGCTGTGACAGGATTTCCGTTTTAAGGCTGAATTGCACTGATTGAATTCTGCTGTATGCACACGCCACATTTGTTTATCCATTCACCCAGGTGTGGACTTTTTGGGTTCCCATCTTTTGGTTATTGTAAACCATGGAACATGGGTGCACAAATGCGCGTTTGAGTACCTGCTTTCATTCGGTGGGGGGGGGGGGGGGTAATAACCAGAAATGGAATTGCTGGATCATTTGGTAGTTCTGTTTTTAACTTTTTGAGAAGTCCTCAAACTGCCACTGTGGCTGGCCCTTTCACATTTCCACAGGTTTTCAATTTCTCCACGTCCTCACTAACTCTTGGTTTACTTATTCAGATTCTAATGGGTGTGAAGGGGTAGATCGCTGTGGTTTTGATTTGCATTTCCCTACTAGTTAGTGATGTTTACCTTTGTTTTAATTAAAAAAAAATTTTAAATGTTTATTTTTGAGAGCGAGCAAGAGAGGGTGCGAAAAGGGAAGGGGCAGAGAGAGAGGGAGACACAGAATCGGAAGCAGGCTCCAGGTTCTGAGCCGTCAGCACAGAGCCCATCGTGGGGCTCGAACTCATGGACTGCGAGATCGTGACCTGAGCCGAAGTCGGACGCTTAACCGACCGAGCCACCCAGGCGCCCCTTTGTCTTAATTTTTTTAAAGTTTATTTATTTATTTTGAGAGAGCGCACGAGCAGGGTAAGGGCAGAGAGAGAGAGAGAGAGAAAGAATCCCATGAACCTTGAGATCGTGACCTGAGCCCAAATCAAGACTCGGACAGATGCTTAACCTACTTAGCCACCCAGGCGCCCTACCATTGCCTTTAATTTGCTCTTGAATACTCACAGGGTCACTCTTCTTTCTAGAAAAGAGATGACGTTTCTGGAGCAGTCGGGCTCTCTGAAAGGCTCTCTGGGTGCCCAAGACCAGCTGTCACTCATCAGCGGCTGTTTGAACATCCAGGAGGCAGTAGAGGGCGCCCTGCACATTCAGGTGAGTTAAGGGTCCTGCACTCAGGTCCGTAAGCTCTTGGGATGGTGTTCCAGTCCCCTTGGAAGAGCAGGGGAAGATAAAGGGCAGAGTGGGCATCATGTACCTGAAGGTCGGGGTACCTGAAGGTCGGGGTTCTGTTTTATGTGCTAGGAAACATTGTTTCAAATCATCTCCTATACAGTCTCTCTTCAAACTACTGCGTTCAGAGGAGAATCTTGAGCAGAAATACGGTTTTCTGGACAGCTAACACGTCTCTTTTTGTTTTATGTTCTTATTGAATGAGAGATCATATTCTTGTTCTGATACATAATACAGTAAAAGCTTAAAGAAATCACCTAGAATAAACCTTTTCATTTCTTGTAATATTTGCATTTAGCTTTTCCAGCGACTTCACTTTAAAAAAGAACTCCGGAAAGAACTGTTGACACAGCAGAGAAAGCTCCAGGCGAGGCTGGGGGACAGCCTCAGGGGCTGTGCGGGCAGGTTGGTGCCTGGCGGGTCAGGACCCATCCCTCCTGGAGCTCCTGTGTCTGTGGACGGCTTCTGCACCTCTTTAAGAACCGCGATGTATAAATTTGTCTTTTAAACATGTTACACTTAGTGCCGTAAGGTTTAAGCAGGTTTACCTGAACTAGCATCACTCCTGATCTCCCTCCTGGATGTTTTGTGTTCTGAGGCTGGCACATTTCCATTTATTCCATGTTGCACATTGCATTTTGTTTCTGTAACGACATTCTAGCTGAGAATTTGGGAGCAGACCGGAAAGACAGTGTGTTTTATGGTCAGCTGCTACTTTTGAGATTGAAGTCAAAGACAGGAAATCTAGGTTCTCCATCTTTGTAGCACTAAAATTTTTCTAATTCATTTAACAAATGCGTGTTGGGGTGCCTGGGTGGGTCAGTCAGTTAAGTGTCTGACTTTTTTTTTTTTTAGTTTTTTTTAATGTTTATTTATTTTTGAGCGAAAGAGACAGAGTGTGAGCAGGGAAGGGACAGAGAGAGAGGGAGAAACAAAATCTGAAGCAGACTCCAGGCTCTGAGCTGTCAGTCCAGAGCCTGGGGGGGGGGGGGGCTCCAACCCATGAACTACGAATTCATGACCTGAGCTGAAGGCAAGTCGGACGCTTAACTCACTGAGCCACCCAGGTGCCCCTAAGCATCTGACTCTTGATCTTGGCTCCGGACATGATCTCATGGTTCATGAATTTAAGTACTGTGTCAGGCTCTGTGCTGTCAGCTTGGGATTCTCTCTCCCTCTCTCAAAATAAATAAACATTAAAAAAACCACAAATGAGTGTCGAACGGAACATAGGAAGAGCACTATTTGCCAATTCCGTATCTCTTTTGAGTATTTTCATCTCTGTCTCTCATTTGGTGAAGCTTGTATCAAACTGGGGAGTCTTACGTGGGATCGGAGGGGTCCTTTAAGGAGCTTTCGAGTGCTGTCTGTTCCCACCCTTACTGCGATGCTGGGTGCTGTGAGGGTGGGGGATTCACCGTCTGAGGAGCACGGTGTGGGCTCAGCAGAGAAGGTTCTTGACGCACATCTCGTTTCTAAGGAGAGTATGTGCTTCTTATGCTGATCCTACCGGAGGAGGAGAATCAATTTACATTTTGTGGCTTCTGACACGAAAGGCCTGTGGGAGCTTCCTGCCGTGGAGGTGGTGGTTGAGGACACACACTGTAAGTCAAGCGGACTCCGCACTGAGCAGCTGCGTGCCCTTGTGAGTCTCTTCAGGTCAAAGCTGCGCTTCTTCATCCGTACAATTGACGTAATAGCCAGGGCACCGGGTGCTTGTGAAGAGAGCCGTCCGTGTTCACACCTGAGGTCACTGCCATGGAAGTCAAGTCTCCATGTTTCCAATGAGAAGATGAAAACAGTCCTTTCTGGGGTCAGTTCGATGTATAATATTGACATGATCCATAATAAAGTATTATAATTACGTATATAATGTGATCTTAAATAGGCATATCTAACACATTGCTGAAATATTTCTTTCACATTTTTTCAAAAAAAAGCCATTTCTGTTGAAACTCTTAACAAGTGTTTCAGGGCTCCCGGGTAGCTCAGTCGGTTAAACATTTGACTCTTGATCTCGGCTCAGGTCACGATCTCACAGTTCACAAGTTCGAGCCCTGCATCGGGCTCTGTGCTGACAGCTCAGATTGTGTCTCCCTCTCTCTCTGCCCCTCCCCTGCTCACACTCTGTCTCTCTCAGAAATAAATAAACATTGGGAAAAAAAAAAAAGTATCTCTGACTCCAGAGTATCTGACACAGATACTGTGTCTCCCTCTCTCTGACCCTCCCCTGTTCATGCTTTGTCTCTCTCTGCCTCAAAAAATAAATAAACGTTAAAAAAAATTAAAAAAAAATGTTTATTTATTTTAGAGAGAGAGAGTGCAAGCAGGGGAGGGGCAGAGAGAGAAGGAGACACAGAATCTGAAGCAGGCTCCAGGCTCTGAGCTATTAACACAGAGTCTGACATGGGGCTTGAACTCACAGACTGAGATCATGACCTGAGCCAAAGTCGGACACTTAACTGACTGAGCCACCCAGGTGCCTCGAGACTTTATTATTTTTACTAAATTAATTGATTTATTTTGAGAGAAAGAGACAGAGAGAGTGAATGGGGGAGAGGCAGAGAGAGAGGGAAAGAGAAAATCCCATGCAGGCTCTGTGCTGTCAGCAAGGAGCCTGACATGGGGACTCGATCCCATGAACCGTGAGATCATGACGCGAGCCAAAACCAAAGGTTGGATGCTTAACCAACTGAGCCACTCAGGCGCCCCTTGAGTCTGTTTTCTAAACAGTTTTCCACAGCACATCTCCTTTGCTTTCCTGAGATGTTGCTGTGCATCACATATGATATGGCATTGGAAGGTTTATATCCAGCCTTGACTACCAATTCTCAAAACTTTCTCTGGTGGTATAGTTGTTTCTCAACATAACAACTGTGTTGCTCTTTGTGTGTTAAAGTCATCTTTATAAAGTTTATTTACAAATTTTCCTGCGGTAGCAATTGTGAAGTCATACCCCAGGAATAATTAAAACATCTATGTTAAATTTCTTTGTCTCCTGGTCCCATTTTGAAAAATAGATTTTATCAGATGATCTCTAGGCTAGCGTGATTGAATTAGTTCAGATCAATGTGTCTTCCCCAAACAGTATATTATTTTTCAAAAAAAAAAAAAAAAAAAAAGGATAGTACTGCATAATAGGAGAACTTTACGATGACTTGAATGTAAGGTGAGTCTTCCTCTTATGGGATAGTTTTTGGGGAATATTCTGGGTTATAATGCACGTAAAATTTTTAGTCACAGCACTTAACACAGAAAATGCTTAAAAAGTTTATAAAATAAATAATTTTCTGTTGTGACCATTTGTATACAATTTTGATAGTAAACAAATGATGTGGGGAAACATGTTGTTCTATGCACAGTATTGCAAGTTGCTCTTTAAGGTCTGTCTGCAGATTGAATACATGTGACATTTACATACTGAGCAGCATTTGTTGTGCAGAACAACACTGAGTCAGTCAGTGTAAGGAAAGGAATATAGAGAAAGGTGATGTAAACTCTAGTAACTAGATTTATTTCCTATCAGAGATTATGTTCTTTGGAAATTCCTTGTACTTCTAGTTCTATGAAGAGTAATAGGGAGGAGCCCAGATCTGAGCCAGGAGGGTTTGGGAAGGTTTGATGAAGGTAGGATATGAGCCTGCTTTGGCCTTTGACAAGTGGATTTTGGGGAACGGGTGGGGACAGTGTCTCAGAAAGAAATGATCGGATGATGGGGCACCTGGGTGGCTCAGTCGGTTGGGTGTCCGACTTCGGCTCAGGTCGTGATCTCACGGCTTGAGAGTTTCAGCCCCGCATGGGGCTCTGTGCTGACAGCTCAGAGCCTGGAGCCTGCTTTGGATTCTGGGTCTCCCTCTCTCTCTGCCCCTCCCCCCCCACTCATGCTCTGACTCTCAAAAATAATAAATAAATATTAAAAAAAAAATGGGGAATGAAAGAATGAGGATGAGCGGTGCCAGTGAGTGTATTTTAGGCAACCAGAGTGGAATGGTGAGGCTGTCACAGGGCGTTTGGAGCGGTGGGAGAGGGCTGGGAGTGGAAACCAAGTGGGGAGTGCTTGAATGCCAGCCTGAAGACTTACTTAGAGGAAATGAATTAACATTTGTAAGATGCTTGGAGTAACGCATGGCATATAGGAGCGCTATTTAAGTGTTCTCTGAAAGAAATCAAGAGTTTGGGTTTTATTCTGTATCCTGATTAGAATCCTCCAAGGAAGGCGTTTAGTAGGACAGTGAAGCTAGTCAGAAGGAAGAATGGGTAAGAAAACAAAAATCAAGATTGCATTTTTTTGTCTGTTGCTTTGACTGTCTTGAGCGTGTTTACACAATTTCTTTGTATGACCCAGGGCAAACTCGATTTTGCAAATTTTGCAACTAATGCTTATTAATTTCATCTTCTGTTTATCAAACAAGTCAATAACCCTCCCAAATCAAAACCTGCCTCGTGTTCTATCATGTGTTTGTTAAATTACATGAGATTTCTAACAATCTAAGGATGTTAAAAATATGTTTTAAAGAGTAAAGAAAGAATGAAGGGAGTTTAGGAAAATCCTGTGTCGGTCCATTGTTCCAAAATGTCTTAACGTTTTGGTGTATTTGTATTTCCTTCCATTTCTTCTAGGTCTTTCCTCTCTTTCTCTAACATACTTAACATTATACCATAAATAGAATTTTGTATCATGACTTTTGTTTAAAACTTAGAACACTTCTTGCTGTGTGCTTTGCCCAAAATTGTATCGGATTTAAGTATGGTTTTTGGATTTAACATAATTGTTATGTTCATCATGTGATATCTGATCTGAGAGAACCTTCCATCTAAGAATGTTATTAAAGCTGCAGTACCAAAGCTCCATCTGTCAGGTGTCTGCTCTTCACCAGGCCTCCTGGCCCTGCCTCATCTTGGTGCCCGTGGACTTCTTGCTAGCTGTGCCCTTATCAGCTCTTACAATTCTGTTTTCCAGTTTATAAAAGGAAAGGTTCGCATCGTAGAAATATTAATCCGGGCCATTTGGAGACATTTTCTTACAAAAGGAAAATTATCATTACCTTTGGGAATTGTTCAAAAGCAGGAGACAGAGTTTGTGAATTAACAAATGAACAAAACACACTGCTTGCCACACGGTTGTTTAACTACAAACAGTCCTACTGTAGGATTTACTGAGTCCCCAAGGGTCAGAGTCCCAGGAATGTGAGTGTAACTCTCTATGGTGGATTGTCTTCTACCCAAACCCCAGAGGGTAGGAGCACGGGTCAGAAAGTTCCTTAATTGTCTGCTGAAATGTGGGAGCAGGCGAGAATGAAACCTGAATTACTAGAACTTAGTGCAATTTGGAAATCAAATCTTGCCTAGCAAGAAAATCTACTGTGCTGGAAAAGTAAGTTTATTCTGAAAAGCCTGTCTAAAGCTTTGACTGACTCTGAAAGAGCCTTAGTGCTGTGATATAGAGCCTTTATCTGATTTCTGGAATTTAAGACTTGAGATTGAAGTAGCCGGTAGGAGCCATGGGAATGGCTTATAGAATTAGGGAGTTTAAATGGAATTTACTTATACAAAATCAGGACAATTGCTGAAACCCTAGAAGTAAAAATTTCATCATCTGTGTAGATGAGCAGAATTTGCATCTGAACTTTACCTTTAAAATTTAGAAGATGCGAGTCATTTTGATGAGGACTTTCAGACACCGTCAGGAATTACAGGATGCACTATTCATAAAAACTAACATCACTTTTAAATGTGTATATTTTCTTAAAGGATGGAAACTTTTTGGACATTAGGTCTTGGTTCACCGAGACTCTGCGTAATCATTTCGGTAGGGACGGGGCTGTGGGTACGGGGCTGGGGTGCTTGCGTAGCAAAGGGCACACGGGCAGCCAACACTGAGAACATACGGGAGTATACACAGAAACTTAAATCGTACCTTTTCTGTTCCATGTGTGTTTTTTTCTTAATTTTTTAATGTTTGTTTATTTTTGAGAGTGAGAGAGACAGCTTGAGCAGGGGAGGGGCGGAGAGAGAGAGGGAGACAACAGAATCCGAAGCAGGCTCCAGGCCCCAAGCTGTCAGCACAGACCCACAAACCGTGAGATCATGCTCTGAGCTGCAGTCAGAGGTTTAACTGACTGAGCCACCAAGGCACCCCTCCGTGTGTTTTTTTAAAGAAAAATTTATAAGATCAAGTTTACGCAACTATAGCTTACATACGATAAAATTCACCATTTTTAGTGATCAGTTCTTGTGTTTTGACAAATGCGTATAATCGTGTAGTCACCATCACATTCAGACTTGAGAACGTTTCCATTACCACCCAGAGTGCCCTCCTTCCCCTGTTCTCAGTCTCCTCCCTCCCCTTAGGCCCTAGCAAACAGTCATCTGTTTTTGTTTTTGTTTTTGTTTTTTTTCTTACCGTTTTGCCTTTTCCATAATATTCCAAATATTTTGTTTTGTTTCTTAAATTCCACATAAGAGTTATCATATGGTATTTGTTTTTCTCTGACTTGTTTTGCTTAGCATAATATTCTGTAACTCCATCCACGTCATTGCAAATGGCAAGATTTCATCTTTTTTAGGGCTGAGTAATATTCCATTGTATGCATATACCCTGTCCTCTTTATCCATTCATCAGCCAATGGACACTTGGGCTTTTTCCATAATTTGGCTATTGTAGATAATGCTGCTATAAACATTGGGGTGCATGTATTCCATTGAATTAGTATTTTTGTATTCTTTGGGTAAATACATAGTAGTGTGATTGTTGAACTGTAGGGTGCTTCCATTTTAATTTTTGAGGACGCTCCACACTGTTTTCCAAGGTGGCTGTACCAGTTCGCATTCCCACCAACAATGCAGGATGGTTCTCCTTTTGCATTCTTGCCAACCCTTGTTTCTTATGTTGTTGATTTTAGCCACTCTGACAGGTATGAGGGTGTCTACACTCATGGTAGTTTTGATTTGTATTTCCCTGATGACCAGTGATCTTGAGCACCTCTTCACGTGTCTGTAGGTCATTTGGATGTCTTCTCTATTCATATCTTCTGCCCGTTTTTGATTGTTTGTTTTTTGGGTGTGAGTTTTACAAGTTCTTTCTAGATTTTGGATACTAACCCTTTATCAGATCCATCATTTGCAAATATCCTCTCTCATTCCATTGGTTGCCTTTTAGTTTTGTTGATTGTTTCCTTTGCCGCGTGGAAACTTGTTACTTTGACTTAGTCCCCAAGCGTATTTTTGTTTTCCTTGCCTCAGGAGACATCAAGAAAAAATTTGCCGTGGCCTGATGTCAGAGAAATCACTGCCTGTGCTCTCTTCAAGAATTTTTATGGTTTCAGGTGTCACATTTAGGTCTGTAATCCATTTTGAGTTTATTCTTGTGTGGTGAAAGAGAATGTTCCAGTTTCATTCTTTTGCATGTGGCTGTCCAGTTTTCCCAACACCGTTTGTTGAAGAGACAGTGTTTTTCCCATTGCATATCCTTTCCTGCTTTGTCGAAATTAATTGACCATATAACCATGGGTTCATGTCTGTGTTTTATATTCTGTTCCATTGATGTATGTGTCTGTTTTTGGGCCAATTCCATACTGTCTTGGTCACTACAGCTCTGTAATATGGCTTGAAATCTGGAATTGTGATGCCTCCAGCTTTGCTTTTCTTTTTCAAGATTGCTTTGGCTCTTCGGGGTCTTTTCTGGTTCCATACAAATGTTAGGATTGTTTGTTCTAGCTCTGTGAAAAATGCCATTGGTGTTTTGATAGGGATTGCATTACATGTGTAGATTGCTTTGAGTCATATAGACATTTTAATAATATTTCTTCTTCCTGTCCATGAGCAAAGAATGTCTTTCCATTGCTTGTGTTGTCTTCAGTTTCTTCCATCAGAGTTTTATAGTTTTCAGAGTATAGTTCTTTACCTTTTTGGTTAGGTTTATTCCTAGGCATCTTATTATTTTTGGTGTATTTGTAAATGGGATTAATTCCTTAATTTGTCTTTCTGCTGCTTCATTATGGGTGTATAGAAAGAAATGCAGCAGATATCTGTATGTTGATTTTGTGACCTGTGACTTTACTGAATTCACTTTTCAGTTCTAGTAGTTTCTTGGTGGAGTCTTTTAGGTGTTCTGTACAGAGTATTATGTCATGTGCAAATAACGAAAGTTTTACTTCTTTGCCAGTTTGGATGCCTTTTATTTCTTTTTGTTGTCTGATTGCTGTGGCCAGGACTTCCAGTACTATGTTGAAGAAAAGTGGTGCTGGGTTTCCTGGGTGGCTCAGTTAAGTGACCCTTGATTGTGGCTCAGGTCATGATCTCGCAGGCCATGAGACTGAGTCCCTCATTGGGCTCCATGCTGGGAGTCCAGATCTCTCTCTCCCTCTCTCTTTCTCCCTCTGCCCCTCCCCTACTCACATGTGTGCCTGCACTCAAAATAAATTAAATGAATGAATGAATGAATGAATGTTTAAAAAAAAGTGGCAAGAGTGGACATTCCTGTCTTGGTCCTGACTGTAGAGGAAAAGCTGTCAGTTTTTCCCCATTTAGGATATTAGCTGTGGGTTTTTCATATATGGGTTTTATTGTGTTGAGGTATATTTCCTCTAAGCCTACCTTGTTGAGGATTTTTATCATGCATGGATGTACTTTGTCAAATGCTTTTCTGCATCTATTGAAATAATCATATGGTTCTTAGTCTTTCTCTTATTAATGTAATGTATCATGTTGACTGATTTGCAAATGTTGAACCACCCTTGCAACCCAGGAATAAATCCCATTTGATCGTCCTGGATGGTCTTTTAAATGTATTGTTGGATTTAGTTTGCTGGTGTTTTGTTGAGGACTTTTGCATCTGTATTCATTAGAGATATTGGCTTACAGTTCTCTTTTTTAGTGCTGTCTTTATCTGATGTTGGTATCAGGGTAATGCTGACCTCATAGAACGAGTTTGGAAGTTTTCCTTCCTTTTCTATGTTTTGGAATAGTTTGAGAAGAGTACTTATTAACTCTACTTTAAATGTTTGGTAGAACTCACCTGTGAAGCCATCTGGTCCAGGACTTTTGTTTGTTGGGAGGTTTTGATTACTGACTCAATTTCTTTGCCGGTTATCGGTCTATTCAAATTTTCTATTTTTTCTTGTTTCAGTTTTGGTAATTTATATGTTTCTGGGAATTTATCCATTTCTTCTAGGTCGTCCAATTTGTCGGCATCTAGTTTTTCATAATTTCTTGTAATTGTATTTCTGTGGTCTTGGTTGTTACTTGTTTTCTCTCATTTGTGACTTTATTTGGGTCCTTTTTTTTCTTTTTGATAAGTCTGGCTAGAGGTTTATCAATTTTATTAATTTTGTAAAAATCAGCTCCTGGTTTCATTGATCTGTTATTTATATCATTTATTTCTGCTTTGATCCTTATTATTTCCTTCCTTCTGCTAGTTTTAGGTTCTGTTTGTTCTTTTTCTAGCCTCTTTAGGTTAAGCATAGGTTATTTATTTGAAATTTTTCTTATTTCTTGAGGTAGGCCTGTATTGTTATAAGCTTCTCTCTTAGAATTGCTTTTGCTGCATCCCAAAGATTTTGGACCCTTGTACTTTCATTTGCATGCACTTTTTTATTTCTTATTTTGTGTCCTGGTTGACCCATTCATTGTTTAGTAGCATTTTATGGAACCTCCGTGTATTTGTGGCCTTCAGGTTTTTTCTTGTGGGTAACTTCCAGTTCCATAGTGTTGTGGTCAGAAAAGGTGCAGGGTATGACTTTGATCTTCTTGAATTGGTTGAGGCCTGTGTTGTAGCCTAATGTGTGACCTCTTATTCCACGTGCACTTGATAATAATTTGTGTTCTGCTGTTTTAGGTTGGAATGTTCTGAATATCTCTGTTAAATCCATCTGTTCCAGTATGTTATTCAAAGCCGTTGTTCCCTTGGTGATTTTCTGTTGAGATGATCTGTCCATTGATGTAAGTGGGGTGTTAAAGCCCCCTACTATTATTGTAGTATTATCAATGAGTTCCTTTATGTTTCTTATTGTTTTACGTATTTGGGTGCTTCATGTTGGGTGCATAAATATTTACAATTGTTACATCTTATTTTGGGTCGTTCCCTTTATTGTTTTATAATGCCCTTCTTTGTCTCTTGTTACAGTATTTGTTTTAAAGTCTAGTTTGTCCCATGTAAGTATTGCTACTCCAGCTTCCTTTTGACATCCATTTATATTATAGATGTTTCTCTATCCCTTCTCTTTTAATCTGCAGGTATTTTTAGGTCTAAAATGAGTCTGTCTGTCTTGATTGATTGATTGATTGAGAGTGCAAGGAGGGGAGGGGCAGAGAGAGAGAGAGAGAGAGAGAGAGAGAGAGATCCGAAGTGGGCTTTGTGCTAACAGCAGCGAGCCCAGTGTGGGGCTTGAACCCATGAACTGTGAGATCATGACCTGAGCTGAAGTTGGATGTTCAACTGACTGAGCCACCCAGGTGCCCCTAAAGCAAGTCTTTTGTAGGCAGCATATAGATGGGTCTTTTAAAAATCATTATTATCCATTCTGACACCCTATGTCTTTTGATTGGAGCATTTAGTCCGGTTTGAATTATACATTCAAAGTAATTATTGATATTTGTATTTGTTGCTTTGTAGTTGTTTCTGGAGATTTTCTCTGATCCTTTGTTATCTTTCTTTCATGGTATGCTGATTTTCTTTAGTGATATGTTTGGATTTCTTTTTCTTTATTCTTTGCATACTTATCAATAGGTTTGATTTGTGGTTACTATTAGGTTTGTATATAGCATCTTCTACATATAACAGTCTGTATAAAATTGATGGTTGTTTAAGCTTCAACCCATTCTTTACACCTGCCCTCTCCACGTTTCAGCTGTATGGTGTCATATTTTATATCCTTTTGTGAGTTCCTTGACTGATTTCTTTTTTAGTTTATTTTTTTATTTATTTGTATTTGTTTAAAAAAAATTTTAAGTTTATTTATGTATTTAGAGAGAGAGAGAGAACAGGGGCGGGGCAGAGAGAGAGAGAGAGAGAGAGAGAGAGAGAGAGAGAATCCCACCAGGCTCCGCACTGCTAGCACAGAGCCTGATTCAGGGGTTGGAACTCATGAATTGAGATCATGACCTGAGCTGAAACCAAGATCTGATGCTTAACTGACTGAACCACCTAGACGCCCCTGATTTCTTTTTTATTTTAAGTTTACTCATTTATTTTGAGAGAGAGAGAGACAGACAGAGAGTGGTGGAGGGGCAGAGAGAGAGAATTCCAAGCAGGCTTTTGCTGTCAGTGTGGAGCCCTGCTCAGGGCTTGAACCCACGAACTGTGAGGTCATGACTTGAGCTGAAATGAGGAGTTGGGCGCTTAACCAACTGAGCCATCCAGGCACTCCCTTAACTGATTTCTTATAGAAACATTCATTTTTCTGCTTTTGTGTTTCCTATGTTCATACTGTCACTTTGGTTTTTCTTTTCCATTCACAGAGTCCCCTTCAGTATTTCTTGTGGGACTGGTTTAATGGTCGTGAACTCCTTTAATTTTTGTTTATCTGTGAAGCTTTTTATTTCTCCTATTTTGAATAGCCTGGAGGATAGAGCATTCTTGGCTGCAGATTTTTCCCACCCAGCACTTTGAATATATCATGACAGTCCTTTCTGCCTTGGAGAGTTTCTGCTAAAAAATCTGCTTATGGGTTTTCACTTATAAGTAACTGTCTTCTTTTGTATGCGTGCTTTTAAGATTTTTTCCTTATCACTATATTTTGCCAGTTTAATTATAATATGTCTTGGTGTGGATCTATTTTTGTTGATTTTGTTGGGGGTTTCTCTGTGCCTCCTGGGTCTGAATATCTGCTTCATTCCCCAAATTAGGAAAGTTTTCATGTATTATTTCTTCAAATAAATTTTCTGCCGCCTTTTCTCTTTCTTTTTCTACTGGGATTCCTATAATACAAATGTTATTACGTTTGATGGAGTCACTGAGTTTCCTAAGTCTATTCTCATTTTGTAGGATTTTTCTTTCTCTCTTTTGTTCAGCTTTATTGTTTTCCATTACTTTGTCTTCTAGGTCATTAAATCTTTCCTCTGCTTTTCTTCTAGTCTGCAGTTGATTGCATCATCTAATCTCATTTATTACACTCTTCATCTGTGAATGATTCTTTTTTAACTCTTTTTATCCCTGTTGTAAGGGTCTCCCTGTTGTCTTCAATTTTTTTGCTCAAGCCCAGTGAGTATCCTTATGATCGATGCTTTAAATTCTCCATCAGGCATGTTACTTACATCCGTTTTGCTTAGATCTCTGCCTATGGCCTTGTCTTGGTTTTTCATTTGGGCTAAGTTCCTCTGTCTTCTCATTTTGAGAGAAGTCTAAGTTTCTGCCTGCTTCTGTATGTTAGAAAGTCCAGTTATGTCTCCTGCTCCTGAAAGTAATAGAAGAAGAGGTCATGTGCCCAGGGCCTGGCCCTTCAGGGAGTGCCTCTAGTGTGTGCTGTGTGCATTCTGCTGTTATGTTCTGGCTGGTCTATCCTTCAGACTGGTTGTCTGCAAAGGCTCTCCTTGCCTTCTGTGGGCAGTGTTTGGTCTCTGGCCTGAATGTGGTGAGTTTTAACTAGTTGTGTTCTGGACTACTTATAAAATGAGCAAGTCACCACCTCCGCTGTACCAAGGTCCTGTAACACTCTCTAGTTGGGAGACACGGTGTGGTCTTGGGTTTGTGCTGGTCTTCTGCGGGAGGGACTCACTGTGCTGGGATTGAGGCAAACATGACTGAGAAGGGCAGTCTCACCAGAGTGTGTGTGTGGGGTGGGGGGAAGTGGGGGTGGGGCTTGGTATAAGCAAGTTAGGCAGCCATTGTCCATGCTGTCTGTTTCTTGCAGGTGGCTCTGTGTTTATACTGAGGGGTAGGGGAGAGAAAGTGCACTGGCCAGCTAATTTGTTCATGGAGAGGTCTTTCTCTGAATGCTGCCTCTCCGGGGCATGCTTTGAGAAGGACAAATAATCTCCCCACTGTGCTGTTCAGATCACTGTTTCCATGCTGTATGTCCCTGGGTTGTTGGCCTGCTTCCTCTCCAAGAGCAGTCACATTGCTTCTGGACTCTTCTGGAGCCTGGCCCATTGGCACTTAGAACTCCAGGCTTTAAGGCCCTCTACTTGCAAGAACTGATGAAATTCAGCTCCTTTTGCTTTCCAAGCCAATGGCTATGGGGAAATATTCTCCTCGTATGTTCCCTTGTATACTCCTCTTTCTCTCTTGCCCTTTTCTTCAGTCATGGCTGCCTTCCCTCGACAACACTTATGATCCGTTTCTCCCGTAAGCCTCATCTCCACACTTCCTGCCTTCTTCAATGTGCCCTCTTGTCTATCTTTAGTTGTGGAGTTCATTTCGCCAACATTCAGGTTGATTTCTGGGGTATTTAGGATGATTTGATAGTTACCTAGTTGTATTTGTGGGATGAGGCCAGCCTCGGGTCTTCTTCCTCCATTGTTTTCTTCCCCCCTCCCCTCCATTTGTTCCATTTGGTTTTTGTTCTCCTCTGCCACCATCCTTTTAGCTGCCTTTTGGATTGAGTATTTTTTATCATTCCATTTTATTTCCATGATCGGCTCTTGATTTATAACTCTCGAAAATCTATTTTGGTGATCACCACAGGATTTATGATATTCTTTTAAAATTAGCCTTCCTGTGCCGTGTAAGGACCTTACAATAACATGTACTCCCAGTTCCTTCCATCTTTTGTGTAATAGCTATAGATTCTTCTTTTGCACATGCCGAAACCACGACTACAGTGCCGCCACTTTCTCTTCATACATTCAACTGACATTTAGAGCAATTAAATTAAACCTTGTACTTATCTTCATTTCCGCTATTCCAGCATTATTCCTTTTCTTGTGTCTATAAATCCAGATTTCTCCTGGACTCATGTACCTTTTGTCTGAAAGACTTCCTTTAAGGTTCCTTAGAGCACAAGTCTGCTGGTAAAGAATTCTCTCAGCTTTTTCAGAGAAAGACTTCATTTTCTCTCCCATTTTTAAAGTAACTTTTTTTCTTGGTATAGAATTTTGTGTTGACAGTTTTTCTTTAGTTCTTTAAATATGTCACTTCATAATCTTCTGGCTTGCATAGTTTCTGACAAGTCTGCTTTATTTCTTTGTATGTATGCTTATTTCTCTGTATGTAATAAGTCTTTTTTCTTTGCCTCACATTAATATTTTTCATATCTTTGGTTTTTAGCAGCTCGAATATGAGGTGTCTAGGAGTGTGTGTGTGTGTGTGTGTGTGTGTGTGTGTGTGTGTATTTGCTATCTTTCCTATTTGGTGTTCTGAGCTTCTTGGATCTTTTTTTTTTTTTTTTTTTTTTTTTTTTTTTTTTTTTTTTTTAATTTTTTTTTTTCAACGTTTTTTATTTATTTTTGGGACAGAGAGAGACAGAGCATGAACGGGGGAGGGGCAGAGAGAGAGGGAGACACAGAATCGGAAACAGGCTCCAGGCTCCGAGCCATCAGCCCAGAGCCTGACGCGGGGCTCGAACTCATGGACCGCGAGATCGTGACCTGGCTGAAGTCGGATGCTTAACCGACTGCGCCACCCAGGCGCCCCCTGAGCTTCTTGGATCTATGAGTTTCTGTTCATTTTGGAAATATCTTGGTCATTTTCTCTTCAACTTTTTTTGCCCCCTTCTCTCTCCTTCTGGAATTATAATTACGTGTATGTTAAAGTACTTCATACTGTTCCACACCTTTTGGATGCTCTGTTCTGTGCCCTCCCCGCCCCCCCCCCCCCCGCCAACTTGTGTGTGTGTGTGTGTGTGTGTGTGTGTGTGTGTTTTAGTTTGGGTAATTTTTACTGACCTTTCATTTCATGGAATATTTTTCATCATTGTAGAGTGTTCTAATGATACTATCTGTATTAGTTACCTATTGTGTCACAAATTACCCCAAAACTGACTAGCTTAAAACAACAATAAACCAATATTATCTTGGGAGTACCTTGGTTGAGTGATTCTTCCTTAGGGCTTCTCTTGATGTTTCAGTTAAGACTTTGGCCAGGGTTGCTATTATCTAAGACTTGGTGAAGCTGGAAGGTTCATTTTCAAGATGCATCGTTCACATAGTTTTGCAAATTAATTGCCAGGAGACTGTGGTTCCTTCCCCTGTAGACCTCTCTATAGGTTTGCTTGAATGTTCTCATGAGCTGACATTTGGCTTCCCCAGATGAGTGATCTCTGAGATGGTGAAAGCTGCAATAACTTTTATGACCTAACCTAAGAAGCCACATATAGTCATTTTTATAGTATCCTATAGGTACACAGGTCAGGCCTATTAGTGTGGGTGGGGACTACATTAGGGCATGCATACAAGGAAGCAGGGATCTTTGGGGGCTGTCTTAGAGGCTGGCTACTACACTGTCAAAGGCAGCTTTTATTTTTGTCATTGTCATTTTCATTTCTTGCATTTCTGTTACTCTTTTCTTTTTAACCTTCCAGCTCCCTGCTGAAAGTCCTCGTTTGTTCACTTAGCCATTAGAGCATTTAACATATTGAATCATAGTTACTTTAAGTTCCCTGTCTGCTAGTTCAAATATGTGGATTATCTCTGAGTCTAATTCTGTTGATTGCTTTGTCTCTTGACAAAGTGTAGTTTCCCTTGCCTTTTTGTGTTTCTTGTAATTTTTCACTGAATGTTGACATTGTGTGCAGGAAATGAGAAATTGAGATCAAGCACTATTTATGCCTAGAAGTGGATATGCCCTTTTTCTGCTAAATTGTTGGTAGAAATGGAGTCAATCTAGTGAAGAATTTATTTCCGTGGTTACTTTCAGTTCACCACCAGCCCTCACATTCCTCCAGCATCGTCTTGTGCTTGGGGGCAGCTGGGTTGTTCCAGAGTGGTTTGCAGTGTTCTTGCTCTACTCTCAGCTTTTAACCTTTTGCCCGTCCCAGCTCCATAGAGGGGATTTTACTTCCTGCCCTTGCCCCTCCCCCAGAGGTGGACTGCTGTCATTTGTTCAGCTTCGGTCGTAGGCAGGCTTTGTGTACCTCGATTTCTGGGGTAGAGCTTTCTCACTGATCCCACCCCTCCTCACCATGGCAGCCAGATTCTACCTTGTATGTTTGCTGAGTCTTACACAGGAGGGTTTTCTGCTCCTTCCTCAGCAGAACTTCTCAACTATGCTGCTGCTGACATTTGGGGCTGGATAATTCTTTGTTTGGTGGCCGTTTTATACATTGTAGAATATTTAGCCGCATCCCTGACCTTTACCCACAAGATGCCAGTAGCATCCTCCCTCCAGTTTTGATAAGCAGAAGTGTCTCTTGACGTTGTCAAATAACCCCTGGATGAGAACCACTATTCTAATGGCACGGAGATAGAATCCTTGACCTAGGATACTTCTTCATTCCTCCTTCAGGGTGGACAGTTTTTTCTTTCTACCGATTGCCCCCCGATTGCAGTAGGCCTTTAGAGTTTACTCTCCCTTACCCAGAATTCCCTGTGGCTTAAGGCTTTTATTCTGTAAGGGAATCAGGGCTGGTGGGCTTTGTAGCTTTTTCTGCAGCAGCAGACGCTTCCCCCTTCCAGGCCTGCACCATTGAGGAAGCGTCTCTCTGCTCTCCTACCTGTTCCCAGTCTTTCTTGGGAGGACCTGGTATAGGATCACAAAGAACCTATGAGTGGATATGACCTCTGCTTTGTGTCTGCGTTTCCTGGTGGTTTTTATACCCGAATGCTAGCTCACACTTAGCCTTCAGCAATTTGTTAAACATTTGAGCTGACTTCTTACCTACTTGTGTGGTGCCTACTGTCTTCCTCCCATGCTCTGCCACAGGTGACCTAATCTCCAGTTTCTCCTCGGAAGGGTGAGGCTTTCCTTGGATTTCAGGCTGTTTCATTACCTTGTAATCTCAGCTAGGTTCAAGAAAAGTTATGATTTTATAATTTATCTGGCTTTTTCTTGCTTTTAGGGTGGAAGCAAAGTTCTACCCTGCTTTCACATCCTAGGCAGAAGTGGAAACCCATAGCTTCTTTATTATCCTTATTTTTATAGACAGAAACATAACGTTTGTATTTAAAATAGAAAAAGCATTTATTTGAACATTTTACTGTTGTCCTAAGAGTTTAAACATGGTTCCTGCTCGTTGGAAAATAATGAGAACCATAAAGATGGATATAAAGTAAAAAGTGAAATTTCTTTTTCCTTCATCGCCCAATCCTTAGGGATGAACATTGTGACTCTGGAGTCCTCCAAGAATTCTTGTAATCCTATATTACAGACTTAACATTTTAATAATAGGAATCCATTATAATATAGTGTTCTACAACTTGGATTTTGTACTTAATAATATATTATGACCATTTTTTCCATGTCCTTACATGCTGATCTGCCTAACAACGTATTTTCAGTAGCTTGGGAAATCATTTGTGAGTACACTGTTCAATTATTAGCTAAATAATATGTTTTCACAGTTGAACACATTGAAATTATCTTTACAGTTTGAAGAAGAGAAAAAAAGGGAAATAGATATACTTAGTATTTTGTTGGTCTCTAAAAGTTTGTATGCTCATAAAGCATACTGTAATACCAGGGTCAGCAAATTCTTTATATAAAAGGCCAGGTAATAAATATTTTAGGCTCTGAGGGCTGGGTAAAGCCTCTATTGCATATTTAATAGTTCTTCAAAAAAGTAAAAAACAATTTGGCTTGTGGGCCATGGAAAAATAAGCCATGGACTGAATTTGACCCAAGAGTCACAGTTCGCTGACCCTGGCTCTAATGTGTTGGAAATGCTTTCTTTCTCCACCATTCTCTCCACTCTGCCATACCCCTTGACACCCTTCCCTAATCCACCACGTTGAGTATTGCTTGGTTGCTGGAAGTATAAGCTCTGAAATTCAGATGTCGGCTCTACCACTGAATAGTGAAACTTCTCTGTCCTTCAGTTTTACCCACTGCACGATTGGGATAACAGTGCCTACCTCATTGTGACTTGCGAGAATTATGCTGTTACTCGGCAGATGGTATCTTGAGAACCTGTTACATGCCTGGCACTGTTTAGGGCTAGGAAGTCCTTGGCCTCATGAAGCTTACAGTCCAGTGGGAGATTCTGTGTTGATCAGGATACTTTTGGTTGCAGGTGACAGAAAACACAGTTTAAAATGGCTTAGGGAAAAAGTAAGTTTTTTGTTTGTTGTTGTTGCTTTTTTTTGGTTTGTGTTTTGGCTTATGTAATTGAAAATTACAGACCTAGGCCTGGCTTCAGCTATACCTGGATTCAGTACTGGTCTACCTGGAATCTCTTTCCATTTCATGGCTCTGCTTTTCTCTCAGGGATGTTCGCACTGTGAGGTGGACAGAATGCCACTGGCAACTCCAAATCTTCATTCTCTTGGCTCATTAAGCCCGCTAGGGAGGGGTTTTTCCTTCTAATGACCACAGAGGAGTCCTGGGATTGACTGTACACTCCAACTTGTCTTGTGCTGCCATCCCTGTAGCCCAGAGGATAGAAGACTTTGGTTGGCCAGGGTGAGTCTGATGCCCATCTCTGGGAACAGGGTTAGCCCCACTTGAACTTTCTAGACTGAATTAGAAGGGGAAGCTGGGTAATAAGCAAAAATATGTTCACTAGCGACCTCCAATGTATGTAAACCCTACAACTGTATAATTATTAACTATAGTAATTGCAACAAAGGTAAGTGCTGTGATGGTGTTCAGTGGGATGGTCCGATCCTGCTGGGTGGTAGTCAGGGAAAGAGACTTCGGCCTGAGCTGAGAAGGAAGTGAAGCCATTAACTAGGCAAAAGGACTAGGGTGGGTGTGGTAGGATAAGGAGAAAAACATGTGCCAAGGACCTCTGGTGGGTGATTCCATGAGAAGTCTTGTATGCTTAGAATGGAAAGAGGGAGAAGGAAGTAAGAGAACTGGGAGATAGCGCCTGAGAGGTGTGTTTAAGGTTTGATCTTTATGTGAAAGTCATATTAAATGAGATTGAATGAGATAATAAACACAGGTTTTTAGAACAGAGCCAAACCTAATAATGTGGCCTTTCAATAATCTGACTAATTATCTACGAAAACACTGCTGGCATAGATACTACCCCTTCTTTTGTAAACATGTACTTAAATTTATGTGTTTATTTATACTTATTCTTAAAAATTGAGATAAAATCCACATAACATAAAACTAACCATTTAAAACATACAATTCAATGGCATTGAGTATGTTCATAGTGTTGTGCAACCATCACCTCTGTCTATGTCCAAAGCATCTCATCACTCCTGAAGGAGACCCCACATCTGTTATCAGTCACTCTTCAGTCTCTCCTTCTTCCCAGCCCTGGCTACCACAAATCTGCTTTCTGACCCTACTCTGAATATCTCATATAAATGGAATCATGTAATGTGGGACCTTTGTGTTTGGCTTCTTTCTTTTAGCATAATGTTTTTTGCGGTTCACCCAAGTTGTAGCATGATTCAGTTCTTCATTTCTTTTTATGGCTGACAAATATTCATTCTGTGTATATATACCACATTTTGTTTATTCATTTATCCACTGATGGACCTTGAGTTGTCTCCACCTTTTGGCTCTTGTGAATAGTGCTGCCATGAACATTCAGGTAGCAGTGTTTGTTTGAATCCTGTTGTGTTCAGCTGAATATTCCTGCAAGTTAGTTACTTTGGGTATTCTTGGAAGTGGAATTGCTGCTCATATGACAATTCTGTTTAACTTTTTAAAAAACTGCCAACAGCTTTTCCCAGCAGCTGCACCATTTTGCATTCCCACCAGCAATGTGTGAGCACTTCAGTTTCTCCACGTCCTTGCCAACACTTGTTAGTTTCCTTTTTTTTTTTTCTTTTATAGCCATCCTAGTGGGTCTGTAGTGGTGTCTCTTTGTGGTTTTGATTTGCATTTCCCTAATGACTAGTGATATTGAATGTTCTTTTCATGTGCTTGTTGGCCATTTGTGTATCTTTGAAGAATTATCTATTCAGAATCTTTGCCCATAAAAAATGTTGGTTGTTGAGTTGTAAGAGTTTTTTTATGTATTCTGGATATTAGACATTGTTCATATGTATATGATTTATAAATATTTTCTTCTAGCCTGTAGGTTGTCTTTTCATTTTCTTGACAGTTTTTTGATGCATAAAGTTTTTAATTTTCAAGAGTTCCAGTTTCTGTATTTTTTTTCTTTTGTTGATTGTACTTTTGGTGCTATATCTAAGAATCCATAGCCAAATCCAAGGTTGTGAAGGTTTACCGCTCTGTTCTTATGAATGTTTTATATTTTTAGCTCTTCTGTTTAGGTCTTTGATCCATCTTGAGTTAACTTTTGTATAAGGTGTGAGGATGGGTTTAACTTAGTGTTTTTTTGCATGTGGATATCCAGTTTTCTCAGTGCTGTCAGGAGACTCTCCTTTCTTCCCTGAACGTCTTGGCGCTCTTGTGGGCACTCAGTTGACCATAGATGCATGAATGATAGCCTCATTTAAAATAAAGTAACTCTGGGGCGCCTGGGTGGCTCAGTCGGTTAAGTGTCCGACTTCAGCTCAGGTCATGATCTCACGGTCCAAGAGTTCGAGTCCCATGTTGGGCTCTCTGCTGACAGCTCAGAGCCTGGAGCCTGCTTTGGATTCTGTGTCTCCCTCTCTCTCTGATCCTCCCCCATTCATGCTCTGTCTCTCTCTGTCTCAAAAATAAATAAACATTTAAAAAAATTAAAAATAAAATAAAATAAAATAAATTAACTGTAAGGAAGTAAACCTACAACATTAATTGGCATGCAATTTTATTAGTTTATTTCATAGGTCTTTACACTTTAAGGGTAAGAACATTACTAGGGTTGAATATGTTGTGGTAAATCAGAAAATGCACTAATTAGTAAGGAGGAAACAGTGAGCAAAGCACTTTAACCTCCTCCGGATCCTCAGTTTGCTCACTTGTATAATAGGAGGTTTGGACTTAAATGGTCTCCAGGACCTGTCCCAGCTCTCTAATGTGCTTTTCTTTGATAAATATTTACTGACTGAGTTGTGGGCCAGGTGTTGTGCAAGGGGCTGGGGACACAGCTGTGAGCAAGACAGGTGAGGACTTGTGGCCACTTGGAAAAACAACCCATGGTCTTTAGGCTTTGTCTCTACAAAAGAAGATAATCGATCCCTAAACAAAGCTTACTAGGTAAATAGATGAAAGGATAGTGATTAGGGTTGCAGTCTGAAAACTCTGAGCATGGAGTAGAGGAGTCCGAGTGCCGTCACATCCCGTGGTTCCGTGTGTGTGGGAGGAGAAGGGGTTGCTGTGGGCTGATAGCGGAGAGCCTCGTGGCACACTGGACCGGCCAACAAAGCATCCTTGTGTTCTGATACTTGTTTTTCTGTTGGCCTAGTAATTAGCCTAATACTTTGATCATACTCAGACCTATTCTCTTGAGAGATTCATTTTTGCAAAACACTTCAGGATGGATCTGTGACCTCTTTTAGCTTTGAAGATTTCTTTATTATGTGTTAAATCATGTAATCTATAGACCAGTGCATCTCAGCCAGGGGATATTTGGCAATGTGCGGCGGCACTTTCTTGTCCCCGTGACAGGTAGTGGTGCACCATTGTCCTTTAAGGAGGGAAGGGATAAGGATGATGAATGGCCTGCACAACGAAGAAACGTCCTGAACACAGTGCTAGCGGGGCCTCTGCTGAGAGGCATCCCGTGGACGAAGGATACTCACCACCCACAGGAGGCAAAATGTAATATGTTACATTATCCTATGTGATATCTACCATACAGCGGCAGCAGGTAAGTTGCTTTCTCATTGACGTATGGTAGCGTTTCATAGCTACTTTTTAGGAATCGTACATCTGGAAGGACAGGAGTACTCTTATTTTGGCTACAGGATCCCTGCGTTAAGCCCAAGTCAAGTTAAAAGGAGTGATTCTGCTTGGAAAGAAATGGTGCAGCAAACCCAGTGTAAAACCTCAACTCTTCCTCTCTTTCACAATAATCTGATGATAAGAAACCAAATATGGTATTCTTCATGGAAACGGTTAAATTTTGGTTGTAAAACTATGTACTTTGGTCTGGTAAATGTTTTGGGAAAGGACTAATTTCCTTCTTCGAATGAAAAATATAAAAATATAAGAACTTTTATAACCATTTGACTTTTTAGGAAGGCTATTCCGTCCTACAGGGATTGGTGATCATGCCTATAGAGTAACTTTGCTTTGTTATTTTTAGACAAATCCATAACAGGGAAGAAGAGAACCATCATTCTTTACGTTACTAAATAATGTAATTTAATTAGAACATCACACACAAAGCACAAAATACCTTTCCCACCCTACCCTCCTCTGAGTTCTTTACGTGAAATTTTCATCCTATGAGGTCATTTTAGTTACTGGGTAAAGACTTAACTTTTAGCCATTGTCCTTTCGGTGTTAATAAGAGGGAAATAAATATACCACTTCTTTGACCCTCCTGAATTTTGTTCCCTCCAGGTTTAGAAGCGAGTAGTTAACCCAATGTCTGATTAACAGAGACCTTAGTTGGCGGGATGTGTGCTAGGAGCGAGGAGTGCATTGTTATGGCCAGAAGGCAGAGAAGGTGGTGTGGGCCCAAATTGTGTGCAGAGGGCTCGGGAGTTGGGACATCAACTGTTATAGGTAATGGATGGGAGGTGTCCGAGGTCTATCATAGCAAAAGCCGCTTTGGGGGAAGGTTCATTTGTCTGTCGTGCCTCGTAGCTTTGGAAGTAAAGTAGGGTTACTTTGGGCTTGCGTTGTGCTGCGGCGGTAGGCCTATAGGGGAGGTGGTGGTGGAAAGAGAGCCATTTGTTGGCCGCTCCCGGCTCCTGGAGCAGTAGCGTCTCGGAACCTTGCCAGGCACCTGCCGGGGCCCAAGTGCCGGGTCCTAAGGAGTGTGTCCTTCCCATGGTCTAGGTACGAGCCTGTTTCACAAAGCCACGGGCCATTTGGAAGTACGCTGCTTCAGTGTCTTTACTTGCCAGGTACGAGAGACATTCTGTCCTCCTCTTCTTACTTTGGGCCACAACTCTTGCTTTTCTCACAGTTCACTCCTGTCATGTTCCGGTAGTGTGCCCGTCGAGCTGGGCCCGAGGTCCCGTGTTTTGTTCTAGTGTACCTGTGTCGTCTTTACTTACTATTATTTTTTAAAGTTGATTTATTTTTGAGAGAGAGCACAAGCAGGGGAGGGGCAGAGAGAGAAGGAGAGAGAGAGAGAATCCCAAGCAGGTTGTGCACTGCCAGCATGGAGCCCGACACCGGGCTTGAGCCCACGAACCGCGAGATCATGACCTGAGTTGGATGTTTGACTGAGCCATCCAGGCACCCTGGTTTACTTATTATTATTTTTGTAGTGTTTATTTATTTATTTTGAGAGAGACAGAGCATGAGTGAGGGAGGGGCAGAGAGAGAGGGAGACACAGAATCCAAAACGGGCTCCAGGCTCCGAGCTGTCAGCACAGAGCCTGACGTGGGGCTCGAACCCACGAACCGTGAGATCATGACCTCCGCCGAAGTTGGACGCTCAACCGACTGAGCCACCCAGGCGCCCCTCGTATGAATAGCTTTAAAGATGCAACATGAGCAAGGAATGAAAACTGTTATCGTCTGCATTCGAGAGTCCAGCAAGTTTTACTCTTAATCTGAAATTATGTCTCTGGCTTCTTCCAGTGACCAAATAGGATTTGAGAAAGTGATTAATTAAAACATAGGAAGACTGAAATGAAGAAATAGAAGGGGAGGGCATCTTCACTGCATTCACTCTGGTTGTGGCAGGGACTGCAAGTGACCAGCCTTATACATCGGTCCCCCATAGTGTCCAAGAAAGTTCAGGTGTTGGCGCGGTTCGTGGGCCCACAGGCCCCTGTGGTGATGAGTGAGCCCGTGGCCTCAACTGTGTGCCAGACACTGAGGGCTCTGTAAGGTCATTAGGAAGATATTCCACGGTCATCTTGGACCTTTAAATTATGGACTTGAGTATGAAGTTAAATGTGCTGGGGCAGAGTGTTAAAAGGCTCTAGACTTTGACGTTAGCCACCAGGTGTTGGCCTTAGCTTAGTGTCAGTCTGAATTTCCACACCACCTTCCGATTTGGGACGTCAGCATTTTTTCCTTCACACCAGATGGTACAGAGTGAATTTTTTTCAGAGTTAACACTTACCTTCTTTTCTGATGTCTTTAAGTCTGGGAGGCTGGGTCGAGCTGTGTTACGACTTGGAGTTAGGTTTAGGGTGTTACTGCTAGTGTGGACCTGACTCGTAAGGAGTGCACAGTGAGGTGACGTGTTTTGTTGGAGCGGTACGGGGAAGACGCAGTTAGTTGTTGGTGACGGATGGCTGTGGCCTGTGACTTACCGATGAGCTAGGTGATGATGGGAAAGCACGTGGCCTAGCGCCATCCACTGCTGTATCCAGGGGGCAGCGCCAGCACACCCGTCTCATTTCTGAACGGAGTCTCCTAGGGGAGAGAGGTAGGCGAGTGCTCGCGTGGGCTGTGGTGGGGGCGCGCCTCACGGGGGATTGCGTGTTGCAGGTTCCACAACAAAGCATTTGGTGAGGAAGGGCTGATAAATTGCTGTCGAAGGCTGTGCTTTGTCCCCAAGTCTGTGCACGCCAGCGTTCCTTCCAGGGTGCTTTAGCACACGAGCCATCCCGGTAAAAGGTGTTACTTGTAAATCCTAACGATATTTGAATACTAGAAAGGGGAAAACCTGCCTAATTTAATTATCCCGGTACGCATTTGTTACATTTTTGTGTTACCCTCCAGTCTTCTTTCATGTATAATTTTTATAGGGTAATTATAGTGTCTGTATATATATACTGTTTCATGTTCTGCCTATATTAATCAACATCTAACACTTTTCTGTTTATTAGAGTCTGCAGTTTTTCTGGTCGCTGTGTAAGAATCCATTGAGTGGCTCCATCAACTAAATCAAATACCATTTATCCATTTACGTTAAAGTAATTACCGCTAGGGAAAGACTTACCCTTCATACTATTTTGTTGTTTCCTGTGTGTCTTCTAGTTATTTTATCTCTTTTCCCTCTCTTGCTGTCTTCCTCTTTTGTTCCCTTGACTTTGTTCATTTGTTTTGCTTTTTGCTTTGACTCCTTTCTCATTTTCTTGTGTGCGTCTTCTTTGTAGGTAGTTTCTTCCTGGTTACCATGAGGAGTTACATAAAACATAGAAATTTATTTTAAACTGTAACAACTTAGTTCAACTGTATACAAAAACTACTCCTATGCATGTCCCTCCCGCTTTATGTTATTGGTGTCACAAATTACATAGTTTTGTGTTTTTTTACATTAACATAGTTTTGCAGTTATAGCTATTTTTTACGCTTTTTATCTTTTAAATTCTGGACCAGAATTAAAAATGGGCAATGCACCCCCATTATGGTGTTCAGGACTCTCTATTTTTCTACATATTTACCTTTACCAGAAAGCTTTATATTTAAAAAAGTTTTTTGTAATGTTTGTTTATTTTTGAGACAATGCGAGAGACAGAGTGCAAGCAGTGGAGGGGCAGACAGACGGAGACACAGAATCTGAAGCGGGCTCCAGGCTCTAGGCTCTGAGCTGTCAGCACAGAGCCCGACGCGGGGCTCAAACTCATGAACCGTGAGATCATGACCTGAGCCGAACTCAGATGCTCAACCGACTGAGCCACCCAGGCGCCCCACCAGAAAGCTTTATATTTTTAGAAATACTCTTGTTGCTATTTAGCATTTCAATTTGAAGGATTTCCTTTAGCAACTCTTAATGATGAAGTCCCTCAGCTTTTGCTTTTCTAGGAAGGTTTTTATTTCTCCTTCATTTTTGAAGGACAGTTTTACCAGGTGCAGTATTTTTAGTTGTCAACTTTTTCTTTTCACCACTTTGTTGTTTTTTTTTTTAATATTTTTATTTATTTTTGAGACAGAGAGAGACAGAGCATGAGCAGGGGAGGGGCAGAGAGAGAGGGAGACACAGAATCCAAAGCAGGCTCCAGGCCCTGAGCTGTCAGCACAGATCCTGACACGGGGCTGGAACTCACAGACTGTGTGATCATGACCTGAGCTGAAGTCGGACGCTTAACCAACTGAGCCACCCAGGTGCCCCTCTTTTCACCACTTTGAGTAGATTGCTCCACTACCTTCTGGCCTGTAACATTTTGGCTGAGAAATCTGCTGATAATTTCGTGGGAGCTCCCTTGAATGTGACGAGTACTTTCTCTTGCTGCTTTCAAGATTCTTTCTTTGTCCTTGACTTGACAGTTTGATGATGGGTCTTGGTGTAGGCTTCTTTGGCTTCCTCCTTGTTGGAGTCTTTTGAACTTTTTGAATGTGGATGTACATTTCTTCCTCAGATTTTGGAAGTTTGTGGCCATTATTTCTTCACATAAGCTGTCTACCTCATTCTTTCTCTGTTCTCCTTCTGAGACTCCCATAACACACGTATTGATTTAGTCAATGGTATCCCATAATTTTCTTAGCTTTCTTCACTTTTCTTTGCTCTTTTTCCTTTTTATTCCTCTGACTTAATAATTTCAAGTGGCTTGTCTTTGAGTTTGCTGATTCTTCTGATTGGTCAAGTCTGCTGCTGATCCACTGTACTAAATATTTTAATTCAGTTATTATATTCTTCAGCCCCCGAATTTGTTTGTCTCTCTCTGTTGACATTTTTATTTTGTTCATGCATTGTTTTCTTATTTTATTTAGTTGTCTGTGTTCTCTTGTAGCACACTGAGCTTCTTAAGATAGTTATTTTGAATTATTTTTAGGTAATTCATAGATCTTTGTTTCTTTAGTGTTGGTTTCTGGAAATTTATTTTGTTCCTTTAATATAATATATAAATTAAGTGTTATTCAATATAAATTAAGTGTTATTCAGAAAACAATGATCTTATTGCTAGTTCTAGTACTTTGCTGTTGGTCAGTCACTCCTGTATATCATTCTCTACTTTGAGTTACCTGTATAAAGCCACATTTATTTAAAGTGGAATTATTAGGTAGAAGCACCTTTGTGGCTCCTCATAACATTTGACTGAGTGGCAGTGTAAATGCCCTTTATTCATTTAAGAGCAACCAATTAAGACAGTTTGATTTTAAGCTTGCCAGTATTAGGTATATTAATCTTTAAAATCCTTATTAAACTGAAAAATGAAAGCAGATACTTCATTATCAGACTTTATAATGATAAACGTGTCGTTGTAACAGTGGCATTCTTTTTTTTTTATTAAAAAATTTAAAAATCTTTATTTTTGAGAGAGAGAAAGAGAGAGACAGACAGACAGAGTATGAGCGGGGGAGGAACAGAGAGAGAGGGAGACACAGAATCCAAAGCAGGCTCTAGGCTCTGACCTGTCAGCACAGAACCTGATACAGGGCTCGAACTCATGAACTTCAAGTTCATGACCTGAGCCAAAGTCAGATGCTTAACTGACTGAGCCACCCAGGCACCCCCTAACATTGGCGTTCTTAATTTGGTTTCTAAAATTACTGTAAAACTGAGTGAGCAACCCTCCTTTTCTCTAAACTTAGAAAAATAGAAACTCAAATCTCTGTTTTTAAAGGACACTGCAGAGGGGCAGCTGGGTGGCTCAGTTGGTTAAGAGTCCAACTCTTGAGCTCAGGTCATGATCTCATGGTTTGTGAGGTCAAGCCCTGTGCCAGGCTCTGTGCTAACAGCACAGAGCCTGCTTGGGATTCTCTCTCTCCCTTTGTCCCTCTTTCTCCTTTTCCCTCTCCCTCTCTCCACCTCTCTCCCACACTCTTTGCCCCTCCCCTGTTCAGGCACACACACATTCTCTCTCTCTCTCTCTCTCTCTCTTTCAAAAATAAATTAGAAAAAAATAAAGGACACTGCAGAGCTCTTTTGGAAAGATGGGGATGATACTTTAATAAAAACTTGAGAGTTGACGAAATGCTGATTATATATGATATAGATACAGATATGGGGGACTCTCTTACACTGCTGGTGGGAATGCAAACTGGTGCAGCCACTCTGGAAAACAGTATGGAGGTTCCTCAAAAAGTTAAAAACAGAACTACCCTACGACCCAGCAATTGCACTACTAGGTATATATCCAAAGGATACAAAAATATAGATTTGAAGAGGTTACATGCACCCTGATATTTATAGCAGCACTATCAACAATAGCCAAACTAAGGAAGAGCCCCAGTGTCCCCATCGACTGATGAATGGATAAAGAAGATTTGGTACACACACACACACACACACACACACACACACACACACACACACACACACATATACACACACTGGAATATCACTCAGCTATCGAAAAGAATGAAATCTTGCCATTTGCAGTGATGTAGATGGAGCTAGAATGTATTATGCTATGCGAAATAAGTTAATCAGAGAAAGACAAATACCATGTGATTTCACTTATGTGTAATTTGGGAAACAAAACAGATGAACATAGGGGAAGGGGATAAAAAAAGAGGGAAGCAAACCATGAGAGACTGTTAATGATAGAGAACAAACTGAGAGTTGATGGAGGTGGGTGGGGGATGGGCTAGATGGGTGATGGGTATTAAGGAGGGCACCTGTTGTGAGGAGCACTGGGTGTTATGTGTAAGTGATGAATCACTAAATTCTGCTCCTGAAACCAATATTGCACTATATGTTAACTAATTAAAATTTGAATAAAATTTTAGAAAAAAAATAAAGTTTATTAAATGGAAAAAAATGTAGATATAGATGTAAATCTAGATCTCTATCTGAACCTACATTTCTATAGACAGAAACTTAATTGTCCCTTATGCCTTGGAAGTTGTATGTTGTTAGGGGCACCTGGGTGGCTCAGTCAGTAGGCATTCAACTTCGGTTCAGGTCGTTATCTCATGGTTTGTGAGTTCGAGCTCCGCGTTGGGCTCTGTGCTGACAGCTCGGAGCTTGGAGCCTGCTTTGGATTCTGTGTCTCCCTCTCTCTCTGCTCCTAATCCACTTGCATTCTGTCTCTGTCTCTCTCAAAAATAAACATTTTTTAAAAATTAAAAAAGAAGTTGTATGTTGTTAAATTAATGTCCAAAGTAAAAATAAGCAAGTGTCTAATATAAACATTTTCATTTTGTGAAATCTGTTAAATGAAATATGTAAATACCAAGTAAGGAAAGAATTTTTTGATCTTAATCACTCCGTTGCAAATATGATAAGTCCACGTGAAAGTAGCCAGGGCATGCATATTTAATGTTTGGAAAATAGGAAATGCTTTTGCAATTGTAATATTGGTCTCTAGTTTTTTCACTTGGCTGTTGACGGTGGGTGATCATTATTTACCAAGAGCATCAGATACCACGTGCTACACAGAACATGTACAGTCCTGTCTTTTAAAGAGGTTTGTTATAAGGCATATGAGGGAATCTGGGAATTTAATCTTAGTAGAAAGGAACACCTGGGACAGAACTCATGCTGGTAGAAGTCCCGTGGACCCCAACATTCAGGAGCGGTGCTGTGTAAGCATCCTGGATAGTTTGTTTGCTTTTCCTCCTGCTCTTGGCTTCCTACTGCTTGCCGAGTGGCGTAGGCACCCTGGGATTCATATCTGCTTACTCTGAACCTCCTTGGTTGTGTTTATTTTCATTTAAAAGTCAGCATTCAAAGACTTGTTGCCCAGTATATGTGTTTGAACAAGTGGGGCGGGGGGGAGTCAAAAGGTTTCTTTCAAGTTGGTGACTTGCACCTTTTAGGAGTTGGGTTGTGCTGGGCCAGTCCCAGTTGCCCGGGGGACATCTTCCCGTCATTCAGAAGCCCTGGTCATTAGCACACATTGAATTGCACATTTGTGTGAGGGAATGCATCTCGGATACTTGAGTAGCTGTTACTGCTGTTTGGGCTGAGGAGGTGGCTTCGCCCGTTCCCTTTGACTGAAATAAGTGTTCTGAGTGTGGGTGGGAGAGGAAGAAAGATGTGCACACCTGCTCGCCTGCCTTAGCATTGCCCTGAGCACGGTGCACAGGACAGGGCATGTGCGGCCTTCCTGGAGTATACCTTACTTCCTTTCACGCTGAGAAAACATACATGAGCCTCCCCTTAATAAAGAACCTTTTCCTGCTGTTGATTATGTTACACGGACTTGTCTTGGGAGTCTTCTGCATTTTCTTGTGTTGCTTACAAGTTCAAATGAGCTACTACTTATTGTACGAAGTTTTGGAGTGACGGTGGGGTGGTCCTGAGCCGACGACAAAGAGAGAATTCTCAAAGACATCTTTGGTGCAAAAAGGTGATTTTATGAAAGCACGGGGTCAAGGCCCATGGGCAGGAAGAGCTGTACTAGGGTTGTGACGGGTAACTCATTATATACCCTCAGGTTGAGAGGGGTCAGGGATAGAGTAAGTCTCCAAGGAATTTTGGAAGCAAGGTTTCCAGGACCTTGAGGGGCTAGCTGTGGCTAGGGAAGCGCCATTTATTACCATTTCATAAAACCTCAGTCATGAGACCCTTTAGATGTGTATCAGGGGCCATAAGCTCGGAGTATGATGGCCACCACATATCTTGGGGCAGTTGAGATAAAGGAAGTTGACTTACAGGATCCTCCAAGTTGGGATCATGTGAAGCTAAGGTTCTCTTTTGTCCCCAGCAAAGTGTCATCCTTAGGCAGCCGAGCTCCTTAAGGGAGGTCGCTCTGCCGGTCTCAAGGACTTTCAATGGGCTGTAGGCAGTAACGGAATTTAATTTTTCGTTTGCTTTAGTTTCCCACATTGCCACGGCCAGCACTTAAACCCCTTTCCTTTGTCTGTTCTTGGGTGGCCAGGAGTGTCTGAGGAATAACACACGTTTTCCACCTGGGGAGAGGGGGCGGGTACCAGCCTGTGCTTCGCCCTCAGCTTGCCCCAAGCTCCCTCATCACTTGTCTGGCCACAGAAGTTGGTAGGTGGTGGGTGGAACTCTCCTCCCTCCAAGGGTCCTGGGTTCCTTCTCATGACTCTGAGCATTTGCCAGAGCAAGCCCTGCAGCACCGAATGACTCTCCTGACTCTCCCCCTCACCGCGCCCAGGGCGCCCTGAGGCCACGCGTGGCTCTTCTTTCCTCTTGGCCAGTTTTGGCCAGTATCGACCCACTCTTAGCAGTAAGTACTGTATGTCGATCCCTCATCCTTTACCGGGTTGTGTCTTGCCCTTTACACATAACCCAGCGCAGCCCTCGCAGTGACCCTGTGAGGTGGGCACTGTTGTGTATTCTGTGCCTGTCTCCCCCACTCCCCCGTTCATTGTGACCTCCATACCTGGGGGATACTTGTGCTGCTTTCATTTATTGCTGTATCCCCGGCATCCCAAAAGGTTACTGGTTCATGGCAGACGCTTAATATTGACATTTGTTAATTCATTTGTTAAACTCGGCGGATTACCGCTTCACAAATGAGACGTTAAAGAGCTTGCCTGAGAGCCCACGGGCAGTGAGTGGCAGGGGCGCATTTGGATTCAGGTCTCATAACCATGGTGCTCTCCTGCCCCTTGGGGGGGGGGGGAAGGAGGGACGTGAGGGAGGGAGTGCAGCCGGGCCTGGGAGTGCGGACAGAGCCTTTCCCCAGCACTCCTGGGCAGTTCAGCCTCCTCTCCCTTCTTGTGTAGGTCGCTGCCCCTTTACCACACCCTTAACCTAGCTCTGACCGTCCTGCAGGCCAGACAGAACTTTTTACTTTTCACTCCTGGAAGGAGACACAGCGAGAGGACTTTGCTGCCTGCTGCCTCCTTTCCTTGTGGGGGTTGGAGAAGCGAGGGTGAACTCCAGGGCCAAGGAAGGCATGGAATATTCGGCTGACTGCACAAGGGTCCGGACACTAGCCTGTTAGAAGCCGGAGAAGACAGACCAGGTGTTGGAGTCGGCTTGACCTTAGACGAGTGGCCTTATCCCTGGTCTTCTGGAAGCCGAAAAACCCAAAGTTGAGAGGAGCAAGGTTGCTAAGCTGTCCCCTTCCTCAGCTGGAAGTAAAGGAGATTGGGGCAAGCCCAGGCAGGCAGCTGGTGGGTGAAGGGCAAAGGCAGGAAAGGATCCCTCCAGCAGATCGCTCTGGGCTGGGGTATTAGCTCTAAACCATGTGGGAGGGGAGAGGCAAGTGCCATGTGTCCCCTGCGGGCACAGCTGGCCCCAGGTACCCTGGTCTAAGCTGTGTAGGGGCCAAGGAGCCTGGGGGCCCTGCTGCAGCTGAGAGGCCCAGAGTACGTTATTTCTTCCTCAGGTTTTTGCTCATTCTTTCCTCAAGCTGACCCTTGAAATGTTTTGTTTGGCTGTGGGAAAATATTACCAGTGACAGTCAATGCTGTGAATGGAATTCTGTGCAGTAATTATTCACTTTGTCAGGTATGGGCTGGGCTAGCTTTTGGTAAGTCTTCGATTGCAACACAAAGCTGTATGTGTTTTTAGCTTTATTCATTAATTTGTTGCTTGTGGAAGATGGCCCTCTCTTTGTAAGCGAGAGATTCGAGAGAAGACCACTTCCCATCTCCCGTGCAGCCTGGGGCGGGGGGGAGGGGGTGCACTGCGAGGGCCCCGCTGCGGGAACTGGTGTTGGGCTTGGAGCGTGCTCTGAGGACTGTAAGGACACAAAGCCACTGCGATGCCGGGAAGGGTTAAGGAAATATGGAAAATGTGGTGTCTCTACCTTGCAACTCCTACTGCTGCGCCCTGGCATGGAGCAGTTTTCGGCAGCTGTTAAGATCTGAGCGCTATTCTTTGTGGGCACCTGTGCTCTCCTGCTTGGACCCAGACATTTTAAGTAAACGTCTGCTCTCTCCCTAACCCGAAGTAGGAAATCCCCTTCTTTAGGGGTTAAGAGGTGGAAACTGATGCCTTTTATTAATAGCATTATGGGTAATCCACAACTAAATTGCCCTGTTATTTAGACCTAATTAATTTGATATGTTTTTGGTACTTTCCTGACACCTTGTTCCTGAAACGTTACAATAGGTGAGAATCGTTGTTTTGATATATAGCCAATGCTTAAAAATGAGAAATGAAAAATGAGTTACCTTGAGTCATGCTATTCTCACAAATTACCTTTTTTTCCCCCTGTTTTCTTTTGATCCCTGCAAAATTTTATGTACAATTCTGTATTGTACTTCCCTGCCTCCACCTTGACCCGGGTCTTGTCTTTGATTATATTTGTCCTTCTGTAGTAGAGCCCTGTTGTTTGTGACAGCCGGGAAGCTGGGCTGTGTGGGCCACCTCGGGAGAGACCTTGGCAGTGGGCTTGGTCCCTGTGCTACGTGGTCCCCCACCTGCCGTCCCAGGACCCCTCCAGTCCTTCTAGCGTAGGGGCAGTTCAGAGGCTTCAGGCTGGTACCCAAAGGCTAAATCTGGCCATCTACAGTTTTAAAAATAATTCTTTTGTTTGAATGACTCACTCAGCTTTGAAAGTCAGGAAATTTCCACATAAAATGTAGATTTCTAGTTGCACTCTAAAATCTGATTGTCTGCTAAGATGCCTCCTCTCCCTCCAGCCACCCAGCGCCCACATATGGTACTGGCTCTTTGGGAACTGGTGGACTGGGAAAGCGTTACGATGGGATTTCCCATGGAAGGTCTTCCCGTGGAGCAACTTCTGCTTCTTTGTCCTCACTGATGGTCTGCCCTAGTGATCCATTTCCGGGACTTGGAGGGCCCTCACTGTCCTCAGCCCCATCCGAATTCCCCTTTTTTAGAGGTGAAAGCGGTGGCAGGAGGCAGAAGTAGCCACCACCCCAGCTGGCCACCCCCTTGTCCCCACTGAGGAAGGACAGCACGGCCAACAATTGCACAGGAAGTGTCGGAAGCAGGCTTGCTCGTCTGTGACGTGGAGATGGTAATAGAAACTACCTGAGAAGGCTCTAGTGATTTGGAAGTGGGCTAATGCAAGCAAAGTGTTGAGAAAGTACCTTGCATGCAGTATTAGCTACTGTTACGTTATCGTTATTATTAATGGTGGTGGTGGTGGGCAGGAGCATCCATAAATTTAGTTTCCTACGTGAGCAACACTGTCCGTTTGGATCTCTTCTGCTTTCTCCATACACGTTTTGTTATAGCACACATTGGACATGGAGGTCGAATGAATTGCCCACAATTATGCAGTATTCGGTGGGGGAGTGGGGGCCACACCGGTTTCTGTGACTCCCTGTTCAGTTTTTTGTTGAGTTCCAAGCTATTTCGTGCTGTGAAACTGTGTTTATCTGAGCTTTAGGTCACTTGTGGAGATGCTTAGTCAGTAGTTGGGATATTAAGAAGTCTGATATCCCCTAATCTGTAGATATGGTCCAGCCTTAAAATGTCCGTAAGGGACTGCCAGCGAAACTGTGCTGCTTCTCTGCGTGAGCCACTGAGTTGCTAAAAACAAGAACAACCTGGGACGCCCGGGGGGCTCAGTCGGTTAAGCATCTGACTTTGGCTCAGGTCATGATCTCCCAGTTCGTGGGTTCGAGCCCCGTGTCGGGCTGTGTGCTGACAGCTCTGAGCCTGGAGCCTGCTTCAGATTCTGTGTCTCCCTCTCTCTCTGCCCCTCCCCTGCTCACGCTCTGTCTCTCTCTCTCTCAAAAATAAATAAAAACTAAAAAAGTTAAAACAAACAAACAAGAACAACCTGAATCTGAAAAACACTGTCAATCTTTTTGACTGACTAAACGAGCCCTATCAAGGGACTTCCTGGTCAGAAAGCATTATCAAAGTTGCTTTGAGAAAGACGGAGAGGTTTCTTGCCCGGCTGTGGTGAAGGTGGCCACGTGCAGGACATTTTTGTCCTGAAGGAGTGTTTTTATATTCTTGAAAGCTGTAAAGGCTTTCCTAAGCATGAAATGGATTCTGAAGCAACACTGATGAATCTACATTAGATAAATACTTATGTGAGGCACACGTAGTGAACAAAATCCACAGAATAGGAGAACATACACAGCAGTGAAAAAAAAAATGTCTTTAGGAGGCTAATGTACAAAGAACTGCCATAAATCAAGAAATACATAAGAAACCTTGTGGTAAAATGGTCAAATATGAACTGCTGATTTACACACAAAAATATATACAAAGACAAATAAAAGTGTGAAAATCTAAGTCTTTTTCCCCCCATCTAATTGGAAAAATCAAAGATTGACAAGACACTATGGTGAGTATATTCTTGTCCGCTTTGGTGGATTTGGGGGGATTAGGGGTGATTCCCTAGGGCTGCCATTACAAATGGCCGCAAACTTGGTGACTTAAAACAGCAGGTTTATTTTCTCACGGTTCTGGAGGTGAGTGGGGAGCTGGCCACTTTCGGAAGACTCACGGGGAAGCGCCTGTCCTTGCTCGTCCTTCCTCCATCACCACACAGGCTTCGTCCCCGTGTGTCTCCTTTGTGTCTGCGTCCACATCTCCCTTCCCTTTCTATTATGAAGACACCAGTCATTGGATTTAGAGTCCTCACTAATCCAGTGTGACCTCATCTTAACTTGGTTATGTCTGCATAGGCCCTCTTTCCAAATAGGGTCACACTCACAGGTACCTGGGTAAGGACTCGACTGTATTTTTGGGGGGGGGGGGCACAATTCAACCTGCAAAGCCTCATTGTTTTTAAATGGGCACATGCTAGAATTTCATCCCTATGAAATTCTGCCCTATGAAAATAGTCTCCGCTTGCACAAAAGTGTATATTCAAGGCTGTTTATCACAGCACTGTTTGTAATAATAGTAAACTCAAAACAACCTAACCATCTTTCAAAAGGAGAGTAGAAAACCACAGGATGTTTATGTAATGAGAAATTACACAACTTTTAAGAAGGAGGTAGCACCATCTACACTGATCTCGAAGTTCATCACTTTTAAGTCCAGAGAGCAAGCCATAGCTCCCCATCTCTGTCTTTGTATCTGTGTACCTGGCCGATGGCTGTTTTTAAGGGTGGCCTAAGCTGCGTGCACACGTGTATATGACATGTCTGTGTTATGTTTAAGCACAGAAAAAATCATGCAGCATTCCCATACTACCCTGTTGGCAACAGTTCTCCCAAAATAGATTGAGAAATGAGGAGCGTCTCTTTTCATAGTGTGAACGGCTTTTTATTCTGGTGTCCTTCACAGGCTTTGTATTGTTAGGTGGCTTTGTAGAATATATTGAGAAGTTTAAGATTTTTTTCTGTGCTTTGAAATACTGATATTACATGGGAATTGTGTGTTCTTGAAGGTATATTAGTACTCATTCACAAACACTCTACTATCTTATTTTTCCATCAATTATGAAAAAAATTTAAAAATAGAAAAGTATGGAGAATGCACTCACCCACCACCATGAACTAACAACACCGAACATTTTGTTCCTCTTGTTCTTTGCTTAGAAAGAAAAAAATCTTTTTAAATTGTTTATTTATTTATTTTGAGAGAGAGAGCATAAGTGGAGGAGGGGCGGAGAGAGAGAGAGAGAGAGAGAGAGAGAGAGAGAGAGAGAATCCCAGGCAGGCTCTGCACTGTCAGTGTGGAGCCCAGCGCGGGGTTCGATCCCACAAACTGTGAAATCATGACCTGAGCCAAAACCAAGAGTCAGATGCTTAACTGACTGAGCCACCCAGGTGCCCCTAAAATTAAGCAACTTTTAGTAGGTTGTTGGTCAGTTGGGTTTTCCCTGCTGCCAATCACCTGTTCATTCATATCCTTTGGCCATTTTTCTATTGGATTGTTCATCTCCTTATTAATGAGTGCTGTTTTAGGGACATTGGTTTCTTTTCCGCTAACCCCTGTCCCCAGTAACTGTACCACACACACACACACACACACACACACACACACACACACTCACACACACCCAGTACTGATTTTGGTAACATTTTTTTAGTCTATTGTGGATAAACTTTTGGCCTAAAGTTAGACTATAAAGTTTAGTTTATTTTGGATAAATAGTTGGCCTAGAGTTACACACAGTACAGAAACAGTGTTCAAATCTGCAGTGACACTCTCATGTCCTGTTGCCAACAGTATGAACTCTGACCAGTTTGCTCCACTGATTTCCTTGATGTCTCCCTCTGTGCGCTGTCCTTCACGGCGAGGCTGTGTGCACACGGAGGCACGCAGAGACCGTTTTGGAAGTCTCAGTGTGCGGTGTCCTCGTAGGCACGAAAGTGTGCTGCAAGATGCAGGGAAGCTCTTCTCCTTTCAGCTCGTTAGGATTCAGTCCGCTGAGTACTGGCGAATCTTTCCGTGAAAAGGCCAGTTTTCCACTCCTGGGCCATAACTCTCATATGAAGAAGAGTATGGCCACGTCACTCTGGAAACTCTTCTGAGCTGCATCTCCTGTCTGAGGTAGGAGATGACCGGGGACGCAGAGGGAGCATATCTGCTCAAGTTCTTCTAGGAAAGTGCAGGCAAGGCTCTCGGTTTGGCCAGTGCCTGGGTCAGTTTTGCCTTCGGGAAGCGTCCACTTCCCCCGGGAAGTAAGTAGGATTTGAAGTAAATTTAACACATAGCTCAGAAAGGGGATGGTAAAATTTGTCCAGCCTGTCGAGGACGAGGGAAAAAGCTCGTATGTAAGACATATTATTGAAATCTTGATAATAGCTTCTCTGAGAGTGACTTACAAGGAGGAGGAGTCTTCTTAAGATTTATTCCTGAGTAAAATCAAGCCCTGTGCGTCTTAACTAAACTTCTTCATGCTACAATGATGGGGAAATAGGAGCTTGCAGACCAGTGTGCACAGTGATCAGAGTTATTGAAAAATGCTGGGGAGAAAACACCAGTGTCCCTAATGATTATCTCCTGGCGTTGCAGTCTGAATGTTTGTCTTGTCCCTCGGTCGTATTTAGAATTTTTTCAACAGTGAACAATTTTGTAAAAGTAAACGCATGCTTGTTTTTTAAAGGGCCTCACAGGTGGGGTCCTCTGGTAGAGGCGAGGTTTCCAGGTCACCACTGCACGCGCTTCTTTGATGGGGAGCTGAGTGTGCAGCAGTCAAGACCTTAGTAGATGCACAGGCCTGGGGCCCTGGGACCCTGGGGCCCTGGGGCCCTGGGGCCCTGGGGCCAGTCCCGTGCCTGTCTCCGGCCAGCCATGTGAGCTTTGGCAGGTGAATCACCTGTGTGTGAGGCAGATGTCCCATTTACAAAGCATAGATAATATAAATGCATGATTGTCCTGAGAATTAAATGAAAAGGTACAGAAAGTGCTTACCATGTACCAGGGACTGTTTGAAATGCTTGGTAAATGTTAGTATGCTAATGACCTACCTTTAGAGTTTTTTTTTTTTAAAGTTTTTTTAATGTTTATTTTTGAGTGAGAGAGAGAGAGAGAGAGAGAGGCAGTGTAAGCGGGGGAGAGGCAGAGAGAGACGGAGACACAAAATTTGAAGCAGGCTCCAGGCTCTGAGCCTGACATGAGGCTTGAGCTTATGAGCTGTGAGATCATGATCCGAGCAGAAGTAGGACGCTTAATGGACTGAGCCACCCAGGCGCCCCTAGAGTTTCTTTTGCCAACAGTTTTACCTACGCTTTTTTTTTTTTCTTTTCAGTATTTCTTTTTTGTTGTTGTTTTAGCAGAGGACAAATGAGGAAAAACAGAATTGAATCCCCTAGGATGTAGTCATGTCAGAGCCTCAGTGACAGTGAAGAGGTGATCACTTTTTTTTTTCTTTTAGGTATTTCTTTTTTTTTTAATTTTAGCATGTGACAAACAGGGAGGAAAAGCAGGAATTGAATTACCCAGAAGTCATGTGGTTCTGTTTCTCACTGGTTACAGTGAAGAGGTGAATGACTTTTTTTTATTGAGGTACAATGGATATACAGCATAATAAACATTATATTAGACTCAGCTGTAGAACATAATGATTCGATATTTGTATGTGTTGTGAAATACCACAGTAAGTCGAGTTAACACCTGTTATCTTACATAGTTACATTCTTTTCCTTGTGATGAGTGCCTATGCTTTTTTATATCTGAGTTCAGTATGGGCAACTTTGGCTGTATTTCTGATTATGAAAGCTGTGTAAATGTACATTTCCTGCAAGTATTAGAAAAACTGCATCATATGCCTATTACTTTAGGAAGGAATAAACTCAGTAGCCTCCTCCCCTGTAGTTAACCAGAATCAGGTGAACTGCCAAACCAGGGGTCCCGCCCCGCTCTCCCTGCACAGAACCTTGGCTTTAGGCAGTAGCCACAGACCCGCACAAAGCCAAGTGGGTGAACCTTGTGATCTTTTCTTGAAAATGTGGCTACGAGTGAAACTACTTAGTTATTATTTCAAATGTAGGCTGCAAAGTGGCTTACGCTGTGTGATGGCATCCCGGCTAATGGAGGCTGCCAGCGAAATACCCACATTGCCAAAGCCGTGGAAATATCACTGTCTTCTTTAGAGGCCTGGCTGGATTCCAGAACCCTCTTCCTGGCAGTGCTCAAACCTGTCCTAGTTTGTTTTGTTGCTCTGTTTTCAGGCAACAGATTTGGTCATTGCTGTTACTGTATGAGTGCTGAAAGGGTGTCCTAAATATCCACCTACTCCAAAGATCGTCATCTGTGTCAAGATTCCCTGGAGATTGCCACTGGCATCACCATCTGCCGACCCCCGAGCCAGAAGCCCGGGAGCCCTTCTCACCTCATCGTCTTCCGACCTCCCACTCTCAGACTCCCCACGTCCAGCAGATGATTCCACTTCTGTAATAGTTCTGGAATCCATCTTTTCTTGCTCTCGTTTGCCCTCGCTTTCGATTCTTTCTAAGTGGCCATTCGGTCGGTCATTTTAAACCCTGCAGTCATTTCCCGCTGGCAACGGGAGAGAAGCTGAGCTCCTTGGCACGGTCTGCAAGCCTCCTGTGGCGTGTTCCCTGCCCTTCCACCCTCTTCTCTGCCAAACTGAGCTCTTCAGAGGCCCGCGAACACACCCGTGCTTGGGGGAAAGTCCTGTTCCCTTATGCGACAGACCGCAAGGCTTTCGGCGAGGCCCTTCTGAAATGACTCTTTCTCTCCCTCGCCCCCTCTGCTTCTACCAGAATCACTCAGGTTTTATCCCCCCACTGAGCCACTTAAGGATTTTAGTACAGGATGAATCAGGCCACGTTGTGGTAGTTTATTTGGGTGTTTCTCTTCTTGGTTAAGACCCACTTGAGGGCAAGACCGCGTCAGCTTGATACTTGTAATGCCAGTATTTACCCTGGTGCTCAGGTCTGTGGCCTAAAGAAAGAGTGGCTTGTGGAACTGACATCTTTTCAATAAAGACTAGCACAGTTTACTATATGCTATATGTAAAAATAAATAAAAATAAGCATGTGATGGATTAAATAAATATTTTTAAAATGCTAAGATGGGGGCGCCTGGGTGGCTCAGTCAGTTAAGCATCCCGCTCTTGATTTTGGCTCAGGTCACCATGTCGAGGTTTGTGGGTTGAGCCCTGTGTTGGGCTCTGTGCTGACAGTGGGGAGTCTCCTTGGGAATCCTGTCTCTGTCTCTCTCTGCCCCTCCCCTGCTCATGCATGCATTCTCTCTCTCTCTCAAAATAAGTAAACATGAAAAATTTTTTTTTAAATGCTAAGATGTTTTAGAAGATAGTACAGGTCCTATAACATTGGGATAAGAGGGGCTTTCAAAGTGAGCTATGAAACCTAGGGTCCGATAGGACCTAGGGACTTCTGTTAGACAAAGTCCCTATTTGTTCTGTGAACAAAATCAAAAGATAAGTAGCAGACGAGGAAAAAGTATTTGCAGTGTCCACATCATATTAAAAGAAATCTAAATAAATAAGGGACCAAGAACCCGATATAGAAATGGGCAGAGGATAGGAACACGAAATTTACCCAAAGGAAAACCAAATAGTAAATGTATGAAAAGATGATAGCATTCAGGGAATGTTGGTATTCAGGGAAATGCAAAATAAAGCAGCTGGCTGTGGAAGTCAAGGCAGCCCCTACCCTTGGGACGCCCTCCTGCAACCGGGCAGGGGAGAGTTTCAGTGTTTCTTTTGCGAAAACTCAGACGGCCACACGCTTGTTATGTGTGCCTTTCCCGCGTGTATGTTACTCTCCCGTACGTTATTTACTTACTGAGCTCTCAGAAAAGAAGAGCTGCCCTGTCTTTGCCTCTGAAAGAGGATCCAGTGCCGATGAGGGTGTGGTGAACTGGGTGTTCTCCATCGTCCCTGGGTGTGGTACCACCGCTGCCTTGGTGCCTCCTTTTGGGAAGGATTGTTTGTCAGCTAGTCCTTAAAAATAAACTGATCGCTCCAGTGCCTTAGTAATTCTATTTCTAGGGATGTGCACGATGTCATGCAGAGACTTCATCCCACGTTGCTACTGATAATGAAAAACAGGAAACACTCTGTGTCTACAGATAGAGAAGTGGTGAAGGTCGGGCACGTCCATCTGTGGGGCCCGTGTGGCTCTTAGAGGCACTTATGAAATGTTAAGGGAGGGGGAATTGCTGGCCAGTATATACAGTAGGGACTATTTTTGTTAAAAAAAACAGAAAGAAAGAAAGAATCCAAATCATTTGTATGTAAGTTTGTATAAACTAGAAAAGAATTCAAAAGTCTTTTAACAGTGAAGGATGGATTGGAAGGGGTTGAAACCTCCCTTTCTACATCTGATTTTGTTGCATAGTTTTGAATATGTTCTAAAAGGGTGGGATTGAACAGTTTTTTAAAAAGAGCTTTTGAGAGATTTCTACTGTAGCTTTGGTGGTAACTGCTGGTAAAGTGGGTGCTGGTGAAAACTTCGGCCACAGACTTGCACTGGGCACGAGGCTGCTGCGGGAACTGGGTCCAAAGTTGCACCATTCAGCACGGCAGCCGCAGGCCCCACGTGATTCTCGAGTGCCTGAAGCTCACCGGCCAGAAGCGAGATATGTCAAGTGTAAGATCCCCGGTGGATTTCACTTGCTATGGAGAAAAGAATGTAATATATCTCAGTAATTTTTAATATCGGTTATACATTGAAATGGCAATATTCGCACATATGGAGGAAAATAAAATGTTATTAAAACTAAATTCATGTACTTCTTTCTACTTTTTAAAACCGTGGCTTCTGGTAAATTAAGAATTGCGGACGCGACTCAAGTTCCATTTCTGTCGGGTAGCCGGTCTGGGGTTTGAGACCTCGGAGGGCTCCCTGGCCCGGAACTGGGCCCGTCGTGGCTGGTACTCTCCTCCTTGGGTGGACCTGCCCTCTCGGTTACTGTGTACATGAGCAAAACCTGTGTGCACTTGACCAGCTGTCCGCCCAGAGCAGCTGTTGTCATTCTGCCAGCACGTTTGCTTTCAAACTTCTGGGAGTATTCTGAGCGTGTGCTGTCTTACTCATATCGAAAATGCTGTTGATTGTGAGATATCTTCTAATTTCAGAAACATCAGGGGAAAGGCGTGCAAATTAGAATAGATGGCATACGGTATTTTCTAACCCTTAACCTGTTTGGTGGTCAGGATTTCTTCCTCTGGTTAATTAGTAAACGACTAAAACCATGTATTTTCTGTAACTTTTTGCAAAGACCTTTGGGGTTGGTTGAATCTGTATTCAGGGTCTGGCTTTGGAGGCCGATGTCCTGGCTCACCTTTCACTTCTGCCACTTGTTACCTGGGTGGCCCGAGCCACCAGCTTGGACCACCTCTGTGTGCTTCCGTTTCATCCTCTGTGCAGTGATAATAATAACTGTCCCCATGACCATCCGGCGGTCACGACAGTCGAGTGAGTAAATAAACGTGTGCCAAATGAGCTCATCCGTGTACGGCATTCGGAAAGGTGCCTGGCACAGAGTTGGCCCGAACACATGGCCTCACTTGCAGGCCCTTGGTGGGGGGGGTGTGATCCCCGTTTTACAGACTAGGGAGCTCAGTTGACTGAGGTTGTGTATTTAGTAAGTCGTCCGTCAGCCAAGATTTATCTTCCGTTTTCATATTTTTTTCCTGAGCTAAAAGTAAATTTAAGATTTCTGGTTAAGTAAAGGCCATAGTTCTAGTGACGTATTTTTGCGTTGTCATCCTGAAATTGGCTGGATGTTGCGTTTCGTCTGAACTAATTTCCACATCGGCCAACCTCACAAATTTAGAGAGACCATTCGGAGTAGCCCAAAGTTTTGTGGGTTGAGTTTTGAGAACTGTTTTGGGTGCGGCAGGGGTTGTTTCAGGCCCAGGAGGCCAAAGAACACGCCGGGTCCTCCGTGTTAGTCAGAGCCCTGCGAGGAGACAAAACCACATTGGCATTCGAACAGGGAAAATTTAATAGAAGAAATTACTAACTAGTGATAGGGGATTACCTTCTAAGAGAGGATCAAAGAGAACATTAAAGAACACCCTTGGGCTGAGGGAGAATGCCAGGAAAGGAACAAACTTGGAATGTGTCCCCAGCTTAGGGCTGAGACGCAGACCTTGCTGGAGGTGTGGCTGTGGCCCAGCGGTTGAAGGACATGCTCTCATTCCCTGGGATGCCCTGGTCTATAGCTGGTCTGTAGCTGCGGGGGGAGGCTGGCAGGCAGGAGTGGCAGAGGCTAGTTAGGCAGGAAATCTTGAGCGGGGACTGGGAGCAGGAAGCCTCTAGCCAGGGTGCCGGCAGGCTAAGGCGGAGAGCTGCGATCTTGCTGGAGGGTGAGCCACCCTGGATGTTGTGCACACATCCCACTGGCAGCCTATGCGGGAAGAGCCAGAAGAAGGGAGCCCCCTAACCAGGCAGAGGAGCCCCTTCCCCCCAGAGTATTGCAGAGAAGGGCAAAGAGTGTGGGTTTGCAGCAAAGGCAGCACATTGACAACGGCACGCCCCCCTTTTCATCTGCCTACCTTCTGTTGCTCTGGCTTCTCCCCCCACATCTGTTCTTTCCCAGAGCCCCTCACCTGTCCATCCTCCATGAGAATGGTTTTCCTGTCCTGGGTTACAGAAGAGGTTGTAGAAAGGCCATGGGGAGTGTGGGGTGGCACAGAGGAACGTAGCAGGAGAGTAGCTGGTTAAGAAGGCAAGGGGGGCCCGGGATAGGAAGGAAAGATCTTCTGAGAGGTAAATACGTCTACAGTGGGTGAATTTTGAAGAGAAGAGAGGGAATAACACGTTGCATCATGGGAGAGAGGCTGAGAGGTGAAGGTAAGGTGAACAGGAAGTGTAACACACGTTTTTTAAACAGAGGGTGGGGAAGCGGGACAGGGAGAAGTCAGGAGGTGAATAGGCAGTGAGCTGCAGAAACCTTTCTTTGATGAAAACGGTACTCACATATGTGTGATGAGAAGTTTTCATTTTCAGTAGACCTCTTAGGGATATTTTAAATCCTATATATAGGTTGATTGGGATTCTCTTCAGCAGGAGTAACTCTAATTGATTCCCATACACATTGATTCCCTTTGCTTAGAGCAGGGATGGAAACTTAAATCCTACAGGGGCCTGACTGGGGACGTGAGGGTGACTTGGTCAGGTTGAGCAGCAGGGAACTAGTGGCCCTTCCAAAAGGCCCAGTGGCACTCGTCCCCAGGAAGATCACCTGGTATTGGCTGGATCTCTCGATTTTTCACACTAGCCAACCAGGCGAGAAACCAGAAATTTTATTTCTAATTTTTAGATTGTGGCTCAAATTTTCTTAATCACGATGTGATTATGTGTGACCTGAGGTCATAGTGTGGTCTAAATATTTAATTCTTGTTTTGAGAGTTATAGTTCCCTTTGAGAACCTTTATATCTTCTTATCCACTTTTGTTTTTACTTCCTTCAAAGACTGTTTCTCTGTTCTCTGGGGTTGGTAGCACATTCTTGTTATATAATATATATATATATAACAAGATACAACAATATATATATAATGCTATATGTATATGTATATAATAGGTTGCTGTTTTGACCATGATGTAGGGAGTGTTAGTTTTATGTCTGGTCTTGATCGCAAAAACACATTTTAGGTAGGAAGAGGATGTATAAGAAAGACGTGACAAACATAACCCGTGTTACCGCCCAGAGAAACTTATGGTTCGTGTTTTGTTGTATCCTATTCTAATCATTTTTCCAGATCTACGTAACATGAGCAGTCACAAAAATGGAAGTACATGGTATATATTGTAAACTTCAGAAAATGTTCAGTTTCAAATGAGAATATGCATTGGAAAAAAAAAAAAGCAGGCACAGCAATGGTTGGTCGTGGGAGTATGAGCATTTTTCGTCCTTATTAACGTGTCCTATATCTATCTTCCTATCTTCCTATCTTCTAACAATGACCCTACAACATTCTTTTGAAAAAATTAGTGTAAAGAATTCATTTTACTCTTTAGGCATGGTTTGGGAAGTAAAATATTTGTTTTTTAAAGGGGATGGTTTTTATCACTGCTCAGAAGACTAGCTCAGCCAGCACCCGGAGGGAGGATGCAAAGCCAGAGAGCAAACCAGGTCCGAATTGGGAGGGAAGAGGCTGCAGGCCCTGCTGACTCAGAAAGCAAGACGCCTGCTCCGTGTGTCCCCTGCCGCCCGGACGCTCCCCTCGGTGGCTGGAGCTAGGAAATACGTGCATGCTAACCCATACCTGCATAATACGTGCATGTACACACATACCTGTTTTCGTGTCTGTATGTGTCTCCCCATAGATGCGTATTAAAAAACAAAAACAAAACTCACAGGTTCATATGTTCATGCCTCCGAAGTCCATCCGGCTAGCTCTACAGGGTTCATCCTAGCCTCCCCGCCTTTTTTATTTATCCTTTCTTTATTTGTACTTTGACAGTGAAACACTGGCTCTCATTATCTACGACGCATTTGTTTATTTGTTCAACCCTGTATGTTTCAAAACTGCTAACCCATACCTCTTGTGAAAAACAAACCTACCAGCTCCAGCACAGTGACTCTGCACAGTTCTTGTCTTTTCCTTTAAAGCTGTCAAGGGTGCCTGGATGGTTCAGTCAGTTAAGCATCTGACTTTGGCTCAGGTCTTGATCTCATGGCTTGTGGGTTCGAGCCCCGCGTTGGGCTCAGTGCTGACAGCTCAGAGCCTGGAGCCTGCTTCAGATTCTGTCTCTGTCTCTTGCTGTCCTTCCCCTGCTTGTGCTCTCTCTCTTTCAAATATAAATAAACATTAAAAAACATTTTAAAGCAGGAAAAGCGCCGTTTTCCAAAGTCAGGCCAGCTCCTTTCTTACCTACTCATCTCAGGGCAATCATGTAATTCATTTGTAAAATAGTTGGGTTCATTTGCCATAGCCTGAAATTCATTTTGGACTCCCCCATACCCTGGATGATTTTTTACAAAAAAATTTCACTCAAAAAATTCATTCATTGGCGTGTACAGTGCTGTGGGTTTTGACTCGTGTAGAGTTTTGTGTCTACCCCACAGCTCCTTCCAGAACAGTTCCGTCACCCCAAATGACGTCATTTTATAGTCAAGGCTACAACTGACCTGTTTTCTATCCCTATGATTTCCCTCCCTCTTCTCTGTGCCAAGATTTTGTAAATGAAATCATGTAATCTGTAACCTTTTGGGTTTGGCTTCTGTCCTTTAGCAAAATGGGTTTAAGTTTCAATCGTGTTGTTGTGTTGACCAGCAGACTTCTTTTTGTTGATGAGGAGTAATCCATTGTAAGGTTGTACAGTGTTGTTTATCTGTTCATCAGTTGAAAGACAGCCGATTTGTTTCCACTTTTGGGTCATTTTTAATAAAGATACTATAAACCTCACATATAGGTTTTTGTATGCACATAAATTTTACTTCTGTTAGGTAAATAGATTGTGCACATGTATAAAATTTATAAGAAACTGCAAACCTGTTTTCCAAAATGACTGTGTAATTTTGCATTCCCACTAGCGCTAAGGAGGGTTCCAGGTGTTCTGACTCCTTGTCAGCACTTGGTGTTGTCTTTTTCCTTTTCCATTCTAATCGAAACGTAACAGTATGTCATTGTGGCTTTGATTTGCCTTTGCCTAGTCACTGATGGTGTTGAGGATCATTTCATGTGCTTGTTTTCCACCCATATCTTCCTTCACAAAGTATCTATTTAGATCTTTTGCCTATTTTTTAAAAGCTTCGGTTTTCTTATGTCAAGATTTGGGAGGTCTTTATATATTCTGGATACAAGTTTTTTTCTCAGAAATATGATTTGCAAATATTTTCTCCTAGGTTGTAATTTATTGCTTCAGTTTTTTTTTTACAGTCCCACAGTGAAAGTTTTTAGTTTCAAAAAAATATTTTAGTGTTTATTTTTGAGAGAGAGATTGCACGCACGCATGTACAAGTTGGGCAGGGGCAGAGAGAGGGAGACACAGAATCTGAAGTAGGCTCCAGGCTCTGAGCTGTCAGCACAGAGCACGACGTGGGGCTTGAACCCACAAACTGTGAGATCATGACCTAAGCCGAAGTTGGATGCTCAACCGACTGAGCCACCCGGGTGCCCCTGACCTTCTAGAATTTTTGTTAGGATTTTGTTGAGTCAGTAGATCAAATTGAGGCAAAGTAGGAACACTGTTGAGTCTTCTAATTCATGAGTGTGGTATATCACTCCATTTTATTCATATCTTCTTTGGTTTATTTTGTCAGCGTTTTATAGTTTTTGTCATACAGATACTTCATGTATTTTGTTAGATTTATGGCTAAGTAATTCTTTTTTGTGTGCTATTGTAAGCGATATTTAATTTTTAAAAAAATTTCAATGCTTTATTGCTACTGTATAAAAACAGTGATTTTTTAAATGTTGACTTGATTGATCTATATCCTACTATGTTGCTGAGCTCATTTACTAGTTTTAGGAGCTTTTTATAGATTCTTTGGGATCTCCGATGTAAACATTCATGTGTTACTTACGGACAGTTTCATTTCTTCAATCTCTATGCCTTTTATGTCTTTTTCTTGCCTTGTTACACTGGCTGGGCCTGCCAATGTGATGTGTAATGGTGGCAAGAAGCAGTGAGAAAAGACATTCTTGCCTTCTTGATCTTAAGATCTTACCATTAAGTATGTTGCTACTGTAGGATTTTGTAGTTTCCCTTTTGTATGTTAAAGAAGCTTTCTTCTATTCATAATTTGCTGAGAAGTTTCTTTCTTGTTTTTTTTTTAGTATCAATAATGGATGTTGAATTTTGTCAGATTTTTTTCCTACATCTTCTACGTGATCACCTACGTTTTATTTGTTCTGTTTTACTAGTTTGTGTCTTTCAAATAGTTAGTCCATTTGATCTAAGTATAAGGATTTCTTGGCATTAAGAATTGTTTATAATATTCTTTTACTGTTCTTCTAATGACTGTAGGACCCGTAGTGATGTACCCTCTTTCATCCGTGATACTGGAAATTTGTGTATTCTCTCTGTTTTTTCAGTTGGTTAGTCAGCCTTGAAGTTTATCAATTCTATTTTTTTTCCAAAAAAATACCAAGCTTTGATTACATTGATTTTCTTTATTGTTTTTCTGTTTTCAATTTCATTGATTTCTCCTCCTATTTTTATTATTTCTCTCCTTCTACTTTCTTTGGATTTAATTTGCTCTTATTCTACTCTCTTTTTTTTTTTTTTAACGTTTATTTATTCTTGAGACAGAGACAGAGCGTGAACAGGGGAAGGGCTGAGACAGAGGGAGACACAGAATCTGAAACAGGCTCTGAGCTGTCAGCACAGAGCCCGACGTGGGGCTCGAACCCATGAACTGTGAGATCATGACCTGAGCCAAAGTCAGATGCTTAACCGACTGAGCCACCCAGGCACTCCTCTTATTCTACTGTCTTAAGGTAGAGACTTGGATTAAAGTTTTGAAACCTTTCTTCTTTATAAATGTAAACTTTTTATGCTATAAATTTTACTCTCAGCTCTGCTTTAGTTGAATCTAATGAATTTCAAATATTGGATTTTCATTTTCAACAAATATGAAATATTTTCTAATTCCTCATGAGAATTCTGCTTCAATGTATGGATTATTTAGAAGTACTTGTTTAATTCCCAAACATCTGGGACATTTCCCATATATTCTTCTGTTATTGATTTCTACTTTACTTCAACTATGGTCAGAAACCATATTTGTATGATTTTTATTCTTTTAAATTTAATATTTGTTTCATGGCCCAAAATAGATCTATCTTGGTGGATACTCCATGTGCATCAGAAAAAAAGTATATATTCTGCTGTTTTGTAGGTGGATTGGTCTGTAAAAGTCAAGTAGATCAAGTGGATTGATAATATTATTCAGGTCTGCTAAAACCTTATTGATTTTCTGTCTACTTGTTCTGAGAGCGAACTATTGAGGTCTCCAGTAACAATTGTGCATTTGTCTATATTTCCTTTCAGTTTTTACCTCATGTATTTTGTAGCTCTGTTCTTAAGTACATAAACATTTAGGATTGTTATATTTTCTTGAAACATTGACCTCTTTATCATTATAAATTGCCTACCTTTATTCCGGATAGTATTTCTTGTTGTTAGATCTGCTTTTCTGGATATTAATAGAGCAAATACCAGTTTCTTTCATTAGTGTTTGCAGGAGATAGGTTTCCTTCTTTTATTTTTAGCCTAAGTATATATATTTAAAGTAGCTTCTGGATATCTTAGAGTTGGGCCTTGCTTTTTAATCCAACCTGACAGTCTCTGACTTTTAATTGGTGTGTTTAGACCATTCACATGTAATGTGATTGCTAATACAGGTTACTTAAAATATTCTGTTTTCTTTGCTGTTTTCTTCCACTTTTTTTTTTTTATTTTTCCTGTTCTTGTGTTAAGTGAATATTTCTTTGATTCTATTTCATCTCCATTATTGATTTATTACTTATAGTGGCCAAAGGGTTTAAGCCTTTAATCAAAGGCTACCTTTTAATATTATTATGTTGCTTCACATTCCTTGTACAATTATTAGCCTACCTTTACTTTTACATGCTCATTTATAGTGCATTGCTAGGACTTCCAGGCTTGGAAGTTGCCATTCTATCCTAACAAGTAAAAAGCTGAACAGACTGAAAAATCAACATTCTTCTTGGATCTATAAGAGAAAGGAAAACACAGGGAAAACTGCAGCCCTCAAAATTGGAGAAACAGACAAATACGGGGATTCGTGGCTTATGAGCAGAGACTCATGAGCAGAAACCACCATGTGAACCATGCTGAAATGGAAAAAAAACTGTATTTGCCAATTGCTGGTGGCTTAGTGTGGAGAACTCTGAGAGTTAAAAAGTCCAGGGAGACCCGGCCATAGAGAGCCCCCACAATTACATGAGATTTACCTTCAGGAGCTCAACTAGCTTCTTACAGTAAATAGAGGAGAAAAATATCCTGGGACTTCTGGAAGGAGGATGGGGAAAGGAATGATTTCAGAATAAGCCAGAGTACTCTGTTCTTAACAATTCCTGCTCTCAGGAAGCTTATTAACCAGAGCCTGATCTGCTGGGGTTATCAGAGCCTAATTTTACATCTAAAGATACACATAGATTAACAGTAAATGGATGGAGAAAAATGTATCATGCTAACACTAATCAAAAGAAAGCAGGAGTAGCTATATTAATTTCAGATAGAGCAGATTTCTCAGCAGGGCAAATTGTTAGGGATAGAGGGGGCATAACATAGTGATAAAGGGGTCATTTCTCCAAGAAGATGTGCAATTCTTAATATGTATGTGCCTAAAAACAGAGTGTCAAATTATATGGGACAAAAACTGCTAGAACTCCAAGGAGAAATAGATGCACTACTGTAGTTAGAGTCTTGAACACTTGTCTCTCAGAAATGCATGGATGCAGCAGGCAGAAAATCAGTAAGGACATAGTTGAACTCACAATGCCACGATCAACTGGGTATAATTGACATCTGTAAACTGCTTCATCTAACAACAGTAGGATACACATGTTTCTCAAGCTCACATGGAAAATTCGTCAGGGCAGACCACATGATGGGCCAGAAAACACACTTTAACACAAGTAAAAGAATAGAAACCATGGAATGTCTGCTGTCATATCACAGTGAAATTAAACAAGAAATCAGTAACAGAAAGATAACTGGAAAATCCATAAATACATGGAGATTAAACAGTATGTTTCTAAATAACACATTGATCCAGGAAGAAATTTCAAGGGAAATTCTGAAATATTTTGAACCAGAGTGCCTGGGTGGCGCAGTCAGTTGAGCATCCAACTTAGGCCCAGGTCGTGACCTTGAATTCTGTGAGTTTGAGCTCACGTTGGGCTCATTGTTGTCATCCTGTCAGCACAGAGCCCACTTCAGATCATCTGTCCCTCTCTCTCTGCCCCTCCCCCACTTATGCGTGGTCTCTCTCTCTCTCTCTCTCTCAAAAAATAAATAAAACATTAAAAAAGTATTTTGAACAAAATGAAAATGAAAACACAACTTATTAAAATTTGTGGGGGCCACCTGGGTGGCTTAGTCAGTTTGGCTCAGGTCATGATCTCATTGTAAGTTCAAGCCACACATTGGGTTCTGTGCTGACAGTGTGGAGCCTGCTTGAGATTTTTTCTCACTCTTTCTCTTTCTTCTCTCCCATGCACACTTGCTTGCACTCTCTCTCCCCCTCAAAATAAATAAACTTAAAAAAATATATATGTGGTATGCAGTGAAAGCAGTGATCAGAGGGAAATTTATAGCACTGAATGCATGTATTAGAAAAGGAGAAATATCTAAAATCAATAATAAAAGCTTTCACCTTAAGAAATTAGAAGAAATAGATACAATTAAATCCAAAATAAGCAGAAGAAAAGAAATAATAATTAGAGCAGAAGTCAATGAAAATGAAAATAGGAAGTCCATAGAGAAAATCAACAAAACCAAAAGCTGTTTCTTTGAAAAGACCAGTAAAATTGATATGCCTCTAGCTGGCTAACTAAGGAAAAACAGAAAGAGGACACAAATTGCTAATATCAGAAATGAAAGAGATCTGTAGATCATATAGACATTAAAATGGATAATGAAGGAATACCGTGAACAGCTCTATTCCCACAAACCAGAAAACTTAGGTGAAATGGACCAATTACTTGGAAGACAAAAGTCTGCCAAAACTCATGCAAGAAGTAGATGATCTGAATAAGCCTATGTATGATAAAGAAATAATTGATAATCTTCTTAAAAAGAAACACCAGGCTGAGGTGGTTTCACTGGTGAATTCTACCAACCATTTGGGGAGGAAAGTATATCAGTTCTTTATAACCTCAGGAGACAGAAGCAGAGGGAAGACTTCCCAACTCATTCTGAGAGGCCAGCATTACCACAATATCAAAACTAGATGAAGACATTACGATAAAAGGAAAGTATAGACCAATACTTCTCATGAACATAGATACAAAAATCTATAATACAAAATCAACAAATCAAATCCAAAACGGTAGAAAAAGAATTATTTACCATGACCGAGTGGGATTTATCCCACACACTCAAGGCTTATTCAATATTTGAAAATCAATTAATGCATTTCATTACAATGCATTGTAAATTTTTTGGATTTTTTTTTTTTTTTTTTTTTTTTTTTTTTTTTGCTTTGGCTATTCAGTTATACTTCAGAGGAATTGAAAGCAAGAAAACATTTTTTTTATCTTATTTATTCCATTCCACTGTTCTTCATTTCTTTGTGTGGATCCAGTTTTCTGTCTGGTTTCTTCTTTTCCTTCTGTCGGCAGACTTTTCATAAGACTAGGTCTTATGGGAATGAATTCCCTGAGTTGTTTTCTCAGTAAAGTTTTTTTTCCTTTTTTGAAAGATAATTTTACTGGGTATAGAACTCTAGGTTGACAGGTTTTTTTCTTTCAGCACTTAAAGATGTTACTCCATTATCTTGTATCTTGTATTTGGTCTCTCACAAAGTCTTGCAATTTTACCTTTGTTCTTGTGTGTATTATGTAACTTTCTTCTGACTACCTTCAGTATTTTTGTCTTCAGTAAGTTTAGCAATTTGAATATCATATATCTAGATTTGTGGGAGTTTTAGGGTAAGGAGGTTTATTTATCCTGCAGTGTGTTTTCTGAGCTTCTTGGTCATATGACTTAGTGATTTTTATTAGTTTTGGAATAGTCTCAGCCATCATTTCTTTCATATTTTTTTCCTGTCTCTTCTGGGATTCCAGTTACACAAGCGTTCCATCATTTGATATTTTTCCTACAGGCCTTGGATGCTCTGTATGTTCTTCTCGGTGTTTTTGCTCTTTGTTTCTTCATTTTGGATAATTTCCTTTGACTCATCTTTAAGTTCACTGATTCTTTCCTCAGCTGTTTTGAGTCTCCTGATGAACTGGTCAAAGATGTTCTCTGTTACTCATTCATTTTTTAATATTCTCTTTGGTACTTTTTTTAAATCGTTTCCATCGATCTGCTAAAAATTACCCATGTGATTTCATACTTTCCATTAGAGCTCTTAACATATTAATTGTAGTTACTTTAAATTCACTGTCAGATCGTGACACCATCTGAATCACTTGGAGTCCGGTCCTGATGATCACTTTGTCTCTTGGGTGTGTACTTTTTTGTATGCCTCACAATGATTTGTTTTTGAAAGCCAGACGTCTTGAGTAGGAGAGTATTACTGAGGTAAACAGTTTTTACGCCTGGGATTTGGCATGCGTTTTCTTCTGTGAGGCTTTTACAGTGGGGATTTGAGTTAATGTACTTAGGAGTTGGTCGAGGTTTAGGTTTGTAATTGCTGTGGTCATTCTTGGTGCACTACAGTTTCAAATTCTTCCAGTAATACCTTGTGAATAAAACCAAGACTGGTTGGCCAGAAGTTTTTTCCCCCTCAATATCTTCACCTTCAGCTTTCAGTCTTCCTTTGCACGCCCTCAGAGAGGATCTCTTTCCATATTACCATTCGGTCCCTCTCCCAGAAGTATTCTCCTGTTACTTGTTACCTTACACTTGTCAGCCTGGCGATGGGAGCAGTGAAGGGGCTTTTCTTGTAGTTCGGGTCAGACCTTAGTCTTAGGCAGGCACTGTGTCCCTGGGAGCTTAGGGATGTGGCTTCCGTAGTGCCCTTCGCTCTCTCCCAGCATCTCTGCCTGCTCGTCCCCTAGGGATAAGGGTTTTTATTTCAGTTCCCTCCCCGCAATTACGATGGGTTTTCAGCAATGGTAGGTTTTTGTGCTGTTGTCTCCAGTCACTTAAGTGAATTGAAATGTATTTGTATTCACATATTGAACAAGTCATTTGTCAGATCACAGTTGTTTCCAATGATTTCCCTTAGATTTTTCCTATGGACATTTGAACTTCGAGAACTTTATATCTACTGGTTGTAGTCCTAAGCGGATTGGAAAGTGAATGGGTCTCATCGTGCACTAGTAGACTTGTCTGTCAGCTCTCCTTCACAGGAGTAAGCCTATCCATCTGTTCTTAAATCTTTTTGGCATAAATATGGACTTAAATGATTGCTAAAATTTCCAAAAACTGGATTATAAAATCGTTTTGCCACAAAGGAAGGACTTTTTGTTTGTTTGTTTTTATTATTTAGTAAGTAATATTTAGCTGTCCTGTCACAGGAGTAACAAGGAATTTTCCTGATTTTGGATTAAACCGTGGGTAGATGTGCAGACTTTATTATCCAGTTAGTCGGTCCTATCTTTGAGCTGGCTTCTTAAAGGTGTTTAACCAGCCAAGAACATTGTCTAAGTTAATGCAATAGTGAGACACAAGAAGCTATATGCTACATTGCTTTGAAGCTATATACAAGGTTAGAACGGCTGTTTTCTTATACCAAAACTGGTAAATATTTTTTTTTAAACAATCCTTAGTGGGCTAGTTTGAGTGACATAGAGAGCAGTAAAATGAGAGGAAGAGACTCCCTCTGCTTGGTACTCTCACTGTCCTTGTATGCATTTGGATGAAGAGGAGAATCTTCTTCCTTGAGGGAAGTGGAGAGAGCAGAAAGGGTAAAACTAGCCAGACCAGCAGATCACCTGATGACCAGTAGGATGACAAAAGCTGCTGACAGCTCGTCCTTATGCACAGTTCTTAAAATAGGGTTCATTCTCTTTTAGTTTAAACTAAAAGGCTATGACTCATGGCTTCAGTCATGGGTTTATTTTGTTGCTGTCTTTTTTTTTTTTTTTTTTTTTTTTTAATCGGGAAGGATTGCGACTTTGTTAATCTAAATTTTTTTTTTGTTAATGTTTATTTCTGAAGGAGAGAGAGAGTGTGAGTGGCAGGGGTGCAGAGAGAGAGGGAGACACAGAATCTGAAGCAGGCTTCAGGCTCTGAGCTATCAGCACAGAGCCCGACGCGGGGCTAGAACCCACAAACCACGAGATCATGACCTGAGCCAAAGTCGGATGCTCGACTGAGCCACCCAGGCGCCCCCCGACTTTGTTAATCTAGAGACTCTGACTAAACACATACCTGTTGGTAGGGTGTGTGTTCTCATTAACTGTTTTACCAAGATGAGTTTTGCATTGATTAGAGTCTTTAATTTTGGGATAGTTTGTGCTTCAAAATCCTCAGTTGGAAGAGAACTTTTCCTTTCTTAGCACATGGGGCTCTGCGCTGACAGCATGGAGCCTGCTTGGGATTCTCTCTCTCCCTCTGTCTCTGCCCCTTCCCCGCTCATACTCTCTCTCAAAATAAATAAATAAACATTTAAAAATAAAAGTCTTCATTGTATTTTTAAGTTGTTGAATTTCCATTTGATTCTTTTTATAGTTTCTAGTTATATGCTAAAATTTTTCATTATCATTCATTCTTAAACATATTAATAATAGTTACTTCAAAGTTGATGTCTGATAACACCATGCTCTGGATATCCTATGGGTCTATTTCTAAAGTCTGTTTTTTCTCTTGATTTTCAATCAGGTCTTTGTGCTACCTGTTTCATTTCTTTGTTTGAGTGTGAGACATTGCTTACAAACAATCAAGGCTCTGGTTATGCTTTTGTCCTTCAGAGAAGCCAGGAGCTCATGTCTTTAATTTAATCATGGGCTGAGATGAGTTGGGACGTATGAGGACTGGTCACTGTTACTCTAAGGTATAGCCCTTGAGGGTCCCGGCTAGAAGCCTAGAGCAGTTACCAGGCCCCGAGCTCCAGTTTTCTCTCGACAATCTGCATCTGCCAGAAGCCGTGATTATTGTTTCCGCCCTCTTGTCTGTGCTTTTGAAATAAGCAATTGCCTTGAGGATAAACGAGGAGCCATATATATAAGGCTGATGTCTCCAAGTTTCCCTACTGCCCTAATCTCGGCCCTGCTGTTCTTCACTGTTTCAGACAGATTCTTCTTTGTATGCTTTCAGCTTTTTTAGTTGTTCTCAGCAGGATTGTCCATAACAATCTAGTGTACCGTTCCTAAAAGTGGAATGCTCTCTACAAGTAGTTTGTTCTTACAGCTCCTTCTGTGCCCAGTGGTAGGCCCTGGGGTATGGTTGGCAAATAAGACCTTTGGAGATCACATAAAAACATTTTTATGTTCCTTCTGTTGTTACCAATGATTTCCCCCCACTGATTGTACTTCAGAGCAGCTTGTGGTGGGGCGCCTGGGTGACTCAGTCAGATAAGCGTCCGACTTCGGCTCAGGTCATGATCTCGCAGTTTGTGAGTTCGAGCCCCGTGTCGGGCTCTGTGCTGACAGCTCGGAGCCTGGACCATGCTTTGGATTCTGTGTCTCCCCCTCTCTCTGTTCCTTCCCCGCTTGAACTTTGACTCTCTCTTTCTCAAAAATAAAGATTTAAAAAATTGTATAAAAAAAATTAAAAAAAAAAGAGAGCAATTTGTGGTACTAGATTAGTATTCCTATTTGACCAGTAGTATCTGTAATCCTCAAGTCTGACCAGGTGGGTGTGGCCTTCTGGCTTGGTGCCGTATCGTCATTTTGCTTACTTTTGTTACAGTGCGTATTATCTGCTCTGTTGTAGCTACTTGCATGGATATCTATTTTTTTTTAGTTTATTTTTTTGAGAGAGACCAAGACAGCGCGAGTGGGGGAGGGACACAGACAGAGGTGGAGAGAAAGAATCCCAAGCAGTCTCAGCGGTGCCGTCAGAGTGGAGCCCGACATGGGGCTAGAACCCATGAAACTGTGAGATCATGACCTGAGCTGAAACCAAGAGTCACCGCTGGCTGAGCCACCCAGGTGCCCCGTGGGTGTCTGTCTTCTTATCTGCTTCTTAAAACATGTGCTTCTTGAAAAGCAGGGACTATATCTTATTCTGAGTGGGAAAGTTCCTTGCATAAACTAGTTCCTCGTCAGAAATGTCTTTTAGGGGCGCCTGGGTGGCGCAGTCGGTTAAGCGTCCGACTTCAGCCAGGTCACGATCTCGCGGTCTGTGAGTTCGAGCCCCGCGTCAGGCTCTGGGCTGATGGCTCGGAGCCTGGAGCCTGTTTCCGATTCTGTGTCTCCCCCTCTCTCTTTTTTCCCCCCCACCCCCCCGTTCATGCTCTGTCTCTCTCTGTCCCAAAAATAAAAAAATAAAAAAAAATAAAAAAAAAAAAACGTTGAAAAGAAATGTCTTTTAATTCAGATGTTGATGCCAACATTTACAACTTGTCAGTCAGTGTTCGACTTCCATCTTCTCAAGGTTCCCTCAATTGATCCACTTTGTGTAATAGCCTTCTTCAAGATTCCAGAAGACCAGTACACAATACCTATACCAAGAGGAGCTTCTGTGGGATGTGGCATAATGTTAAGATTTATACTGTAAATTAAATGGGAGTCATTGCACTAGATACCGGTGACAGAATTTTTTCTACTAAAAAAAATTCTAGAGGGGTGTCTGGGTGGCTCAGTTGGTTGAGCGTCCAACTCTTGATTTCGGCTCAGGTCGTGATCCCAGGCTAAGGGGATCGAGCCCCACATCGGACTCTGTGCTAAGCGTGGAGCCTGCTTAAGATTCTCTCTCTCTTCTCTCTCGCTTTCACTCGCTCTCGTTCTCCCCACCCCTCTTCCTCTGCCCCTCTTCCCTGCTTGTGCTCTCTCTCTCTAATTAAAAAAAAAAAAATGAAAAATTAAAAAAATACTGGAGGTTGTTTTTACCATGGAGTACTATCCGTGGGATTAGCAACATGACTCGTAGCTGAGTAACGGGCGGGGCATTAGCAGCAGCAGCATCCGCTTATGCAACATGCAACACGTTGCAGTAGCTGAGAGTCCATCCATCACATGTTATACTGAAAGGAGACAGAGCCGTTCACCCTCAGGGCTTCATGCTGTTGCAGAAATTGGGGAAGAAGGACAGGGAAACACTGCCCGGACTTTCAATGGAGTATTTTCCTCAGTCAGAAAAAGTGCTTAGTAAAAGAGGACAGGGTTTTAGTCCATGGCAGATAGGCGTCTGTTTTGAACGTGTAGGTCCAGAAATGTCTAGGATTGCCACATCGGCTGCCAGAAGGCAGGGAGGTACCTGATGTTTGTTCCTTCAGCCTTTAGACATTTCCTCTAAAATAATGTAATGATAATATATGTATTCAGTGAGCTTGGGGAGGCATTGTATGAAATTGACTACTATGTCACAGAAGTTTTCGTTAGTTAATTTATCAATTCAGCAAATGTTTCCTGAATACCTGCTATTTGTCACACATTGTTCTTGGAGCTGGGAATACAGCAATAAACTGAAAAAAATTCTTGCTTTTTTGCTTCCAATTCTGTTTTACAGTATTGATGTTTGTTTAAATGTAGCCATTTCCTTTTCTTTTAATATTTTTCTTTTTTTAATGTTTATTGATTTTTAAGAGAGCACAAGTGGGGGAGGGACAGAAAGAGAAGGGGGGACAGAGGATCCGAAGCAGGCTCCACGCTGACAGCAGAGAGCCCGACATAGGATTTGAACCCACGAACCATGAGATCGTGACCTGAGCTGAAGTCAGATGCTCAACCAACTGAGCCACGCAGGCTCCCCAATGCTAGGAGTCTTTTTAAAGACCTAATGGTGGTATTCATTCTCTATATTTGCCTTATATTCTATTTTATTGGTTTCTGCTATGTTCTGCTATTATCTTTTAATTTTTCTTTGGATTTATTGTGTTCTATTTCGGCTTCTTAAATTGGATGCTTGGCTTGTTAATATTTTGGGCTTTCTTTTATTAAAAAAGATTTGAAGGATAAATAAGAACTGTTTTAATTACACCTACAAATTTTGACTTTTTGGTTTATCCTCTGGACAGATGGAGTCAAAATATGGATAGCTGTTGCCTTGATGATGCTGTTCCCGTTGAGAGTACTATAAAATTATTTTATAGTCAAACATATACGTGGTTGCAAATGAAACTAGTTTATGGTACTATAAAACCTGAGTTTTCAAAAATGAGAATGTTTTCATAAAACAATGGTTGTCATCCAACAAAATATGTTGAGTGCAATTTGTTGTTTCACTCATTGCGATAACAAAGGGTTTGGGCTAAAAATACATAGTCCAATTATTATTAGCAAAAGCATTGTGTTTAAATTTCTGTGTTTCCCCCCTGCCCCCAAACCTCACAAATAGACCTCTCCCTGTCCTCGGCTGCTTTGAGAAGTGCTGCTTTATAAAGAGAGATCACTGGTGGAAATGCTTACACATGCGTCTGACACAGAGGCAAAAAGAAAGTCATGTAAAAAGGTAATACACGTAGTCTTCTCGAATTTGTCACCTGGAATTCAAACACAGTCCTCCCTGGTAACAAATGGTCTCAGTGATTGATGTGATAGCCTTCATATCAACTTACTTGTTTTTTATTTGTCTTGAAAATTCATGCCCATGCCTTGCTTTAATCCTTCTCCAGTTTTGTGTTTCATGCTCTTCCCAGCACTTTGTATTAAAAATCCCAAGTCTTCCTCATGAGAACTATTAGAAACGCACTGTCTGCTAATTGCAGGCTTAAAAAAAATAATTTTAATTGTAATTTTTTCCTGGCAGGCATTCTAACCCAATTCTAAATAAATGATTTCATAAAAGGTCCCAGAAATAACCTTGGAATGAGGGTGGGAATAGACTCATCATCGGGACAGCAAGTGGTGCAGGTGCCATTTCAGCCTCTTCTCCGTCCCCTGTGGTTACCCGTAGAAAGGGCTGCTGTTTAAAGCAAACAACAGGAGTGCCTGGGTGGCTCAGTGGGGAAAGCTTCTGACTTGGGCTCAGGTCATGATCTCACGTCTCGTGGGTTCGAGCCCCGGGTCGGGCTCTGTGCCGACAGCTCGGAGCCTGGAGCCTGCTTCCCGTTCTGTGTCTCCTCTCTCTCTGCCCCTCCCCTGCTTGCAGTCTGTCTCTCACTCTCTGTCTCTCAAAAATAAACAGATGTAGGGGCGCCTGGGTGGCTCAGTCGGTTAAGCGTCCGACTTCGGCTCAGGTCATGATCTCTCACTCTGTGAGTTCGAGCCCCGCGTCGGGCTCTGTGCTGACAGCTCAGAGCCTGGAGCCTGTTTCAGATTCTGTGTCTCCCTCTCTCTGACCCTCCCCCGTTCATGCTCTGTCTCTCTCTGTCTCAAAAATAAATAAACGTTAAAAAAAAAAATTAAAAAAAAAAAAACAGATGTAAAGCAAACAATGCAGGTAACCTTAACACCTAATCCCCAGGAAGTAATGTTCCTAAATCTGTGGCCTACACTGGTTTTTACTTTGGAAAGGTCTCTCTAGAGTGGATACAATTTGTTCTAGATTATCATGGAACTCTGTTTAGTATTTGTAATATGCTTTAAAAATGTTTTTTATTTTTATTTCAAGGGAAAAAACGAGCCTCTGGTTCGGGCTTAGTGCAGTTTATGGCCTGTGGCAATAAAACTTGACAAGATACAATTAGTGCTAACAGATTTTATAATGTGGATCACTTCCATCTTTAGTTTGAGAGAGAATTTCCTTCTGCCATGATTGAAGTGAGGTTTTAGCTCACCTTTTTCTTGCCATGTCCTTCCCCTACAATTGGCTAAGAGGACTTCTTTGCATGTAAAATATTTTGAGTACTAAAGTCTTCTAATCTAGTTTTGCTCTCTTTCTGGAAGGCACATTGAAGATTGCTTCCAAATCTTTTGCATTAACAAATGTAGATTTTCTAGCAACAGGACGCCTATCTAAAATGCCTGAACTGATTTTTTTAAAAAAATTAATGAAATTTCATTTTCCCCATGAAAATATTTGTTTTGGAAGATGTGTATTGTTGTACAGCGAGTGAGTAAACTTCGGAAGTGAGTTCCTAGGTAGGACTCCCTTTGCCTGGGAATTATCCAATGCTCTGACTTGCCATGGCCGTGTTGCCTTTCTAGAACATTCCTAATGAGTTGAATGCTGTCACAGGTAACTCTGACTAATCACAAAACACCAAAGTCTATACATGATTTGTCCTTTAAAATATAAGTAAGTTATGGGGCGCCTGGGTGGCTCAGTCGGTTAAGCAGCTGACTTCGGCTCAGGTCATGATCTCGCAGTCAGTGAGTTCAAGCCCCGCATCGGGCTCTGTGCTGACAGCTCAGAGCCTGGAGCCTGTTTCAGATTCTGTGTCTCCCTCTCTCTGACTCTCCCCCGTTCATGCTCTGTCTCTCTCTGTCTCAAAAATAAATAAACGTTAAAAAAAAAAATTTAAAATATAAGTAAGTTAGAGAGAATTAAAAGTTATGCCTATAATAATGCCAACATTCAGTTTCTTGCTTTCAAGAAGACAAGGGAAAAAGGAGTGTTTAAACTTAACCTCACTTTTTAACTATTTGATACTTCCTGAGATGAGTAAACTTCTGATGTACCAGGAAAGGTTGTGATTCTTGGGAAGTTACTCTGTGCTCTCTTTACTTGTCTCCAGAGTTTTGTTTTGTTTGTTGAAACCTGAGCATAGTGGTTGTGCGACAATATCATTTATTATGTGTTGTGCGTGAGAATATCATTTATTATGTGTTGTGTCTCCCTCCCGCTTCAAAACAAACAAAACACAAACATAATAATCATTGCTTCCAAAATGCTGTCAGAGTGTAATTAAGCAAAGTCAAGCTCATTACTTTGAATAGTGATAGAATGTTTGCTAACACTTCCCATTTTCTCTAGAAAGGACCCCTGAAAAACACTACTGAGTTCAGAAGGCAAGGCTGGATTCTCACCTGGTCACATTGCTATAGTTTAGAGAGAGTGAGGCCGCGTTGCAGCTGGGTTCTCAGTTGTCTCATTGTTTGGGACTTTTCTCTGCCCTTCCTCCCAGCCCCTTTAGGGCAAAGAGAATGACCGTTGCCTCTCTTAGCTTTGCAGTCAACCACAAGTGATGATTAATCCTGATTAATAGCGTTTCATACTCTTTCTCAGGCAAGGAGTATCGGCTCCCCAATGAATAGCAAGGAAATGAACTCAAGGCTTGACATGGACAGAGGCAGTGTAACCCTGGCCCAGCAAATTGAACACAGTTGTTGCTATCCTCATCAACAACAACAAAACTTCAAGCAAATGTGCCGTTAAAAACCCTTACATAATTGTAGCAGGTTTGGGTTTCCTCTGGTTCAAGTTTTCTTGCCTCTTTGATAATCAGACGATCTGAAGAAGGCATAGCATTTCAGGGGCGAATCTGTGTGACAGACTCACAATAAGGCTGTTCACAAGGACTCTTTTATTAGCTTAAACAGTATCTGCATCATTCTTAGTCTCTGGCTTTACTACAAGGCTCCATTTAAACTTAACCCAACTTGCAGACTTAACTGATCCAGGAATTACTCAATACAACCAGCCAGCTACTGTAGCTTTTTTCCCCTTTGTGATAAGGGGATTTAATACAATGGGCTTTACAGTTCTTAAATGACTCCATTTTTTCCCTTGTCTTTGAGATGTGGCGCTTATATGACCTTTTGTTCTTAATAAAAATTTCACATGGTTTGATTATATTTTTTAAAAGTATAAACAAACACAATGTTGACTCCCTACCCTCAGAGTAAAACTTTTTAAACTTTGTAGATGATTACAGAAACAGAATTCGGGTCATAATATTTACACAGCTGATTTCAATATACTATTAGATTTCATGATTAATGATTCAATATTATTAAATCAAACCTGAAAACCTTTATTTTTGAGGGGTGATTCTCATATAATTACCAGTGGCCCTTCAGCATTGCACGTTTGCCTTCACGCACCTCTGGTCGTCTGCTGGTGTTTATACCGTTTCTGCTGCCACGATGCCGCTACACTAGTCAGGGCATCCTTGGTGGGTCCCTGCATAGCTCGGGGAGGAGGGGAGGACAGAACTCTGACATCGGACTGGAGAGTCTTGAGGGTGTGTTTGGTAGCGTGCCACACTGAGAGTACAGAAGACCTACACCCCGAGTAGTGGGTCTCAGACTTCAGCAGGAACAAAAATCATCAGACTGTTTGATTAAAATGCAAATATCAGGACCCTACCCTCACGAGGGACTGAGAATTTGCATTTTTAACAAGCACCCAGTTTATTCTGATGCTGATGGTTACCGGACCATACTGAGGCCATTGTCCTATAAATTCTCCAGGGAACCTTGGGAGTTCTTGATGCCTCCCCTGCCGGGCCTATGGCCTCGGGGTAAGCTGGGACCCGTCTCGGGCAGGAGCGACCGCTGTGTGATTTCCCAGAGGAGTCGGTGGCAGGAGGGAAGGGGTTGGAGCAGCCCGAGTGTCCTCTCCCCTTCTGCTTCCATCCGCAGCAGGGCGGTATCCGCCGTGTTCCCAGGAACAGGCCTCACCTGTGGCCCCACACTTGGCTGTTTGAGAATGCCCTCTCACTCCACCCGGCTCTGTGCACGATTAGGATTTCAGAGTGGTGTTATCTGCAGTACTTAATCCAAATTTGCTCCTCTGTCCTCCTCCCACACCCCATTAAAGTAATTTTAGATTTGTAGAAACAAAGGTCCTTTTCAAAAGGATTTCCAATTAGAAATGAATTCTCAAGAAGCTCTTCGGGAATTATGGATGTAACGTGTTTGTTCGTTTCACGAAGATAAGATTTTTCCTTGAAGATAAGTTGCTCTGATGGTCAGAACAGATGGGGGAAATAAGTGGTGATGACTGCTGTGGATGTTTGTAGCGCCTCTCTGGAGGTGCTGTTCTGTGTTCTGTCGTGGAGTCAACCCTCATGTGCTCGGCAGACTTTTTTATCCTGCGAGTTTTCAGGCCTATGCAAAGCTAGAAAGTTCAGCTCCCACATACACGCCCCCCAGTTTCCGGAGACTTGCCATGTTCTTCAGCGGCTTTTTGGTTTGCTCTTAAATATTGCTGGTAGTTTTCTAATTGGTTCATTGATTTTTTTTTTTTTTTTTTTTTTTTTTTTTTTTAGGAATGAATCAGACACGAGCTGCTTTGCTTGAGGCCTGAGTGCAGTATCATCCATAGTAATTTGAATATGTTCTTTTCAGGAATGTGTTCCAGAAAACCTGGAGCTGAAGAAGAAGATTTTTGCTCGGTTAGATCAAATCATCGATGACCAAGTTGTCTTAAGCAGCTCCACCTCTTGCCTCCTGCCTTCCCAGTTGTTTGCTGGCCTCGCACACGTGCAGCAGTGCCTCGTGGCCCATCCTGTGAGTGCCTCTACCCGCCAGCACGGTGGCCTCTCATTCCGGTTTTCCGGGGCGGTACGCCTTGGCTAATCCGCTGGTATTTTGTAGCTGCTTTATTGAGGTGTAATTCGCATGCCACACAATTAAAGCTGGATAATTTAATGTGATTCAGCGTATTTAGAAGAGTTGTGCAATCCCGGCAGTTTTAAAGAGAATTTTATCCAAAAATGTCTTGAATTGTATCTGTGTACCTGACGCACGATGGGATAGAATCCACGCTGTCTCCCTCACCTACGTAACTCACTGTCTAGCTGAAGAGAGAGAGTACTAACCAAATAATCCTACTGTCAGGGAGTCATTTTTAGTAGGATTTTGTAGCCATTTTACTGCGCCGTGTGGTTTCCTCAACACAATTCGGAGTAGGATCAGTTTTACTAAAATGCAAATTCTTGGTCCTGCTCCTGAGATTCTGGTTCAGTAGGTTGACTTTAAGCCTCCTACCCCTTTTTTGTGTTCCCTTGCACCCCTCTGTTGTAATTAACTGGGCAGACTTACACAGTGGGGGGGCATGATGAGGCCTGTTGGACAGTGAGTACAAGTTGTCGTGCAAGCACTCAGTAAGTCTTTTTGAGATTAATGTATTAATGTGAGGAAAGGAGAATCAGGAGATCCAAGGTTGAGTAACAGCTGTGAGCTCAGTGTGACCTTGGGAAACTGGGGACAGCTTGTTAGGACAGAAAAGCTAACTTAGCTCCAGCCATAATAAATGTGATAGTAGATGACGATGGCCACACCCTCAGCACCAGCAGGCCATCAGAGGTGAAGGCTGGGGAAGGGCTGCATGGAGGAGCCTGGGCCAGGCTGGGCAGGATCTGGGCTGACCAGGGAGGAGAGAGTGTGAGGGTGGGAAACAAGATAAACAGAGACCCTTGGCCAAGAGCAAGCACGGGGCATGCAGAATTGTGAGGAGGCCAGCCTGATCGGAAAGACACACGCACCTCACGTACTTGGGGAGCAGGAGGAAAGAGCCAGAAGGCTTGGGAATGGTTGGGTTATACAAAATCATGAGCGTTACTCCGAAGAAATGGGACTGGTTTAGACACAGGGCAACCCTGCGATGTGGTGGAAGTGCTGCCTTTGGAGGGTGATCAGAAGGTTCCTTCTATATTGAAGATGGCTCAGAGAGGGGGACAGCTACTCCACAGAACTGGGGCAGGATTCCTAGTATGAGCCACCAGGGCCGTGGTGAGGCTGAGGGTCCTAGACTGAGAGCAGGGAAAGTCCTCCTGCTGAGAAAGAGTAGCTTAGAGTGTGGGGGTGGGGAGGCTAAGGGGCTTGCTCAGGGAGGTGAGGAAGAAGGGCAGGTCAGAGATGCCTCCTGGGTTCTGCGTGCTGACAGGAGGGATGGCTTGGACCACCATTCACATGACTGTACGGTTCTGGATGTCCGGATATCCTCCTACTGAAGTACAAGGGAAAGTGGAGAGTGGTCGTAAAATATGGAGACTCAGACCCACAGAATATAGAAGAAAACCAGTCATGTTTAGCTACCACTCAGATACGGGAAATTAGCACCAAGAGGGACCTTAGTTGAAGCATCCAGTTACCAAGTGCCACAAAACATGACATGTATTTGCTTTTATGACATTTACATGTCCGTAAAAAGGACTCCTAGAAACTGTAAACTGTTGATTAGATTGTTAATCTTGCTTGGAAACTTCCAACTTCTAGCCAGTAATTGTACTTCTAAGTCAGGTGGGAAAAAAAGGAAAAACAGCTAAGTCAGATTGTTTAGAAAATGCCTCCTAAGTCCTTTATCAAGACTTTTACCCATGTCTCTTAATTTTGAACTACCTGATGGATGAGACCACACCTCCTTCACTTTCCTGTCACACCTAACAAGTACCTCTGACTAGTAGTTCAGCCACTCACTGTTGAGTAATGATATTTCTCATACCATTTTAGGATTGCTCGCTTTTACTTCTTTAATCAAGGTCAAATAGCATAACCAAAGTAAGTCCAGACCTTATTTCACAAATCAATCTCTTCTTACTTTTGGAAATCATTTTATACCTAAGCCAACATTAATTTAAGCAAATGCAATCACCCAAGCCGGCCGTCTTTGGAATTTTATCCTTTCTTTCTCCTGCGCTGATATTGCCCACCGATCTCCTGCCCAGATGATTCCACTGAGCTCAGTGGGGAAAAGGCGTGCTGAACAATTCAACCCAACCTGGATGGGCAGTCCCAAATATTCCAGAACCATTTATGGTCTCTGAGGAGCTTGTTTCCCTTCGGCCCGGAGCATCGGCTCGCACGCCACCGCCTCAACATTCTGCCCCAGGCACCCACAGTTCTTTGCCCAGACAGGAAATAGGACAAAGGAAAAGGAAGCCCCTTCTTCGTGCCTCTGAAAGGCTGTGGCGAGAGTGGATAGTCAGCAGTTGCGAAAGATTGCCGCCTCCAGCCCTCCATAGAAGAGCCGGCAGCCAGCGAGTTTCGACATCACGTGTTGTCTTTTGGGCAAACACATGTTGTCTCGCTGGGGGTGGGGGTGGGGGGTGGGGAGGAGCTCTGGGTCATCTGAGCACTGGGGGGGGAGCGGAGGTCACTACGGGGTGGGCGTGTTCTCTCAGCACACAGGTAGTTTGGGATTTTCAGGTGGGCTTCATAGACTAGAGCCAGGAGGCGACGGGCTCAGGAAGAGGGGTGTTAATGTGTCCCTGACATTCTTCCTCTCAAATGTTTCTTATGTTGCGTTTCCTTGTCTGCCTCATCTCCCTGAGGGAGTGTAGAGGGGCTCGGGAATGGGCATCTGGTGGCTGGGAGACGTTCGCTGATGATGATCTCAAAGTTGAGTTTGGTCGCAGTCTCTCTTGGTGCCTGGATCTATGTTAGCAATCAGTCAAAACGGTTTCAGCCACACTTTACAGCCTTACTTCAGTTGGGGACGTGGTGGTCCCATGGAGCTGGTGGGGGCTGCTTTAGCCCATCGGATGCTCCTGGCTCCCCTCTTATGGATGCTCTGTGGATGAGGCTGCCTGGGAAGCATGCACATGGTTCAGGGATTCCAGTGTGGAGTGGAGACAGGTCCTGAACACTCGTCTACTCATCTCCCACGTTGGTTACTTGTCAGCCACGGAGCTATAACACAGCCTGGAATTAAACTGGGCACTGCTCACATAAGGTGCCCAGAATGTTCCCATCTGAGCACCTTGCCTACGCTTGCCACCTTTGTTACTCACTCTCCCGCCTGACCCTGGAACCACTTGCCCTCGTGTTGGTGGTAATTTGAACGTCCGTCCCGGAGCTTGCTGTTTCTGGAGAGCGTATGTGTGTGCGTGTGTAGGCGGTGCCCGTTTCAGATTGTCAGCTGCTGCCCGTCAGAGGGGCAGCCTTCCCCCCTCTGTCTGTGGAGGGTTCAGGAAGGTGGGGTGGGATGGGCTGTCACTCATGAAAGGACTTTACTCTGAAAATTATCAACATGGTGGGGGATTAGGCCTCTCGGCCTGCTGTAAGCAAGCCGCTCCTTCATTTTTACTTCCACTCCTCTTGTAAAGAAGAGGAGTTCGCCTGGTCGGGAGTGCCCCCTCCGCGGAGCTGTGCCAATGAATTGCAGATCGCCGCGGCTGTCTTCTGGGAGAAGGGGCCGGCTGCCTTTCCTCGGAGTTTAACTCTGTTTCATCTGCTGCAGAGAAAATAAACGAAGCCTCTGTGTTGGGCGCGCTGTGCTATCTCCGCGATCACATGCCTCCCAGGCTCTGGTCCAGGTTCTGGGCAGGCTTTTCACGAGGTGAATGGAGAATGCCCCCCTCGTACCGCCCGGCCCCACCTGAGCTCTCAAAGAGCCTCACCGGCCAGGCCCTCCGTCGCGCCTCCGGCACAGCGCTGCCCGCTCTGGAGAGCCCGTGGACCGGCTCCTGTAACCTTTAGAGACACTGCCTCCTTTTCCCCTCGTTTGTTTTGTTTTTCCCATTTCTTCAAGGCGTGATTCTCAGTCTAACTCACAGACCCCGATCCCGGAAGGCCCAGGCGTTCCGGGGAACACAGCCGTTCCTTTCCTTTTGAGAGAGTCGCTTCTTTGCTTATTTCCGTGGCCCCTCCCGTCCCTCCTCCCTCCTCTCATCTCTCCACCTGATTGTCCCGTCCCTCTCCCAGCCTGCAGTTGGCATCAGTGTCCCTGTCACAGGACTGAGGTGCCGTGGCAAGAACCACCCCCCCTGCGGGCCCTCAGACTCCGGGAGGTCCTCTCCCAGCAGCTGCCTGGCTCGAGCGCGTGGACACAAAGCGTGAACGCGGCCTGTTTCAGGAAGCACGAGGAGCTGGACCGTGCAGCTGGGTTTCCGCGGGTGCTGGGGAATCAGGGTCCTGCAGGGCTTTGAGCTGGGGGTGGTGCAGTCGGCATCCTGTTTTTAAGTTTTAAAAAAACGTTAATTGTGATGAAACACGTGTAAGGCTGGAAACTGTGTACAGTTCAGCGGCAGCGAGCACGTTCACACGGCCGTGCAGCCCTCGCACAGAACTCCATCCGCAGAAGTCTTTCTTGGGAAGCTGAGACTCCGCCCCCAGGGAGCAGCAGCTCTCCGGGCCCGGCAGCCTCGTTCTCCCTTCTGCCTCTGGATCTGACAGGCCCCTGCCTGATAAAGGCTCACCCTGGCGGTGGCGAGAGGATGGGCCTGGAGAGAGAGGCCAGGGAGGAGAGTGCCGGCATCTGAGCGGGAGGCGACGGCCGGAGCCAAGTGTGCATGTGCGGTGGCAGGAATGGGTTTTTCCAGAGACGTGAATAGAACCGACAGGGTCACCGATGGGAAGTGGGACGGGCCAGGGAGAGGCGGGCACTGAGGATACTTCTCACGGTGCTGACTTGGGCGTTGGGTGTTGGGGTGATGGTGTTCTCGCCAAGATGGGGCGCCAGGAAGAGGACTCTGTGTGGGGGCGGGAGGGACGGGAGTTTGATTCGTGACAGGTCGAGTGTCTGCTCGTTAGGTGTCCTAGGAGTGTGTCTGGAATGGGGGGTGAGCTCCAAGTGAGATCTCGGGGTTTGGGGTGGGGGAGACACCCTGGGAGCCACCCAGCTCTGCCCAGAGCCTGGGAGTGGGCACAGAGGGAGGCCAGCGGTGGCAGCCGGGAGAACCGCCACTTAGGGAGGATGCGGGCCGGGGAGCACGTTGTGCGTGCAGATCCTCTGTAGCCGGTGTCTCGGTCTGGGATTGTGCCGCCCGTGAGGCTTGCGGCATTGAAAGACCCCAAGCCCCAAAGACGGTCTTCGTCTTACAGGAAGATAAAATCCATCTAAGTAGACAGGCTTCCAGTTCTTATAATTCTGATCTTCGAATAGGCCAGAAGTTAGACATTTTTATGAGCTTGATGATCATAGGCAGGAGACAAGTGATTCAGTTGAGGCACTGATTTATAATTTATTTATCTGAAAACAGATGCCGTCCTCTTTAGCTTTCTAAGAGGGCTGAGCGTGACCAGGGCAGGCCGAGAGCACAGGGAACCTCCGAAGCTAAGCTGTTTGTGGACCAGAGGCCCCTCCTAAGCAGAGTCCTAGGAGAAGGAAGGTTTTCTTTCCCTTTTCTGTAGAAGTCATTGTATGTATGTATGTATGTATGTATGTATGTATGTATGTATTTTTAAATTTTTAAAAAAGGTTTATTTGAGACACACACACACACAGAAACAGTGTGAGCAGGGGAGGGGCAGAGAGAGAGGGAGACACAGAGTCAGAAGCAGGCTCCAGGCTCTGAGCGGTCAGCACAGAGCCCAACATGGGGCTTGAACTCATGAACCGTGAGATCATGACCTGAGCCGAAGTTGGGATGCTTAACCGACTGAGCCACCCAGGCACCCCTGTAGAAGTCATTTTATTTATTTATTTTTTTATTTAAAAAAAATTTTTTTTTTAACGCTTATTTATTTTTGAGACAGAGAGAGACAGAGCATGAATGGGGGAGGGTCAGAGAGAGAGGGAGACACAGAATCGGAAGCAGGCTCCAGGCTCCGAGCTGTCAGCACAGAGCCCAACGCGGGGCTCGAACTCACGGACCGTGAGATCATGACCTGAGCCGAAGTCGGACGCTCAACCCACTGAGCCACCCAGGCGCCCCTATAGAAGTCATTTTAAAATGGATGCTTCTTGGACTTCCTGGTGGCTCAGTCAGTTAAGCATCTGACTCTTGATCTCAGCTCAGGTCTTGATCTTGGGTATGGAGCCTACTTTAAAAAATAAAAAAAAAAAAAAAGATGCTTCTTGTAGTTACTTAGTGACTGTAAGATTCTATCAATTTTCCTCTATATATTGGGGAAAAATTACTTAAAAGTATTTGGCATACAGTTTACTGCAGTGCATTTGGCTTTTAATGGTGAGGTTAATCTGGTTCTACGAAGCAGCCTTTTCTTTGGACCGAGGATAATCCTCTTTGGGACTCTTCAAGAACAGTTTCTCAAACGAAGAAACAAACAAAAGACAAAAATAAAAAAATAAACCAAGAAACCCAGAGCACAAAGTGTAAATGCTGGGCTAGGCAGGCATTTCCATCTGGGCCCACTCATCGTGGACCAGCCCTTCCCACCTTAGGCCGTGTCACGACGTCAAGGCTGCGGTAGTGTTCTGATGCTGCGTGACCTCTGTGTAGGTGAGATTTGATTGGCGGGACACGTTTGGGGCTCAACATGGACACGTTAAGGAAATACCAAGTTTTGGGAAGATGCTCTCAATTTTTAACCCTGACACAGTGAATAGCAAGACCCCGCAGTGAGGGTTTTGGAAGGTGGGTCTGGAGGAGGGCTGGGGCTAGGCGAAAGCCCATGAAGTCTAGACAGCGGGTAGCTGAGAAATGCTGGGGGAGGCCAGGGGTCTGGAGATTAGCCCTGAAAGTATAGGATGGTCATCTGCACCTCCAAATTTCAACCTCATATGCTAGTTACGATTTTTCAATAAATGAAACACACAGATTTTTGTGCTCAGGTTTTTTCTTTCCCTCCTTTGTGGACTACTTTATATTTCAAGTTTCTTGTCACCAGATGCTGAATCTAAAGTGGCCCTTCCCCAGACAAATCTGTACCATCTGACCGTTCAGGATAGGCAAGCAGTCTGCCAGAACAGCACCCCGGCTCCAGGGCTGTCTCCTGACTCTTCTCCCCTCCTGTCTCTCTCGTAAGGTAAATCCACCATATTACGTGCCATTGGTTGAGCTGGTCCCACACCCAGAGACGGCCCCTGCGACGGTGGACAGAACCCACGCCCTGATGCGGAAGATCGGACAGTCCCCAGTCAGAGTCTTGAAGGAGATGGATGGCTTTGTCCTGAATCGCCTCCAGTATGCCGTCATCAGCGAGGCCTGGCGGCTGGTGGAGGTGCGTGGGCCGCTTCCAGCCTCTGGCTGTTGGAGGGGAAGGGTAGCCGCATGTCCTGGGGCCGCATGGCGGGGTGGGAAAGTCAGCGCTCAGTCCTGCCTGTTCTGTTCTGGGGACTGAGGGCAAGCTCTTCTCTCAGGTTCAGTCAACAGGCAAGGAAAATAAAACGTAATGTGGCAGTTCATTGTATGTTTCAGAGATTCCTCTGTTACAGTAAGTCATTTGATATTCACACCTGATGATAGACTTCTCTGCTTCCTGCCCTTTCGTATCATTACCACATAATTATCTCTGTGTGACAATACTGCATTTTCTCACAGGGTCAGGTTTTCCCCCAGTGTTATAATTTTTCAAGAGGGAAAAACTAAATTTTGAGTAAACTTGTATCCTCTAAAGGAACCCAGTTTATTTCAAGAGCTTGAGGAAGAAACAATGGGTAATCCTTAGACTTGTTAGTGCTATGCTTATCTTAAATATAAATAGGAAGTTATGCACACACACTTAACCCTGTCCTTTCATTAAAAGATTTTACATGTGACTTTATTTATTTATTTTTAATTTTTTTAATGTTTATTTTTGAGAGAGAGACAGAGTGTGAGCAGGGGAGGGGGCAGAGAGAGAGGGAGACACAGAATCCAAAGCAGGCTCCCGGCTCCGAGCTGTCAGCACAGAGCCTGATGCAGGGCTTGAACTCACGGACTGCGAGATTATGGCCTGAGTCAAAGTCAGACGCTTAACCGACTAAGCCACCCAGATGCCCCAAAAGACAGATGCCCCAAAAGATTTTACGTGTGATTTTAGAAATCACCTCGCTGCATACATCTGTACAAAGCTCTACACCTCGCTTCTACATTTGTATGAAGGACCCGGTTCCAGGCAGGATAGACCTTGGAGCAGCCCCAGGACTTGCAGTGAAGAGTCCAGGGGTCTTGGGCTCAGACTGTCTGTTTTCCATCCACTTGCTTGTTGATGCTTCCTCAGCTTCTACATGGGTGAACAACACTGTCCACACTCATGTTGCAGAAACATGGTGGAGCGAGCGAGGGTCTTATCCGGGTACACAAGGCAAGGGGAATGAAGCTTGGGCTGAGTTGTCTGTTCCTGGAATAGGCCCAGAGCTCCTGTGGGAGCCCGCCAATCCCAGCCTGACACGGGAACAAGGGGGCCGGCCTGTGGGCATTGTATTTTAGCTGCCCAGCGCGTGATGTATGTGACCCTCCTGCATTCTGCCCCGTCCCTGTTAGATTCATCATCTGTCCTGCCTGCCGTGTCCAGTTGCCACACAGTAGCTGCAATTCTGTGTCCTTGTTGGGATTTTCACTGTTAAGTTCGTAGTTTTAACTTCCTAATAATTGTAGAATGTTCTTTGAGTATCAGTAGTAGAATATTTAAAGACACACTGAACTGAAAGCACTTCCTCGGAGCTGTTTTTACATTATTTCCTCTTGTCTGGAAACTTCAATAGACCACCAGAAAAGTTCAGTGTTACAGTGAAACACAGAGAGGTTTTAAGGCAGTTTTTGCCTTTTTTATAAAGTAACGTAGGCCCAAGGGGGTAAAGAAAAGCCCTGAGCTGAATCTTGCTTTCTCCAGTCAGAAGGGTGTGAGCCAGCTCAAGGGAAAACCTGGAGGTTCTGGGGCAGAGGAATTAGGTGGGAGTCACACACAGAGGATCCTCTCTGTGTTGACCCCAAAGCAGAACCGGGGGTGGTTGGGAAGCTCCCAAGTCTGGCAGGCCGGTGGAGGGTTGCAGCGCTCCCCTTGGAGGAGCCGTGGAGGATTCCAGTTCTCCCCTTTACTGGCCAGACACGGAGGGAGGGCGGGAGGAGTTACTGACTGTGGCCGCTGTACCGCCTCATTTCGTCCGCCCTCCTTTAGATTGTCCCGTCTGTGGCGGCTGATGGCGGACTGGGCGTGATCATGTTACCGACTTGCAGGAACGTTCTCACTCTTGGGTCTCATGCCGGAGAGTCCCGCGTGTGTCTGTCGTTGGCTGCAGTGGCACTCACGTACCTGGAGTCTCCACGAGGCACCATGTGCTACAATCCAGCAGGATAGAGTTTGTGACAAATTGCCAAGAGGCTACAGACATGACAAAGTGTGAATAGAACCTCAAGAATTTTCCTTGGTGAATGTCTAGGAGATCAGTCCATTTTAGAAAATAAAGATGATCTGCAGACAGAATTAAGGGAGGTCTAGAAACTATAGGTCCCTCTCTCCAGGTTGTGAATAGGGTGACGGGCATCCCTGAGCTCTGTGGTGACAGGTGAAGTGGTCCAGGTGTGGGACAGGGGCTCGCAGAGGGAACACCGAGGGGGTGGGGTCGCCCGTGTTGTACCTGCTCTTAACCGTTGCCGCCCAGAGACCGCTACTTTGTCGGCCTCCCACACGTGGGAGTGCCAGTAGCACACCGGCCGTGCGTCCACTCCTGAAGTAGTTACTTCTGAGGGCAGAGGAGCCACGGGCGTGGGCTCTGAACACCCCGCAGGAGCCCTGCTTTCCTTAGGCTCTGGGCTTAGCAGAGTCAGAGCCATGCCGTGAGAGAACTCCCCCCCGGCCACATAAGCAGCCACGGGATCCTCCGCTGGGTTCTCAACGGTGCACCCCAGCAGACACACAAAAGGCACGTTTTTCCTGCCTCCTCCTGGGATTAGTGGATCAATATTTGTGCCCATTAGGTGGGGTGGTCTGAGTAGTCTTGACTTGATCACATGAATTTCTTGAAAGAAAACCTGTGCCGCCTGTCGTCTGTTTCCACCTAAGATCCTGAGGGGCAGACAAGGCGAGCAAACCCCTCCCGAGCCCCACCTTCACCTGTGCAAATCTGCACGCGTGTGCTGGGCCCCGTCAGGGCTGGGGCCAAATGACGCCCCTTTGACTCACCACGTCAGAGCCAGTTGAACTTGAATTTAGATTTTAGGGTGTTCCAAGTGTACTTCAAAACATTTAAGGGCAACTTTGGTATAAAAAGCAGATCAATTGGGGAAGTGTTACAGTGAAAACTGGAGATTTTTATACATTTTAAGTTCGAAAGATCCAAAGGCCTTGCAGAGTTTTTCTTTCAAAGACGTTCTCTCCCGGGAGTGGGTTTCACACGTGGGCCGGGGCCCCAGCCTTCTGGTAGCGAACACAGTGAGCGCAGACGAGCAGGGCCGCCTTACTCAAGGACACTATGGCTGCTTCAGTCTCGTGCCTTCTGCATTCGCAGAGCGAGTTGAAATTTGGCAGAGCTAGGGCTGATTGCTTTAGGTCCGAGAGCTGTAAGGTGACTTGGCTGCAGAGCACTAGGACGCCTTGCGTAGACGTGGGCCCGGATGCTGCCGTCCTGGCTTCCGGGGTGCTGCGTCAGCGGGCGGGTCGAGGAATACTGTTCCTTGTTGTCTGTGTGTCAACAGCTCTGCACAAGTCAGATCCAAGTGTGAATTTCCAGGGGTCCTACCCACAAGTTGGGGTGTGAGCTAGAGTGGGACAGGCAGGGCACCTGGCCAGAAGGATGGCTCGCATTTCCACTTAGCCATGGCGGTGCCTTAATGTGGATGTCAGGGGAGCAGAAGGGTGCTGTTCCGCCACTTGCTAATTTTGTCGACCTGGTAGGTTACATCGGTTGATTTTCCCATGTTGGACCAGCCTTGCAGACCTAGAATAAATACCACTAGGTGTGTAATTCTTTCTAGACGTTGCTGGGGTCAGTTTGCTTACGTTTTGTTGCATCTAAGTTCAGAGGAAACATTAGTTTGTAGTTTTCCTTTTTCTCTCTATTTTACTTGATATCAAGGTAACACTTTATTAGATAACAAGGTAATAATGCATAAAATGGGAAGTTTTCTCTCCGTCTCTTTTCTGGAAGAGATTATAACATTTTGTTAATTCTTCTTTAAATGTTTGGTAGAATTCTCCAGTGAAACCACCTGGGCCTGGAGAAAAACCTCTTTTCCAGGAGGTTTTTATTTATTTATTTATTATTTATTTATTTATTTGTTTGTTTATTTATTTATTTATTTACTGTACTTGCAAGAGTGCGGGGAGAGAGAGAATCTCAAGCAGGCTTCACCCTGAGCTTGGAACCCGATGCCGGGCTCGATCCCACAACCCTGGGATTGTGACCTGAGACAAAATTAAGAGGCGGGCGCTCAACTGACTGAGCCACCGAGGCATCCCTCCAGGAGGTTTTTAATTACAAGTTCAGCTTCTTTAATGGTTATAAGAACCATTCAGCCTGTCTGTTTCATCTTGGTTGAGTTTGGTGGTTTGTGGTTTTTAAGAAATTGTTCCCGTTTCTTCTGAGTTGTTGAGTTCGTGAGCATAAAGTTGTTGGCAGGGTCTGTAGTGATATACCTGGTTTTGTTCCTGATGTGGGGCATCTGTGTCCACTCTCTTTGTATCCTTGTCAGTCTTGCTAGAGCTTTGTTAATTTTACTGATTATTTTGAAGAAGCCACTTTTTGTTTCGTGGATTTTCTTTATAGTGTTCCCGTTTTCAGTTTCATTCACCAACTGGAGGGCATATTTTACTACTTGTAGCCGAGCATGGAGGAGAAATTCTAAGAAAGGTGGGGCGGAAAAAGGTAAGGGAGGCTCCTGTGGAGGCCTGTCCATTCGAGAAGGGGGAGAGGAGCTGCAGGCACCATTTCCAGGTCAGAAAGAGAAAGTGCTGGGAATAAGACACACCTTGTCTTCACGGCAGCCTAGATCATGACATACTGTCCTGTCATCGCCTGTGATTTTGTCTGTCCCCACACAGCCATGTATGCTCGGCAAGGACAAGGGCTGTCTGGGAGCAAGACGGGAGCGAGGTATATAAGGGAACAAGGTTGCTGGGTTCTGTTGAATTGTCTCACAGACGCCCACCCCATTCTTCCCCTTCCAGTTTGGCTCAGAATTGGGGGGGAGCAGCCCGCGTAGGCTTGGAACTGCCAGAAGGACAAATCCGGCTATAGTCTAGTAGCCCAAGATTAGGTCACTGGGGGACAAGATCCTGTTGGCCAGGAATGTGAGTTCAAGTCAATACTCTTAAGCTAATAATCACAATAAAGGAAGTTGTGTTGTGATGATAAACCCTCTCCCAGACAATAGCTGAGCTTGTACTGCCCATAAATTCTTGCCCCATCCAGGTAGGGTAGGTGGAGGTGAGCTGGAGTGAATCACGAAGCCATCAGCAGATTCTCAGCCTGTTGGAATGTGTTGGTAATGAGCTTTGGAAATTGCTTATCTTGGGTTTTATTCACGCTTCTGAGCAATGTAATCGTGAGGCTGAATTTCTGTTCCTCATGCACTGGGCTGCAAAAATTCAGTTCTTGTTTTCTTGCCAGGTAGGTGTAGTTTATGGGATCTGAATCTAATTCCTGTTATGAAGAATTGTTCAGTTAATAAAGTATATCTCAGATCTCATGTAGTAAAATTAACAGAGGAAACTTTTTGTGATAAACGCATTGAGGGTTTTCTGTGGAATTTAATTATTGAGACTCTAACACAGGAATTAGGAGTCAGTACAGCGAACCCCTGAGGATCATTTACTCATCAGTGACTTCAGTTTGTATGGTATTTAAAAGTTTACAAAGCACTTTCCTGTATATTTTTCATGGTTCACAGATATTTTCAGATCGTCCCATCTTAAAACGATGAGAGGTGCATTGTTATTTTTGCCCTTACAGATTAAGACACTGGCTCAAGAGGTTAGGTGATTTGATCCACATTCCGCAGTCTGGTGGGGATTCACAGCTGTGTCACTTCTGTGCTTCAGTGTCTGCACCTGTAAGTGAATCTGTTTCTCATCAGGATGTGATGAGGATTGGATGGGGTTATGTATGTAAAGGGCTTAGAACATGCCTGGCATATGGTAATGGTTTAGTAAGTGCTATGGGTTGTTGTGACAGTAACGATGACAGAGTTTTCTGATTCCCTGAATCCGGTGTAATTTTTTTGGACGCCACAGCTGCCACCAGTGTGTTAGCTCTGAGCTGAAAAACTCACATCCTGGCTACACAAGTGGGGCTCCCGGAAGGCAGCAGGGCCTCACCCGGGAGCCTGTTAGGAATGCACCATCTGAGATCCCACTCCGGACCTGCAGAACCAGACTCTGTATTTTAATAAACTCTGCAGACCTTCGTAAGCTGCCCAAAGTCGGAGAAGCCGTCGCTCCCTCCCAGGGAGACCCTGGCCTCACAGTCTTGATGGGTTGTATTTCATCTGTTTTAAGATGAACTTTTTATCTTAAGATGTTTACATTTTAACATCTTAGTTTTATGGGCGGCATTTTTCTTCCTTAACAGAACATTAAATACTAATTTAACTTTCAGTTGATGCAGTCTTAATTTTAGGGAGAAATCATGTCGTTTTTATTTGTCTTTTCTCCTTCCGTGTTTTTCTGTGTCTGATGCTCTATATCTGACTCAGGCTCACGGTAGATAAACATGCAGCTTCTGCTTAGTGGAGAGACTGTCACCTGGTCACTTTATAAGTTATGATTTCCAGTCCTAGTTTTGTGACAGTGAATACCTCTGGTTATCCCAGAAGTTATGTGAAAGTCAACTTAAGAAAAGGATTTAATTCACTTTTAATGAAAACACACACACATCGGAGGAAAAGAATGCTGGGCCGTGACTGCCTGGGAGTTGGAAGTCGTCATTCCAGATCGAAGCCGGCCTTCCCTGTGGCTCAGGCATGGATGTCCAGATGGAGTCATCCTTGTGCTGGCCACACACGTAGCATCCGCACCGTCCTGTAGCCTTTTGATTTCCGGAGCAGGGATGCAAACTGTGGCCAGGTTTTCCTCTTATTAGTCATGGGCCTGTGTGAACAGAGGCATGTCTCTCCAGGAGTGACACCGAATTGAGCAGCATCCTGGTGTTTGCAAATCAGGTGCACCCCGTGACCTGTGCTCCTGGTCTTGTGTTGTCGGCCAGCTGAACGAGCAGCCTGCCTTGTCGTGAACTGCTTCGTGGAGAACGTACAGCAAGCTTTTTCTACGGAATGAGAGACACACAGGGGAACTAATGGGGAAAGATGGCCCCAGATCATAAGTGTTCTACTATAACTACCTCGTACATGTCTCACATGTGCTGTGATCATGGGGAAGTGGCCAGTCATCGGATTTCTGCTCTCCTTTTATAGACCAGTATTAGTGTAGGTTCCGTTCTCCAAGTTCACATTAATTCTCAGGAACTTTACTTCCCACACGTCCAGCATTCTGCGTGGGAAGCCATATATCCGTGGCCTATAGTTTCTTGGCAGCCTGGGGACACCCGTAGTTTCACTGATGGCTCTTTTCCATAAATGTCCCCCCGTGACCAAGTATGTTCATTCCCTGCCAATCCCTCAGCCTTCTCTCTGGAAGAAAAGCGGTACAAGACAGGGAAGTAAGGCCGAAAAGAAGAAAAGAGAGCAGAATCAGGCTGTCACTTGTTCCACAGGCTCTGGGACCAGGAAAGGCAACCGTAGTCTTGTGGCTTGAGAGGCTTGACAAGAGAAAGCATGTTCAAAGCAGTCGCTTCCAGGCAGTTGGAAGGTGGGGTTGTGTGAGCGATTTTTCTTTGGAGGGAAGGTGTTGGAAATGCTGTGGACTGCTCCAGGCTACGGCTCACCTGGAATGTGTCCAGCAGGAAAAAGCTGAGGCTTGATTGAGCAAAATATTACGGTTCAGACATTGACAACATCTGCCTATGTACCTGGCAAGAAGAGTCACGTAGAAGGCGGTCATGCAAAGGGAAACTAAAGGAGCCCAGAAAGACCCAGGGTTCTGCCCTCTGTGCCACACCCTCAACCATAGGGCTTTCTACATCGTAGGTGTTTTAAAATTCAAACTGAAAATTTTAGTTTTTTTTTAAATTAAAGAGATAATGGATAAAGAGTCTGACTGAACCTCCTTGTGGTTGAAAGGAACCGGCCTGCAGCAGTCCTGTTGGCTGAGTGTGGGGTCCGGGAACTTCTGCCTCCTGCCCTGGGCCTCGTGTCCTTCCAGAAGGGACACCACCTCTCTCCGCCTAGTTCATTCCTGGCCTGGGCCTCCCTTCAGCATCCAGCCTTGGGCTGGTCTCCTGGCCTCACACAGGAAGGTTCCCTCTCATTTCCTGTCCTGCCCTGGGTCTTGCCATGCCCTCGCCTGCCTCACATTGTCCTTCCTTCTTTTGTGCTCATCCACTCGGCTTCAGGCACAGCGTGCATGGGGTCCTCCAGCTTCCCTTCCGCAGTGTGGCCTGTTCTGTGCATTTCTTTTAACTTTCTCACCAGGGCAAAATTTGCCCAGCAGAACTTTTTCTCAAGACATTTTTCTGCCATTTCTGCATTTTTGTTCGACCTCTTGCGAATAGAGCCCAGACCTCGGTATTGATGAGGCTGAAGGAACGGTCTCCCACCCCTCCAGCACCTGAAGCACGCTCACCTTTCCACCTCATTCGCACGCCCTGGGTCCACTGTCCCTGTGGCCTCCTGGCCTATCTTTTTGCCTTCCAGAGCCTCTCCGTGGCAGCAAGCTCGTCACCCAAAGACATTGAACAGCTCTCTTGGCTTTCTCTTACCTCTTGTACCCCGTAAAGTTTTCCCAAAGGCAGTCACGGATCTGTCACAACTGTCATTTTCTTGGGCTCCGTTCCCTTTCTCAGTGGGACTTGCTGGCACGTATTGGGAGTGCAGGGCCTTTGGAGCATGTGCGTCACCTCCTTTACCAGGACCATTTTCCAGATTGGTTGAGACGTGCTTTCACCTTGGCTTAAATTCAGAGAGCTTCCTAGCAGTGGCTTGTTCAGAGATCCCAGGAGAAGGCAGTGCTTTCCATCCATGTTGCAGCCCTCAAAGGACACTAAGGCTATGCCCCAGGACTGTACCAGAAGCCACACCCATGACTCAGCAAGTGTTTGTTTGTTTGTTTGTTTGTTTACTTAAGAGAGAGAGAGAGAGAGAGAACACGAGGGTGTGTGTGCAAGGGGGGAGGGGCAGAGGGAGAAGGAGAGAACCTCAAGCAGGCCCCAGTGCAGAGCCCAATGCAGGGCGACATCTCGGAGCACATGGGAGTGGGGGGCCGCGGGCCCCCCTGTGCGTGGAGCTCCGGCCGTCTCCACTCTCCCGAGCTTCTGTCTGACATCATGAGCGTCTCGGAGTCAGCCGTGGACACACTGAAGAAGCTTCGTAGGTTGGGATGCCTTCTCTCCAGAGCAGTCCAGGGAAGACGGAAGCCACTGAGGAAACTGGAGTTTTCTTGCCTCTGAAAGCTTTATTTGCTGGCTGGGACTCATCAGTTAATTAGAATTCCTTCTAGTCGCGATGGTCTGTAAGAAGTCGACGGTTTTTATGATAGGATTTATTTACTGTTTTATGGGAGGTTGCTTTGAGCAGCCACATTGGCAAGCAGCAGAGCCCTAATGAAAGGAGAGCTCCCACTCATTTACTTTAGAGACACCTCCAGACCTATTAACAGACAAACATAATGAAAACATCAACCCATACTCCATTTTTTAACAACCTGCTTGGCATGCCTGGATTACTTTAATAGTGTTTAAAGTAAAAGCTTCAATGCTAGTACTTTAACAACCCTTAAAAAAAACTCAACTAAAATGCTCTTACCCTACTTATCGTCGCCATCAGGCAATCAGTCAGGACACGTGCTGGATCTCAGCTCCACCAGTGTGAGCTGGAAAGGTAACAGGCAGTGGAACAGAGGGGAGAGTGGAGGAGAGAAGCGGGGAGGGGGACCCCAAGAGAAAAGGTGGAGAAGGGAGGATGCAGGTGACAAATTGTGCAGCCTTGTCACCTGGCCTCCTTCGTGAGGGGCAGGCAGACGCTGGGCAGGAGGCCAGCCTGTGACCGGGGACATGGGAGCAGGAAACTGCTGGAATTGCAAAGGAGGGGCGGGCAGAGCCGGGCCTGGGCTGTGCTTCTGGTCCTGGATGGGGCACTTACACTCCTCTGTGTTCACAAACCTCTTTGTGAACACTTTTTCCCCTGAGGACCACTGCCCTTGCACACTTAACGTTTGCACAGAAGGGGGGATTCCTTCTGCTGTGTTTGTTCTCAGGTCAAGTCTCTTCCTTTTCTTTCAGAATCTTTAATACTATTGACGGGGCGCCTGGGTGGCTCAGTCGGTTAAGTGTCCGACTTTGGCTCAGGTCATGACCTTGCAGTTTGTGAGTTTGACCCCAGGTCGGGCTCTGTGCCGACAGCTCAGAGCCTGGAGCCTGCTTCGGATTCTGTGTCTCCTTCTCTCTCTCTGCCCCTCTCCTGCTCTTGCTCTGTCTCTGTCTCAAAGATAAATAACAATTAAAATAAATAAATAAATAAACAAACATTAAAAAAATACTACTGTTTTTCTTCCTGAAAGCATTGTTATAAGCACGGCACAGTAGGAAAAGACACACCAGGGAATTATTACTCCCTGGGGCCTAAAGAGTCCTTCAGCATCCCTTGTATTAGGACAAAGTCTTTCCTGTCTTTCTCTTTCCTGTTTTTTGTTTGGTTCCATTTAAACACTTGAATTTGAAGAATATTCAAAGGGCAAAAATACCACTTACGTTTCCCCTACCCTAAAGCAGTCAACTGCTTTTATTTTTCTGTGTTCCTGTCTAGTTTCTATTAAGAGTACTTCTTGGGTTTCCATTTTTAATGGCTTCCTGACATTTCATTAAAAAATTTTTTTAACGTTCATTCATTTTTCAGAGATGGAGAGAGATAGACTACGAGTGGGGGAAGGGCAGAGGGAGGGAGACACAGAACCGAAGCAGGCTCCAGGCTCCGAGCCGTCGGCACAGAGCCCGACGCGGGGCTCGACCTCACAAACTTACCTGGTTTGTGAGGCGGTAACCTGTCACCACCTACCCGGTATGGTCCGCCTTGTCCCCCTCATCTCCTTTCCCCTGAGCACCCTCTCAGCAGGCTCTGGACACTGGGTGTTTTATGAATCAGCGTCCTATTGCATCAGCCAGATGTGGTGTTCGGTCGGCTCTCCCGCGAGTTAGCAAAATTTGCCCGAGTCATTCTGCAGGAATGTTTATGCCTCGCTTCCAAGAAAACTTGTAGGTTGTGGCAAGAGGCCGAGTAGCTCACAAAGCTGGCTACGAGCCTTTGAGTAGCAGTGGGACCACACTTAGCAGGCTTTTGTTTCTCAGCACTTACAATCTTGCATTTGCCTCGCCTTCTCTCTGGAAGGTTGCTCTGGTGGGGATGGTTAGAGCCAGGTTCGTGTCGCATGAAGGAGAAGTAATGCCTGTCAAAGAGTGTAGAAAACCAAAGTATATACGTGTCTGTGGACGGAGGGAACTAACTCATGGTTCTAGGTCATTTCTCATGAGAAAAACTGTGAACCAGCATGATAGTTCTTAATTTACACTTCAAAATCTGTATTACTTTCTCTAGCAGTCACCAGGACTTGAGTTGGAGGTTTCTAAAAAAAGAGAGTCCAGAACCCCTCGCTCCTACTTGAGTTATTTCCACGTCAGTGAGTATTCTCGTGTAGCCCATCTCCAAAACGTCTTTGCAGGCGGGGAGCTCACTGAGGTTTACCTCTGTTCCGTCCTTCCTCTAATTAGAGATTGAGGTGGGCTCTCTTTCTGTAACCCCTGCTCCTTGGCCTCTCTGACCAGAGTCGTGGTAAAATAAAAGAAGCCCACTGGCCCCTTCGTGCCCTTTTTTGTTGCTTTTCACTATGACATTTTCCTAAGATAAACCTTTTTTCTGGCTCTTGGTTTTCAGTTGAGACAGTGGATGGAAGCCTCAACAGCTCTGATTGGGAGGGGCAGAAGGACTTGTGCATGACCTAGCGCGGGTTCCTCCGTAGCGTATCTGTGTTCCTGGTGGTGATGGTGGCGGCAGCCAAGTTAAAGCAGTGTTTGCACAAGAAAAACCTGAAAATTCAGGTCTGGGTATGGTGAAAAGTAGAGCAACACAAAACAGAAGAAAAGCAGAAGCTGGAGATTAGTGAAAAAAGAAGTGGACAAGGAAAGATGGCATGAAGAAAAATGAGAAAAGTAAATGAAAGTGAGGGCGTGCAAAAAATACGTGAATCCAGTCAAAATTTAATATGATAATGGGACGATCAGAGAGAAGGAAAAATAACTGTGTGTAGCTGCTAATCAGTAGGGGAAGTCGTCCCAGGAGATTCATGCCTCAGTACTGCCAGACCCCTTCTTCTTCCTTGTCCAGAAAACCAGATCACCCTTTGGCCTACGGCGGGCCATTCGATGTGTCTTCTCTCCTTTCCCCGCCTCACAAACAAAGGCTAGATCCAAGCCATCTGAAGGTGAGGACCATGCCTTGAACTTGTGTCCACTGGTGAGGGCCATGTTGGCTGGGCCAGAGTGCCCACATATTCAGTCAAACATAGGCTAGATGTTGCTATAAAGATATTTTGTAAATGTGATTAGTTTAACTTCTATAATCCGTTGGCTTTAAGTACAGGAGATTTTTCTCAATCCCCTGGGAAGGCTTCATCCAATCAATTGAAAGCCCTTAACAGCAGAACTGAGGTTCCCACCCTTAGCTCCTGCTGCAGATTTCAGACGTATCAGCGCCCTCAATCACACAGGCCTGTCCCTCAAAATAAATGTCTTTACATGTATATAACCTATGAGGTCTCTCTCTGGTGGGATCCTGCCTGATGCATCCCCAAAACTTTACTTGTACTTACAGTTTGTATCATGGTATCTTGCGTTTTCTTTCTTTTTTTTTTTTTTTTTTTTACTTTTTTTTAACGTTTATTTTTTTGGGGAGAGAGAGAGACACAGAGACAGAGTGTGAGCAGAGGAGGGGCAGAGAGAGAGAGGGAGACACAGAATCCGCAGCAGGTTCCAGGCTCCGAGCTGTAGGCACAGAGCCCGACGTGGGGGATCAAACCCATGAACAATGAGATCATGACCTGAACCGAAGTCAGACGCTTAACTGACTGAGCCCCCCAGGTGCTCCTGTGGTTTAATTTGAGAGAGAGAGAGAGAGAGGAAAAGAGCAAGCGGGGGGGGGGGGGGGGGGGGGGGGGGGAGAGAGAAAATCCCAAGCGGTCTCCACACTCAGCTCAGAGCTGGACACGGGGCTCGGTCCCATGATCCTGAGATCATGACCTGAGCCGAAATCAAGAATCAGATGCTCGGGGCGCCTGGGTGGCGCAGTCGGTTAAGCGTCCGACTTCAGCCAGGTCACGATCTCGCGGTCCGTGAGTTCGAGCCCCGCGTCAGGCTCTGGGCTGATGGCTCGGAGCCTGGAGCCTGTTTCCGATTCTGTGTCTCCCTCTCTCTCTGCCCCTCCCCGTTCATGCTCTGTCTCTCTCTGTCCCAAAAATAAATAAAAAACGTTGAAAAAAAAAAAAAAAAGAATCAGATGCTCAACAGGTTGAGCCCCCCAGGTGCCCGCAAACCAGATTTTAAACTAACAGGGGTCTAGTGTTTGTTGCTCTGTATGAGTTTTTGGAATCTTTCAACCACTCGGGGCTTTTCTTTGTCCGTGTGACTTGAGAATTTCGCCACAGAATGGAGGAAGTGCTGATGGCTGTACTGACGAATGTTCGTTGAGGCACGGACACGCCGGAGTGGGGCAGGCTTTCACTCTTCCAACGGGCGTGCAGCTTACCACCTGTTCCCAAGGAACTGATTGTCAGCTCAGTATGACCAACTCAAGCACCTCTTTCTGCCACTGTGATTATCAGTTGTAATTGTTATTGAGAATATTAGCATCAAGACCACAGATGTCACTAAGGACCCGGGTGGAGTGGAGCTTAACCACAAAATTAAGCACTCTGAGCTGCAAAATGCCCTCGTGTGAACCTTTGGCTCAGTGCTGAGTGCAGCTGAATGACTGCTTAGGACCATTTGTTTTCTCTGGTTTCGGCTTCTGGGTAAAGACTCAAACTTAGAGAATCTACCTCAGAAAATCCAGATGGGGCAGAGAGAAGGATTTAGGAAGAGAAGATACTAAAACTCTTTCCCTCTTCCCATTTGTTCAACTAATGAAGAGTAAGTGATGAGACACAGATGGTCATTTTGGAGAACAGGTGGGAATTGGAGGAGAGTGTGGCTGCCCCCGCCCCCCGTGTGGTACCATAGTGTGGAGAATCCTTCTAAGGCTTTATTTAGTCGGAGTCACTGTTAGCTCACATACTTACAGATCAAAAATTACTACTCGTGGGTGGCTCACTTTTGGGGTATTTTGAAGCCCTTCAGAAGTCAGCTGAACACAGTATTTAGAGGAAGACAGCAGAGGCGAAAAGCATTGCAAGTGGCAGGTAGCGTCCATATTTGCATCCTTTACAGTCTGAGTGCTGTAGGGACACAGCACTCCTTGTCCCTTGACAAGCACTCCTTGAGGCTGTTTGGGATGTTGACCTGGACCCCGGGGGAGGGCGAAGGAGAGTCTGCAGAGCTCTCGCCTGGCTGCCTTGCACAGCATTCCTGAGCTCACAGGGTGCAGGAATGCTACAGCAAATGCTTTTAGGCAGCCTGGGGAGGGGACCCAAAGCCACCCTTCCGGCCCTGAGAGCTGGGTGAGGAGGGAGAGGAAGGCGGGGGAGTCCTTTCAACAACCGGTTTCTTGACAGTTCCGGACATTACTCTGGACCTTTTGTGTAGCGTTGCCTCCTTGTTGCTGCCCCCTCCCCACTTAAAAGCTTTGCTACCAGAAGCGAAGAGGGGTAAAACTTGTTGGCATTTGAGTAAACTGAATCAGTTAATTTGGTCTCCTTAGCAGTCCAGCTGAACATTTGGTAGGATGATTTCAAACGGATAGGAAACCTGGTGAGACAGCGGGATAGCCCAGCAGACTAGCGGCGCCTTGCAAGGGTGACACCATCAAGTGTTGGAGAGGTTGCCGAGAGCGACGGGGACCCACATACACTGCCGGAGGCAATGAGCACGGGTACAACCGCCCTGGAAAGCACCTAGCATCATCCAGTCGAGTCGAAGCTCTGTGTGCCGTAGGACAGCCGCTCTCCTCTTGGATGCGTGCCCCACGGGCCAGGAACAAGAATGTTCCCAAATATTTGTGAGCAGTAGGTTGGATTAGTAAACTGTGATTTTATATGTCAACAGGGGAGGCCAGACCGCAGCTGCACACAACACAGGTAAAGCTCAAAAGCATCGAGTGGAGCAAAGGAAGCAAGTCACAAAAGAATGCACAGCGTGAGTTTGTTTTGAAGAGGAAGATAGGCAAAACGCAGCTCTGCTTCAGGAACATAAACATAGATGGCAAATCTTAAAAGTAGAGAAATAGTTACTACAAAAGTCTGGATGTTTGCCTCCAGGAGGGAGGGAGGAGGACGCAGCCAGGAAGACCAGCATGGTAGTGTTGGCAGGTGGGGGCGAGGTGTGCTTTGTAATTCTCTAAACCACGTGTGTAGGTTCATGCACATCTTTGTTTGTCTACCGCCCCCCCCTGCCCCCCCCCCCCCCCCACAAAACTAGATGGAAAGCAGTTCTTTCAAACAGAGTTCCTCAGGCATGCCTAAATGGTACTTGCCCTTCGTGGGTGGCTCTTTTTGGTTCTTTGGCCCCAGCCCCTTTCTGGTCCCTTCCCCAGCACCGCCGTGGTGGTCCAAGCACCCCTAGGGACCTGAGATACCGGTGTTTTCTCCCTCAGCAGCTGATGCAGTGATGGAGGTAGAGGAAACAAATCTGCTTCCTCGCTCAACCTTGTGGGTGACTCTGAAGTCTGGAAAGTAGCGATGTTGCAGAGTCCCTGGAGGAGGAGGAGGAGGAAGGACAGCAGGGGCGGGCTCTAGCCTCCAGTTCCTGAGCGGGGAGAGCCTAGCCCAGACCTCCCGGGGCTGCCTAGAGGCCAAACAAGCCTCCTCCTTGGCCAGAGGGCCTGGCGAAGCCCTGTGATGAAAGCTTTCCTCTGCCACAGGGACATCCTCTCAACAGGACAACAGACAGTCCTTCCAAGGGAAGGACAGGATTTGCTCCAGAGCAAAAGAGGTGGGGTAGGGTGGGCCACTTGTGTGAGCCTGTTCCTGGGGGCCGGGTGGGTGCACGTGCCTGGTGTGCCTCTGGGCGTGTGGGCAGGACTGCGATTTCCGCAGCAGAGCGCTCCGTCCTCCCCTCCGGCTGGGGACTGGGGGCCAGCAAGGCTGCCCAGGGAAGGGGTGTGAGCCATGCAGGCGCACTCGGCGGCTTCTTAACGGAAGGTAGACGTGGCCTAGCTGTCAGGCAGGAGCATCTGTCTTCACTGTGCTCTGTGTGAAAGAAACCAGTCAGGAAAAAGGAACTGGAGACTTCACAGTAATTCTAGCAGTCTGACCAGCAAAGACCCAGGGGGAAATCTGACGGCCTTCCCCCTCCCCCACCCCCCCCCCACCCCCATCTGCCTTCTGACAGCTGAATTGCCCAAGGTGAAGATATCCTGGGATGGAGACTCAACTGGCCGTGGCCTCTTGGATCACGCACGCATGTGCTTATGCGTCCCTGCTCATTCCAAAAGCCGTGAGAGGTCGAGGCTGTGCAAAGAAAGGCCAAGTAACGCAGATGGCCAATCTGACGTCTGACCTGAACGCACGAGAGCTTGCCTCTTGCTTTGCAGTCCACATTTGCAGAAGATTCCAGGGCCCCACCTTGCAAACAACACCGGTTCTAAGCTGCATTTCATCAAAGGATGTCATTTTTATGAACTCATTAAAAGCTGGACAGGGCTGGGCTTGCAGGCGGGCAAAGCTTGGAGGATGACTCTTCAGTTCTTTTCATGGCTCCAGTCTTAGCGTCCAGATCTCAGGCTAATATGTGGAAGGTCCTTCTTGTGCTTTCCCACCAATGCCCTGCTCGCTCTTCTCTCCCTTCCCTTCACCCTGTCCCCCTTCTCCAAAGCTACGAGTGACACATAGCTTTTAGGGTAGGGAACGGAAGACAGTGGAGATTGACGCATAACATGGGAGCTTGATTGCAGCTCTGGAAAAAGCGAGTTGGTATTTGACCCTCTCACAAAATACTCTCTTTTCAGGATCTGTTTATATGTTACAGTTTTGTCACGCAAAACCTGTGAAACACATGTAGAATGAAAATACTATTCTGGAGCTTTGGAGAGTACTTTGGGATTGTGCTCCAAAGGAGTCAGCTTGAAAGTGATGGCAAGAACGTTGTTTCTCCAGAGGACTCATCTGTGTGCTGCCCCATTTTCTCCATTTAGGAAGGAATAGTGTCTCCGAGCGACCTTGACCTTGTCATGTCAGATGGCCTGGGCATGCGGTATGCGTTCATCGGACCCCTAGAAACTATGCATCTCAATGCAGAAGGTACGCTTTGCTTCCGTAGGGGCTAAGATGGGAGTTCTGTGCTGTTTAGCGTTCTTAGGGGTTTTGTAAACAGTACAGTTTTGCCTTTTTGTTTTTAAACAACTGGATAGAAACAGTATCATATGAAGGAGACGGCGGCCAGCCCTGGTAATTCACAGACGGGGGCTGCGACAGATCGTAGTGTCCTGAGATGTCAGTCCACATGGTATCCATGAACCCCAGGGCTCTGCGCGGCAGAGGGCACTCAGGCGGGAAGGAAGAGAAAGACAGATGCGTGTGGTCATGGAGACTTTGCCACGTTACCCAGAAAGTTGTGTTCTCCTGAGAAAGATGATGCGGCTGTTTACAGAGGCAAGGAGAACAGATAGGGAAATGCCGCACGTCTCTCCTGCCTAAATCTGAGCAACTTCTAAGTGTGACATTTGGAGCTGGAAGTTTCCCACCAGGAGGCTGGGAAGCCAGGGGGGAGGCGCCTCTGCAGGGGAGGGGGCTGCGCTGGGCACGGGCGGTGCTCAGGCCAGGCCAGTCACCCTGACTTCAGAAGCCGACTGAAGCCGACTGAAGCCGACTTCAGAGGGTCTGGGGAAGTAGGGCCGAGCCCACGATCTAGTGACTCTTAACAGGAAGATAGATTGAGAACGGTGAGAAGCTTCCAAGAATGAAACTGTCAGCCACACTTCAAGTCAATCAGAAACAAGACGCCATTCAGAAAACAAGCACTGAAACCTACACTAGACTGAAACAAAATAAGTTTAAAATGCTATGAATAAAAATCTAGGCAAATATCACCTAAATGTCATCAGTACCTGCTATCTCTTAGTGTTGAAATTACAGGTAACTTTTATTACCTCTTTGCCTTTCTGTGTTGTTATAGTTTTCATACATAATTATTGCCATGTTATTTTAATATTTATATTATACCTGTAAAACGTATGTAGGGAGAGAAAGGAAGTGTTGTATTTAGCTCCAACGGTCCACACTTAATTGAAATACTGAGAAACTGGAACTTATCCAGAAGAAGGTGAGCGGAGAAGTGTGTGTGTACGTGCGTGGGTGTCTTTTGTGGGCGTGGACGTGGCAGACAGACAGGTTTGGGCTCAGCACATGGCAGGAAGTTTCTAGTTCCTGGGGCTGACGTTGAGGGAGAGGGCCATGCTGCGCATGGTGAATAGAGCAGTTGGGGCTGGTTGCCCACCTGGCAGGATGTTTAGATACTGAGCAGAGATGCCTGTAATGAAGCTGGAAATCAGGAGTCTGTTTGAGGTTTTGTGATTCCACGATGTTTTGGTAATGCTTCAGTTTTCACCACCGTAATTTTTGTTTTTATAAGCCTCTAGCTTTTATTTATTTTTTATTTTATTATTTTTTTTATTTTTTTTTTCAATATATGAAATTTATTGTCAAATTGGTTTCCATACAACACCCAGTGCTCATCCCAAAAGATGCCCTCCTCAATACTCATCACCCACCCTCCCCTCCCTCCCACCCCCCATCAACCCTCAGTTTGTTCTCAGTTTTTTGGAGTCTCTTATGCTTTCGCTCTCTCCCACTCTAACCTCCTTTTTTTTTTCCTTCCCCTTCCCCATGGGTTTCTGTTAAGTTTCTCAGGATCCACGTAAGAGTGAAAACATATGGTATCTGTCTTTCTCTGTATGGCTTATTTCACTTAGCATCACACTCTCCAGTTCCATCCACGTTGCTACCACCGTAATTAATGAAGTATGACTTCCAGTGAATATGTTGGGGCAGTTTCGCCAGACGTAATCTTGCAGGTGCGCATACGGTGCCTTGCGGGTCGTGCAGATGGGGTTCAATAGCTGACTTGACTCTTCCTTAAATGAGCGTGGCTGAGAGCCGCTGCAGGAACAGGGAACTCTGTCCTAGCACGAGCATCTTTCTTTTGTGGCAGGAGGACAGTTGAACACAGGAGGATAATGTAAAGAAAGAGGCCTCTTTCTTTAAAAGTGAAACGAGGGTTTTGAAGTATCATTAAAATAAAGTCTGGGAGAATTTCAAATGCTTTTTCAGCCGGCACCTTAAAGGTGGCAAACATATTTAAACACTTGGCATGCGTATCAACACGGCTTGATAACTGCCATGTTTTTCTCTGTAATTTTCTTTTCTTCAGAATAATAAGATAACTCAGGTATCATGAGAAATCAATAGGGAGACAGCTGAGAACAGCTTTGACTCTCAGACAAATAGAAACAGAAGCCAATGAAACCAGAAACTCAAGAACCAAATAGTGTGGCAGACAGGAAGGAGGCCCGTAACAATTTTTCAAACAAAGCAGATATGATAAGAAAACCTAATTGGCTTAATATGATAATGGTGGACGGATGTAGTTTTCAACTTCAGAGCATTCCAAAGACCAGAGTTAGAGTGTTATAAGATCTGGCTTGTAACCAATGGAAATGTTCGTTATTCTTCATAGTGTCATCCAGAATATATCAAGATTGGACGGAGAGGGTTCTTTTTTTCTGATGTCGTTTTCCTAAAGCCAGCATCTCAGGTTAAGGCTGGTTATTAGTCTTAAAGCTACAGTTTATCTAGAAGTGGTAAAAATATTTTAGGATTTGTCTTTAATAGCACCTAAAAAATAGGAGGCCACCTTGCCTACTTTGCCTTTTGGCTGAATTTTAAAAGCCACCCTCAGCAAGGACAGACTCTCTGAAGAGGGGGTCTGGTCAGCGGAGCCAGTCAGCCTGGGTTCCTACCTGATTTCTCAGCTAACTAGCCTAGGGGCACCTGGGTGGCTCAGTCAGTTAAGCATCAGCTCAGGTCATGATCTCGCGGTTTGTGAGTTCGAGCCCCACGTCGGGCTCTGTGCTGACAGCTCAGAGCCTGGAGCCGGCTTCGGATTCTGTGTCTCCCTCTCTCTCTGCCCTTTCCCCGCTAAGCACTCTGACAGTCTTTCTCTCTCAAAAATTAAACAAAACAAAACACCATTAAGCTAACCAGCCTCTTGCAAGCGAGTACCCCCCCCCCCCCCCCCCCCCCCCCCCCCCCCCCGCCAATCAAATGGGCCTGGCAGCAGGGACTCCTTTCAAGGGTGCTGTGAGGATGAAGCCAGATGGAAATGTTTGTCTCGATGGCTGACACAGATGAGGTCCCTTAATCAGTATTCTGCTCATACGGTGTTTTGTCTTGTTTTTTTTTTTTTTTTTTTTTAATTTTTTTTTCCAACGTTTTTTATTTATTTTTGGGACAGAGAGAGACAGAGCATGAACGGGGGAGGGGCAGAGAGAGAGGGAGACACAGAATTGGAAACAGGCTCCAGGCTCCGAGCCATCAGCCCAGAGCCTGACGCGGGGCTCGAACTCACAGACCGCGAGATCGTGACCTGGCTGAAGTCGGACGCTTAACCGACTGCGCCACCCAGGCGCCCCTGTCTTGTTTTTTAATTCACTACTCTTCCAGGTTTTTTTTCCCTTTTTAACTCTCCCCAAAAGATTCACAAGTGCATGAGGAAAAAATACAGAATGAATACAGATTAGGGCATTTTTGCAATAGAATAGTGACATCTCCAGACTTCAACCGTTTGGTTGGTTTCTTTGCTAAGCTTTCAGACTACTGGGTCAGCGAAGAGAACTGCCCCATTTGATAGCAGCTTTTTGGGCGCCTCATGACTTTACTTCTACCTGGAGAATGACTGTCTGAGAATCGGCAGGCCCCAGAAATCACCTCCAGTTGAAGCCAATGTTTACCATCCTGCCTTGTAAAATTTCCTGCTGTGTAGAGATGCTTGTCTTTTTTTTTAATTTATTATTTTTTTTAAATTTTTTTTTTCAACGTTTTTAATTTATTTTTGGGACAGAGAGAGACAGAGCATGAACGGGGGAGGGGCAGAGAGAGAGGGAGACACAGAATCGGAAACGGGCTCCAGGCTCTGAGCCGTCAGCACAGAGCCCCACGCAGGGCTCGAACTCACGGACTGCGAGATCGTGACCTGGCTGAAGTCGGACGCTTAACCGACTGCGCCACCCAGGCGCCCCAAAATTTATTATTTTTTTAATTGAGGTGCTTACTTGCTGGGTTTGGCTCATTTACACAGGGCTGTTAGTTTCAGTGAAACAGGTGAACTGCTGGAGTTAAGGGGCCCCAGGTAGGTTTCTGTCTCCACCCGCCTCCCTGACCTCAGGTGAGGTCTCACTCAGGTGGGAGTTAGATGATGTTGCTCTGTGCTTTGGGGCCTTTTTGATCTTCCTTAATAAGGTCTGTGAAACTCTGCCTCTTAAAAGCAGGTGAATTCACGTAGGTGTGGGTTCATACGTCGGTGCGGGTTCATACGCTGTGTGAAAACCAGACTCCTCTGGTGTGGGTAGCGGTCAGGGCTCTCCAAGAAACTGAACACCCAGAGGCCGTCTCAGTAGCTGCCGCCGCGGGTGACAGTAGGACCGTGTGCCTGCTGGCTGTTGCATAAATGCAAACAGAGGAAGGCGCTCTCTCTCTCCACCCACCTTGGCTTATGTTGAAGGTTCAAGAAAGCACCTTGTCTTGCCCTTGTGGGCTCACAGCTGAAGAATTCCAACTTAGAAAGCAGCAAGCCACGCTGACTCTAATCTCATGAGAATCACGTCTTTCCCCCACTTTTTCTTATTCCATATAAGCATCTCTTAAGAAATCAGGTTCAAAATCCTCTAAAAAGCTAAGCTCGAGAGAGTTTGGGGAAGTATATTGTTGAACAGGACAGAGGGCAAGGACGTGGAGGAGAGAAAATGCAGGCGAAGGCCCGAGTTCGTAGTAATGTAAGGGAAGGCTGGACTAGAAGGACAGAAGGTGAAATGGTTTCTTTGCCTCCCCATTTCCAGTGAAATTAGTGTTATGGGATAATTGCCACGCACCTCCTTTCATAGTGTAGAGAAGCCAAAGTTATTGGTGGAAATGGAGTAAAAACGCTCCTTTTAATACTTGTGTCGTAGAAGAGGACAGATTGCAAATAACAGTAGCAATGATCAGTGTCCTGGGACGCTGCAGGTCGTGACTGTAAGTCACCACGAACTTGCATCTTGGGTAAGGGGGCGAGCCCTCCCAGGGGTGTCCAGCTTCTCTGCAGGTGGTGGGGGACGGTCTGCAGGCACGCGCCCTATTCGGTCCTTACCTTCACCACAAACAACGGGGCTGTTTGTCCCAAGAGCCCGAGGGCCTGTTACAGAAAGCATTTTTATGTTAGTAAGAGTGAAATTTTCAGTGGTTTCCTGAACAGTACGGAGGAAGTTATGAATTGTGCGACAAGGATTTTTACTATCTTGTATTCTAGTTTGAAGAAATAAATGCCCTTTAAAACGACAGATTTTACAAAAGGGAGAGGGAAAAAAGTTCTAGAAAGCCCTTGGGAGACTAAAATGACTTCGCAGGGACAGGGAAAGGTGAACACTTATTCAGCAGATGTAAAGTAATCCAGACGTGAGGCACAGTATGTGCACTGGGCCCTGTGGGTTACTGCTCACACAGGGTGGGGGGTGGAATTGGCCCCTGAGAGCCTCTGCTTTCATTCCAGGCGGGCAGTCCTCAGCTACAGGAATTTTTCCCGTTTTCTTCTCATTTGGTATCTTTACACCTGACTTGATTCTAGTGTCTCTGCCCCACCAAAAGGAACACACTGTATTCGCGTCTAGATTTTATCACCTTTAGTTCGAGTAAATAAACAAATGGATAAAGTGAAGGAGATATTTAATTTTCAAAAGGAAATAAATGCACGGGTTGTTTTCTGTGTTCCAGAAATGCCATGCCATTCAAGATGGCTAGCCAGTGTAGGACATTTAGGAGCCTCCCTGAATCCCGACTGTCAAGTTATGCTTACGTCAAAGGAAACAAAACTCCTTATTTTTATTCGAAACCCCTTATTTTGCAACGACAGTATCTACCACTTAATTATAGGTGCTAATGTCAGAAAAGTTGGTATGCTTGAAATGTGTACCCTTGAAAACAGCTTCTCTTCTAAGAGCAAATTGGGTTTAACTTTAGCTGTCTGAAAGAGAAAGGAAACCATTTGAGCCAAGATGGACCCCCAGTGAATTGAGGCTTTCACGTCAGTGTAGCCGCACCAAAACCAGACCCCCAAGGAAGCTGTTAAGAGTGTCGGGCGGTGGTCATTTTTATTTGAACTTAATCAGACACACTTTTCGTGGCGTGGGTGGGAGCCACGCTCTGGGATCTCTGCAAAATCCACAGTTGCATCTGTTCCCTTGCTCTGTCTTTCGCCTGACTCGCCGACCACTGAGTCTGCTTCTGGAAAATGTCGGAAATGGGCCAGAGGCGGAATAGCAGGCGGCTCAGCGCCTGGCCTCAGCGGGGCCCGGGCCGGGGAGACGCCTCCCGGTCCACGTACCTGGGACCGGCCTGGGACCTGACGCGTGTCCCGGCGCACGTCCCCGCACCGGCCCGGCCGCAGGTGCCCGCGGGGCGGGGCGCGGGCCGAGCTGGCCGTTTGCCTGCAGCTCGCCGCCGCCGCCGCCGCCGCCGCCGGGCAGAGCGCAGAGCGGGTCCCGGCAAGCCCGCCCCGTGTCGGGAGGCCGCGCAGCTTGCCCGGGGCTTCCTCCCGGGGCCCCTCTGCCTCTGACGGGAAATGGCAGCTGCGGCCTCAGCCAGCCCGCGCTGCTTCTCCCTCTCCCCTCCGGGATAAGCCTCTTCTTCCTGGGTTTCTCCACCAGAATCCCAGGGTCGCGTCTTAGCCCCTGAGACCCAGGCTTCCCGAGGGCCCCGGAGCCGCAGGAGCAGGTGCAGAGCAGCGCCGCCAGGGGACAGATGCCGCCCGGGGCTCGGGGTGGCCGGGCGCCCGTCCACTGGCCAGAGCGGAAGCGGGTGCGCCCGCGGAGCCTGCCGCTCAGGTCGATGCAGCCTGTGCCCAAGAACCCGCCACCTTGCAGACTCCCAGCAAAGTGGTAACTAGAACTCAGGGAGTAAGTGCGAGACGAGACGGGGGCGGATTTAGGGAGCGTTGACACCTTTGGTTCCTAGAAAATGAATTCGAGGGGCGCCTGGGGGGCCCAGTCGGTTGAGCGTCCGACTTCGGCTCAGGTCGTGATCTCACGGTCCGTGGGTTCGAGCCCCGCGTCGGGCTCTGTGCTGATGCCTCGGAGCCTGGAGCCCGTTTCGGATTCTGTGTCTCCCTCTCTCTGCCCCTCCCCCACTCATGCTCCGTCTCTCTCTGTCTCTCACTGATAACAAATAAACGTCAAAAAATTTTTTTAAATGCATTCGAGCCATTCACAGAAGTAACCTTACAGACACATTGTTGGAGACCTTTTTGGTGACAATGGAACTGAACGTGATATTCTACAAATCAGTGCAGGAGCACAGGCCAACCCAAAAGTCTGTAAGAGGCGCTGACAGAGGCCCGAGGGCCCCGTCACTTTTCAGGGTTTTAAGATCTGATGGAAAGCTTGAATAGTGACATCGGTGAGGACGCTCGTTCCCCAGGGCCAGCTGACTGCGGTGGGCGTCCCCCTGCACCTTTTCTTCATCCACAGGAGGAGAAGAACCTAAGCCTGAGCTAGGGTGAGACCCTCTGAATAGATTTCATTTGGAGTTTTATAGTGTTCTTGCTGATATTGTGGGTTCTTGCTTTCGTGATTTCAGGTATGTTAAGCTACTGTGACAGATACAGTGAAGGCATGAAACATGTCCTAAAGACTTTTGGACCCATTCCAGAGTTTTCCGGGGCCACTGTTGAGAAAGTTAACCAGGTACGTAGACCCCTTGTAGAGACTCGTGCAGGCCGAGAGGAAGCTCTGTGCCACAGGTGAGGTTTTATTTGTAGCCAGGCTTGGCCTTGGATCCTGGTGGTTCCTCACTCCTGACTTGGCGTCCACGGTCCCGTCGCGGTCACGGGAGACCTTAGAGCAGTGTGACCGATGAACTGGTGGCTCATCTGAATGGTCTCAGAGGAGCTGCAGGCCTCTGTGGATTCGGAAAGTTTATGTTAATTGAGGGGTTACTAAGCTGCTTTTGTTTTTAAGAGCAAATGCTCAGTTTGAATAACTAGGAACCGTTACTCTCCTGGTACGTTAGTTCCTCTGCACGCTCTGGGATTTTTTGTCTTGTCTTCTCTCTTCCTATTCCCAGGCCATGTGTCTGAAGGTTCCCGCGGATCCGGAGCATTTAGCTGCCAGACGGCGGTGGAGGGACGAATGTCTTCAGAGACTCGCCAAGCTGAAAAGGCAGATGCCGTCCCAGTAAGAGCTTCCTGTGAAGCCACCGGCCTTCCTTACCGGGAGTCCCGTTCGGTGGAGTCACCAGCACCCAACCCCACCGGTCAGGACCAGTGGGGAGCCGGGCAGTCTTCGTGGAGACCCGGGGCCTGGCCACAGCAGCGGGGCTGATCGCGTCCCCGCCTTGGGTTGCCGGCACACTGGGCCCGAGGGCTGGTCACTCCCGGCCACCTGGGCAAGCAAGAGAGCAAATCGTCTGAGGATCTTCACCTTTTATTTTTAGTGTGATTCCGTATTTTAATCTGTAGCAAAGTATTTTCGTAATTATCGTCAAATCTGCTTCTGAGTACTCCATGGCCCTGAGGCAACTGCCTTCATTTTGCTAGTGCTTATTCTGAATAAAGGTTTTTGATTGCATAAAGACGTCTTTTTTCTTCCGGTCTTTCTGAGAAAGACCAGTGTTTGATTCTAAAACGATTGGCTTATTTCTTAGTGACCATGACGAGTGAGTAAGCAAACACTTTGTCGTGGTGCCTTCGTCAGCCACTCAGTAAAAATCCACCATCTGGGGCCAGTGTTTCCCAAAGTGGATTTACGGTGAGTGCCCTGGGGCTCTATGGTGAGATGTGTTTGGGAAACTCCTCCGACTGCCCCACCCTTGGGCACTCACAGGTCTATAGGACACTAAAGTCTCCAAAATTCTACAGTAAATACAGCTGTTTCACCCAACACTCCATTATCTTCTTTGATGTGGAGTCTTGTTCTAGCACCAGTTCCCCAAGTACTCTAGCAAATAGCAGTCCAAGTACCCCCCACCCTGCATGAGGCCAGCACATCACAATAACTTGGATCACAGGATGCCACTGCAGGGCTCCCCGGCAGCTCCCCACCCGGTGACCCTCCAGCCTTTCAAGTTCGGGTGACCAGCTTCCCAGCTTCACCTGGGAAGTAGGGAGACACCTTTTCAAGGCTGGGGTGGTATTCGAACCAGCGTCCCCAATCAGGAACCGTGTGGGAGTTGTTCTTCTGGCTCGGGGTGGACAGACACCGGTCACGTTCGTTTATGTCATAACGTCTTTTGAGCAGCCGTGAGGCTTCGGGCATCAGGCAGGTAGTGTCTGCCTTGCAGAAGTTTACTGTGAGACAGCAAGATGCTAGAATGAAATAGGATAGGGCCAGAGGATCATATACAAAGGACATCGTAACTAATTGCCTCCCGCTGTACCCTGGAAGGCCTCGCAGGAGACAGCCTCTGAGTCCGGTCTTGAGTAGCAAGGAAGAGTCAGCTAGCCTTCCTGGGAGAGGCGGCAGGGTGGAGAAGGGTGCTGGGTGCCCCAGGAAGGTGGGATGGTTCCCTGAAGCCTGAAAGAGCTCTGGGGAGAGGAGCTGGGGCTGGGGCCGGATCCACATGGGAAAGAGTGCCGAGCTCAAAGCAATGTGTGGACCTCCCCTAAAGCAACACAGAGCCTAAGCGGTCTGTAGGTTCTGAGTGGCCCTGTCATATTGGGATTTCAGAAAGTCCCACCTGACAACAGAAGGGACTGAGCTGCAGGTGGGGCCTGTTGTGGTCTAGGTGGGGGCTGACAAGGCAGTGAATTCGGAAGGTCTCCTGGGGGTGGGACTGACGATCATCAGTGATGCCCTGAGAAAGACGATACCGGACTTCCTGAGTCGTCCGCTCTGGCAACTGTGCAGATTTTGATGCCGTCGTAGAAGATGAGGAAATTAGGAAGGAGGGGCAGGAGATCTGAATGTTCCAGATATTGAACTTCACTGAAAAAGGGAATGTGGCAAGACACGGAGGAAGTCTTCAACTTGGAAAAGGCTCGTTCTCTTCATCTGATTAAGTTTTAGGTACTCGTCAAACCCTGATGACTCAACCCCTCACTCTGTGACCCACTGGCAGGTTGTTTCGTTGAGCAAGTCAAGGCCCTGCTTCTTCCTACAGCTTCTGGCTCCCGCTCCTTTCCCTTCCACACGCTCCACCGTCTCGTCTTCTCGGAATTGCTGCGCTATTATCAGGGCCAGCCTGGTTCCTTCTCTCATGAGCCCATGGAGGCCGCCATGGTCTCTGGACCCAGGTTTGGGATCCCTGCTAAGAAGATGACGTCGCTGGGGGTGTGGGGTGTCGGTGGATGTCATACACGGCCTGTTGGTTTCACGGCATCGATGGGCCGTCGCAATTTCAGAAAAACGGACCCAGGGAGGCCATGCAGCCTAATGGTGCGGGCCAGTACGAGGGAGCGAGGCCGGAGCTTCCTGGTGGTCCCCATGGTGGTTTGGGCGTGGAAGACGCAAGTGGGGGCGGTGTGGGGGCACGTTCACGTATGTGTTTCAATTCTGTTTTCCCACGTGTGCTGTTCTTGGGACACGTGCAGCAGAAGTACACCCGGCCCAGGCCTGTAGCTGTCACAGTGCGCAATGTATGGCGAGGAGGGTCAACGCGAGAGACTGGTCGCGACAGCGTCGAGAGAGCCAGTGTGTCGATTCCCACGTGAGGGCTGAAAACGTTACAATTTCCAAATTGAGAGCAGCGGAGAGCGTGCTTGCGGTCTGGGAGGAAGGCAGGAAGGCAGGCCTGGAAACCGCGGACGGAGCTAGGACTTGATCCGAAGGGGAACCGAAGGGACGACCCGGTATGTGAGCACAAGCCAAGCCCTCCGGCCTCTCAGGGAGACATTGTAGGGCTTCCAAACGAGCAGCCTCTGCCTTTCAGTTTGTCGTCGTGGGGGCCGGCTTCCAAGAGGCTCGCTCGCTTTGGCGAGGTTGGCAAGTGCGTAATTCAGGTACCAGTCTGCCCGTGAACGTCCTCTGAGACACCACATTCATTCAGTCGCCTCTGGTCTGTGACAGTTTCTCAGTCTGGCCTTGCTGTTCGTGACCACGACAGAGCCCTGGCCAGGTCTTCTGCACAGTATCCCCAGTCCGGGTGTGCCTGGTGTTCTCGAGGTGAGACGGGTTGGGTTTTGGAAAGAATACCCCGGAGGTGAAGTGCTCTTCTCACATCCTGTCAGGGGCCACATGATAGCCACATGACGTCACTGGGGATGTTTGCTTTCACCGGCTGTGTTTGCCAGGTTTCTGCACTGTGGGTTATCCATTAGAAAATAAGAAATTAATTGGAAGGACTAGCCCAAGCAGCTATTGTCTTGAGTGGTTTCTGAGTCATCTTCTGAGAACTGCAAAGCCGTTGATCTCCATCGACAGTACAAAGGTTCCCTTTTCGTTGGTCTCTGCCTCCAGGGGCCTTCCTTCCCAAAGGCCCAGTATGCATCCGTGCACACAAGGATCCAGATGATCTCCTTGTTCCTCAAGTTTTAGTTTAGCAGCTTAGCACGCTTGCAGGACTCAGAGGAGGTGCCAGCTGCCCAAGGAATAGAGATCATATATTGTTCCCGTGGGAGTCCCAGAGATGCCAGGGACAGGACTAGCAGTGGAGTCCCTACAATTCCTGTCTGGTCCTTGCTTGGTTTGTTAGTGCATCTGTAACCGATGAATTAGAAGATGATTTTTCTCATGCTCATAAGACTCACAAGACGAAAGTAAAAGCCGGAAAGCCAGTTTCATTGACTTTCAGTTGATTTATCTATCAAACACTTACTGAGCATCTACTGTGTGCCAGGCGCTGTTCCAAGGGTCAGGGATGCACTAGAACATGGAACAGGCAAACAGCACCTGCTGGTGTGCAGTGGTTCTAGTGGGAGAGAACAGACACAAACCAACCGATAGGCAAATTATAGAACACGTCAGAAGGGGATCGCCTATGTAGCTGAAAATAAAGCAGAGGAAGGTGATGGGGAGGACAGGTAGTACGTGTGTGCGTGCTTGCACGCGTGCAGCTTTAGAGCAGTAATCAGGGGAGGGTTGATGAGAAGACAGCATTGGAGCAGGAAGTGAGGGTTAGAACCATGGAGAGATCCAGAAAAGAAGGACCCCCCAGGGAGAAGGAACAAAAGCGCAAAGGCCATGAAGTGGAAGCTGAACTTGTACACCTAAGGAGCAGCCAGGGGTCTGTGTGGCTCAGTGGGGGGAGGGGGTGGGGGTGTGGGAGGGTGTCGGGGGGAGCTGTAAGAGATGAGGCAGGGTGGTGAGGGTGGAGCCTTAATGGCCAATATGAAGACCGGCTTTTGCTTTGCACAAGGTGGGAAGCCAGAAAGTTGGGTTTTGTTTTTTTTGTTTTTGTTTTTTTGTCATAAGCGTATCAACATTGGATCTACCTTCCTAAACTTAAAACAAAAGTTTTTTTTAATGTTTATTTATTTTTGAGACAGAGCGCGAATGGGGGGAGGGCAGAGAGAGAGGGAGACACAGAATCTGAAGCAGGCTCCGGGCTCCGAGCCGTCAGCACAGAGCCTGATGCGGGGCTCGAACCCACAAGCTGTGAGATCATGACCTGAGCTAAGGTCCGACGCTCAACCAGCTGAGCCACCCAGGTGCCCCTACCTTCCTAAACGTCTAAGCACATAGTATAGTTAACTCTAGGCACCGTGTTGTACAGAGATCTCTAGAATTTATTCATCTTGCATAACTGAAACTTTACACCCATCGAACAGCAACACCCCATTTCTCCCTCCTGCAGCTCCTTGCAATTGCATTTTCTCTGCTTCTATGTGTTTGAGTATTGTTGATACCTCATGTAAGTGGAATTATGACGTATTTGTCTTTGTGACTGGCTTGTTTCACTTAGTATAATGTCCTTAGTATAATGTCCTCAAGCTTCACCCACATTGTAGTATATTCGCAGTATTTCCTTCTTTTTTTAAAAAAAATGTTTATTTATTTATTTGGAAAGAAAAAGTGTGTGTGTGCACACACAAGCAGGGGAGGGGCAGAGAGAAAGGGAGAGAATCCCAAGTAGGCTCCATGCTGATAGTTCAGGGCCCAATGCAGGGCTCAAACCTATGAACCTGTGAGAACACAACGTGAGCCAAAACCTAGAGTCAAATACTTAACCGACTGAGCCACCCAGGTGCCCTCAGATTTCCTTCTTTTTAAGAATGAGTAATATTCTGACATATGTATGTACCACATTTTCTTTCCATTCACCTGTCAGTAGATATTTGTTTCCAAATCATGGCTATTATGAATGAAGCTGCAATGAACACAGGGATGCAAATATCTCTTCAAGATTCTGATTTCATTTCTTTAGACAAATGCCCAGAAGTGGGACTGCTGGATCATACAGTACTTTTATTTTTCGTTTTTTGAGGAAACTATGCTGTTTTTCATCCTTTTCCTTATAAGGAAAGGATGCCTGCACCATTTTACATTCCCACCAATAGTGCACAAACGTTCTAATTTCTCCACACTTCTGCCAATACTTGTCTTTTTTTTTTTTTCTTGGTGATAGCCATTCTAACAGGAATGAGGGGAGATCTCATTGTGGTTTTGATTCACGTTTCCCTGATGATTAGTGATGTTGAGCATCTTTTCAAATACCTGTTGGCCATCTCTGTGTCTTTGGAGACATGTCTATTTAGTTCCTCTACCCATTTTAAAATCAGATTGTTTGTACTGAGTTGTATGTGTTTCTTACATTTTTGGATATTAATTCCTTACCAGATATATGGTTTGCAAACATTTTCTCCCATTCTATCGGCTACCTTTTCACTCTGTTGTTTCATTTGCTGTGCAGAAGCTGTTAGTTTGATGTAGTCCCCCTTGCCAATTTTTGCTTTTGTTGCCTGTGCTTTTGGTGTCCTATCCATGAAATCATTGCCAAGAGCTATGTTATGAAGTTTCCCCTTATGCTTTCTTCTAGAAGTTCTATAGTCTCAGGCTTTTTCCGAATATTTAAGTTCTCAGGGGTGCCCGGGCAGATCAGTTGGTTGAGCATTGGAATCTTGATTTTGGCTCAGGTCATGATCCCAGGGTCTGGGATGGAGCCCCACATCCAGCTCTGTGCTGAGTGTGGAACCTGTTTAAGATCCTATCTGCCTCTCCCTCTGCTCCTCCCCTGCTCACTTTCCCACCCTTTCTCTCTCAAAAAAAAATTAAGTTCTCAATCCATTTCAAGTTGATTTTTGTGTGATAAGGATCCAGTTTCATTCTTTTGCATATGGATGTCCCGTTTGCCCAATACCATTTGTTGAAGAGATCGTCCTTTCCCCATTGTGTGGTCTTGGCATCCTCACTGAGGATCAGATGACCATATATATGTCAGTTTATTTCTGGACTCTATTTTACTCCATTAGTCTGTATGTCATCTTTATGCCAGTACCATACTGTTTTAAATGCTGTAGTTTTGTGATATGTATTGGAATCAGGAAGTATGATTTCTCCAGCTTTGTTCTTCAAGATTGTTTTGGCTCTTCAGGGTGGGTTCCTTATGGTTCCATAATAATTTTAGTATTTTTTTTCCCATTTCTGTAAAAAAAAAGTTCCATTGACATTTTGATAAGAGATTGCATTGAATCTGTATATTATTTTGGATAGAATGGACATTTTATCAATATTAAGTCTTCCAATCCATGAACACAGGCCACCTTTTCATTTATTTGTGTCTTCTTAAACTTCTTTCATCAATATTTTTTAGTTTTCAGTGTATAAGTCTTTCATTTTCTTGATTAAGTTTATTTCTAAGTATATTATTCTTTTTGATACTATTATAAAGGAGATTATTACCTTAATTTTTTTTTCAGATAGTTCATTGTTAGTGTTTAGAAATACAACTGATTTTGATATGTTGGTTTTATATCCTGCGACTTTACTGAACTTGCTTATTATATTAGTTCTAATAGTTTTTTTGCGGAATCTTTAGGGTTGTTTTTGTTTGTTTGTTTGTTTGTTTTTTTACATATAAGATCATGTCATCTGTATAACTTATGGGATCCAGTAAAAGCAGTCAGTATTAGGTCGGAGGTTTATGGCAATAAATACCACCCTTAAAAAAAAGAGAGAAAGAAAAATCTCAAATTAACTTTACACCTCAAGGAACTCAAAAAAGAACAAACTAAGCCCAAAGTTAGCACAAGGAAGGAAATAATGATGAGTAGAGCAGAAATAAATGAAATAGAGACTAGAAAAAACGATAGAAAAAAACAACAAAACTAAGAGTTGGTTTTCTGAAAAGATTAACAAAATTGATAAACCGTTAGCTAGAGTAAGAAAAAAGGAGAGAGGGACATCACCCAAGCGAAGCCTGCTTGGGATTCTCTCTCCCCTTCTCTCTCTGCCACTTCCCCACTTGCACATGTTCTCTGTCTCTCTCAAAATAAATAAACATTAAAAAAAAAAGAAAACAAAATTAGAAATGAAAGAGGAGACAATCAAAGTCATACCCATTCTGCAATGCATGTAGAAAAGTGTTTAAAAACACTTGTAATAAAGATGTTTCTAAGAAAAGAAAACAAAACAAAACTGATGTTACAGTATTACAAAGGATCATAAGGGACTACTGTGAACAATCATAGGCCAACAAATTGGATGATGCAGAATAACTGGATAAATTCCTACAAACATACAACCTATCAGGACTAAATCATGATAAAATAGAAAATCTGAACAGACCTACAACTAGTAAGGAGATTGACTCAGTAATGAAAAACTTCCCAACAAACAAAAGCCCACAACCAGATGCCTTCACTGGTGATTTCTACCAAACATTTAAAGAGTTGACACCAATTCTTTTTAAATTCTTCCTAAAAATTGAAGAGGAGGGGACACTTTCTTTTTTTTTTTTTAACGTTTATTTATTTTTGAGACAGAGAGAGACAGAGCATGAATGGGAGAGCGGCAGAGAGAGAGGGAGACACAGAACTGGAAGCAGGCTCCAGGCTCTGAGCCATCAGCCCAGAGCCTGATGCGGGGCTCGAACTCACGGTCCGTGAGATCGTGACCTGAGCTGAAGTCGGATGCTCAACCGACTGAGCCACCCAGGCGCCCCCGAGGGGACACTTTCAAACTCACTTTAAGAGGCCAGCATTACTCTGATAGCAAAAGACAAAGACACTACAAGAAAAGAAAACTACAGTCCAATATCCCTGATGAACATAGATGCAAAAATCCTCAACAAAATACTAGCAGACCAAATTCAACATTAAAAGGTATGTGACCTTTTATGCTATATGGCCATTCGTGATATATGACCAGGTGGGATTTATTCCTGTGACACAAGGATGGTTAAGTATATATAAGTCAATTAATGGTATATGCCAAATTAATAGAACAAAGAATTTAAAAATCCCATGATCGTTTCATTAGATTCAGAAAAAGAGTTTGACAAATTTTGGCATCTTGCATGACAAAAACACTCAACAAACTAGGAATAGAAGGAACATACCTCAACATAGTAAAGGCCATATGTGAAAATCCCATATCTAACATCATACCCAATGGTGAAAAACTGAAAACTCTCCCTCTAAGATCAGGAACAGGGAAAGGATGCCTACTCTTATCACTTATCTTCAACACAGTACTAGAAGTCCTAGCCAGAGGAATTAGGCAAGAAAAAAATAAAAGGCATTCAAATTTCAGAGGAGCCTTTGAAGAGAGGAGCGGCACCATCTGACTTAGGTTTTTCCAGGCTTCCTCTGGCTTGTGCTGAGAAGAGACTATCTGGACACAAGAGAGGAAGTGGGGAGGGCCATCAGGGTACTCCTGCAATTGTGTCGGTCAGAGATGGTGGCAGAGGTTTGAAGGAGGGAGGCGGCAGTGGCAGTGGTGAGAAGCAGCCAGATTCTGGAGATATCTTGGAGGTAAAGCTAACAGGATGTGCTGACAGATTGGATGTGGGTTATGAGAGAAAGGAACTGGTCCAGGATGACTCCCAGGTTTGTGGATAGGGCAACAGGAAGGATGACGTTGTCACTTGTTGCGACGGGGAAGATGGGGCAGGGGAGGAACAAATGACAACTAGAAAGCTGCCTGGTAGCTTGGAATCTGAGCAAGGGGATGGTGGGTGGTGCTTTTTTGGGAGCAACTACTGTGTATTTAGGTGTAGTATAGGGGTCTGAGGCTATAGAAGTGAATTTAGCTTGACCATTACAAGTTCACAGCTTAGTGGAGAAAATGGACACATGAAGAGAAAAGCATAAAGTTACAAGTGCAGTAAGAGAACTGTCACAGGGGGCTCCTGGGTGTCTCAGTCGGTTAAGCCTCTGACTCTTGATTTTGGCTCGGTCATGATCTCACGGTTCGTGAGACAGCCTCGCATCGGGCTCTGCGCAGACAGCGTGGAGCCTGCTTAGGATTCTCTCTCTCTGCCCCTCCCCCGCTGTCTCTCTAAATAAATAAATAAACTTCAAATTAAAAAATCAGAGAGAACACGGGGAGTTATAGGAGCCTACAGGAAGGGCCTGAAGGTAAGCCTAGTATGGGGACAAGGAGGCTACAGCAAGTGGTCCCTAAGGAAGGAGGGTCTGAGTTGAAAATCTTGAGAACTGAGAATAAATGAGCCCAGCAAAGGTCACTTGCTATCAATCAGAATAGCATCGGGCACAGCAGAAGGCACGAAGTGAATAATTGTTGGAAGAAAGAATGAGTGAAAGGGCTTGGAGAGGCGAGGGGCAGGGGCAGGAACACCTGGACACCCAGCCAGTCCTCTCTGTACATGTTTGGAAGATGTCCTGCCCCGCAGGACTTGTCCAGTCGGTTGACCTCCATCACGTGTTCATGTCACTGGCTCCACTCTGAAGGTGGGCTTAACTCTACGTTCAAGGGGCAGTGACGACATCCCCAAGCCATGTGGCCATCAAGCATTTTCTAGTTCTATTGGCTTCCTCCTAACCTGTCTGACATCCACAGAGTTTAGTGCAGAGTGGGTCAAACGGAAAGGAGGGTTTAGTACCTGTCAGCACAGCATCGCCTCTTTAGCTTTTTCTCTGCACCATTTTGCTTCTGTTGCCCCAACCTTTTTAAAAAACAAAAGCTAGAAACTACTGTAAACACAGGGCAAAATGCTGTCGTTGGTGACACTTACGCACGTGGCCAAGACATCTAGAGAAGACCAAGCGATCTAAACGCAGTGTTCCGGAGCACTGAACATCAGGCTCAAAAGCTGGCAGACACCGGTGCAGGAACTCTGCGTCTCTCCTCCTTGAGTCCCTGACACCCAAGCCTTGAGTGTGGCTGGCATGTAGCAGGCCCTCAGCAGCGTGCACATGAGGCCAGGGAGATGAGTGGGGTCTCGGGGAAAGGGAGTTGGTATCCCTTCCCCAGGATTGGTGGGCACAGAGGCGGAACTTGTGGCCCCGCGGAACTGAGGGCAGGAGTATTTTCTCAAACAGTGGAGTTTGGTAAGGCTGGAGCTTCTTACTGAGGGAAGACATGTCACATCAGTGTCTGGAAACCTCTAAGAGAGGTCAATCTAGATCTATCTAATACAGACAGCCTTGATCTATCGAGGACGGAAAACAGGTCATTAGCTCACGTAAAGATATTTACATAGAGGGGCACCTGGGTGGCTCAGTGGTTAAGTGTCCCACTCTTGATTTCGGCTCAGGTCGCGATCTCACGGTTTGTGAGTTTGAGCCCCATGGGGGGCTCTGCGCTGACACTGCAGAGCCTGCTTGGGATTCTGTCTCCCTCCTCTGCCCTTTCCCTGCTCTCTCTCTCTCTCTCTCAAAATAAATAAACATTAAAAAAAAAAGATATTTACATAGAAAACGCCTTGAAGGAAATATACCAAAATTCTGAGCTTGGTTATTTGTGGATGGTTTTAAATTTCTTCTTTATGGTTTTGTTTATGCCATGACTTTTAAAGCATGATGCTGCTGGCATGAGTTGTCTGCTATGAGGACTTCTATGTGACCCTCAAGACCAGAGCATGGGACAGATGAGCTCTGGTGCCCACCCATCTGGTTTCACATGTGGACAGGCCCACATGTGGACAGTTTCCCGTGTGGACCGCGTTTGTAAGTTGTCGGATGGTCCCGCGGAGTCAGAGCTGGCTGTCCACCGTGGAGAGCCCAAGCCCAGTGATGAGCAGGGATGGCCTCTCTGTACAGAGCTGTGTGGTCCCCCAACCACAGAGGACTGGCTGTGAGAAACCAGGCTTCGCACACTGTTGTCATCACCTGCTCTTCGACAGCCTCCGAGATTCTACCGTCCGGTGGATACAGCTCAAACTGAGACCGGGTCCCTGCTTCCATGGAGCTTATGTTCCAAATGAGGGAGGCAGTTAAAAAAGAATAAGTAAGTGGATCAACAGGTGAAATACCAGATGGTGGCGAGTGCCGAGCGGCGAATGAAGCCAAGTGATGGGATACTGTGTGCCCAGTGTCTGCTTCTTGCCGGATGCTTGGAAGACCTATCCAAGACCTGGACAGCAGGAAGGAGTGTTTCAATCTGGGAAGGAGCGGCAGGGCCGAAAGCACAGTTGGAGCCCAGGCCTGGAAGTGAAGGGCGGAGCAGGCGAGCAGGGGGGCCGTGGGCGGGCGTGTGGCGGGAGAGGGAGTGGGTGGAGGGAAGAACAGAGAGCGGGGTAGGGTATCAGGTTAGGTCAGAGTTTAACTTAAGTGCAGTGGGAGGCTCTCGGAGTGCTGTGATCTCGTGGCTTTGCCTTTTGAAAAGCCCCGTGGAGTCGTCGGTCAGCCAACGTCTCCTGTAAAGGGTCGCGCGGTGCCCGTGGGAATCTATTACAGCTAGTTCACACGCTGCCTGGTGGCCAGAAAGCAGGTAGGTGAAAGGAAATGAGGAAGTGTGGCTATATTCCAATACAACTTGTTTACGGACATTTGACGTCTGAAGTTCATGTGATTTTCGTACGTGAGGAAATGTCATTCTTTTGATTTTTTTCCCCTACCGTTTCAATGTTGACCCCGTGCTTAGCGCACACGACGTGCCAAGGCTGTGGCCGGTGGGATGAGACCCTGGGAGGGACTGGGGAAGGCAGGCCCGGCTCAGGGAGGAAGCTGGAGGCCCCGCAGTAACACAGCGGGCAGTGCTGGCGAGGGCCGAGGACTGAGAAGGGAGCACGAGAGGAAGGGGAGAGACTTGGGTGCCCCTTTGTGAGTAGTCAGCAGGACTTGGTCGGGCGCGGACTAGAAAGCCTTGTAGCACCTTTGCCACCCAAGGTGCAGGCCAGACCTGCTTGGTGCCTATGGTTCGGCCTTTGGGGAGGCTGAAGGCTGAAACTGACGTCCCGATCTCTGTGACAGAAAAGAGCTTGGGGACTGCAGGGGGTAGAAGGCCAGGGCTTACCGCAGGACCCCCGGGGTGGCGGGCCTGGGGCTGGTTGCGGTTGGACGGTCGGACCTCAGCTCTCAGTGCCTCGGCTCGCGACTGGTCACACACCCTGTGAAGGCCGGTGAAAGGACACGGCCCAGCCGCTCACTTCTCGGAGGTGAGGGACAGAGCACCATTCACTCTACTGGGGTGCAAGAGCCTCGGCCCTTCTGAAGGTGGGAAGGGTCAGGCTGCAGGAGAGCACGACAGCGAGCACACAATGACACTGGTTGAAAATAAATATTGCAGTTTCCCAGCGGCTCAGTTGGCTCTTTGAGAAGGAACAGAGCGCAGCGATCAGGAGCTCAGGCTCTGGGGCCAGACTGCCCCGAGTTCAGGTTGTGGTGTGGCCGTGTGGAGTGGGGCGGCCTCGGGCAAGGTACATAGTCGCATGACTGTCTCACTTTCCTCACGGGATATGTTCTGTCGCTGTGGCGTCTTGCTGTGGTGTTTGAGATGATAGATGCTGCCTTTGCTGTAGACTCTGGGCACAGGATCAACACTGGGTCGCTGGCAGCTGTAGTAAATGGAGGAGAAAAGCTAGACGGTTGCTAGACAGGGAAGCGGTGGCGGAGGGCACGCGTGGCGACACGAGCGTCCTCTCCCACAATTCTCCGCCGCCTGGGAGTCGTGGCTGCTTACTACCATGACAGATGCCCTCACGGCGCTCATCGTGCACACCCGCCCCTGCTTCCTGGCCTATCCCCCTGACGGCGGGAGCAAGGAGCACATGTGATGTCTGTGTCCCTCACGGCTCAGCGTGTGCTGCTAGAAAGCGAGTGTGACTCAGGTCAAGGGGTGCCGTGTTAGTCAGCGTTCTCCAGAGAAAAAGAACCAACAGGGTATGTAGAGAAATGTAGAAATGGTTATTATGGCAATCGGCTCACGTGACTGTGGAGACTGAGAAGTCCCTCGATCTGCTGTCTGCAAGCTGGAGGCCCGGGAGAATTGGTCCGCAATCCTGTCCGAGCCTGAAGGCCCGAGACCCGGGAGACCCCGTGTCTAAGGGTGGGGGCAGTTGGATGTCCCAGCTCAGAAAGAAAGCAAATTTGCTCTTCCTCCGCCTTTTTGTTCTATTCAGTCCCTCAATGGATTGGATGATGTCCGACTGCGTTCAGAGCCTCTTCTTTACTCAGTCTACCCACTCAAGTGACAATCTCCTGAAACACCCTCACAGGCACAGACACCCGGAAATAACAGCTTACCAGCTATCTGAGCATCCTTTAGCCCAGTCCAGTTGATGCATGCAATTAACCATCACAGCCCCCTACCCCGCCTCTGCACGGTGTAGAGAGCCTAACTCGGGGACAAAAGGAATCGAAAAGGAAAAGAAATTCTGATTGTTACTCTCACCTGTTATATTAGTCTACTTGGGCTGTCATGATATAATGCCACAGACTGAGTGGTCTGGACAACAGACATTTGTTTCTCACAGTTCTGGGGGCTGGAGGTCCAAGATCAGGGTGCCAGCACGATCAGGTTCTGGTGATGGCTCTCCTCCTGGCTTGCAGATGGCTGACTTCTCACTTTGTCCTCACGTGGCCTTTCTTGCTTGTGCGTGGGAGAGAGAGTGAGATCTCTCTCTCTTCTTTATGAGGCCACTGATCCTACTGGGTTAGGACTTCACCCTTACGATCTCATTGAACCTTAATTCCCTCCTTACAGATCCTATCTCTAAATATAATCACTCTGGGGGTTAGAGTTTCAACATAGAAATGGGGGGGGGGGGATCGGTGCACAGTTCAGTCCATAGCAACTACCAAAGAACATTAAGAAGAGTCCATGGCGATATTTTGGGACCGCTTCCAACTTGTCTGGTCACAGCTGCTCTGCCTTATCAGTCCTCCTGGATCTTTTCCTAAATCTTCTCCAAATTCCACCTTATTTACTTGTGGTTGTGCCCTTCCAGGCAGGCAGGAAGGCAAAACTGGGCAGAGATCCCATCCTCCCAGGTAAACAGAGCAGGGAAAGAAGGGCAGGAAGGGGTGGACACAATGATCCTTCCTCACTGAATATGGACATTATTCAGGGGGCTCCTGTGCACACTCTGTCTTAGAGCTTTCCGCTCGTCTTCTCCTGTGATCCTTACACAGGCGTCAAGTAGGAGACCGAGGAGTTCACAGAGCCAGGAAGTGGTGAAGCCAGAATCTGAATTCAGGCAATCTATATCCAGAGGCCACACTCCTTCATGCGATATCTAGACAAGATTACAGGCCAGGAGGTCTCTGGGCCCCAGAAGTTTCTCCCTGGTGGTGCCGTGGGAGTTCAGTTGGCACATGACTGGAAGCTCCCCACTGGCCATGCTTTGGGCTGGAGTGGGGAGAGGTTCAGAATTCTTGGGATAGATTTAGGTTGAAAATAGATGAGGAGAGAGGGTGTGGGACTAAGAGGAAGGTCCCAGAACAGTGGAGTTCTGCACAGGGACATTCTGCCGTGGTTCAAGTGCATGTGAGTGGACTGGGGCTTGGATGTCCCTGTTCAAGCACTTATGGGCGACTCACCATGCACTGGTTCTCACGGAATGCACGACATCCATCAGGAGCCACCCGCTGTGTGAGTGCTGTGGGAGAGGAGATGTGTGCTGTGACAGCCCAAGTCACAGAGTGCTTTGATTAGGGTCCTTTGTGTGTTCGTGTACTGGGGTGTTGCCGAGGATGGCTTCCCTAAGGAAATGCTGTTTGAACTGAGATGGGAACACTAACTAGAAGCTTCCCAGGCTAATGGACCAAAGCTGGGGAGAGAGCATTCCTGTTTGTGCCCCTGTAACGTGAAATGATAGAACTTACCTCAGAACTGCTGCGTGAGGACTAAATAATGTGGGAAATGCTCAGAGGGCCTGGCCCTAGCAGACCTGCCTGTGTTCTGCCCACAGGCCCCGGGAACTTGTATGTATGTGCAGAAAGCAGTGTACGTGTGAGTACCTGTGATTCTCTGACGGTTTTCTTCTGGCTGCGGGAGCCTGCCCGACCCACAGGTAAGGCAGGCCGGAGAGCTGATCCCGTAGAAGCAGCTCCCACAAGGACAGACAGGATGTGGGTAAATAGCTGCCTCCCCCCTCCCCAAGTTGGGCAGAGTCCCTGGTTGACGTAAGCTGCATATCTGCTCACGGCGGTTCAGCAGAGTTCGGTAGAGTGCCATAAATGCTAGCTTTGCCACAGAGATGGACACAGAAATGGACTATCTGGAATATTCTCTGGGAGGGAAAGACAGCAGAACTCGGTGGTGGGTGAGGGATGGGGTTGGAGAGGGGGAGATGGCCTCCAGTGTCAGGCTTGCATGGTTGGCGTGGAGACCTGCCTTGAGGTAAGGACCCAGAGAGGGCCGTGGGTGAGGAGAAGTCCTCAGTTTACCTCTGGCCATACTGCCTTTGAGATGCCCATGAGATTCGAGTGAGGTCTCAGGGAGGGGGAGAGATGGATGAGGGTGGAAATGAGAAAGGGAGTCTGGGCTGGAGACAAACTTGGAAGTCGTAAGCATCTACCTGATAAGCGAAACCACGGGCATAGTTGAAATTATATAGGGAGACGGCGTGACATCTGAAGGTGAGAGGCAGGGAAGTGAACCTAAGCGGGGGTGGAGGGGGGTGGGGGAAGCAGTGACCACTGAGGGGCACAGAGAACCAGGAGGGAGGAAGGAGGAAAATCACTGAGCGGGGAGTCACCGAAGCCTGGGGAGGAAGGGCCCCCCAGGGCGCAGTGCCCATTTTGTGTCCAGCCTTTCCCTCAAGGCTGCCTGGCACTGTGGCACAGTTTCCCCATCTGGGGGATGCGCTGGTGATCCCGCCCCCTCTCCTCCGTTTCCTGAGCCAATCCCAAGCAGGGAGGAGGGGCCGGAGACCCCCCTTCTCAGCCCTGGGAGTCAGGAGTGGGCCCTGTCACCACAGGCCTGGGAAGAAGCGGGCTGTAATGTGCCCCCTTGGCTTCAGTTGCCCCTACCTCTCCCCAGGGCTGCCCAGCCTGAGGCTGCTACCTCAGTTTCCTTGACCGACCCCTGGGGACCCTCCCCAGGCCTGGACTCCATTCAGTCTGGGACCCACCTTTTCCACCCTTCCTTCCCTACTGCTGGGATCCTGCTCCCGCGTGGGCATCCCACTAGGACCACAGCTCAGCTTCTAGAAGAAGCTGTCAGTTCTGGACTGTCTCAAGGAGCATTGGACCCCTCTTTTGCACTGCTCTTAATTCTCGCAGCCCCTGCCGTCACCCCACCATAGGGCCACCGATTCTGCAAAGGCCGCGGCCAGTTTGGTGCGGTGTAGCCGGCACTGTCCCTGCTCCACCAGCTCTGCACCCCCCTCTTCCTGCTCTGGGCCTGTGCTGACCACGAGGGAGATGCCTCCTTCAGCACTCGTGCAGGCCCGACCCCGGGGCCCCCATTGACCAAAGGAGGGCTGGGCTGCACGGGTATGTGCTTCCCCGTTCCTTCCCTGGGCGATTCTGAATCACTAGTCTCCTCAGAAGGTTCTGTGGGTGGAGCACAGGGCACCTCCCTCCCCTTTCATGCTTTGGGTCCTCCTGCCCCTGTGATCTCTGCTCACTGCAAGGGCTCATTTGGTCCTGGCGTCTCTGCACTTTTTTCGATCTCTGGGCCCAAGACTTTTGAGTCACTGCCCCTTCCCCTAACACACCCACACAAAACTCACTTCTCCTGTTAGAATTCCAAGCTCTAACTTCTAAGCAAATTTCCTGCTTAGAAGCCTTGGGCCCCACTGAGACTGAGAGCTTTCTTACCCTCGTCCCTTCTCCGCTCCTCTCCACACAGCAGCCAGGGTGACTTTTAATAGTGCCCATCAAATGCCACACTGCTTAAAACCTTCCGGCACCTCTCCCTTAGCACTGAAAATAAAATCCAGACTCCGTACCTTGGCTTGTGAAACCCTACAGACCTGTCTCTGCTCCCTTGCCTCTCCTGGCCACGCAGGCTCTGTGCTGATCTTTCTCCCCAGAACATTGTTTTCCAGGCTGTTCACGTGGATGGCTCCTTCTTGTCCTTTACCTTTCAACATTCACCTGTCCAGGTGGCTCTGGATGGGTAGGACCCCCAATGTCACAAGGATTCCTGGCACTGTGCCTGAAAATCCCTCCTGTTCTTTAAAGGGCACCGCGTCACCACTGTAGCACCAAGGGGGGTAGAGGGACAGAGGTAGGGGGAAGAAAGGGAAGGTCTGTGGTTCCTAAGGCATCCTGCGAGTTAAAGGTGGTGATCTTTTATTTCCTTCCTTGGTGGAAAGGTCAGCCCCCTGAGCGAAATGTGGTTTGTGTTAGTCTGAGGCAAGGGCTCGTTTGGTCCTGGCGTCTCTGCATTTTTTGCGATCTCTGGGCCCAAGACTTTTGAGTCACTGCCCCTTCCCCTAACACACCCACACAAAACTCACTTCTCCCGTTAGAATTCCAGCTCGTCTTCCCCCTCAGTACCTCCTGGCCCCACAGCTCCCTCATGAGCCGGAACCACAGGCCACACAAAGTCAACATGGCCTTTCCCGGGGCTTCTGTGCTCTGGGGCGCCTGGCCAGCCAGCCCCGTGGGTGCCGGGGTCTCTGCCCAGTCTCATGCTAAGGGCTGATGCTCTCCTTTCTTATTTCCATGAGGATTTGAGATGATCCCTTTACCGTTTCGGGAAAACTGCCTTTGAATTTTGGGTCCTTAGATACACTGTGCTGCTGGTTCTTTTCTCCTTCTCCTTCTTTTTTTGTTTGGTTTGCTTTCGTTGAACCTGAAAATTCCAAAACTGGGTTCACTTCCACTGTCTCTTTCATTCCAGAAGTTGGCTGTAGAAAAATATATCAAAGTTTGGCTCCCAACCCTCAGGCCTCTGGTGAGGATTAGTGTACGAAGCTCCACACAGAGGTAATCGTGAACATAAAGTTTCCTCTGTTGCTCTTTGCATTTTTATGCAGAAGCTTGATTAATTGTGCACATGGTGGGATACTAGAATAGAGGCCACCAGGTGAGGGTCGAGAATCCCTTCTTGGAGGCAGTCCCTCGTTTGCAATGACTTGGGACGGCTCTCGTGGGGTGTCAGGAGGCCGGCCGCCGGCATGTAGTCCTCGAAAGTTCCCGGCAGTGTCTGCCGAGCTGAGGGAGCAGCCACAACTAGCGGTGGAGAAGTTAGCGCATCCCCCATTTCAGCATGGCCAGTCCCGCTCGAGCTTCCTCCTTGAAGGCCTCCCTGACTGTGTACCAGTTCCCTCATAATCTGCTTGAACTTGCAAAGTATCACTTCTTCGTTCTGCACAGCAGCCTTGGTGCCCATACTTCTGACTCCTTGGCCAGCTGCAAATTCTTTGAGGGTAGAAAGTGTCTCTGATTTATCTACTTCTTCCCCTTCTTCGAGTTATGTGGTAGGTTCTCAAAAAGCACTGGTTAAATGAACAAATGAATTTGATATGACGAGGTCAGGTCACTTCTGGTAACGACTGTCTGGGTGATTCTGAGGACAAACAAAAAGCAAATATGCAACAATCTTCTTAAAAGCATGGACGAACTAAAACAAGATCGCCTTGGACCACAATCCGAAAAACAAACAAACAGGGAAGGCATACTATTAAGCAAGGAAGCTCCCCAAACCCCTGGGGCGGTGTTAAAACCACTCCAGAGCCAACAGCGAGGGGTCCTCACTCTGCACCAATAAGAAAAATAACTGCAATGTTTTAAAACACAACTAATATGTCAAAATCTGTGAGTTAACAACCAATAAAACCAATAAAACCTCGTCAGTCCCCTTTGGACCTAATACAGACAGACTCATTGTTCTGAAAAATGACAAAGGAAAGGACTCAAACCTGTGTCAACAGCCTCACCCTCAGCCCAATTCTGCTTTTCACGTTGGGTTATGATAGTAACTTATACCCCCTACACTTGGATACACACATATGGCACCACAAGCCCACCAGGAGCTGGGTGCACAAAGTGGTGGCGTGCAGGAACACAGAGCTCTCCTCTCTTCTCCAAACCCCGCCGGGGAGCTACGCTGGCTCAGCGGTGGGTTGGAGCCAGCTCATCCCGGCCCACGTATGCTGACTGTGGGCGTCTCTTCCCAGCCCTGTGTTCACTGATGTCATGTCGACAGCTTGGAATTGGTCATGATGTACATTACAGTGTGTATACATGTATGGACATCCAGAATTTGGCAAGACGAAGAAATCTGGGCTACTTATTTATTATTTTTGGTGGTGGTGGTTAAACATTCACCAGCACGCCTCAGGTTGGCATCAACCTGATGAGTCCTGCCCTGTTGCCTGGCCTCACTGGTCGCTCAGCTGGGCTCCCACTGTCCTGGATGACACAGTGCCTTTGAGATGGGCCTGTTTGGCTCATCCCCACCAGTTATTAACCACCCAGCCCAGCCTTCAACACCCTCCAAACCTTTCTGCTGTGAGAAACCAAGGACAAGAAAAATATGAACCAAGTGTTTGGAACTATCAGAGAGTGAACTGGGATCCGTGCAGGGCACTTGTTAAAAACACAGATTCCCTATCTCCCAGACCTATGGAATCAGAATCTCTAGAGGTAGGGCCCGGGAATTTGTATTTTAAACAGGAACCCTAGGCAATTTTAGGGAGCAGCCGGCAAACACTCTCTCATGTAACCACCCACCTAATACCTCTCCTGGTATCTCAGCAGAGGCAAGCTCTTCCCCCCTCCCAGGGCATCTGCCTATTTGATCTTTGGATAACTTTGACCTAAGCCAGTCTTTCTTATGTTGAGTCGAATCTGCTCCCTGGAGCCTTCAATCCTCAGTTCCCAGAAGAAACTTTGGCTCCTTCCCGGTCCTGTCAAGTCTTCTGTTCCCCCGTCCTTCCCAGTATTCCTTGCACAACAGACTTGAAGGTTTTCCTCGTGCAATTTTGTGATTTTCCTCACACAATTGGAAGGGCAACTATGTCTCAAGAAAATGGTGCTTTCTATCAGGAAGAAAAAGGGAATTCTCCAAATATGTGGGATACTAGTAAATTGAGCTCTTTTGAAAACATTCATTCATGTCATGTTAAATTTGCCATGAAAGCCTTATTCAACTGGATCTCATTCAAAATTTGATATTTACAAAGTTTAGATCACCTGCCACTCTGCGACATGACCTTAGGAGGAAGTAGGGTAAAGAAGTATTTCTTTATTAGTCCAGGGTCTGGAAACCAGTGTCCATGTGCCATGCTAAGAGAATGGTCTTGACAAAGTGAAAAAGGTCACTTTTCCTAAGAAAAGCTTAATTTTGATATTAGTTAACCTTTCAAAATTGAACCAATAATTCTTCTACAATGCTAAGGATTGGGAAAGCTGTTTCTGATATGATGTGGGAAAATCAAGCCACCTGAAGTAGGCATCTTTTCAAGTATTAGGACCACTGTTATCATTGTGCTGAATATAGTACCTCCTTTACAAAAACACGTAGTCCACTCAAATATTCTCTACAGCTGATTAAACTACTTGCTGAGCACTTGGGTGAGATGATTAACTCTTTCAGGCAGATGGTGACATCCAATTTTATCAATAATTGAATATTGCTAAACATATATATTATATATTCTTTCTGTCTCTCTCTATATACCTCTCTATATACATATTATGTGTAACTCTATATAACATATTTTCTCTCTATATAATATATATATTATATATAACTATATGTATTTTTCCTATATATATTGATATATCTATATATATTATTATATAACTGTATAAAAACACTGTGTGTGTGTGTGTGTGTGTGTGTGTGTGTGTGTGATATCCTCTTTCTCTTCAACAGCTTCAGAAGTAGTTAGATCAATAGAACCACTTTACCTTATTTTAAACCCATAATGGGGAAAGTTGCTTGCTTGTAATGAGAGGGTATTTGTCGGATTGAAAAAACATAATATTTTGATGGTGCTTGACATTTTCTACAAGAAAATTTGGGGTTTTCAAAATAAACACGTAGAGTATCTTTACATCATATTACCCAAACCCATGATAAGTACTGGTTTTGGGGGCTTAACGGAGTTTTACTTCCACTATAACACTAGCTTTGATCCTAAAATATAGTGTTGTCTTATCTTCGTCTACAATGGAAAACCCACTGGCATGTTATAGAAGACATGGGGCTCAACATTAACATTCTTACTTTGAAAATAATATCTGAATTGCTGTGGCAACTGAGCTCTTTTTGTGGTCAAACCTTCTCATCTTGTTCCATACCACAGTACAACTGAGATCGCCCCTTTATTAATAAATTATAGACTGCTGGACTCAGATGAAACTTTATGATATATACTGCTTCCAGCTTTATCATCTATGATCTAATTTGTCTTCACCATTATTATTCCCACTTTACAGATGGAACTAAGATATTGAATCACAGAAGTAGTACGTGGTAGAGATGGGTCTAATCTCTGGTTTCCTTGACTCCACATAATAATATCTACCATTATGTTGAGCACCTACTATGTTCCTGGTACTGGGATGGGCACTTGATGTTTATTACCTTTGATTCATAAAACAGCCCTGGAAGGAAACCCTCCATTATCCATTGTCTGGCTTCAAAGCCTGTTCTTTTGCCCTGGCCATTTCCGAGATTTTACTTTACGTGTTTCCATTACGCATGCCTAGGCAACCTTGCTGGGGGGCTAACAGTAAAGAGTTGGAGGAACCAAAGTGGTGTCCAACATTGTCTTCCATTTGTCTTACAAATGAACTATTCATCAGTTGGCTTCTCCATTGTATTTTTGTGAAGGAATTCTTTTCCAGGGACAGGTAACACCACAGCCTAATTCACAGGAATTATTCTCAGGAATTCAGCATCTATTTTGCTGTAGAACTGTCTAATCCAGATTCCTAAAATCAAGCATTTTTAAGTAAAAGACAGTGAGGAAGGGAAAGGCTTGACCTTTGGAACAAGAATTTGTTCCAATAAGGCTACTTCAAAGATTACTTCTCGTTGATTTGAGTCTTTGCTGTAGACCTTTAAAAAATCACCTTGGGGATAAACATTTGTAGAATTCATGTTCCTACTCTGGAAATTGTCTGTTCTCTGTTTTACTAGGACCGTATACTTCAGTTCCCATTGATGCATAGATTAACTTAAAAGGCAACACTCTCAACAGCCTGGGGATAATAGTTAGGAGGATGAATTAGATCATAGATTACAAAACTGGAAAGCACTGTTTATCTTAAGATTACTAGCATCATAGCTTTCTTGGGGACCGGGCATCATCGTGATTATAAGGATGAACAGTGTGACTTTGTGGGCAAAGCCTCAGAGAAAACTATTCCCGTGGGTGGTATTGTTTGCGTCTTACTGTAGGCAAAGTGTCCCTGATAGATTCTGTAGTTTACACAGTCCTGGGTATAATTACATATAATTGGTGCTCGACCAAATGAAAGTTTGATAAGACAGTTTGAGCTTGGTAGGGCAGTTCACTCTCCAAATTTGAGTCTTCCAGCGAGGCATACATAACACTGGATGTGCTGTGGCTATGACGGATGAGAAAATGGGTGCTCTGGTTCTAAATGACTTTGTGTTTTGGGAAAGAGAGCACCACATGAAATCCTTGATGGGTTAGGTGAGGGGTAGGAGGAGAGAATGGCAGGGTTTAAACCCAAGGGCTTTTGTACCTATATTAGTTTCCTAGGGTTGCTACTCTAATAAATTGCCACAAACTAGGTAACATAAAACATCAGAAATTTATTCTCTCATAGTTTTGGAGGGTGGAAGTTCAAAATCAAGATGCTGACAGGGCCACACTCCCTCCAAAGTCTCCAGGGAGACCCCCTCCTTGCCTCTCCCAGCGTCTCCTGGCTCCTAGCATTCTTTGGCTGTGGCCACACCACTCTCCTCTCTGTCTCTGTCTGTACATGGCCTTTCCCCCGTGTCCCTGACTCTCTAATCTCCTCTGCCTCACTCTCATACCTGCCATTGAATTTAGGACCCACCAAGTAATCCAGGATGATCTCATCTTGAGATCCTTAGCTTAACTGACAACTGCAAAGACTCTTTTCCAAGTAAGGGTTACATTCCTGGGCTCTGGGGCTTAAGACATGGCATGTTTCTGAGGGGACACTACTTGGTAAATTGTGTGACTATTAATTTACTAAATGTTATCACCCTCTCTAGAGCATCTCAGTTTCCCTATGTGTGAAATGGAGCTACGGACAGTATCTGTTTCACAGAACTGCATGAAGAGCATATCAGATGAGGCACATTGGGCACTAGTGTGTATTTTAGCAGTTGCTATTATTATTACACGACTTGTATGCTATTTGTATGCAAAGACGTTTTACTTTAAAATTTTAATAAGTGGAACTGACTGATCACCTATTAATTGCCAGGTGTCTGGCAATTTATCTGCATTTCCCCCTAACTGTCCTATCAACCTATCAGAGTAGTTAACATTAGTCTTGTTTTTTGATGGGGAAGCTGAAGCTCAGAGAGTTTGAGTAATTTGTCAGAATCTAGAAGAACAGGACCTTGGTATGTTCACTTTCAAGTCAACAGTGACTTGAAGCCACTGAGGAGAGAAAGTCAGGAAACGAATTCTGAAGCTATGCCCACCCGGACCCCCTTTCTGGTGCTGGGGCAGAAAGTGCACCCAGAAAGATCTCCACGGTATGAGGAGAGTCTTCTCTGCCTCCGAAGCACCCCACCCAGGGCACACTGTCATGGCCTCTGGATGATCCTAGCACAGATCTGGGGTATTGGGCCTTTGCACAAAGAATAAAGGGGGACCAAGGTCCTCACTCTTGGGCTGGATCAGATCAAGATTGGCCTGTGGGTGTCAAGAGAGGATTTTGGGCCCCATGATATTCAGACATCAAGTGAGTGACCTATAGGTAATTAGGAGTTGTTTGCATAAAAATTCGATATCAATGTTCATTGTTTTTCTCTGATTCTATACTCCATGTTCATTATAGAAAATCTGGAATTTTCTTTTCATAGAAGAAAGTATGAAAAGCATAAAGGAAAATGCAAATGAAAAAAGAATCACTTACAATCTTACTGCTCTACAATAACCAATGTTTATATGGTACGTTTCTTTCTGGTCTGTGTGTGTGTGTGTGTGTGTGCGTATAATACACACAGATACATACATATTTTTCTTTTAGAAACTAAAATAATGCTCTGTTAAAATATTTTTTGTAACCTAACAGTATATTTGAGCATATTCTTTGGTTGGTCACTCACTCATTCAATCATTCACTTATTCAGCAAAATAGATACAAGGTGACTCTTGTGTAGTTTCTCTGACACACTCAGAGGAGTGTGAGCCCTGTTGGTGGGAAGAGACCACTAGACCAATGGCTAAACCATAGGCCATGAGCTCAGCAACCTCAGACCTGAGTAGGAAGTGCCACAGAGCACATGGAGATGGGACCAGAAGAGCACAAGCCCAGGGCTCCTTCTACAAGGACACAGGTGTATCAGCTCCTGTTGCACACTTCACAAGACATACCTGGAGAGGAACAGAACTCCAACAGACGAATCCACTTAACTGAGTCATCAAAGCAGAGACTGAGTTATCTAAGGAGTGGTTTAAGTTATGGGCTTGGGGTGAGGTTACCAGATGGACTAAAATAAAGGTCTTTCTCCACACTGCTCTTTCCATAGCTATGTAGAAGGCAGGCACTTATGAGGAAGTCCAGCTCGCTTACAGACAAAGCAAATGGTGTTTTCTTTGCACATCTGAATTTATGATCCTCAGTACATATTCATTCATTCAAGTAAGTGTTTCATATAGGCCATTCCAATAACTAATAATTGCTCTGTGCCAGGCAATGCCCTGGGAGTCTGAACGATAGTAGAAGAGACACGACCTGTGTTCTCGTACAGCTTGCACGGCAGTGTTGGTGATAGATCTAACTCAAGGAACAACACAAATAAATATACTATTACAAATCGACAAGTGCTCTGAAAGAAAAGGAAGGACAGGGCGCTGAGCAAATGCATGATGGAGGGTTCACCCACTTTGCGGAAATGAGGAATGAAATCCCTGGAGAAATGAATATGACCAGAGATCTTACACATGAGTCAGCTGTGTGATGGGGTGGGAAGGGGAAGAATGGTCCAGGCATTGGAAGCCTCATTAGTGGTGGCCGGAGTGGGGGAGGGCCTGAATTACGAAGACTGAGACTGAAGAGTGGGGCACAAGGAGCGCATGCACGACTTTGTGGCCTTTGTAAGGACCGTGCAAGTGGTTGACAGGCTATAAGCCAAGGTCAGAGCTGCATGTTTAAAAGTTTACTTTGCTGGGATCAAGAAGAGATTGCCGTAGGCAAGAATAACCGGAGCAGGGAGCCTGGGAAAGGTTCTAAAGTGGTGGCCGGGAAAGAGCAGGTGTCTTCGACTTAGGGTGGTGGTGGGGGTGGGCAGATGTGAAAGATTAGAAAGATACTTAGAGGAATTCTTACAGGGCTTGGTGGTTGATTAGATGGACAGGGTGATGGGAAAGATGGTGTCCGGGTGTCTGCTGAGAGCAGTTCTTAGGCTTCTTATACAGCAGAGTCATTTAGGAGATATATTTTTTAATGCACGTGGGACTAAACAAAAGTGGAATCAAATTTCTGTTCTGCCATCGATCAGGTTTATGGTCTTGCTAAACTTACAGTTTTCTGATTTGCTCTAGGTGTCTGTAAATAGATATATTAACCGCTACTTCTTTTTATCTTCAATGTATAATTGAGGTATATTTTATTTTTTTATTTTAATTTTATTATTTTTACTTTTATTTTTATTCCAGTGTACTTCACATACAGTGTTAGATTAGTTTCAGGTGTACAATATAGTGACTCAACAATTCTCTACATTACTCAGTGCTCATCAAGGTAAATGTGCTCTTAATCCCCCTCACTTATTTCCCCATCCCCCCCCCCCACCTCCCCTCCCCTCCGGTAACCATCTGTTTGCTCTCTATAGTCAAGAGTCTGTTTTTTTGGTTTGTCTCTTTTTTTCCCTTTGCTCATTTGTTTTGTTTCTTTAATTTCACATATGAATGAAATCCTATGGTATTTGTCTTTCTCTGACCGGCTTATTTCACTTAGCGTTATACTATTATACTCTCTAGCTCCATCCATGTTTTTGCAAATACAAGACTTCACTCTTTTTTATGGTTGAACAATATGCCGTTGTATGTATGTAGCACATCTTCTTTATCCATTCATCAGTCAGTGAACACTTGGGCTTTTTCCATAATTTGGCTACTGCAGATAATGCTGCTATAAACTAATAAACTAATTTGAATTAGTATTTTTGCATTCTTTGAGTAAGTACCTAGGAGTGTAATTGCTGGGATATAAGGTAGTTCTATTTTTAACTTCTTGAGGAATCTCCATGGTGTTTTCCAGAGTGGCTGCACCAGTTTGCAATCCCACCAACAGTGCAAGAGGGTTCCCCTTTCTCCAAATCTTCACCAATACCTGTTGTTTCTTGTGTTCTTAATTTTAGCCATTCTGACAGGTGTAAGGTGGTATCTCATTGTGGTTTTGATTTGCATTTCTCTGATGATGAATGATGTTGGACATCTTTTCATGTGTCTGCTGGTCATCTGTATGTCTTCTTTAGAGAAATGTCTGTCCATGTCTTCTGCCTATTTTTTAGTTGGATTATTTGGGTTTTGGTGTTGCGTTGTATAAGTTCCATGTGAGTTCTGTACTTCCAACTCATCTGGTCTGCTGTTGAGCCCTCTAGTGCACTCTTCAGTTCAGTTGATGTGTTCTCCACCTCTATGACTTCTCTTTGGTATTTTCTTCTATTTTCAGTCTCTTTGTTGACATTCTCGCTGTGTTCATCCATTCTTCTCCCAACTTTGGTGAACATTTTTATTACCACTACTTGAACTCCTTATCAGGAAAATTACTTAATTCCATTTCACTAAGGTTTTTTCTTCCTGAAGTTTTATCTTGTTCTTTCATTTGGAAAATATTCCTCTGTCTCCTCATTTTGCTGAACTTTCTGTGTTTGTTTCTATGTATTAAGTGAAACAGCTATCTCTCCCATTCTTGAAGAAGTGGCCTTGTGTAGGAAATGAACTTTATCTCTCAACCTTGCCCTAGCTCTTGGTTGTCTCTCAGATCTTTGTGGCTGTCTAAGGAGCATTGATTTATTCTTGATAGGACCCCGTTGTTGAAGGTGTGCCAAGTCCTATGAGTGTTCCTGAGGGAGAGATCTCAGTCAGTCCATAGTTTCAGGCAGGAGCTTTTAAGGTACGCAAACATATACAGTCCCGCAGGACCACAATCATCAATTTTGCTGGCCTCCAAATCAGGCAATCTGGAGATGTCCCTTTGGCAACAGTTGCAAATTTCGGGGTGCCAGACAAGTGTATGACCTCCTGTCTGGGAGGCACCAAAGAGCTATTGCCAGGCCAAGGGAGAGAGAAATCATGGTGCCAGTATCTCCCCCACCCCCCACCTATGTTCCCTGAGATCATTCCTGTAGCCTCCAGACGTGTGGGAATCCTGAAGCGGAGCCTTTCAGACTCAAACTGTAGGATAAGTACATAGGCCTTTTCTCACAGGAAAACTGGGGATGTGTCTTAGTCTGCTGTCAGTGCAGTGCCCTGGGAGGGCAGTAGTCTGACAAGAACTAATTGCTTCAGACCTGTGGAGCCCAGAAATGCATTCCTCCCCGGCCACCAGAGCCAAGTACTCAAGGAGAATCCCCTGGGTGGGCTGCATGCCCCTGCCAGGTGTCAGGGCACAAGGCAGTGTGGGGGTGGGACGCTTGACCCCATGGCTCTGGGAGGGCCATAGTGCAGTGCAGGAGTGGGGCGTGGCCACTGGCACTCGCAAGGAACAGGGAGAACCCAAAATTGGCTCCCTCCAGCACCTGTGTCCCTGGAGAGAGTCCTGACAGGCTCCTGACCCTCTGGCAGATGCTTTCAGATTAGCAAATGAATCTCCTTCAGATACGGTCTAGATGATTTTCAAACTGCTCCTTTCGTGCCAGGTCCCAGGGCGAAGAAGCAGCGTGTGAGCCTCCGAAGAGTGAACTCCTCATTCCCTATGGTTCTCCTGGACATAAGCCTTTTGGTTTTCAAACCCAGATGTTTTGGGGATTTGTCTCTGGTGTGGGTCCCAGGAGTTGAGGTGACTGATGAGCACAAACCCCTCGCTCCTCAGGGAGAAACCCCATATTTGTGACAGCCTCTTGATTGTGGGTTGCCTTGCCAGGGGTAGGGTTTGGGGCTGTGTTTCTGACTCTCCTACCCATCTCAGTGTGACCCTTTCTACCCTTTGTTGCAGAAGAGCTGTTAAGCTAGTTTTCAGGTCTTTTTCAGAGGGAATTATTTCATATGCAACTGTAGATTTGTTGTGTATAGGAGGAGGTGAATTCGGGATATTTCCACATGCTGTCTCCTCTGGTGGGAAAGTTTATGATGAAAAGTTAAATTTCTTTAATAAGAAAATGGCTATTCAAGCTGTTTGTTTCTTTTTGTGTTAGCTCTTGCAGTTTGTGTCTTTTAAGTGATTTATTCACTTCAACCAATTTATCCATTTCTCTAATTGACAGAAAATTATTTATATATTTCCTTATTATTATGGAAAGTTCTCTAGAATATATAGTAATATCACTTTTCTAATTCCTGCTGTTATAATTTGCATCTTCTCTCTTTTTTAATGGGTTGTTCTAGCTAGAGGTTTAGCAGGGTTTTTTTTTCAATATATGAAATTTATTGTCAAATTGGTTTCCATACAACACCCAGTGCTCATCCCAAAAGGTGCCCTCCTCAATACCCATCACCCACCCTCCCCTCCCTCCCACCCCCCATCAACCCTCAGTTTGTTCTCAGTTTTTAAGAGTCTCTTATGCTTTGGCTCTCTCCCACTCTAACCTCTTTTTTTTTTTTTTCCTTCCCCTCCCCCATGGGTTTCTGTTAAGTTTCTCAGGATCCACATAAGAGTGAAAATATATGGTATCTGTCTTTCTCTGTATGGTTTATTTCACTTAGCATAACACTCTCCAGTTCCATCCACGTTGCTACAAAGGGCCATATTTCATTCGAGGTTTAGCAGTTTTTATTGACTTTATTAAATAACAAGCTTCTGGTTTCATTCTTTATTCTCTTTAATTTTTCTTTTTTCTTATGTTATTGATTTCCACCCTGAGTTCTATTATTTCTATTTTTTCTATTATTTCCTTTTTCCCACTTACTTTGGGTTTAATTTGGTTTTCTATTTTCCTAAAGGTGAATGTCACCTTTAAAAAAAAAAATTTAATGTTTTATTTATTCTTGAGAGAGAGAGAAAGAGAGAGAGAGCATCAGCTGGGGAGAGGCAGAGTGAGAGAGGGACACAGAATCTGAAGCAGGCTCCAGGCTCTGAGCTGTTAGCACAGAGCCCAATGCAGGGCTTGAACTCACAAGCTGTGAGATCACGACCTGAGCCGAAGTCAGACGCCCATCTGACTGAGCCACCCAGGTGCCTCTAAATGTCACGTTTAAAGACTATCTTCTACTGTATGAAGGTCTTGACCTTGACCATCTCCCAGGCCTATGTAATCTCTGAGAATGAGTTTTTGGCTCCCTGTGCTTTGGTCATTTTTCTTTGCCTGGCCTCATTCAGTTTAGTATTCAGCCCAATATTAAGGGGTCCTCTGTGTAGATTTGTACATCTGAGTGCTTTCCTCATCTTTGATGTGCTGCCCTGCAATTCGCTTGCCTCTGAACTCCAATTTCTGTCTTCTCAGTTCAGCAAGACCACCACACTCCACTTGGGTTCCTTGTGCTTGCGTCACACTCTGAAATGTGCTGTCAGGCAGAAGCCTTCAGGAATCTTCTTTGCTTCTCCTCTCCCAGAGATCACAGGCTTGTGCTGTCTGTCACCCAATGTGTAAAGGCAGTTTTTGTATGATTTGTACAGTATGATTTGTACAGTTTTCTCATTGTTTGTGCCAGAACAGCAAGTTGTAAAACTCACTCCACCATAGTTGGAAGCGGAAGTTCAGATACTTTATGTTTAGTGATAGGATTAGTGATAGGATTGATAGGATTGAATGTAAGTCTACCTTCTCTCTATTTGTTCCCAATTTGTCCTACCAGTTTGTTCCTCATTTCCTGCCTTCTTTTGGTTTCCTTGAAAGTAACTTTTAGTATTCTATTTTCTTAATTGACTTTAAACTTAAATCTGTTCACCAAAAACCATAAGATATCTAGGAATAAACTTAACCAAAAAGGTAAAAGATCTGTACTCTGAAAGCTATAGAACACTTACAAAAGAAATCGAAGAGGACACAAAGAAATGGAAAAACATCCCATGCTCATGGATTGAAAGAACAAATATTGTTAAAAAGTCTATACTACCCAAAACAATCTATATGTATAATGCAATCCCTATCGAAATACCACCAGCATTTTTCACAGAGCTAGAACAAACAATTCTAAAATTTATATGGAACCACAAAAGACCCAAATAGCCAAAGCAATTTTTCAAGATTGCCAGAAAACCAAAACTGGAGGCATCACAATTCCAGACTTCAAGCTATATTACAAACCTGTAATCATCAAGACAGTATGGTACAAAAACAGACACGTCAATGGAACAGAATAGAGAATCCAGAAATGGACCCACAAACATATGCCCAACTAATCTTTGACAAAGCAGGAAAGAATACCCAATAGAAAAAAGACAGTCTCTTCAACAAATGGTGTTGGGAAAACTGGACAGCGACATACAGAAGAATGAACCTGGACCACTTTTTTACACCAGACACAAAATAAACTCAAAATGGATGAAAGACCTAAATGTTAGATAGGAAACCATCAAATTCCTAGAGGAAAACACAGGCAGCAACCTGTTTTACATCAGCTGCAGCAACTTTTTACTAAACACGTTGCTGGAGGCAAGGGAAACAAAAGCAAAAATGAACTATTGGGACCTCATCAAGATAAAAAGCTTCTGCATAGCAAAGGAAACCATCAGCAAATCTAAAAGGCAACCGACAGAATGGGAGAAGATATTTGTAAATGACATATCAGATAAAGGGTTAGTATCCAAAATCTATAAAGAACTTACCAAACTCAACACCCAGAAAACAAATAATCCAGTGAAGAAATGGGCAGAAGACATGAATAGACACTTTTCCAAAGAAGACATCCAGATGGCTAACAGACACATGAAAAGATGCTCAACATCCCTCATCATCAGGGAAATACAAATCAAAACCACAACGAGATACCACCTCACACCTGTCAGAATGGCTAAAATTAACAACACAGGCAACAGCAGGTATTGGCGAAGATTTGGAGAAAGGGGAACCCTCTTGGCACTGTTGGTGAGAATGCAAACTGGTGCAGCTGCTCTGGAAAACAGTATGGAGGTTTCTCAAAAAGTTAAAAACAGAACTATCCTATGTTCCAACAATTGCCCTACTATGTATCCCAAAGGATACAAAAATACTGATGCAAAGTGGCACATACACACTAATGTTAATAGCACTATCAACAATAGCCAAATTGTGGAAAGAGCTCAAGTATCCATCGACTGATGAATGGATAAAGAAGATGTGGTATGCAGACACACACACACACACACACACACACACCATGGAATATTACTCAGCCACCAAAAGGAATGAAATCTTGCCATTTGCAACCATGTAGATGGAGCTAGAGTGTATTATGCTACGTGACATAAGTCAAACAGAGAAAGACAAGTACCATAACATTTCACTCATTTCTGGAATTTAAGAAACAAAACAGATGAACACAGGGGAAGGAGGGGGCAGAGGGAGGCAAAGCATAAGAGACTCTTAACTATAGAGAACGAACTGAAAGCTTCTGGAAGGGAGGTGGGTGGGAGATGAACTTAATAGGTAATAGGTATTAAGGAGGGCACTTGTGATGAGCTCTGGGCATTATATGTAAGTAATGAATCACTAAATAGTATTCTTGAAACCAACATAATCTTTGTTAACTAAGTAGAATTTTAATAATTTTTTTAAAAACTTCAAAAAAATAAAGTTAAATCTCTTTAACATATTTTAGTGGTTGCTGTAGAGATTTCACTATACATTCTCTACCAGAAACTTTAGTGGCTCCTGGATGGTTCAGGCGGTTAAGCATCCCACTCTTGATATCGGCTCAGGTCATCATCTCACGGTTTATGATTCAGCTTGCGATTCTGCCCCTCCCTCTCTCTCTGCCCCTCCCCTGCTTGCTCTGTCTCAAAACAAATAAATAAACATTAAAAAATTAAAAAACTAAACCTTAAATTAATATTATGCCACTTCACATACAATGCAAGAACCTTATAACATTATAATTCCATTTATATCTCTAGACCTTCATGCTGTATTGTCATACATTTTATTTCTACTTACATATAAATAATGCAATAAATACATTTTTATTATTTTCACATTTTACAGACAATATACTTTTAGGGAACTTAAAAATAGTTTTTTATATGTACCCATAGATTTATCATTTGTGGTGATTTTTGTTCTTTCTTGCAGATTCAAGTTTATATCTAGGATAATTCCCTTCAGCCTCAAGAACTTGCTTTAGCATGCAATGAAGATTCGCTAGCAATTAATTCTTTCAGTTTTTGTTTGTCTGCAAAGTCTTTATTTTGCCTACATTTTCTTTAAAAAAAGTTTTTTTTAATGTTTATTTATTTTTGAAAGACAGATCATGAGCGGGAGAGGGGCAGAGAGAGAGAGGAAGACACAGAATTTGAAGCAGGCTCCAGGCTCTGAGCTGTCAGCACAGAGCCCAGTGGGGGCTCAAACCCACGAACCGTGAGATCATGACCTGAGCCAAAGTCGGACGACCAACTGACTGAACCACCCAGGCGTCCCTTGCCTACAACAAAAGAGATTTGTTGCTCTACATAGCTTTCTAGGTTGGCATTTTGTCCTTTCAGTTATTAGGAGATGATTTTGGGGGCACCTAAGTGGCTCAGTCAGTTGAGTGTCCGCCTTCGGCTCAAGTCACGAACTCATGGATCATGAGTTCAAGCCCTGAGTCGGGCTCTGTGCTGACAGCTCAGAGCCTGGAGCCTGCTTTGGATCCTGTGTCTCCTTATCTCTCTGTTGCTGCCCCGCTTTCTCTCTCTCTGTCTCTGTCTCTCTCTCTCTCTCTCTCAACAATAAATAAAGATTAAAAAAATTTTTTTAAAAAGATGATTTTCAATATCCTCTGACTTCTATTCCTTCTGTTGAGATGTCCACCATCATTAACTTTGTCATTCCCTTGAATTTAATGTGTCCTTTTTACTGGTTAGTTGTTTCCAAAGACTTTCCTCTTTATTTTCATTTTTCAAAAATTTGACTATAATGTCTTTTGTATTTATCGTGCTTGAGGACTACTCCTTGGAACTGTGCGTTGTCTTCCATCAGTTTTGGGGAGGAAATGATGATTATCTCACTAAAATTTATTTTGCCCCACTCTCTCTGTCCTCTTCTTCTAGGCTTCAACTGCATATATATTAGACCAATCATTTGCTATTCTTCCTGAGGACTCTTTTTCTCCTTGTGCTATGGGAAGCGAATATTATCTGTTGACTTATTGTCAAGTTCTTAATTTTTCTTCAGCTATGGGGAGTCTTTAATGAAATCTATCCAGTGAATTTTAATTTCAGCACTATATTTCTCAATGCTAGAATTTTTATTTGTTTTCTTTCTAAAGAAAATGTTTCTCTGCTGAGATTCTTTATCTCTTTGCCCTTATTATCTTTCTTGTAAATGCTTTAGCATATTTATAATAGCTATTTTAAATTGCTTGTCTGTTAAATTCAACCTGTAAGTTATCTATAGGCCTATTTCTATTATCTTGATATGGCCCCATTTTCAGGCTTTTTAATTGTCTTGTGTCTTTAAAAAAATCATTATTGTTTGGGGCACCTGGGTGGCTCAGTCGGTTAAGCAGCCATCTTCGGACCAGGTCATGATCTCCAGGTCCATGAGTCTGATTCCCGCATCAGGCTCTGTGCTGACAGCTCAGAGCCTGGAGACTGTTTTGGATTCTGTGTCTCCCTCTCTCTCTCCCTGACCCTCCGCTGCTCTCTCTTTTTCTCTCTATCAAAAATAAATAAACATTAAAAAAATGTTTTTCAAAACCATTATTGTTTGGGAATGATAAGTTGTAGAGACTCCGAATCATCTTCCTCTAAAGTGTGTTGTTTTGATCTGGAAGGCATTTAAATTACTGGTGGATCACCTCAATCCTGTGAAAGCTTGGTTTTGGGCTTTGCCATTAATCTAGGGCATAGCATTTTGTCTTGGGATGTGATTCTTACTCCTAGGGTGTGGTCCTTCTAGTTTTTCAGGAACAGCCCGTCTGCCGAGCCCTATCTAATTAGGTGGGACGTAAACTCAGAACTCTCCAAGCACTCAGAACCTGCTGAGATACAGCTCGAACTCGCTAAGTTGCTGCTTTCTGCTGGATTCCTGGGTGTCTCTTTATGCACATGCCTAGTTTATAAGCTATCGAGGATCTTAAGGAAAGTTTACAGTGATCTGTGAACCCCCCCTTCATTCATTCTGCTCTCTGGGACGCTTCTCTTCCATTTTCAGCCGCCACGGCAGCTCTGAACTTGAAGCTGTGTCTGTCGGGTCCACTGCCTATTTTGGTTTCCATTGAGGCCACTGGACAGTGCCCTCAGTGGAAAAGCTGGTTAAATGTGGAGTTCATCAGTGTGCCTCCCTTCTCTCAAGGAAGAAGGCTCTGCCTGCTCTCGATCGGCTCTTGCTCCTGTGTGCTCAAACTGTCGGTGCTTCTATTCTGACCAGAGTTTGCAATTGTTGTTAGCAGAATGGGTAGTCCAATACAAGCTCTTCCTGCATGACTAGAATTAGAGGATGGAAGGAACTTGAGGAACTTTGAAAAACGTGGATGTTGAGTCCACATCCCAAACCAACTACATCAGAATTTCTGGGTATAGAACCCAAGCGTCAGTGTTTTTAAGGTACCTCAGGCGGCTTCTGATAGTAACCAAAGTTACTAAAATGTGTATCAAGTTACCAGAAACATGTATTAAGCCCAGTTCTTTTTATTAATTATTTTTCTTATTTTGATGGTAACCTTATTATTTGTATAGAAGGAAACTGGGTCTTAGATAAGTAAATATTCCAGGGTCACACAGAATGTTCCAAAGCTGGGATTTGAACGTAGCCTATCTGCCTTCGGACATACAAGTTTAACCCTATGCTTTACTGCAATGCATGAGAGAGGACGGGCTTAGAGGGGAATACCATAAGTTAATTTTTGAATGAATAGTATTTCATCATATTACCATCATTTATTTTTGAATTTCCCCAATGTAGGATAGTTAGAATACAGTCAATAGTTTTACTGTTATGAATTGTTATGCATAGACTCTTTTGTATGTAAAGCTAGGTACATCTAATTGTTTGCTTAGAATGACCTATTAGAAGAATAATCAGGTGGCCAATAGACAGGGACTTTTCAAAGTCTTGGTGCGTGTTGCCAAAGATCCCCAACAATAATGTATACGAATGCTGGGGATACCATAGCTGTGAGTAAATTTTTTACTGGGAAACAATGGGATTGTATGTTATCTTAACTCGTCCATCTGGACTTGGATATTTGATTTCTAGTATATCCTTCTTGTCAAGCTTTACATTTATCCATCGGCATATCACATCTATCTATCGGAATGCGTGTTCCAGTTGCTTGATGGGCTTCCTGGTAAGATGGAGTTGCTACGAAAGGATGAAAGAGGGCTGTCCCTGTCACAGCACACCAACACGTCTATTGTGGAGTCAGGCAGGTAGTTCTACAAGTGAGTCACAGCCACAGACACTTGTCTCTTAAGCCACCTAAGAATTTCCTTGCTATAGTTACCTTTTTGCCATTGCCTTTTCATAATTCCTTGCTATATTTATCTTTGGGTTGACAGAGGGTTGATGAAGTAATAGGATGATATTTAAAAAAACTTGTTACGCCCTTTCTGGAATGACTACCTTCTTGTATGATGGTGAAAGGGCAGGGAAGGGAAGGAGAGCGGATGACAGGATGTGCCCGAGTCTGATTTGACTAGGGCATGACCAAGAGAATGGATTGATAATCTTCATTTTTTCTTTTTTAAAAAGCATGCTTATGACAGACCGATAACATGGCATTTATAGATATTTTGAAGACATTGTTTCAAACAGAAAATATGTTGTAAACTGAGGTAAAATTTTAACACGCACAACTCTAGCTTCAATTTTTCTTCTTTTTTTTTAAATGCGCTTTTTTCTGGAAAACTGTAAAACAGAATCAGCAGTTTCTCCAAGACATAGCAGTGCTACACGAAAAATTTAAAGTCAGGCTTAAAAGCATGCTTTTCAGGTTAAATCTGGAATGTGCTGAGAAATCAAAGCAACTCTTTGACTTACAATACGAGTGTCCTAAAACCAGATAAAAATAAGTCCTGTTCAATATTCGTATGAGGGTCACTAACTATCAGAACTAATTTCCATCATGTCCGCATGAAAAGCTGCCAACCTGAAAGAGGTAGAGCTTCCACAGATGACTAGTTCTGAAGAAGTCTGCTGTTGTTGTTAATCAACTTCATGTAAGTATAATTTACAGGCAATAAAATGTGCACATTGTAAGTACACAGTTTGGTGAATCTTGACAAATGTGTACGTCCCTGTAACTGCTATCCCAAGCCGGGTATAGAACGTTTCTCCCACCGATCACATTAAGTTCCCTTGTACCCTTTGCAGTCAATCCTCCTCCAACTCCTTGCCCCAGGCAACTACTCATGTGATTTCTGTCACTAGAGATTTGTTCCGCCAGTCGAGAGCTTCACATAAATGTATTCAGACAGTGTGAGCTCTTTGTGTCCGGCTTTTTTGCTCTCAGGATGTTTTTGAGAGGCATCCATGTCATCGTGTGTGTCAGGAGTTCATCTTTCTTATTGCTGAGCAGTAAAGTTGCCATTGTATGGACATACCATACCATACCATATGTCCATGTATGGACATACCATAATTGGTCCATTCACCATAGCTGTCCATTCAACAACAAGGGCAACAGCTGTCCACTCAGAGACAACTTTGTTGTTGTTGTTTTCCCCATGTTTTGGCTTTTAGGAATAAAGCTTCGATAAACGTTTGTTTACGAGGGTTTTTGTGAAAATGTCTTTATTTCTATTTCTAGAAAAGGGGCTGACGAATCATATTGCAAGCCTAAGCTCAAGTATAAGAAATGGCCGATCTGTTTTTTGAAGGGGCTGCACCAGTTTACGTTCCTACCAGCAACGTATGAGAGTTTCTCTTGTTCTGCATCTTTGTCAACAATTCAGCTAGGTGGTCTTTTCATTTTAGCCATTCTAGTGAGTGTGAATGTACTTTAATGTGGGTTTCATTCTCTGACAATGACATTGAGGATGTGTTCGTGCGCTTTTTGACCCGACATGTATCTTCTTCTGTGAAAGTCTATTGAAGTCATTCTATTTCCAATGGCCTGTTGTCATGCATTTGTAGGCATTCCTTAGGTATTTTGGAATGAAATTTTTTGGAAGATAATGTGTACTGCAAATATTTTCTCCTAGTCTGTGGCCTATGTCATCATTTTCTTTTTTTTTTTTAATTTTTAATGTTTATTTATTTTTGACAGAGAGAAGCAGAGTGCGAGTGGGGGAGGGGCAGAGGGAGAGGGAGACGCAGAATCCGAAGCAGGTTCCAGACTCTGGGCTGTCAGTACAGAGCCTGATGCGGGGCTCGAACCCACAAACCGTGAGGTCATGACCTGAGCCGAAGTCCAGCGCTTAACCGACTGAGCCACCCAGGCGTCCCTCATCATTTTCTTAACAGTTTCTGGAAGAGTCTTTCTCCCTCTCTTTCATATAAATTTATGTGGATTTCCTCTTTTTTTTTTTTTTTTCTTGTCAACTATGGCAACATCAGCACTTTCAGGAAGTATTGTTCCTTCTACAAAAGACATAGTATTCAGACAATCTTAGCCTTTTCCTATCACAGCTTGCCATTTAAAACAGTCTGTAGGGCTTCAGAAGCCCAACACTGCGTTATGGATGATGTGTTTCATTACGTGAAGGTCAGGGAAACAACTCTTTTCATGCTTTAAGGCAGCTGAAGATTTGTATCAAATCCCCGCTTTCAGGCTTGTGTCTCATCTGCGACTGTTTGGCAAGTACCAGCACTAAAAAGTACATGAGGATGGGGAGGCAAAAAAGGATGTGACCCAGATGAGAAATGAAAATGCACTTTAATGGAAAGTCATCAACTTTCTCCTTCATACCAAGCTCCCCAGCCAGTGGAGAAGGCTGAAATTGCCAGATGACCATTTTATGACTCAATTATAATTAATCTTTTCCAGTACAAAGCTGACTGTGTTGGGCACCATATGTCCTAAACTTCCATCAGTATCCATAGGCAGAAATTTTTGGCATGGAACATTTTTTAAAATGACCAAACCCTGTGTATCCTCGAGGCTCACTCTTACATCTCAAAGACCAGAACTAAGTGGATCACTGAGCATCCTGTATCATTTCTCTAAAAAACTGTCATCTTCTGAGCCAGAGTTGTTTCTTGGAATGGCCATTCAAAAATTGTCGGCAACGACTTTCTGGTCACCGTCTGTCCTTTAGATCTTAATATTCAGAGCCACCAATGTGGTCTTTCATAATATTTTGCTGCAATTCACCAGATACGGGGCCTGGAAAACAATGATGATATTTACTACAAATAAGATTTTGTACAGAAAAGACAGGAATGACCAAGTAATAGAAGCAGGCTTAAGAAAAGTTGCCTGTTCCAGCTTAAATTCATGCGGAATCACAATTTTGTCCTAATAAATACAGATCAGTGGTGACAAAATGGAAAAGGGCCCGTGGATCTGGTACCCCACTTGTATTCAGGGTCTGCGGTTAGAACCCAGACTAAGGTACCAAATTCTCTCAAACTTCCGTTGTCTTATCAGACTCACTCCAAATGTATCTGTGACTTTTTATTCTGCGTATTTCAGTTGCGCTGTCTGAAGCAACACCACATCGATTTTTCCGGGCACGATATTTTTTGTTGGAAGATGCACAGCAGATTTAAAGGATTTTAAGTGAGTTAGGGTTTGTGTTGGAGATGGGTGTCTGCAAATCACTGAAAACCAGTTTGCCTTCTTTTTCTTTTCACGGGGGTGAGGAGAGTGATCTAGGGAAACTAGTGAAGGCTCCCCATGTTTTCTCTTCTCTCCCATCTGAAGCCAGTGCCAGCCCTTCTGTGAGGCGGACCTGTCCTCGAAACTCACGTGGAGTAACCGGGAGAGACCAAGGCCTGGTGAGTCCCACTGTTTCTGTGAACCGGTCAGGACTGTCTCCACCCAGACTGACCACCTTTGCGGCTGCTGTAGGAACCTCCCTGGAGAGGAAGAAGAGGAGAACCCGGCTTCAAAGTCTCGAGGGCTGGCCTTCTTACTCAATTCCGTTTGTTTTGGAGAAGGGCGAAAACGAGGAGTCTGCCTCTGTGCCAACTATAATTAATGCCTGAAGTAAAGCCCAGACCGCATGCCGGGCGTCTCACCCCGTCTTCTGTCTTCATGCTTCACTTGAGCTGCTTTACCTGAGACAGGCAGACTGGTCATGTCTCCACCGGGCAGAGGAGCCCTGTAAGACCCGAGACCCAAGCTCCACGAGCCAAGTTCTCAGACTCATTTGCAGTGTGGTTTGGGAATAAAAGCAGATTCCCCTCAGCAGCAGTAATAGGGAAGGCCACAGTGCCTTTTCCTGTACATCACCTCTCTTGATCTGAATCCAACCACACACCCAGGGAGAGGTGAAGCTGGCATCGTTATCCCCTTTAACAACGTAGTAAACAAGACTTATCAGAGGATAGGAATTGAGTGGCCTTTGTGTTTCAGCACTGAGCTACAAAAACTGTTAGGAATACAGACTCAGGCCCGGTTCTTTCTACGGGGGTTCATCTAATCGGAGGTTTGAGATTATCACACAGGAATTAATGACAGGGCGATCAGGGGCCTCACACACTAAGGTTCCACGGATGCTAAGTGGTGTGGAGGAAACTGTCAAGCATAGTACCCAGGGAGAGGGAGAACTCGCAAGGACAGAGTAGTTAGGTCTTCACCGAAGACTTGAACTGTATTTTCAAGGCTGGAGAAGACTCATGTGAGCAGATAGAAGGGGGAGGGAAACCAGGCTGGGCGCATGATAGCAGCAGAACGCAGATGTCCCATCGTATAGCTTGTAGGAGATGGAGAGAAGACCCGCCTGCCCAGACCAAAGGCTGGGGGAGGCATTATAGGGAGACGGGATTTCCCTGCTTCCTGAGTCTGGCAATGGGTTTGAGTGCCTATCCTCTCCCTACCTCACGAAGGGCTCTGTGTGGAGATGCGCCCTGGTGTTTGGTCTTTTCTGCGTTGCAGAAAAGGAACAGGAGATTCTCCATTTCCAGCCAGTTGGGATCCGAGTCTGATTTGCGTTGAGCAGATCAGACCCTCTCCGGCCGGCGCTGGAGCCTAAGTGATGCAGAACCGCGACTCTGCTCCTCTGGCAGGCACGGCTGGGAGGGTGTTCGTTCAGTGGAGAGCCCAGGACGAGCCAATAGCTAGGAGGAAGTCAAGAGGCGGGCCCCGGGGCAGATCACGACAGTGTAGTCTGGGTCTGGGGCCGGGGGAGACGGTGTGGCTTCTGAACCAGATGGAGGCAGAAGAGAGGTGTTCTGGGCTGGTAGCAGTTTCCTTGGTGGCCTGGTCCCGAGGTGTGGTTTGGGGAGTCATTTCTAAACCTTGAGTCTTTTTCTTCGACCCTTTCATAACACCGTAGGCTGTTGACTACCCTATACTGAACCTCTTCCTGCTAAAAGTAAGCTACCGTGGACTTGCTCTCTGCAGCTGAACCCTCACTGATCACGCCAGTTCCTGGTCTTACACATTGTGAGCAACAGTGCACACTTCGAGCAACTGAAGAGAAAGCCATATACGAAGCATGCTTCTCCCCTTGTTAAAGAGAAGGAAGTTCTGTTGTGATAGCTCCCAGCTGAATTCACTATGGGAGCCTGTTATGCCCAGAATTCATGATCCCCAAATACCGCCAGGGAGCCGAGTCCGATGTAAAAGCAAAAGAGCCTTTATTCGAGCTAGCTCGAGCTCAATCCCCTACCTGCACCGACGCAGCGGTGAGATACCAGGGAGAGCGCGAGTTTTCAAAGCCCAAAGGTTTTCTTGGGGCCTAGGGGCAGTTGGTGAGGTAATAGCTATGGCCTCAGCCGATTGGCTGGGGAAGGGTCCGAGTTCTGTTGGGCAGGTGGGGGAGGGTGTTGCTCAAGGGGAGCACCAACTCCCCTAATGGCAGTTGGTGAGGTCCGAGTTCTGTTAGGCAGGTGGGGGAGGGGGTGGCTCAAGGGGAGGAGGTGTGGTCAAGGTGAAGGACACAGAACAAGATGGAGTCGGCTGGCGTAGGCCCGCCCTTTCAAGCGGAAGCCTCATGCTGCTGGGCCAGAACCACAGCTGCCCCAACAGCCCGTTAGGTGCATAACCAGGACCTTGTGTAGATTCAACACAACCATCCTCCCACTCTTGGGTTCTCATGGCTGGTTTGGTGCCAAGGCAATTACATGCTTCCCAGAAGGCACTCTCCTCGGAAAGAGGGAAAATGAATCTTCATGGGATAAGCGATCATCTCTCTGGCATCTAATCTAATCACCAAAGAAAGTTCTCCCACCTTTTTTTTTTTTTTTTTTTTTTTTCAATCAACCCACGGGTTTACCTGTCTGGACCTCTGTGGGGAGCCCTCAAATTCTGAACACAAGGAGGGTGACTGGTGACCAAGGTCTGTGTTGGGCAGCAAATGGGCCTCCTGCTGGGTGAGAGAGAAAGGAGGAGAATCAGGGGTGGGGGGGGGCAGGCAAGCATGCCCTAGTTCTTTTTTTTTTTTTTTTTTAGGGGAAACCCCCTAAAATTATTTAAATTTTTTTAACGTTTATTTATTTTTGAGACAGAGAGAGAGAGAGAGAGAGAGACAGAGCATGAGTGGGGGAGGGGCAGAGAGAGAGGGAGACACGAATCCGAAGCAGGCTCCGGGCTCCGAGCCATCAGCACAGACCCCACGTGGGTCCCGAAGGCACGAACCACGAGATCACAACCCGAGGGGAAGTCAACCGACTTCGCTCAACCAGTGACCGCTCAACGGACCGGGCCCCCCGGGCGCCCCAGCGCGCGCCCTGTCCCCGTCCCCGCAGGCCTCGGGCACGCGCACGCGGTGTGCACACCCCCTCCCGGCACGTGGTGTTCCTAGTGCGGGAGCGACGCGGGTGACGAGGAAATCGCACCGTTTCCGGAACGGCTTACGGCGGCGCCGAGAGCACCGGGGGAGCCTTCGGGTCCCCGCCAGGCTGTGCCCGCCACGCCTGCCACTTGGCGCGGGGCGGGTGCTCAGCTGTGGCCGAACGCGCCCCGTGGGGAGCTCCCTCCGCCGCAAGCTCTGGCCTAGCCGAGCCCCCGGCGACCTCTCCGGGTCGGCTTTACCGCCGTGGCCCTCGCTGTCGCCAGCGCCCCGGCCTGCCCTGTCCCGAGCGCGGGGTTCGTCAGCCACTCACTCCTCTGCCGGCGGCGGAGGTGGCCCCCCTCCTCCCCACCCCCTTCCCTGCTGCACCCCCCCCGCCCGCCCCACTGCAAACACCCGCGCACCCCAGCTGCACTGCCGATCGTCTTGCTCCCGCGCCTGCCCTCCACCCGCCTGGGTGAGAGGCTCCCACAGCCACCTGTTCAAGACCCAGCTCAAGGCGGGTCCTGCGTCTCCGAAACCTCCCCGGCGCTCCCCCGGCCGGCCTCTTCCCGCCTCCGGTCTGCTCCTTAGACTCGGCTTCCCCCCTCCCTTGGAACGCTCTTTCTGGCTGCTCTGTAGACTCGTCACTTGGCGGGTCTGTCTGTGCCCTTAGGCTGTGAGCTCCCTAGAGTCAAGGTCCCCATTGCCCTTCAGACCTCTTGCAAGGAGGAGCTGGCCCCTGAGAGAAGAGAAGTGAGCTCCCCATCGCCCCAGCTGGGAGGGCCGCGAGCTGGGAAGTCAGGTTAAGGGCAATTTTCATCTGAACTTCAAAAGACTCACTGTTGTTTTTGTTTGCTTGTTTTTCAAACCGTGGCACTCCATAGTGGAAAAATCTACCTTCCCTCCCCAAAGAGTGACTTCGCTGCCTCAGGATTGGGGCTGTGACGGCGGTCCGTCTGTCCTGGGTGTTATGACAGGAGCCCTCAGCCCCCATCCTGCGATGTCACAGCTGCTCCGTGTTCTTGGTGGCCCACAATCCAGAGGGGGCACCAGCCAGAGACTCCTGCTCTGTGAGCTTAGTCCCCAGGCTCTCCAGTCTTTGCTAAGCATTTAAAAAATCCCCCAGGGAACTGAAAAACCCTTGAAGCCCCATGGATGGGGGCCAGGCTTCCGTATTTTTTTTAAGACCGCCAGGTGATTCTGTTGCGCAGCAAAGCTCCCAGACCCCTGGGCCCTCAGCCCGATGGTAGAGGCCTCCTGGGGCCACCTGTGTTCTGTGGAGTCAGAAGTATGAACAGCTAGACCCGGACCCAGGCTGCCGCTTTCTGGGGTCAGCATATTTCAGAGATCAGAGGGCCCTGGCACCCATGTCCAGAAGGGACAAGCAGGCCTGTGTGCGCTTTGGTCAGTGCAGGAAGGACGTTCGAGGATTTGCTGAGGGGGGAGGGGACCACCGGGAAAACAGACCCGTTCAAGCCTGGGGGCCGCTGAACGTCAGCACCTCAGGTATCTGAGTGTGGCTGTTAGCCGCTCGGGTTCCTTCTCTGTGCATTAGGATCCTTCTGTTTGCTATTAGGAAAACACGATGCTGGCTCAGGAAACGGCCCCCAGAAACTCAGTCCGTGTCAACTGGGCCAGAGCCTCAGCGATGCCCAGGTGGGAGTCTTTGGAATCTGACCCTGGGAGTGCATTCCCACCAGGAAGCCAGGCCCTGTCAGTGTCTTGGGGTTGACTGGGCAGCGTATGATGTCAAGCTGCGCTGCAGGAGGGAGGTAGAGAGAATCATTCGGGTCTTGTAGAGGACACAGGTAGAATGACATCGACACTAAGCACTTCTGTTCTGAAAAAATTCCCATGTTCCTCCCCATTAATTTATTACTCTTTATGCAACCTTTTCTTGTGTGTCAAAAAAAATTAAATGTTTGAGGGGTGTCCGGGTGGCTCAGTTGGTTAAACATCCGACTTTGGATCAGGTCATGATCTCACAGTTTGTGAGTTCGAGCCCCGCGTCAGGCTCTGTGCTGACAGCTCGGAGCCTGGAACCTGCTTCGGATTCTGTGTCTCCCTCTCTGTCTGCCCCTTCCCCCTCTTTCAAAAATAAATAAACATTCGTTTTAAAAAATTAAATGTTTGAAACTTTTCAAAACATTTATGGGAATGGAAAGTATAAGTCACATCATTTTTCCCTTGCTGATAGTAATATCCCATAATGACCTTGCAACCAAATATGGTCATTTTCTTTATCCAGAGGCATAGAAAACTCATCAGTCGAATGTAGTTTTGAATATAGAAATGGGTGAGGAGGCTGACCCTGCAAATTCCCTATTGGGAAATACCAGAAGCAGACATGGATAAAAAATGAAACTACTTGCAAAACCCTTGTCAGAGTGTGCCCATTACTGCCTCTCAAGGGCCTTCTAGAGGACCCCCCCAGCCACATCCACTCAGGCTCTGACCTTCCCCCTATCTACTTGCAGCCAGGTGTTTGGAGAAGGGTTAGCTACTCCCTTAAACTTGGGCCCTAGACCATCGCCAGTTATACAATTTTTTGAGAATGTAACTTTGTAAATAAGGCTCAGCCCAGCCTGAAGGCCAAGATGAGTTTTATTAAAATCCTAGCACTGTGGAACTTCTTCTTCCCTGAAGCCTGACTGTGATGGATGTATGAAGAACAGAGGTATTTCAAGGAAGACACACAACAGGGGCCAAAGCAGCTCTGGAATGTGGCCAAGCCCATGGCCAAAGGCTAAGTAAAACAAGACTTCCAGGTGCCATTTAAACGATGTGTGGTGGTAGCCATACAATAAGAAGTAAATTATGTCAAGTTTGAAGACTAGTCTAAATTTACACTTTGAAACTAAAGATACTTACAAAAACAAAAAAATGAATGGTGAAGCTGGTTTTGATCTTTTGAGGGCATCTGTTAAAATTAAAAATGCCCTGCGTTAGGGGGTTGGGGGAGAATGAATAGGAGGAGGACAGGGGATCTTTAGGGCAGTGAAACTATTCTGTATGATTCAGTAATGGCGGATGCTAGTCATTTCACACTTGTCAAAACCCACAGAATGCACAACACGAAGAGAGAAAACTGTAAACTGTGCAAACTGTGGACTTTAGTGAATAATAAGGTGGCAATATTGGCTCCTCAATCGTAACAAATTATCACACTAATGCAAGATGTCAAGGGGAAACCATGTGCAGGAGGGGAGGGGACATTTGTATTTTCTTTGTATTTTCTCCTCAAGTTTTCTGTAAACCTAAAACTGCTTTAAAATAAAGTCTATTAATTAAAAAAAAATAAACTCTGGTGAGATGTAGTGATTTAACTCTTTTAGAAATAATTAGTTATGTAGGATGGGATCTTTTTGTAAACAAAGATACTGGGAGAGGAAGACTGAGACAAGGTAGAGAACCAACCAGACTTTCTGTAAGAGTTTTGCTTTGGTGAGAGAGATGGGCACTTGTATAGGGCACCAAAATAAACAGCTGTAATTCCCACACACTTACAAGTACAAGCAAATTCTCTTTGGGCATTTTAGTTGGCAGACATCTGCATCAGGTGTAGTAGGAATTAAATAGTGCAAATCCTGAGCCCATTCTGAAATCCGCTAACGTGGGACTAGGTCTCAGAAGTCTGCATTAAAAAATTTTTTTTTGATGTTTATCTATTTTTGAGAGACAGAGAGAGACAGAGCGTGAGCAGGGGAGAGGAAGAGAGAGAGGGAGACACAGAATCCGAAGCAGGCTCCAGGCTCTGAGCTGTCAGCACAAAGCCTGACGCGGGGCTCGAACTCACAAACCATGAGATCATGACCTGAGCCAAAGCCAGATGCTCAACTGACTGAGCCACCCAGATGCCCCCAGAAGTCTGCAGTTTTAACCAACACTATAGGTAATTGTTATGTACGTTAAAGTTTGAGAAACACGGCAGTATTATTTCCAGCACAGAGCCCAGTGTTTGCCCTCGGTAGGTGCTCAATACAGAAGTGAATTTATGGAAGAAGCACAGAACTCCAAGCCACTGAAGAGAATTATTAGACATGTTTAGGCACTATGACTTTTTTTATGATCTAAAACTACCTATAGTTTATGCAAGTATGGAAGTAGGAAGATTGTGTGCTTTGTCAACACCCATGGGAAAGCACACAGAATGATCTAGAGTTTTGCAATCTGGTTAAATTCATTGGAGGAATCAGGGAAAATACTCAGGACTAAAGCAACTTTCTAGCACTCAAGAGAGTATGGAGCATACTTCCCTCTAGAACGAGACATTTAGTTTCAGTTGCAAACCTGATGTTTTCTCCAGTACTCCAGGCCAGGCTAGCTTTAGGGAAGCAGGAGCAAGGTGCTGGCTGGCCACAGGTTTTCTAGAATCACTCACTGTGGTGAAATATTCGTAAGAGAATAACGTGGACTTGACAACAAAGAGCTCAAAGAAAAATCTAACAAGGGAGTGTTAACCACAATTCACAATTGACAGCTTACTTCATGTCTGTGTGTTTACTCAAAGTGTTTATTGAGCAACTATATGTCTCAGGCATTAGGGACATACCTGGAAATAAGACAGACAAGGTCTCTGTTCTCATGGAACTTACAGATGGAAGACGGAAAATAAACAACCAAATGAATTAGTACCTTTGAATAGTGAAAAGTGCTCTGAAGAAAATGAAACAGGAATCATGATAGCAAGTAGAAATGCTACTTATATAAGGAGGTCAGAGCAGGCTCCTTTGGGAAGGTAATTTTGAACTGAGATCTGAGCAACACAAGATGGAGAGCGGTGGCATCACTAGGCCATATTCTAGAAACAGAAAGAAGGTCAATGTGATTGAAACATGGGCAAAGGGATTTTGGAGAAGTAGGGATCAGGATTGTGTTCCAAGTGTAATGGGAAGCCATTAGAGATTTTAAGCAGAAAGTATATTCAGATCTAATTTTCGTAAGAACAGTGTGCTAATTCTTCAGTTGGCTAATAGGCTGAAAGTGTTATTTTATTATCGCAGTTCATAAACTATAAAACATAATATATATAACATTGATAATATAGAATATTTTTTAAAAGTTTATTCATTTTGAGAGAGAGAGTGCGCACACACAAGTGGGGGAGGGGCAGAGAGAAAGAGCAGAGGAAAAAGAGAATCCCAAGCAGACTCTGCACTGACAGCACAGAGCCTGATGCGGGTGTTGAACTCATGAACCGTGAGATCGTGACCTGAGCCAAAACCAAGAGTCGGACACTTAACTGACTGAGCCACCCAAGAGAATATTTTATAATTAAAATCACTCTGTCTTCTGTATGGAGAATAGTTTATAAAGGAGTAGAAGAGAGGCATCAGGGGATCTTCAGAGGGATCAATTAGAGAACTTGAGGAGGGTTTGGATTGAACAGGGATGGTAGCAATGGAGCTAGAAACAGATTCATAAGGTGTTTTGCAATAAAATGACAAGACTCACTGATTGATTGGATGTGGAGGAATGGTGAAAAAAAATGAGAAGAACCAAGGAGGACTCTGGTTTTTGGCTTGAGCAACTGAGTACATGGTGATGGTATTTACTCAAATGAGGAAGACTGAGATGGAAGAAAACTCGGGAACATGTTTAGGGGACAAATGAACACTTATGTTTTGAACATATTAAGTTTGAAATGCCTATTACTCTTCCAAAAGGAAATGTTAAGTGCGAGCCTGGATATAGAAGTCTGTTATACAATGTTGAGATCAGGGCTAGAGACATAAATATGAAAGTCATTGGGATACATATGGTAAGTGTATAGACTTAGAATCTCTGTTTTTTAACTGGTGAGTTTAGTCCATTGATATTTATTACTACTGCTGATACATTTGGATTTATTTGTACATTCTTATTTTGAGCTCTTTTTACTGTGCCTTTTCTCTTTTTCCTTTATTCTGTAAGGATAATTTTATTTCCTGTTTGTTCCCCTTTATTGGTTTGAAAATCATATATTTTATGTTTTCAATGATTACCCTTAAATTTTTCTGGTGATTTTTTTATTGTGGTAAAATATACAAGACATAAACTTACCATTTTAACCATTTTTAAGTGTACAATTCAGTGGCATCCACATTGCTGTGCAGCCATCACCTCTATTTCCACAACTTGTTTATCATCCCAAACAGAAACTCTGTAACCATTAATTAATGATGCCCCACTTCCTCACCCTCCAGTTCCTGATAACAGTTATTCTATTTTCTGTCTTTATGAATTTAATGATTCTAAGTACTCATATAAGTGGAATCATATGGTATTTGTCTTTTTCTGTTTAGTATATTTCCCTTAACATAATGTGTTCAAGGTTCATTCATGTTGGAGTATATATCAGAGTTTCCTTCCTTTTTATAACTGAATATGTATAAACACATTTTGCTCATTCATTCATCATTCATGGACATTTGGGTTGTTTCTATCTTCTGGCTATTATGCATAGTGCTACAATAAACATTGGCATACAAAAATCTGTTCAATTTTGGGGGGTACACCTAGAGGGAACTGCTAGATCATATGGCAATTCTATTTTTAATTTTTTGAGGAATTATTGGACTGTTTTTGTTTTTGTTTTTGCAATAGCTGCACCATGTTACTTTCCTATCAACAGTAGACAAAGTTTCCAATTTCTCCACATCCTCATCAACACTTATAATTTTGTTTTTGTTTTTTTTTTAATAATACCCGGTCTAATGGATGTGAAGTGATATCTCATTGCAGTTTTGATTTTAATTTCCCTAATGGCTAATAATATTGAGCATCTTTCTATACATTTATTGGCCATTTATATATGATTTTTTTGAGAAATGTCTATTCAAGTTCTTTGTCCATTTTTTAATTGGGTTGTTTGGTTTTTTATTATTGAATTGTATGTGTCCTTTATATATTCTGGGTATTAATCCCTTATCAGATATGATTTGAAAATGTTTTCTCCCATTCTGCAGGTTGTCTTTCACTCTCTCAATGTACACAATTTTCAGTTTTGATAAAATACAATTTATCTATTTTTTTCTCTTATTGCCTGTGCTTTTGGTCTTATATCCAATCATTGATAAGTCCAATGTCATGAATATTTCCTTCTAAAAAATTTTATAGTTTTAGCTCTTATATTTATATCTTTGATCCATTTTGAGTTATTTTTTGTATACAGTATAAAGTAAATGTTACCTTTAAATTTAAACATGAATTTTTGACCAACCCAAATCTAATCATAACCAGTATTAGTAAAGAAATTAAATTGCTACTCTTATACCCAATTACCTTATTTTATCTTATTTTTGTTTAGCTTGTTAGCTTCACCTTGGTTTTACATCGCTGATTTCAAATTATTATTTTCTCTCATTTCTTTACATTTACTCAAACTTTATCTTTTCTGTGCTCACTATTGCTTGCTAAAGCATATTACTCTTTCCTTTTCAGCTCAATTGATTATAATTCTAGAATTTCAACTGGAATTTCAACTTCTTTATTTACATTCTTAATCATTTTAAACACACTTATTTTGAAGTCTTTTTTGTCTCCCAGACTCCTTTATCATCTTCCTTTGTGTATTTTTCTGAGTAACCTTTTCATTGTTACCCACATAAGATTTTAACATCCTGTCTTATTTGGGTGTACTGTCTCTTAGCCCATTCCCACATAAGTATTAAAACTTAAGCCCCTAGGTACCAAGAAACCTCACCTACTTCTCAGCCCCATCCAAATTAGCAAAATAATTATAAATCATGAAGCCTTAGAGAGCCTTGGTCCATGAAGCCAGGACCGAACCCAAGGGGTACTCCAGAATTTAGAAGTCAGGCTTGGGAAGGGATGAAAGCAAAAGAGGTCAAGAAGGAGTGATAAGTAGAAAAGAAAACCGGGAAAATGTGATGTCACAGAAACAAAAACAAAAGAGTGTATCAAGAAAGACTGAGCAGCCAACTGTACCAAATAGCACTAGGAGGTCAAATAAAATGAAGACATCATGACTGGAAATAGCAAGAATGGGAGGGGAAGAAGTGGAGGCCGTGATTACAGACAGTTCTTTTTAGACTACCTATGAAGGAGAAAGAGAAATAAAATAGGAGAGATAAAGGATTGGGATCAAGGGGAAATTTGAAAATAAAGGAGGCACTATACTCCAGAGCATATTCATGTGCTCTTAAGGATAATCCCGAGAGAAGGAGAGGGGTGTGTTTACTGCAGGTGCAGCTCCTTGGGAACGTGGGAGGGATGCGGATGCCTGGGTGGCTCAGTCTGTTGAGTGGTCAGCTCTTGATTTCAGCTCAGGTCATGATCCCAGAGCCATGGGATTGAGCCTCCCATTGGACTCCTCGCTGAGCATGGAGCCTGCTTAAGATTCTCTCTCTCTCCCTCTGCTTCTCTCCCCTGCTCATGTGTGCTCTGTCTCTCTCTCTAAAACAAAACAGAACAAAACAAAAAACAAAACATAAGAATGTGGGAGGGATGCATTCTCTGCCTAGAGCCATGACCTGCCACCGACCATAACAGGAAGGATGAAGAGTAGGGGCAACACGGCGGGGAGCTGACAGATTGGAGAAACATTTCCAGTCAACAATTGCAAATTAAGGTCATTGGTCAAGAGTAGGGGCAGGGCTGGAAGTCTTGGAATTGTGAGGAAAGGCCAGGTCTGAAGTGGTCATTTGTAAAGTGGGCAATGTTAGCGGCCTTTAGTGACTCTCAGCATGAAATTAAAATTCTCTTCGCTTCCACCAGACTTCCAGGTCCTAGAGAAGTGTTGCTGTGTTTGGGTGCATTGGCTTTTCTGAGGATTATTTCCCTGATTTGCTTTTCTGATTCTGGCTACAGATTATAGTTGCATCTTGGAATCATCCTAAGCTGCAGGCACTTAAGAGCCTGTTATGGCTTAGAATGTCAACTGTTCCTGGTGTATCCCAATTGGCTATGGGCTGGACACAGAAGAACTAAGGCAACAGCTATGCTTGTTGTGAGGCCCTTGGACATTCTCTCTCGTGCCCATTTGGCCCCCTGAGGAAAGAAATAGAAAGGTGTGAAGTTCTGGGACCCCACACCCTTGACCATGTCTAACACCCCCACGTTTGACCAAGTTGATAAGTCTGAGATATAATGTAAGATACTTAGTTTTCCAAAACTAAAAATAAAAGAGTTGATTCAAAGATGTCCCCCCTGATACATTAAATGGATTGTTTTAAATGGGTCTGTATATATAGCAAAACTACACAGGTTTTTTTTTTTTTTTTTCTCTCTCCCTGTCCCCTGCCCCAGGAAACACTAATTTACTTTCAGTCTCTATGGACTTGCTAAGTCTGGACATTGCATATAAATGGAATGGTATAATATGTGGCCTTTTGTGCCTGACTTCTTTCACTTAGCATGATGTTTCTGAGGTCCACTCATGCTGTAGCATGTCTCAACACTTCATGCCCTTTTATGGTCAAATGATATTCTATTATATAAACATTTTATTTGTTCATTCACCAGTAGATGGCCATTTGGATTGTCTCCACTTTCAGATGACAGCAGTTTTTTAAAAAACTCAGAATACCATTTCTCAACTCACTGTTCCAGTGGGAAAAAGCACTCCAGATTCACTTTGGTTCAAACCTGAGTTCATGGCTAGTGTTGACAGGAGCCTAGCATACCTGCTCTTCCTGTGACCTCAGGCCACAGCAGGGTCAATGATTAGGAATAATGTTCAATTAAGACCACAACTGAATTGAAAGTGAGCCTAACTTTTCTTGACATACTTGTCAATTTACCTTCAACATCTACTCTGAGAAAATGACAAGCAAACCAGACAGGCCATAATCTAGCTTCAGTTGGATTTAGTTTTTTAAAAAGACATGACTCAATGTTGCCCCATTGTGCAACATTTTCTAATTTGATATAAATTGACCTTCCTTGTATGATCAGATAATGACATGAAAAGTATTGATTTTGGTTAAAGTTTATAGGGGCATCTCAGAACCATCTTAGTACTGGGTACGGGAGATAAAATTTATTTAACATCAGTTTAGGGCAAGTTTCCCCTGAAGATGTAATGAAGTTCATCAGCATTCCAGGGGTCCCCGTGGACCCTCAATGTGTTCTCTTGTTTCTCTACTTTATCTCCTGCTGTTGGGGGCCCAGGCAGAGAAGATCGCTGGAAAGCAGACTGTTGCCCAAAGATCAGCAGGCTTAAGCCCTGACTTTCCCAACCTTGGGCAATGTGAAGATAAAGTTACTGCCAGGGTGAAGACTCAATCCACTGGAAAAAGAAAAACAGAAGTGATTGTGTTCTCTGGAAGGCAAGGCTCTGAGCGTAGAGTATCTCATGTTTTCAAAGCAGGAAAGTGTCCACAGCTAATATTTGGATGGGCCCACAGTGCTTGTCTTTCTCACCGATGCCTGGGCCTGTCCCATCAGAGACAAAAGGCCCTTGCTGTGCACCTGTGGAGAGGAGAGCTTCGCTGAAGGGAGGCAGGGCCAGCCCCTTTATGCTCTTATTGTTTTAAGCAGAGTTTTGCAAGGGGAGTGGTTCTGGAAGTGAAGCAGAGCTTGGAGTGTCTGAGCCTCAAGTGTTTTGAAACACATCTGCTCTTGAGACCCTCTGTCACCAGGCTTTCCATGTACTCTCATTCCCCATTTCTCCACCCAGGACTGCTGACCCTTCCATCCTCTGCCAAGGACAACACCGGCCAGTGGAAATGAAGTATTTGCTGACCTACGAGTTTAGGCGACATGAAGCTTTCACTAGTAGGGAAGGTGAGGGAAAAACAAAAGGAAAATGCTTGAAATGGGAACCTCTGTAAAAGTTTCTCCTAAAGGCTCCAGCCTAGGATGACAAATGCCACAAAGGCATCAGGACTGTGCTATGCAGTGGGCATCTCTCAGGGAGCTTCCAGACAGCAGTGGGGTCAGAACAGGGCTGGAATCCAACGTGTGTGCCACAGTGGATATGCAAACAAGTACAGAAATAGAAATGGGACGGGGGTGAACTGGGTGTAGGGAAATGAGGAAAGCGCCAAAGCGATGACATCAGTTAGGTTTTTAAAGGACAAGAAATCACCCGGAAGACAACACAGGGGTACGGAAGAGGATTAGGAAATGAGGTGCCACATCCCCGTAGAGGAAATAGGACGGGCAGAGGCACAGGGCCGGTAACAGTGTGATGTATGTGAGCGTGTGAATGAGTGTGTGTGGGTGTGTAAGCATGAGTGAGCATGCTTCGTGATGTATCATTTATGATTATACAAATGATTTGGTGATCTGGTCTGCAAAGTCCTGTGGACATTGTAACACTTCCCCATCAACACTCATTACATTTTATTGCAATTCTTTAAAAATTTTTCAACCTTCTCACTAGATTGTAAAAGTCATGTCTATCTTGGTTAATCTTAAGAAGACCTGAATAAATGGAGAGGCATATTTCATGTTCCTAATTGAAAAAACCTAATTTTGCGAAAATGTAAACATTCCAAAGTAAACTATAAAATTTTTAATGTGATCCCAATCAAAATCCCAATGGGATGCTTTTCTAATGCTATTCTAGATTTAAATTCCATCTTCATGAGTAAATACAAGAATATTTAAGCTAAAGTTTTAAGTGAAGAATCACATTTCAATCATATCTTAAAACTGTGATAATAAAGCAGATAATGCTCATGTGAAAATAAGCTAGATCAACACACCAGAGTAAGAAATTTAGGGGCAAAATCAGGTATATATGGTAATTCAGTTATTATACAGCAAACATATTGGAATAACTGACTTGTCATTTGGAAAACAATTCACCCAATGGCTGGTCAAGTGTTCCAGTCAAACTCAAGGCCCAAGTGGCAAATCCATCTGTGAGTTTGTTCACAAGCACAGTGATCTCTCACAGCCAGGGGACATCAGTGCACAAGAGGGAGTAAAGTGTGTCTTCTGAGTATTGTTCTGCCCATCTGACCATTTCATGCAAGAATCTTGTGTCCTATTGAGGACATCTTGTGTCATCTGCATGGCAGTTATGTTACTCGAGAGATGTTTTGGAGTACATGGGGTAAGGAGGAAAAATGTCTGCCCTCCAACAGCTGAATTTATAGTGGGGACACCTGGTCCTTCTTCCATGAGAGAAAAGAAATCAACCAATGGCCCGATGCAAGTGAAGAGCAACTTACAATGAATTCATTGCTGGACTTGTTTGAAAGGTTTCAAAATGAAGGATTGTGCATTCAACAATCCAATGATAAATACCTTCCATTACGGTTAGTTGAGTGCCTAGAAAGGAGGAAGAAAAAGACAGGAAGGGCCTTTTAAAAGAAAATGATGAAAAAGCTTTGGAGATGGATGGAGGTGATGGTTGTTCAACAATGTGAATGTGCTTAATGTCACTAAACTGTATACTTAACATGGGTAGAATGGTAAGTTTTATGATGTGTATATTTTAGCACATTGAGAGAGAGAGAGAGAGAGAGAGAGAGAGAGAGAGAGAGAGAGAGAGAAGAAAGCTCCAAGGCAAGCAGGGATGGTGGGGAGATGCCTACGATCCTCTCTCCCAGGATGCACTCCCCCTCTGGAATTTTGGTGGGCTGCCCAGGGCTGATGATCTCCATTCAAGACTTTTCCTGCTCCTGGGCTATGCCAGGACATGGCAGGTTTACATCTGTTCGTGTGCCAGGAACTCAGCTTAGGAAACATTATTTTCTCTTTCTCTGTCAACTCAGAAACTCAGGTTGCTACCCTGAGTAACTTGTTTGGGTCTCCGGAAAAGCCTTCTTAGACATGGGCCATCACCTGTCAATGGGGACTTCAGATGTTTGTACAATGGGATCAATTGTCATATCTACCCCTATAAGTGCTGTTGAGAGTGTAGGGAGTGCGGGGAGGAATCCTAGTGGAAGTGGGGACTTGAGAGACCTGGGGACCATCCTCCCAGGTGGCACACCTGATGCCCTTTGGCTGCTCTCTCCCCGGTGCTCACCATTGCCTTCTTAGAGCACAGGCTGTTGCCTCTCTTGGACCCTCTCCTTTGGCTGCCTCTGACTTGTTGCCATTGTCATCTCATCCCCCCACCCCAACCACTACTATTTCCTCACCCCCATTCCTCCTCCCTCTGCCCTGGGCCAGACACCTCTGTTGTGCACTCCTGTTGTCTCCCCCCGTGAGAATGTGTATCATGTATGAAAGTGCCTGAGTCGTGACTTTGTTCCATTCAACTTGAACCTCCTTGAGAGCAGAGACCAAATTATTTGACTATACCCTCATCCCCACAGATGCCTCACACGGAGAATGCACCCCAATTCTTGCCGAAAGAATAAGTGAAATCTGAACCTCTTCATTGTACTGTTATTATCGCTGAGGCTCAGAGCCCTTAAGTATCTCAGGTAAGGAGTGACGGAATAGGGCCAGAGCCACACCTGCTGACCTGGGGCCCAGGCTTCTTGCCCTCAATGCCCAGTGATGACACAGCTGCTCCCAGGAGTCCAGGTAACCTGCAGGCTGAAGGTGAGGGCGAAAGCTGCACACAGCTGGACAGACTTGTTTGGGAAGGCACTTCTGAGCAGGAAACGTTGAGGATCTAGTTCTCCTTAGCATTTCTACAGTCATCCACGGCTCAGCCCTGTGATGGAATGCTAGTTAGCCTTTCCAAAGGGCCCGACTGACCATTTATGGGGTCTACACACATGAATCATTTTCACCCACTCTGTAAGTCCTCCAAGTCCCCTTGGAGGGGTCCCAGGAATCTGTCCAGGTTCACTGTGGGCCATCTCTCCCTGGAGTCCTATGTAAAGACTAGGGCACAGAGGCACTTTGCTCTCTCGCCCTTTTAGGGGTTTGGGGCACATGGCCCCTCCAGTGAGACCCACGGATGTACACTAGGAAAGAACGCTACCACAATGAGTTCTTTGTGTCAAATCCTTGAAAAAGTTCTGTTCTCTCCTACGACAGCTCCAGAACACGGACTCGCTGAGCAAAAGGGTGAAGGCATGCACATATCAAACTGCTCCGCAGAGAACACCAACCTAATTCCCACCCCCGAGCTGTGGAAGCACCTGCCCACAGCACCCTGGTAGGTGAGATCACTCGTTACATTCTTTCTTAAACAGAGAGGTGATTTTATCCGCTGCCTATGAGCTTCATCTCTTTCGGTTAGATGACTGGCTTTGAGAACAAAGCATGTACAACCAGGACGGGAGGATCTGGAGCCTAGCTTCCTCATCCCCAAAAGAGGGCTAAGGGACTAGAAGTGCCCTGCAGGAATGAGAGCAGAGGCAGGTAGCAGGGACGCCGACTCAGGGAACACCTCAGAGAATCAAACCTACTCGTAGGACGGCCGGCCCCGTCCCCAAACCAGGACAGACAGTCCTACACCAGAAAGGCAGCCTGACTCTTCAGAGCTGTCCCTTTGCTGGACTCAGGTGGCCACCCCAACCCAAAGGCTCCATCCTGTCCTCCTGTTTTCAATAACAACATCGCCTGCTTTCCCTTGATTACACCTCAGTGCAGCACGTAAGCAGTGAAAAGACCTCCTAGCACCACTGTGGCCTGCACTGTTTACCATATGATTTGTGGTGGTTTATTGAAAACTGGTTTTCCTGTGTAGCAGTTTCCCTTCTGCCCTTTTTCCTGGTGTCCCGGCCAGATCCAAAGGGCTCCGGAGACCTGTTTATCCCTACAAATCCAAGTGCTAACCACCTCCACCACTAACACACACACACACACACACACACACACACACACACACATGAGTGCTCCAAGTAGTTTTAACTCCAGTGTTTTTTGGTGTGTAACATTTTGAAGTAATGTTTTGTGACATGATTTCCTTTTTGTAGAGAGGAGGAAACTAGCCCTTTCTGGGTCCCTGTGATGCACAGGAGCTGTAACAGGTACCGTACAGGTACTTTCTTTCTCATAACTGTCCTTATTACCCCCCATTTTACTCACGAGGGAACTAAGCCACATGGCTAACAAATGGAAAAACCGAGACTGAAAAGTCAGATCTAAGCCTAGTATGTTTTCTGCTGTGGAAAGTTGCTGCTTCCAAGAATGCTATCTTAAAGCGTTTGCACATTCGAAAGCGTGGTTCTGTGCCAGGTGACAAATCACTCCCCGGGGACCACAGAGATGGTTTGACCTTCAAAGTGGCTAATAATTACTTATTAGCATACTTAATAGATGTTTCCTCATAACATCTCTTAAGCATAAAGGAACACGGAGTGGAAAGAATACGGAAGTTGTCGGGCTTGTTCCGCTAGGGCTCCTACAGAAACGAGTTTCCCCGGGATGAGAGGCATGGTGGTGCCTTCCACGGGAGCAGCAGCGAGCCCATCACTTTGGCCAGGATGGGGGGTTCACAAGGGATGGAGGAGAATAAGCAGACGAGGTACTGAGGCGGGCCTTGTAAGTGCACTGACTTAGCTAGGACTCGTTTTACCAGGAAAGAAAGCATGAGTGAGTCACGTGACCTACATATACGCCTAGACCTACAAATGACCTAAGGCAGATAATTCTACCTTTTGTGACTCAGATTCTGTCTTTATAAAATGGAAGAAATAAAACCGTGCTAAGCAATGCACTCCCTTTACTTCCCAGAGATGTTGGAGGGACTTCTAGAGAGCTTTCTTCACCCATCAACTCCGGTTATGGGCCAATGTACAGCTCTCTAAGTCTTTATTCTGACATCACAGAACCCCAGGAAAAGAAGCTTTCTGGCATAAAACAGAAATTACACAGAGGCACCTGAGTTAATTCTAAAATTCTGTTTCTACCAAACCCAGTTAGGGTTTATAGATTCATCAAAACTAACCCAGCTCGGTTTATAGATTCATAAAACTAAAAGGTCTTAGAGATGACAGTGCAGTGAGGGCACCTGCACCCTCTGAGTGCAGCCCCAGGTAGACACTACGTTCCATCCTGGTACCATCCCTGGAACCTGACCACAGCCTCAGAACCCTCCTCGCCCAGCACCCCCAGCAGCCACCACCGGCTGACTGCAGCTGGCATTTGAAGGGAAACCTCCTTGCCATCTCTGATCTAGTGCAACCCTTTCCTTCTCTAGAGGAAGAACCAGAAGCTTGGCGTGATTGAATGATGAAACAGAAAGAAACTACGATCTTACAGCCAGTAAGCAGCAGAGCCAGGAGTGAAATCAAGGCCTCTGATTTCTAGCTCCACACCCATATTTTTTAAATATCTTTGAGGCCAATGAGACCCAGCTCTAGCACATAATTCAATAGTTACTGAGAACCTACTACATACCAAGCATTACACCCAGATAAACGACTAATCCCCCTTCGTCCAGCTGGTGAGGAAATGCATAAACCATAGGTCTTTTTTCACTCAGCATAAGTTGGATCACAATTCAACTAGATGGATGGATGGATGGATGGATGGATGGATGGATGGATAAATAGATAATTATGATATCACATTTTTCATGGACTTTTAGAAATACCTCTCAAAAAGAAGTTTACAAAATTAATTATAATGCAATAATTAGTGACTGTTACCAGCTACATCTTCTTGTTTGTGTATTTTCTATGTCTTCTTCTGGTCATCTTTTCCTGAGCATTGTGCTATAAGAATATATATAAAGAACATGACTATATTTAGTTTTGATGGAAAAATTATTATAGAAGAAAAAATAAAGAGAAGACTTCCTTCACGTCTTCTATCAAGGTTGAGAAGAGAAAAAATGTGTAATCATCATAGGTCTAGGTCACATTTACATTAGCAACCGTGAATAAAATGTCAGCTGAAGGAAATATGCTATTTCCTTTGGTTATATTATAGAGATAATACCATTGAACCAAGTATCAGAAGACTAAGTTCTAGTTTTGTTCCTCCGCAGGCATTTGTGACACCAAATGAATCACTTCAATATCGCTGAAACTCTCCACTTATAAAATGACTTTGTGCCCTGCCTGCCTCCGAAGGCTGTTATTAGCATTAATAATAATAATAAAAGCTCCCACTGCTATTGTGATTTGCCATTTGCAATACTCTTTCATAACAACCCTGAGAAGTGGGTAGGACAGTCATAATTACCCACAATTAAAGATGAGAAACCCACAGCTCAGAGAAGTGAAGTAACTTTCTCAGGGTCACCCAGCTAGAAAGTGGTGGTGATTGGAATGAGCTTTCCGTTTTCTTGTGTGGGCCATCTCCCCCACCACCTCCGTTCTGCTTCTCCAAGGGAGGCAGGGTGCCCAGAAGCCTTTCCCTACACCGTGGTGTTGTGGGTGCATGGGGGGGAGCCAGCTCTCTAGGCAGCTCTCGGGAGCTTGGAAATATCTAAGTGGCTCTTGGCAGGTCTTCTACTTGTGGAAACTAGGACAGGATGTTTTCAGTGAGAAGTTTCTCTGCTGTGCTCACAGACTCCTTATCTGTTTGTTCTAGCCTGCTCCATTTCTCTACCACGTTAGTAGCTATCTCCATGTGTGTCCTCAGTTGTGTCCTCTGAAAGGCACAACACACACACACACACACACACACACACACACACACACACTGCACCACTTAATTACACACAAATTTCAGTGGAATAGTCCTATATCAAAATTCTTAGCATTGTAAACAACAGCCTTAAATATGGGTCTTAAATATGGATTCTTGCAGCCCAGAGCCCAGGAAAACATGCACCCAGTTGACTGGCACTCTTTCTGTGCCTGACTGGCTCTCCAGTGCTGGGAGGCATGGTGGATAGGACAGGGCAGCAGCAGGGACCATCACAGCCATCTCCTTGACCCTTTGGGAGTCTCTACCCTGTGTACCTTTCCCCAGTGCAGATGCCCTTCCCCTTGTGCTTATTACAGAAGTCACTGTGCACTTACCACCTCCTGTACTGGGCCAAGGGGAGAGCTTTCAACAGACCCAACACATGGTGACTCTCCTCACCCTTGACTTTATCGGTAGCTCTAGAGAAGACACTTGCCAACTTTAAAAATGTCAGTGTGTGTGTGTGCAACAAAAACCAATACCCCACGTGTCAGCTACTTTCGGATTTCCTAGATTATTCTGTTTATATAAATGAAATGCTGGTTGCAACCTAATGTGTTGATTTTATGACCTACCAATAGGTTGTGACCCACTACATGAAGTAGCATCTTTCAGAGGGTGATCTCATAGCCTCCTGCATACCAGAGGGCAGACTCCCATTGCACAGGAGTGAGACCATGCTCAGAGCAGTGAAATGATTGGCCCAAACACTGTGTCCTGAAGCCACTCACACCTTCCGTGTCCTTCCAGACTCTTCTATTCATGTACTTCCGTCAAGTCCAGCCTCCTAACAAGACTCCCTGCCTCCAGATGGGTTCCTCTACATCTCATCCTCCACCACAGCCAGAATGATTTTCTGAAATAGACATCTGGCCCTTTCACACCTTTCTGAAAACATGACCACCCCCAGCCCTATCATCTAAAGGAGGAGCTTTAAACTCCTCAGATGGTTGATGAGCCCCCCATGTCCCCAGCCCTACCTCCCCAGTCTCAACCTCTACACTCCTTCCCTCTCCCCTTGTATTCCCACCATAGTGGTTGTACCTGCCCCACAGCACATGCCATCTTGTGTCTCCATGCCTCTTCTCCCCCAGACCTGCTGTGGATAAAATAGCACCTCCTCCAGGAAGTAGACTCTGACCCATCTGTGTGCACCTATTTTGCATGATCCGTGGTCCTCTCGACACACCCTTTTTGAGCGCCTGCTCTGGTATTGTCCCCCGCTGAACAAGTGTGTAGGTGGCAGGAGGGGTGGGACCCTGGGCAGGATGAAAGAAGCTGTTGCTTGCTCCTGTACTGTAGCGTAGAGATGAGGGAAGTGACTTAACAAGCAGCATGTTGGGGGAGAAAATGAAATCAAAGCCAGAGACTGACCAAACTGAGTCATCAGTATAATAGGTTTGGCTGAGAGAAGAGTCCAGGTACAGGGCAATAAGATTCCCCAAGGAACCCCTATGACCAAAAATGACTGAACATAGAAGCTGAGCAGTCCAGTGCATGTCCTGGCTACTCAAAGTGTGGTCCACGGACCAGCACTTCTGGCAATTTGTTACAGGTACCCTAGCCTAGATTGGAGAAGCGATAGCCTGAAGGAGCTTTCCTGAGCTGAAGAGAGCAAGTGTTCCGGCTTTCTAACTGCCTGGCTACCCTGAGTGCTCCCTGGGCTGTGCTGAAGTTTTCTGTCTACAGGTTTGTCCATCTGAGAATAGAGACTACATCTTGTGTGTCTTTGTGTCCTCAGTACCCAATCTGCCCCCATCATATCATGTGGGCCTATCAGCATTCCTGCATGGTGTGGTTCAGAAATACTTCCCACAGATCTTCCTAATTGACTTACATGGGAAGGAGCACTCTCGGTCAACTTAATTCCATTTCTGCTACTTAAAGTTGTTATGAAATCGAGACATGATCATCATGGATGTCTTAGAAAATAAAGACAAGATTTAAAAATTCATCTATACACTCACAATACAGGGACAACCACTCCTACAGTTTTACAGTGTTTCTGTTTTCTAATCCGTATGGGTGTTTATTATTCCTTCTAAGCAGCTCACATCACATTCATGTAACAGGTTTAACTTATCATTGGTGACAGTGGCCCTAAGACAGTGGCTCTGACATTTCCACAGTCTACAGTAAGTACAGTTCTGTGGCAGCAAGTACATTCACATCCTTGTGCCACTGCCATCACCAACCACCTCCAGAATGCTTTCTTCTTCCCCAACACAAAGTCCATACTCATTACACATTAACTCTCCTTTTTCCCCCTCCCCTCAGCCGCTCACAACCATCATTCTCCTTATGACTCAGCATAAGTTGATAACCCTAGGAATGTAACATAAGAGGAATCATACAATATTTGTCCTTTTATGACGGGCTTATTTCATTCATCATAATGTCTTTAAGTCTCACCCATATTGTACATATGACAATTCTCCTTTCTTTTTAATACTGCAGTGGCGGGGCGCCTGGGTGGCTCAGTCGGTTAAGCGTCCGACTTTGGCTCAGGTCACGATCTCGCGGTCCGGGAGTTCGAGCCCCGTGTCGGGCTCTGTGCTGACAGCTCAGAGCCTGGAGCCTGCTTCCGATTCTGTGTCTCCCTCTCTCTGACCCTCCCCCGTTCATGCTCTGTCTCTGTCTCAAAAATAAATAAATGTTAAAAAAAAATTTTTTTTAAAAATACTGCAGTGGCAAAGGGTAATCTTTTGTAAGTGGCTGGAGGTGTCTCCTGGGGTTAAGCAGTTCACCCAGGTCTTGGACCACCAAAGAACTACTAGCTTCTTGAGCTGGCCGGAAAGTACAGACCAGAGACAAAGCAAGAGAAGCAGCGATTGTTGGCCTGGGCTGAGAAGAAAACTGCCCAGCAAAGGGAACGTCCTCACGGAGAGTCCACTGTCCTTTGAGCAGAGGTTAATATGCCACCGCCTTGGTGGCGAACAAGAAGGCCATACTGGCAGTGACTGCCGATGTCATGGATCCTACCAAGCTGGCTGCCTTCTTGCCCGTCCTATGTCATAAGGTGGAGCTCCTCTACTGCGCTGTCAACGGGAAGGCCAGGGTGGGGCATCTGGCCCAGAGAAGAGCTGCACCACACGGCTCACCTTCACAAAGGTTAATTTGGAAAACCGAGGGGTTCTGGCGAATATGCCGAAAGCCATCAGGAGACAAACTCAGTGACAGGTTTGATGAAACCCACCATCACTGGGAGGCAGCATCAGGGGTCCAAAATCTATGGCTCTCATTACCAAGTTGGAAAAGGCAAAGGCAACAGAACTTGCCACCAAACTGGGTTAAATGCACATTGTCGAGTTTTCTGCACATAAAAATAATAAAAACTGTCCTTCCAAAAAAAGCTTAAATTCTCTCAAGTACTTTGCCCTCCCCTTTTCTTACTTCTGCCTGGAGTGCTATCTGGTTGGGGATGTAGGATGAGGAAGCAGCTGTAATGAATTTACCCTATACGTGTGTGTGACTGACTGAAGTTTATTTCTTGTTCATATCAAGCCCTAAACATGCGTTTTTGATTGGCAGGCGATCTTTTCCACAAGATAATTCAGGGCAGATGGCTCTGCCTTTCTGTAGGAACTTGTTATCATCTGTTCAACTGTGTGTGGGTAGAACCTGTGTATGGCAGGGCACACCTGCTTCTAAAACGCCTTGACCTGGAAACGCAAACACCGATGCTGCTCACATTCTAGTCCTCTGCTAGCCACATCCAACTGAGAGCAAGCCTGGGAAGTCCAGTCCTCTCTGGAAGAAGAGCAAATGATTTTCGGTAAATAGCACAAGTCCCCGGCACTCCCAGAGACTGGGAGGAGAGACCTACCACGTGCTGACCCCAATCATCTCTGGCCTCGCTGAAATGTCTCCATCCACTTGTCCCTGCTGGTCTCTGTCCCTGCTTCAGCCATTTTGAGATGGCTGGCCTGGTCTGGCCTTTGGGCACATGCCATTCAGATCAGCCCCGGCATGGGCTCAATCCTGCAGCCTTTACTCTGTGCTCACTTCTCACACCCCTAGGACACCTTTGCCGCTAAGCACAGGGAGACTTTGTCTCCCCCAAAACAGTGCAGGGTGTGAGGGACTAGTGGGCACTGTCTCAGGCTCCCCTCTACCTAGATATACACCTTACTAACCAGCCCATGTTGAGTGAAAGGCTTTCACAAGGCGGAGTCATCTCAGAGAAGTAATATTGTTCAAATGATACTTAATCTTTTCCTGGGGTATTTACATTCCTCTTCTCCCATTGTTTTCCCCCAAAGAGGAGGCAACTTAAGGCCTTAAGCTTATTTAAAACAACCTCTCCCTTTTTCTTTCCACAGTTCTCTCCTGAATCTTGAAAATAAAAAGCTCTTTGATTCCAGACTGTTGTGCCCATTACCAGTTTAATCCATTCAGTGCTTCAAATGCCCTTATTTTGGGGGGAGGGACAATATGTTCTTCCTTTCCTCCAGTCCTTGAATGCCAGTGAGCCAATGGGTAGAAACCAGACGGGCAAAAGAATAATCGTGAGACAGAAATTTTGTTTCAAAGCCTCCTGATACTGTCCTACCATGTTCAGCTTCGAGTTTTGTTTTTTTCTACCTACCAATTATGCCATGAGACTCTTCCCATGCCTGTTGAGAATTATTTGAAAATGCAATTTTGTCACAATAAGAAACAAGCAGAACAAACTGAAAATCACAACTCTTCCTGGTGCCATCGGAGAACTGAGATCACAGGGCAAACCACTGCTCTGAAAATACGAGCGAGAGAAAGACACAAAGAGCCACAGCTTACCAAGTGCAGAAGTCCACAGCTGGAGCCAGTAATTGGTAAGAACACAACTAAAACTGATGAATTCTGAAGGTTCAATGTGGATGCACTTGAGAGTTAATTCTGGGTCCAATCTTAGTGGACCTTCCACACTTTGATGAGTTTTACCTCCAGGAGTTCTGCCAGGTTCTCAGGGTGTAGATTGAAGAAAAATCCCCTCAAACTTCCAGCAGGGGGAGGATAAAAGTAACCATTTTGAAATGCATCTGCCTTCAAGGGAAACTTTCACCAGAGGCTAACCAGCTTAGGTTGTGGTACAGCCCAGCCAATGTGGGTGAAGGGAAATGCCCAACTCCAGCCCCCACCAGCCTTCCTGTCTCACCTATGGGAGGAGGAGTAAAGGTGAGGAGCATCTGTGAAGGTCCCAGCCCAGGGCTCACCAACAGACTGAGCCTTAATCAAAAGACTAGGGAGCACGTACCTTCCCCCACACCTCACCACACCCATCGATAGGGCTTCTGTATAATAAATAACAGGGGATCATAGCTAAGAAAAAAAAAAAACAGCAAAGTTCAGACCCTATTTAAGGAGTCTCTATGGGAATCCAAAGACAACAGGGAAGATGAAAAAAAGAATGCTAGAGGAACTTTAAGCCTCCAATACCTACAGCTTCAGCAGTCAACATAGCTTAACTCCTAGCCAGATAACCATAAAATCTCACACAAAAGATCTATTTACTGCAATTCCTATTACCTGGAACATTATTTCCACCTTCAACAAAAAATTACAAAGCATACTCAATGCCAAAAACATAGTTTAAAAAGACAGAACAAGTATCAGAACCAGACTCACATATGGCAGAGATGTTGGAAGTATCAGACTGGGAATTTAATAGAACTATGACTGATACGGTATGGGCTCCAATGGGAAAGTGGACAATATGAAAAACAGATGGATAACATAAACAGAGAGCCGGAAACTCTAAGAAAGTATCAAAAGAAAATTCTAGAAAAAAACCCACATTGTAACAGAAATGAAAAATGCCTCTGATGGGATTATCAGTAGACTAGACATGGCCAAGGAAAGAATCAGTGAGTCCGAAGATATGTCAAAACAATTTCAATCGCTTTGTATTTTGTATTAGCTGTTTGTAGTTCCTTTTCTTTAAATTATCTGCTTTTTCCTGACAATTTAAACTCTATGTCAAATCATTTCTCTTCTTTGGATCAATATTTGATCCTGAGAGAAAAATTCATTAATATGTATGATTGATGGAGGCAGATAAACAGTCACATGCAGAATAAAAATAATGTAAGGAAGAGAAAAAATAATTAGAAATCAGACTAATAAAGTGTTAGAAGATATGGAGACCAATTGCAAAAGAGAAAAAAATAAATCAGAAATATCAACCTACAAATGGATCAAAGATCAGCAATGATACTGAAAAAAAAAAAACAAAACCTAAAGAGTCAGAGTACCCATAAGTCACATAGATCAAATAAAAAATAGGATCATTAGAATTGATACTCAAGGTTGCAGGGAAATACATATAAATACACAGAGTAAGTGTAATAAAAAATGCACCTGAAATTTTAATGCGGGTCTGGAGATAGGCAGTATGATGTAGTAGAAAGAACAAGGCTCCTGAGTTAACTGTTAAATTAGATTCTTTAGTGCAGATGCATGAACTCTGTTAAGTAAATTAACTGCTGTGCCCATTTCTCCAACTCTCAAATGGGATTAATAACAGTATCTACCTCAAACCATTGTTGAGACTTGAGTCAGAGCACCTAAAAGTACCTAAAAGAATACTTGACATATAATATTTTAGCTTTTATTATTACTACAATACAGTTGTTTAGAATGCAAGATTCTGGAAAACAAGGGCCATGTCTTGGTCATTTTTATATTTCACCCGCATACTGGCTGGCACATACTAAGCACTCATCAAATGCATACTGCTAAGAGCAAATATAGCCTTAAGACTATTACTAACACGATGACTTTGAATTCCATAGTAGAATAAGAGCTGCTTTTCTTAAAGACATGATTATAACCCTGGAGAAAGTTTTCACGTAACCTCAGAATTTCCATTGTTCGTTTTATCCAGCCAAGGCAGAGAAGGCTAAGTGGTTTGACATTTACCTTAGATGGTAGGCAGACTAATTTGATTTCAGCTGAGATTCTAAAAGATAAGATATTTCTACATGGTGCAAAAATACTAAAACACTTAGTTCTTGCTGCAATTGTAATTTATATGATTGAGGATTAAAAGGAGGGAAATAAACACAAAATTTCCACGATACTCTCTGACAAGGTAAAATTTTAAAGGGTTTTACATGTGAGAATGATGTGAAGTGGTAAGAATGGCTTCAAATCCGTGGAATCTAAAATTATGGCTGCAAAAAAGCTAAAATACAATACAGAGAACAATAAAGAGAGAAGTCTCTTGCTTATTTGTTTATTGTTGCTTGCGGCTGGTGGTAGGACATTGATAGAACACATACAGGAAGTGAAATTTATTATCTTCTAACTTGAGTCTGTCTCCCATGTTAAGGAGAAGCATTTTTAGATTGAAAGTGTAGAAAGAACTAAGTAAGGAAAGTTGAAACCCAGTGTCGGTAAAGAGAGTAGAAGAGATTTCATGAAACCTCAGGAGAGAAATGAGAGCTGCAGGGTTATTGCAAAACTTTGCACTACACCGGCTGAGCTCTCTGCCTCTGTTGGCTGGTCCCTCAACTGGAAAGAGCACAGAGCACCCAGACCTCGGACTTCTAGCTGAGAAGGAAAGCGCCTGGGAGGCAGTGAAGTCACTCCCACTCTATTAGGTATGCAAGGTATGAGTCACATAGTGATGACTGACAGGGAAGTTCTGCTAGTGTTTCAACAAACAAGAAGGAAGGAAAGGGGGGGGTGGTAACAAAGAGGAAAGAAACCAAAGAGACAGAGAGACCAACCTAAGAGAGAACACGACTTCAAGGAACAGAAGCAAATTCCTTCCAATTGTTTCACTTCCACCACATCATTTAAAAGAATATGAAGTCGGGGCGCCTGGGTGGCTCAGTCGGTTGAGCGTCTGGCTTCGGCTCAAGTCACGATCACACGGTTCGTGGGTTCGAGCCCCGTGTCGGGCTCCATGCTGACAGCTCAGAGCCTGGAGCCTGCTTCGGATTCTGTGTCTCCCTCTCTCTCTCTGCTCCTCTCCCGCTCTGTCTCTCTGTGCTCTGTCTGTCTGTCTGTCTGTCTCTCTCTCTCAAAAAATAAATAAATAAACATTAAAAAAATAATAAAAGAATATGAAGTCAACAGAAATGGTCAAAATGGAAAACGATTTTAGGGAGAGATTGAAAGGAAGTTGCAGGACAGAGTCAACCCGCTGAGGATCAGAATCTCACTGTTAATTAACAAATGGATTACAGAAGCGATGAAGTCTTGGGGTGATGGGAGGTTCATGGGGTGATCCTGAGCCGACGACGAAGAAAGGATTCTCAAAGACGTCTTTGGTGCAAAAAAGGGTGATTTTATGAAAGCACAGGGTCAAGACCCATGGTCAGGAAGAGCTGTACTAGGGTTGTGACGGGTAACTCATCACATACCCTCAGGTTGGGAGGGGTCAGGGATAGAGTAAGTCTCCAAGGAATTTTGGAAGCAAGGTTTCCAGGACCTTGAGGGGCTAGCTGTGGCTAGGGAAGCGCCATTTATTACCATTTCATAAAACCTCAGTCATGAGACCCTTTAGATGTGTATCAGGGGCCATAAGCTTGGAGTATGATGGCCACCACATATCTTGGGGCAGTTGAGATAAAGGAAGTTGACTTACAGGATCCTCGAAGTTGGGATCATGTGAAGCTAAGGTTCTCTTTTGTCCCCAGCAAAGTGTCATCCTTAGGCAGCCGAGCTCCTTAAGGGAGGTCACTCTGCCGGTCTCAAGGACTTTCAATGGGCTGTAGGCAGTAAGGGAATTTAATTTTTCGTTTGCCTTAGTTTCCCACATTGCCACGGCCAGCACTTAAACCCCTTTCCTTTGTCTGTTCTTGGGTGGCCGGGAGTGTCCCAGGAATATCACACAGATCCCACCTGGGGCGGGGAGAGGTGCGTGCCAGCCTGTACTTCGCCCTCAGCTTGCCTCAGTCTCCCTCGTCAGAAGCAAGGGGTGGAACTAAACACTGATGGAAACTGAATTACCACAAAGTTGGACAGGTTGGGTATAGTCCTGGAGAAAGACGATGAAAACAGCAAGAAAATTAAACTGGAAGGAAGCTAATAGATAGAAGTGACAAAGACAATCCACACAGGGGCTGAGGTAGAGAACTCACAAACGAAACAGAAGATGCATTCAAAGACAGAATGCAAGAGCATTTTCCAGAAAAAGAACAGAACTTTGTATCAAGACAGCTCACCACATTTCCGGAAATTTTGATAGCGAACCTCAGGCATAGTTAGGCTGTTGAATTTTGAGGCAAAGAACAAATTCGTAAGACATCAGACAGAAAAGCCAATAGACCTACTAGAACCTCGCCCCCGCCCCCCAAATAAAAACCCAATTCAGTCTGATCGCCAGCTTGCCCACAGCAACACTGAGCACCAGAGGCAACGGGACAGCCCCTGGGCTTTCTGGAAAGAAGTCTGAGCCCAGGGCTTGGGCCAGCAAAGGCCTCGGGAGGGGACAGGTGGCAGGTGGCCACCCTCACGTGGAAGGACCATCGGGCAGAGAAGCTGAAAGGATTGCTTGTGAGCTAATACAAAACAAGCGTGGTTGCCAAAGAATCCCAAAGTTACAAACTGGCGTGTAATGAAATCAAAACGTGAGTAGAAGAAACAGGGAGGCTGGACAGGGGGTAAGGGCGGAAAGAGGAAAGATTTACTGTTATCCTGAAAGCCAAGAGTTTCAACAAACACTCAAAAACTGAAACAATGCTTTGAAAAGGCAACAACGGTGACCCTGTCCTTTAACCGTTTCTCACAGTTTCTCTGTTTAAATTGAAGGTGATTTTTAGGAATAACATCCTTTGCCGTGAAGAAACTTTTGAGTTTCAAAGCTTCCTTCAGTTTAATTTTTGTCTGTGAAATTCGAGTGAAAACAAATTTAATACTTTTTATGAATAATGGTATTTTAGTATGATCACATTTTTGTAAACTTATTTCTTTCCCTGTGTCCTTCTGTCTTTATGCAGAGGGAGATACCACATGCAATGTTTACCTTAACACTAGGTGTGGACCTGGGGGGGTTAGAAACCTTTCTATTTAACTGACATTTTTGTACTTTATATCATAAACCTTTTTTTATAAGATACTTATAAAAACAATGGAGCGAATTTTCTTTAAAAGACAAAAACACGGGGCACCCAGGTGGCTCGGTCGGTTAAGCTTCTGACTCTTGATTTCAATTCAGGTCATGATCTCACGGTTCATGAGATCGAGCCCCATGTTGGGCTCTGTGCTGACAGCACGGAGCCTGCTTGGGATTCTCTCTATCCCTCTCTCTCTCTCTGCCTCTCCTCTACTCAACACTTACTCACACTCTCTTTCTTTCTCTCTCTCTTTAAAAATAAGTAAACATTTTTTTTTAATGTTTGAAAAGATGATAAGAAAACCAGAAGCAAAATATGCCAAAATGGTACTAATGGCTAAATCCTTTTCTTAAAATTTTTTAAGGTTTATTTATTTTTGAGAGAGAGACAGAAACAGAGTGTGAGTGGGGGAGGGGCAGGGAGAAAGGGAGACACAGAATCTGAAACAGGCTCCAAGCTCTGAGCTGTCAGCACAGAGCCCAAGGCAGGGCTCGAACTTGGGAATGGTGAGATCATGACCTAGGTAGAAGTTGGACACTTAGCCAACTGAGCCACCCAGGTGCCCCAATAGTGGCTAAATCTGATGGGAGTGTGTAATATTAGTATATTTTTTTAAATTTTCATTTTAAAAAGGTGTTTTAAAGAGGTTTTAATAGAGTTCAAAACCACTTTAAGACCGTTAAAGTCTCGTAGAGTTTCTCATATTCTGGATTTTGCTGATTGCATTGCTGTGCATCATTTAATGTGGTCACTGATCTCTCTATGTCCTGTAAACTGGTAGTTAGATATGAAGTCTTGGTCCTATTCAGGTTTGATGTTTTGGGCAAGCTTACTTCAGATGTGTGTTGTAAACTACTCATTGTGTGAAAGCAAGAAACACATAACTGATGACTGATTGTCTCCCTTGTTGTGGCCTTAGGGATAATCAGTGGGTTTAGGTGTTTTGAGTCTGTTTCATCTATTATGAATTTCCCCATCAGCGTTTCACCTAATTTTTGCAGTCATCAATGATGACTGCCTAGATCTATTATTACATTAAGGATTGTCAAATAGTGAAATTTATTACCTTTTCTTTGTTAATTGGCTGGAGTACTTCTGTATTTTGTCTATAAAGACCAAAAACACCTTTTCCCTATCAACTGTTTGTTTTCTTTGAGGTGCAGTTCATATAGAAAAGTCAGAATAAGTGGTTGAGTATTTTATTTATCGGTTTTTGGAGTGAGGGGGTGGATCCTTAGAATCTTCCAGAGGCAACTGATGAGGGATTTTTTTCCCCCTTTGACAGTATGGAGGAACTAATGGAGTTTTAACATATTTGACATGTTACAACCTACTACAGTTGTTCTTCTTTTCGATGTTCAAGTTATTCTGTTACTGACAAGTGTTAGCTTCTTCAAGTTGGCTCCTAAAGTCTTTTGACATGAGTACAGCGAACTACGATGGCTTCCTTGTTTCTGCTATGACAAAATGTTTCTGGCTTATGTGTTTCCTGCCTGATATCCGCAATCAAGACAAATAATCAAATCTCTTCAACAAATAAAGTGCAGTGGGGAAAAAGTTAAGGAGAACTCATAGATTAAAAGAAACTTCCACTTATCAACTAAATGTAGACTTTGGATCCTGGATCAGACAAAACAAATGTCAAAAAACAAAACAACTATGATTTTTAAAAATAAATTTGTATAGAAACTGGATGTTTGATGATATTAAGGAATTTTTATAGATGTGATCATGATGTTGTGGTTTTATTTTTAAGGAACATGAGGCCATATCTGTTAGAGACACAAACTGAAGCATTTACAGATTAAAATGGTAGAATGTCTGGGATGTGCTTTGTAACAACACATTTGGGGAAAAGGTAGTCAGCAGTAGTATAGATGAAGCAAGATGGGCCATGTGTCGATACGACGTGATGGGTGCGTAGGGATGGGTTATACTGTTCACTCTGCATTGTGCTGTTCACTCTGTGTATGAACTTTTCCATAGTAAAATATTCTCAGTATAAAAGAAAATAAAACAGTTGGAGTCTCCTGATGAGGAGTCACCGTAGCCAAGATAACTCAGTGAATACAAATTTTCAGAGACAAGCATAGAAAATAAGAAAGGGCTGGAAGGACCAGAGTTTGGAAAATGTTGATGTAATTTTCAAAAAGAGGGAGGAAATGGATCTTTCAGGCTCTAGTCTGTGTGTTGACATTTATCCTGGAAAGATTCTAGAATGGGTTTTTAATGAGGTGCTTTATGAATACAAGCAGCTACCGTGCATCCAGTTAAAATTTTCAAAAAGCCACATTGATCTAAAACAGTTTTTATTTTTGATAAGCTTGCTGGAAAAATCAGAGACATGTAAATATGCCATATCAGCACTTCGGCATGATGCCTTTGAGAGCCATTCAGGCCAGGGAATAGCCGATGGATAGATTAATAATTGCTTTAAAATGCCACACTCGTAGGACAGTGGTTAGAGATGATGCTGTTGGGAAGAAGTTTGGTAGCACCCTATGCGGGGCTCTGTCCTTAGCTCACTTCTGTCCGGTTGGGAGCAATGGTGGCGGTGATGGGAGATAAGAAGGGGAGGGCAGGAAGGATGAGTCTTAGAGCATTTCAGATTAGTTGCTGTATGTACATTGTCTTAGTCTATCATAGTGACAATGCCACACAGAGGGAGCTGTGTCCCAGTTTCTCAAGGTGTCTCTCATCCAGTTCACCAGGGGATGTTCTCTTTCGGTGACCCCTATCCGTAGTCTTGAGAGGCTGGCTTTTTGATGTGTTGGGACAGTTGCCTGATGTGTGTGTCATGAAAGCAGAAGGGAAGTTGTCCATACTGAGGTGAAAACTGTCTCACTCAGGCCACGGTGAGGCCTGTTCTGGAAAGCTCCGTCGTGTTGGGCTCAGGGTCTCTCTCCTCCAAAATGTAGTTTCTTGCTCCCTTCGTCTGGGACCCATCCTCTCTGGTCACACATTTGCTCTCTGAACAGATAACTCTCAAGTTGCTTACGTTTCTGCCTCCTAAATTACAGTCCCTCTGGGGTATTGCTCCCCTGAGGCTCTGGGCCAACCCCACAGGGTGTGGACTTAGTCATTTTGCTCTTAAAGAACAGCATTATGTCTAAACAATGCTACAGAGATTGCAGAAAGGTTCTGCAAGACTAAGTACCATGGCTGTCCAAGATCGCACAGCCTGGAAGTGGCAGAGCCAGCGAGCACTTGAATCCGGGTTAGTGTGACCTTAAACTATGTTCTTTTCACTATGCAACACTGCACACACCAGAAGCTGGACACAAAAAGAGTATGTTGAATAACAGACCTGGATTTTTAAAAATGCCACTAAGATAAATTAGAACATTGTGCTGAACCATCAGGACGCAATTTATTAAGAACAAGTCCCTCCGCTTAGTTCATTAGACAGGCTGCACAAGGACAAAGCACGGCACGTCAAGAAAAACAAAATTTTGTTTTGTTTTTAGTAACCTCCGTCTGAGTCACGCCCGTGACTTTACTTCACATTGTCCCTCCCCCAAACAGTAAAGTTGGATCGTGGTGAAAGTTACCGTGTAGATTCCCAGGGCTCTCTGCCCCGCACCCCAGCTCCCTGGGGTGCAGCCTTGTGCAGCACCCAGCTTCAAGCTGCACACAGATGTTGTCCTTCTGGGCACACGGAGGGATTGGTGTTTGAGGAATCTTGGAAGGTCTGGGGATATTTAGCCTGGACAAGAAGACAATTCATGGGAAAATGATACTCAAGAGCTACCCAACAAGAGGATGGATTGTCACCAGAACCCAGCTAAGGAATCGAGGGACCCAGTTCTACTCAGCCTAACAACTGACTTCCTAGAGAAACAGCGGTTCAGGAGGGTAGTTAAAAGTGACCCTTATGACTCTGACAGACCTGGTGTTGAGTCCCAGCTTCACCTCCAGATTCTGAGCACGGCGACGTCTCTTCCCCTGTGAAGGGTGAAGCCAACAGCGTCTCTTGAGGAAGGCTAAGGATTGAAAGAAGTTGAGCCAACTCTTTGGCACAGTGCCAAAGAGCTTAGCTCCTCAGTAAGTGTTGGCCACAACTGTGTTATTGTTTCTCACCTTCAGAGCTGCCCATGGAAGCAACGGAGGGATTCATGGCTACGTTTCAAAGGACTCTTCCAAGGCTGAGGCCCTCATTTTTAGGCAAGAGTTAAATTAGGAAGATTTACACAACTGAAAACACTACATAAAAGAATAGTCTTTTTTTTTTGAGAGAGAGATAGAGAGAGAGAACACACTCGGGGGGGGGGGGGAGAGAGAGGGAGAGAGAGAGAGAGAGAGAGAGAGAGAGAGAGAGAGAGAATCTTAAGCAGGCTCCATGCCCAGTGCAGAGCCAAACATGGGCTCAAACTCATGACCATGAGATCATGATCTGAACCAAAATCAAGAGTCAGATGCTTAACCTACTGAGCCAGCCAGCCATCCCAAAACAATAGTCTTATTAACAAGAATACGTTGACTGAAGTTCTTGATTGCCAAATGGATTTTTGCCTCATAAATACTTTTGAATCAATTATTACTGCAATAATGATTAGGTGAGAAGACAACCATATATACTTTCCTATATTTCTTTTGCGGGCTTGATATGACCCTGGGTGTATCTGAACCCACATCATTGCATACCACTGAGCTCCCAGTGCATTGTGAATGTTGCTGTAACATTTTCACGGTTTCTAGTATTTTGGGGTCAGATGTGTAAAATGGGGCCCGAGGGTTTTTCAGCTTGAAGAGCTCGTCACCTGACTTATCTTAGAATGATGCTAAGAAGGAAAAATTGTGACAACCCTCATCCATAACGATACACGAGCATTAACTTAATTTACATTCCAAAGTATGGAGAAGTAAGAGAAATAATGAGTTATTTGTTTAATGGAAGACTGTTAGATTACACTCTGAGGTGGTGGTGGTTTTTCTTTTGTTTCTTTGTTTTTAGCACTTTTGTTTAGCGCCAGGGAGTCAAAGTATGAATCTTCAAGGATCTGTTTCAGAGGGACTGGGAGTCTTTGGCTTTTTAATTTTGTGTTTGTTTTGCTTTTTTTAACAATCATGGCCTCAACTCTGAGAGCTCTGCTTACATTTCACAAATAATTAGCAGTTGTGAAAGCAACTTTGGTTGTGACTTTAACACACGTCAGTGGAATCCCTTCTTTTGAGGGCATAAAACATTCCCCAAAGACAGACTCTCACCAACAGGAAATAATCTAATGTCCTCAAAGAGCTAATTCTTTTCCAAAAAAAAAGGCAAAACAAAACATTACAGCAAACTCATTACTGTAAAGAACTATTATCAGCACCTGTAAAGATGAGGAAAATGACAGCACCAGGAAGGGAGACAGTCTCATTTTGGAGAAACAAACGGCATCCCAGGAGTTTAAATCTTTTGATTGTTGACATATTTTTCATTAATCCAAGTGATTTGGATCTATGAGGTTCCTTTGAATGGCTTTCCTCTTTAGTTAATTACTTATTTAGAAAAGCTTTGTATCTCAGAAGGAAAAGAAAAGTATGAGGAATCCCAAGTTTAGCAAACTCCTATTTGGAGAATGGCTTAAGTCTAAGTTCATTTTCATTAAGTCCGAATCAACTTCCGATTACAGTTCAGATATCACTTTCTCTAGCTGTTCTTTCCAGAGTCCCCAAGACGGCGTTAAACATCCCCCCACCCCCACCCCAAAGATTCTGACAGTGCTCTGTCCCTCCCGCCACTGCACATGGTTCTAGCACCCATCGTATGTCAGAGATATGGTTTCCTCATCTGTGCCCACTGGCCCAGGTCTGTCTTTTTCAGAATACTGAGTACTCACCTAAGTATCTGGTACATATCAGGCACTGATAGATTTGTTGAAAACTGTGCAATAGAGTTTGGAAAAGGGCTATTGTATGCAAGAAAAAGATCCCTTCTAAAAAGGACGCTCAGGTGCAAGGATGAGGTAAGACACTCTCTCAGCCCCTGTCTGTGGCAAAAATGCGATTGCCGATGGTAAGAAAGCCCCAGAGGTGAGCAGCGTTCTGCGGGGCACGCGTTCAGCTGGGCTGCGTTGTGTCCAGCCCTGATCTGATGTCATCTCTTCCTCAATTATGCCAAATATGCTCCTGCCTCAGGGCCTGCCTGTGTGCTGAAATTGTTCCCTGATATTCCTCACTCATTCCTTTACCTCCAGCAGATCTCTACTCAAATACCACTTTGTCAGGGAGCCTTCCCGGACCACGCTATTTAACATGGCCATCGTCCCCATTCAGCCTCCAACACACGCATCTCACTTGGGGCCCCCAGCAAGTCTATTCCATTTCCCTCCTTTGTGTTTGTGCATAGTGCTTAGCATTGTGTGATCTATTATGGACTTTACTTATTTTCTTTTTTTCTGATTTCCTCCACTAGAATATAAACTCCATAAGGGCAGAGATGTTTTTGTTTGCTGCAACATCCTTAGCACCTAGAACAGTGAGTGGCACGTTGTAGAAGAGAGGGGAAGTGTGGTGACAGCTTAGAGGTCACCTTAATCTCCCAGGACTCGCTGGGGATATGAACCAATCTCTGTGGGTGAGCTGCAATCTTCCCAGAGAACATGGCCCAGTTAGAGAAGGGTGGGACAGAAGGAGGTCTCCCCCGGCATGTGGTTTACACTCACACACCCCTGGGAGGGGTCCTGCTAGACTAACGTCCACTAATATTGTAATGACTAGTTAGTTCTTTGTTAGGGATTTGTTGGCAGCAGGCAAGAGGAGATGGATAGAGACTAATACTTACTCTCATTTGTTGTTTTTTTTTTAACGTTTATTTATTTTTGGGAGAGAGAGAGACAGAGCATGAACGGGGGAGGGGCAGGGAGAGAGGGAGACACAGAACTGGAAGCAGGCTCCAGGCTCTGAGCCATCAGCCCAGAGCCCGACGCGGGGCTCGAACTCACGGACCGCGAGATCGTGACCTGAGCTGAAGTCGGACGCTCAACCGACTGAGCCACCCAGGCGCCCCAATACTTACTCTCATTTGTAAGCCACCCTGTAGGTGCAGAGCATGCCTACCTGCACTGTCTCACTTGTGCCTCGTGACAAGGCTGTGACATAGGCAAGAAAGATATTATTGTGCATTTTTTATAGATGAGAGCAATGAGGCTCAAAGAGGCTAAATGGCTTGTCCAAAGTCAGATACCCAACAGGAACAAAAAGTCAAACCCCACTGCCCTTTCTAACACCCCATTCAGTTAAAAGGTTTTAAACTAACTCTGGCATATGCTATTTGAAGCTACCTTGAAAATTGCCTTAAAATTTTTTTAATTTTTTTTTTTTTTTGAGAGAGAGAGAGAGAGAGAGAGAGTGAGTAGGAGAGAGGGAGACACAGAATCCGAAGCAGGCTCCAGACTGAGCTGTCAGCACAGAGCCCAACGCAGGGCTTGAACTCACAAACTGCAAGATCATGACCTGAGCTGAAGTCAGACACTTAACCGACTGAGCCATCCAGGCACTCTGAAAATTGCCTTTCTGGTGTGTGATATGCGTTGCTTACCTCCCACTGGAGAAAAGAGATTGGGATCTAGTCATTTCTCTTTTGATTTATCCCACAGTCTAATCCAATATAGTAATATTAAAATATGCTTAATATTAAAGTATGCCATGATCTCAGAATTCAAATGAAGCCACAAAAGAATTTCTTGATGAGGGGAATAATTTGGGACGAGGGCACGGACATGTCCCTGAACCCACGTGGGGTGCCATTGACTTCGACACCAACTCTTCATGGGTGGTGTCCTGCCCTTGGAGACACTGTTTTTCTTTGGGGCGCCTTCAGCACCTCTTTTATGAAAGAGGAGGTAATAAGGGACCCGCATGGCTTTCTATTAAAAAAAAGAAAAAATTGGAAATGAATCTTGCTTTGCTTTGGAGTGAAATGAAGAGTAGTGATTGGGCCTTATGTTTTCTTTGTCTTGATTGTGCATTTTTGTAAGAAAGTGAATACCAAGCAAAATACAAGTGGATGTAGAGAATTCCGCCTAACTCAGCAGTATCTTCGAAAGTAAAAACAGCTCTAGAAACGCAAAGATCCCCAAGGATACACACCAGGCCTGCTTCGCACAGTGGGGCCAACACGCGGCCACCACCCAAGCTCACCCCGACGACACACACCCAGGAACGCAGGTCGTACACGACAAAGCTCGGCGAGAGCAAACTTTCATTTCACCTGATATGCTCTTTCACATATTCTTGCATTTTAAACAGCTTTATTGGGACACCTTTTAAATACCACACAATTCAGCTATTCGGTGGCGTTTGGAATATTATGTTAGGAACTTTGTAAAAAGGTAGTAAATAGGTATGTGACATAAACATTGCTATTTTAACTATTTTTCAGTATATGATTCAGGGAGTGGCATCAGTTACATTCACAATGTTGTACAACCCTTACCACTATTTCCAGAACATTTTCGTCACCCAAAACACTAACCCAGTGACCATTAAACATTAACTCCCTTTCTCTTCTCCCCACAGCCCCCGGCAATCACCACTCCACTTTCTGTTTCTATGAATTTGTCGATCCTAATCACCTCGTAGAAGGTGAACCGTGCAGTATTTGTCTTTTCGTGTTTGGATTACTTCACCCGGCCCCTGTTCAAGGTTTACTCCTAGTTTAGCAAGCATGTATCTGAAGTTCGTTCCTTATTATGACCGAATAATATATGATTGTTTATACTACTGTTTATCAACTCACGGGCACTTGGGTTTTTTCCACCTTTTGGTTACAGTGATAATGCTATGAACATTCATGTACAAGCATCTGTTTAAGTTCCTATTTCCAGTTCTTTCAGGTATGTCCCTAGGAGTGGAATTGCCAGATGATGTGGTGAGTCTGTGTTTAACTTTTTGAGGAACCAGCAAACTGTTTTCCATAGTGGCTGCACCATTTTACATTCACACCAGCAATGTACAAGCGTTCCAAGTTTCCACATCCTCAAAAAAAAAAATATAACCATTCTAATGTGTACGAACTGGTATCTCTTTGTGGTTTTGATTTTCATTTCCCTAGTGACTGGTGATGTTGAACATCTTTTCAAGTACTTGCTGAACATTTCTATATCATCTTTGGAGAAATATCTATTCAAGTTCTTTGCTTATTTTTGATTTGGCTTGTTTGTCTTTTGTTGTTGAGTCATAGAGTTTCTTTATATATTCTATACATTAAGCCCTTAATAGACATATATGATTTCCAAATATTTTCTTCCATTTAGTAGATTGTCTTTTCATTGTCTTGGTAAAGTCTGTTGATGCATTTAAAATCTTTACATGTCAATCAGTAACTCAGTAGATTATTTACCAATAAGAGCCATCACAGAGTAACTACGAAAGGAAATGAGGATCCTTGAGATTCGGCTGTTTCAGAAATTCCTGATGAATTTTACAAACTCCCCGATGAACAAGAAGTCTTAGAAGAACTGTTTACATTTCTTACCAGCTTACTACTCTGATGACAGCCTTCCAACATCAGAATACAAAGTGCTGTTCTTTTGTGTCCCAAATCTGTTTCTCAGCCTTCACTCTAGGGGGTTCCCAGGCTAGCCTAATGGGGGTTCCATGATAAAAGGAGACACTTTTGTTTTTTATGTTTTAAAATGATATTTAAAAGAAAAATAAAGTATCTTTAATCCTTGTATTGTTTTCTCCTGTTTTTTGCACTTGGACTCTCCCTCCCACCTTGCTGGTAGCTTTTGTTTCAGGTTTAACGCTTCTATTAAATCTAGTGGTTTTTTTTTCCCCCTAATTCTCTTTCCTTCTTTCTCTTTTTTCCCCACTGGAATGTTCACTAAAGCTTATAAAAACGATACTGCTTAAAAATACATATTCTTAGCCAGAGAACTCTGAAGAGAAATAATTTTCAGGTGACTTCTTGGCATTTGATAACAAAGAAAGTTTGTAAACCACATTAATTGTTTTAATTCACACTGGGAAAAACTTCAATGAGCCTCCTCCATACTGATAATACTGTAATAATGCAGTGTATTTACTCTATGGAATGACTTCCATATTATATCTTCAAAAATATCTTAGGTATTTTCACAACATGTAGGAGACAAGAGGCCAACATTCATATGTTGTAATTGCAGAAAATAAATCAATGTGAATAATTCGCTTTGAAGGGGTCATGTAGCCAACTGGCCCAGCAAAAACATGAAACTTGGGATTTAGAATGCCTCATCTTGTAATCATGCCCCACCCCAACTTATTAAAGTAATTAGGACATAAGCAGAACTTCAACAGATGTGAACAGAATCCTCCTATCTTGGCTAACATCAAAATTGACTTCATTCTGAAGTCAGCACCCGGGGGACAGGGTGGGGGCAGAGGAATGTGGGTGGGAGCTGACGGCAGGCTTATGATGACTGTCTTAGCACTTTCTACCTTTCCTGGAAGGTACCAAGATAGTTCTCTGACAAATGAGAAGTTCTAAGCCCCTTGAGCTCTTCAAAAAGCACCATGATCTATCTATCCTTTCAATACTCCCACCTCATTCCTCTTATTTAATATGTGAAATGACACAGAAGCACCGTTTAAACCTGTACCCACTCATTCCTGACTTCTCAAGGAGATCTGAATAGTGATTGCTAAAGACAAAAGCAGAAGAGGAAAAAATAGATGACTTCATTAAACCAGGATCCTGAAGACAAGCAAAACCTAACATTCTGAGCCTAACTCTCATCCAACCATCTGTTAGCATTAACTTCCACATTATTTTTCAACCTGTTCAGACTATAATCTATAGTAAGATATATATTGTATATTGTGACCACCAAACGTGTATGTGTGCAAAATTGCAAACGTACATGTAAATATCTAAGACAAATGATACAGACCAGTGCATTGCACCATACCGTGCACACTGATATTTTAACTTTGCTTTGCTCTGATTACTTGGAAAATTCTGGTTGTGACGCACAGAGTTGATTTCAAAGCTGACTATTGGGTTACAATACCAGTAATAGTGGGTTAGTACCCTAACCCTAACCCTAACCCTAACCCTGACCCTAATCCTAACCCAAACCCTGACCCTAACCCTACCCTAACCCCTAACCCTCACCCTAACCCTAACCGTAACCCTACCCTAACCTTCACACTAATCCTAACCCTAACCCTGACCCTAATCCTAACCCTAATCCTAACCCTAACCCTAATCTTAACCCTAATCACTAGGCTTCCCTCACAAGACAGTGAATATGAGTGCTCCCCTCTCCCTATTAAAATCTTCAGTTTCCATTTGGGGCCAACTTTTGGAAAGTAATTGGACTTCCTAGATTTCTACATCATTTCTGATAGGCTACAGATCAGACGTGGAGTCCACTCACACACACATTCTGCGAAGTTTCCCCAATCTCTTAAGCTCAGAATACAAAGATTTTGCAAACCAACAGTGCAGGAGTAGGTGCACAAAGTTCACCCGAAAGTCTGTCCTTTGTTGCCAGTGACACCGTGGAGGCGTGGCTTGAGCTAGCCATGTCCTTTCATTCGGGAGCTTGCATGCATTTTACTTTTTTTATTTTCATTTTTTAAAACTGAGGTATGATTTACATATAACATCATATTCGTGTCAGATACACATGATGATTCATTATTTGTATATATTGCAAAACAATCATCACAAGGTAATATCCATCACGAAACACAGTTACAAAATTTTTTTCTTGTGATGAGAACTTTTAAAATCTACTGTTTTAGCAACTTTCAAATATGCAATACAGTATTATTTACTATAGTCATCATACTGTACATTACATCCTCGGACTTATTTATTTTATAAATGGAAGTCTGACCCCTTTTGACCCATTTCACCTACAGCCCATCACCCACCTCTGGCAACCACCAATCTGTTCTCTGTATCCTTGAATTTCTTTTATTCTACATATTAATAAAATCATAAGAGAGTGGACTTCCTTGTCTTATTCTTGATCTTAGAGAAAAAACTTTCAGCCTTTTACTATTCTGATGTCAGCTGTGAGATTTATTATTATTGTCATTATTATTTTTTTTTTCAACGTTTTTTTATTTATTTTTGGGACAGAGAGAGACAGAGCATGAACGGGGGAGGGGCAGAGAGAGAGGGAGACACAGAATCGGAAACAGGCTCCAGGCTCCGAGCCATCAGCCCAGAGCCTGACGCGGGGCTCGAACTCACGGACCGCGAGATCGTGACCTGGCTGAAGTTGGACGCTTAACCGACTGCGCCACCCAGGCGCCCCTGTCATTATTATTTTTTTATAGCTTGCAAGTAGCTTTTTTTAAATTAAGTTTTAAAATTTCAATTCCAGTATAGTTAACATAGAGTGTTGTATTAGTTTCAGGTGTATAATATAGTGATTACATTTTTGATGTAGTCCCAATAGTTTATTTTTGCTTTTGTTTCCCTTGCTTTAGGAGACATATCTAGAAAAATGTTGCTATGGCTGATGTCAGAGAAATTATTGCCTGTGTTCTCTTCTAGGATTTTTACGGTTTCGGGTCTCACACGTAGGTATATAACCCATTTTGAGTTTGTTTTTGTGCATGGTGTTAGAAGGTGGTCCAGTTCCATTCTTTTACATGTAGCTGTCCAGCTTTGCAAGCACCACTTATTAAAGAGGCTGTATTTTCCCCATTGTATATTCTTGCCTCTTTTGCCATAGATTAATTAACCATAAAATGGGTTTATTTCTAAACTCTCTATTCTGTTCCATTGATCTTTTCATTTATTTTTGTGCTAGTATCATACTGTTTTGATTACTACAAATTTATATTTGCTCTTCAAATCTGGGATTGTGATGCCTCCAGCTTTGTTCTTCTTTCTCAAGATTGTTTTAGCTATTTGAGATTATTTGTAGTTCTGTACAACTTTTATGATTATTTGTTCTAATCCTGTGAAAAATGCTGTTGGTATTTTGATAGGGATTGCAATTTTGTCACATGATTTTCCTGCATCTATTGAGATGATCGTATAGTTTTTATTCTTCATTTTGTTAGCATGTTGTATCACATTGATTGGTTTGTGGATGTTGAACCATCCTTGCATCCCTGCAATAAATGCTACTTGATAATGATGTATGATCCTTTTAATGTATTGTTGAATTTGATTTGCTAATATTTTTTAGGGATTTTTGCATTCAGGGATACTGGCCTGGGATTTCTATTCTTGTGGCATCCTTGTCTGGTTTTGGTATCAGGGTAATGTTGGCTTTGTAAATTCCCTCTTCTATTTTTTTTTTTTTTGGAAGAGCTTAAGATGTATTAGTATTAATTTTTCTTTGAATGTTTGGACTTTTGTTTGTAGGGAGGTTTTTGATTATGACTCAGTCTCCTTACTAATAATCAGTCTGTGGAGTTTTATATTTCCTCATCATTCAGTCTTGGTAGGTTGTATGTTTCTAGGGACTTATCCATTTCTTATAGATTGGCAGATTTGTTGGTGCATAAATATTCCTAGTACTCTCTTATGATCCCTTGTATTTCTGTGGTATCAGTTGTAACACCTACTTTTTTATTTTTTATTTTATTTCAGTTTTTTTTCTTTTTCTCTGGTGAGTCTAGCTAAAGATTGGTGAATTTTGCTTACCTTTTCAAAGAACCAGCTCTTAGTTTTATTGATCTTTTCTGTTGTTTTTTAAGTGTCTTTCATTTATTTGTACTCTGATCTTTGTTATTTCCTTCCTTCTACAAATTTTGGGTTTCATTTGTTTTTCTTTTCTAGTTCATTGAGGTGTAAAGTTTGTTTATTTGAGATTTTTCTTCTTTCTTGATGTAGGGATTTATGCTAGGGACTTCCCTCTTAGAACTGCTTTACCACGCTGCCATAAGTTTTGGTATGCTGTATTTCCATTTTCTTTTATTTCTTTTCTTTTTAATTCCATGATAATTATCATACAGTGTTATTTTAGTTTCAGGTGTATCATACAGTGATTCAACAATTCCATATATTACTCAGTACTCATCAAGGTAAGTGTCCTCTTAATTCCCTTCACTTCTTTCACCCATTCCTCCCACCCACCTCTCCTCTGGTAACCTTCAGTTTGTTCTCGATTGTTAAGAGTCTCTTTCTTGGTTTGTCTCTTTTTCTCCCTTTGTTCATTTGCCTTGTTTCTTAAATTCCACATATGAGTGAAATCATATGGTATTCGTCTTTTCTCTGACTGGCTTATTTTGCTTAGCGTTATACTCTAGCTCTATCCGTGTTGTTGCAAATGGCAAGATTCCACTCTTTTTCATGGCTGAGTAATATTCCATTGTATATAGAAACCACCTCCTCTTTATCCATTCATCTATCGATGGACATGGGCTGCTTACATAATTTGGCTACTGCAACTAATGCTGCTATAAATATGAGGTGCCTATATCCTTCAAATTAGTGTTTTAGTATTCTTTGGGTAAATACCTATGGTGGTATTACTGGTTAGTAGTTCTATTTTTAATTTTTTGAGAAACCTCCATATTGTCTTCCACAGTAGCTGCACCAGTTTGCATTCCCACCAACAGTGTACGAGGGTTCCTTTTTCTCCACATCCTCACCAACACTTGTTGTTTCTTGTGATTTTGATTTTAGCCATTCTTACAGGTATGAGGTGGTATCTTATTGTGGCTTTGATGTGCATTTCCCTAATAATGAGTAATGTTGAGCATCTTTTCATGTTTCTGTTGGCCATTTGTATGTCTTCGTTGGAGAAATGTCTGTTCATGTCTTCTCCCCATTTTAAATTGGATTATTTGTTTTTTGGGGTTGAGTTTTTATAAGTTCTTTATTTATTTTGAATACTAACCTTTGGTCAATATGTCATTTGCAAACATCTCCCATCCAGTAGGTTGTCTTTTAGTTTTGTTTGTTGTTCGCTATGTAGAAGCTTTTGATTTTGATGTAGTCCCAATGGTTTGTTTTTGTTTTTGTTTCCCTTGACTCAAGAGACATAACTAGAAAAATGTTGTTACAGTCAATGTCAGAGAAATTACTGCTTGAAATTACTGCCTGTGCTCTCTTCTATGATTTTTATGGTTTCAGGCCTCACATTTAGGTCTTTAATTCATTGTATTTCCATTTTCATGTGTCTCAAGGTATTTTTGTTTTCTTTTTTTATTTATTTGCTGACCTATTGGTTGTTCAGTAGCATGTTCTTAAATCTCCACAAATTTGTTAATTTTCTTGCCTTTCTTCTTGTAATTTATTTCTAGTTCCATGCTATTGTGGTCAGAAAAGATGCTTAAAATGATTTTCATCTTAAATTTATTCAGACTGTGAAGAATGTATTTTAATTCTCAATATTAATATTGAGATGAATGTTTTCTTTTGCTTTGGGATGGAATGTTCTGTATATATTTGTTAAATCCATCTGGTCTAATGTGTTGTCTAAGGCCAACGTATCTTTATTGATTTTCTGTGTGGATGATCCATCTATTGGTGAAAGTGGGGTATTAAAATCTCCTGATATTAATATGTCAGTGCCTATTTTTCTCTTTTGTATTAATATTTGCTTTATATATTTAGGTGCTTTATGTTGGGTGCTTTAATATTTACAAATGTTATATCCCCTCGTTTGACTGATCGCTTAATCATTATGTAGTGTCTTTGTCTCTTATTATACTCTTTGTTTTAAAGTTTAATTTGTCTGATATAAGTATAGCTGCCCCAGCTTCTTTTTTGTTTACATTTTCATGTAATATATTTTTCTATCCCTTCACTTTCAGTCCGTGTGTGGTGTGTCCTTACATCTGAAGTGAGTCTCTTGTGGGCAGCATATAGATGGGTCTTTTTCTTTTTTAATCCATTTAGCCACTTTATGTCTTTTGATTAAAGAATTTAGTCCGTTTACATTGAAAATAATTATTGAAAGGTGTGTTCCTATTGCCATTTTGTTAATTGTTTTCTTGTTGTTCTGTATTTCCTCTCTATTCCTTACTTCTCTTGCTCTCTTTCTTTGTGGTTTGATGACTGTTTTTAGTGGTATGTTTACCTTTCTCTTTATCTTTAGTATCTACTAGATGTTTTTGCTTTGTTGTTACCATGAGGCTTACATATATATAGATAGATAGATATAGATGTTTTTGCTTTGTTGTTACTGTAAGGGTTAAATTGTAGTATAGGGCTAACCTGTAGCCTTGAGAAATAACAGCTTTGTTTTGACACTATAGGTTAAGAGATAACAGCCTTGTCCTAGCAATCAAGGGAACAAAAGTTCAAGGAAAATCAACTGGATTAGTATTTGATTGGATTGGGGCAAGGGCATGTCTGAACTGTTTCCGCCCCCACCTGAGAACTATTTCTTTGTTCTGTTCCTAGGTGATGATAAGACGGTGTGGTCGGCTATAAAAACTCTGTACCCCAGCTGCTGAAGGCTGCTCTCTGGTCAAGAGTGTCGGTCCCAATCGGTTGGCCTTGCCTCTCATTGCAATAAACTTTGTTGTGACTGTCACTGGTGCCTGTAGCATTCTGTTTCAGGAGTCGTGTGGATGCAACAGTTACCATGAGGCATATCTATTTTAAGTTATCTAAGTTTGAATCCATTCCAAATCTCTTCCATTTTTATCTCCCCTCTCCCATGTTTTATATTTTTGATGTCACATTTTATATCTTTTTGTTTTGTGTATCCTTTAACTAATTATTGTAGTTATAGTTATTTTTAATACTTTTGTATTTTAATCATACTAACTAATGTGGATAATAGAATATATTTATATTTACCTTTACCAGTGAGATTTATACTTTCTTAAAAATTGTTTATTTACTTATTTTGAGAGGGGGAGTTCAAGTTGGGAGAGAGGCAGAGAGAGAGGAAAGAGAAAGAATCCCAAGCAGGCTCGTTTCTGTCAGCACGGAGCTTGATGCCGGACTCAGTTTCATGAATCATGAGATCATGACCTGAGCTAAAATCAAAGGTTGGACACTTGACCGATTGAGCCACCCAAGTGCCCCCAAATTTATACTTTTATATATGTTTTCTAGTTAGTTATTAGTGGCCTTTTTTTTCAGCTTAAAGAAGTTCTTTTAACATTTCTTATAGAGCTCATTTGGTGGTGATCAACTCCTTTAGCTTTTACTTGTCTGGAAAAGTTTTTATGCTTCCTTCAATTCTGAATGAAAACTGCTGGGTAGAGTATGGTTGGGAGGTTTTTTTTCTCTTAACAGTTTGAATTTATCACACTACTTCCTTCTGGCCTGCAAAGTTTCTGCTGAAAAATCTGCTGATAATCTTATGGGTGTTCTCTCATACATAACAAGTTATTTGTCTTTTGCTCCTTTTAAGATTATCTCCTCATCTTTAACTTTTGGCATTTTAATTATAATATGTCTTGGTGTGGGTCTCTGAGTTTCCCTTACTTGGAGCTCTCTGAGCTTCCTGGAGCAGCATGTCTGTTTCTTTTCCCACGTTATGAAAGTTTTCAGCCATTTTTTTCAAAAAAGTTTTTCTGCCCATTTCTCTCTCTCTTCTCCTTTAGGGACCCCCACAGTGTGAGTGTAAGTCCACTTGTCCCATAAGTCCCTTAAGTTTTAGTCACTTTTTAAAAATACTTTTTTCTTTTTGCTTCTCTGATTGGATAAATTCCACTGCCCTGTTTTCTATCTCTTTGTTTGAAGTTATCACTGTGTTCATCCCATCATTGTCTCCCAAGTTCATTGAGCATCATTATGACCTTTTATCAGGAAAATGACTTATCTCCATTTTGTTAAGGTTTCTAAATTTTATCTTATTCTTGTATTTGGAACAAATTCCTCTGTTTTAAAATTTTGCTTGCTTTTAAATTGTTTTAAAATTTTGTGTTGTTTTCTAAATATTAGATGAAATAACCATCTCCCTCAGTCTTGAGTGAGACCCCTACAAGGAATATAGGAGATGAGCTTTATTGTTCAACCCTGCCTTAGCTGCCTCTCAAATCTTTGTGGTTGACCAAGCAGCCTATTTAATTTTTAATGGGCCCCAGTAGTTGAAGGGGTGCTAAGACCTGTTGGTGTTTCAAAGGGGAAGAGCTCAGTAAGCACCTAGATTCAAGGTGATTGGAAGCCAGACCCTCAGGCAGTAGCTCCTAAAGCATGAAAATATATACAGTCGGTGGGACCACAAGTGTAAGTCCTGCTGAATACCAAAGCCAGATGACCTGGAGATATGCCCTTGGTAACAGTCACAAAAATTGGGGTTCCAGAGATGTATAGGCTCCTTCCTGGGAGATACTGGTGAGCTGCGATGAGACAGAGGGGGATCCCAAAGATGGTGTCCACTGGCCTATATTCTTTGAGGTCTCCTCTGCAGGCCTATAGATGTGTGCTGAACCTGAAGCTCCAGGACAAGCAAATAGGCCTCTTTCACAGAAAGGCTAGGTGTGTTTCAATCTACTATCTGTGTAGTGCCCTAGAGTGGTAGTCTGCCAAGAACTGTCTCAATTGTTACAGTCCTGTGTGACTCATGAACACAGTCCCCCTGGTCACTAGAGCCAGGCAATCAAGGCTTGTTCCCTGGTGGTGACCACAGAAACTGGGGCAGCAGATGCATGTAATCACTTCCCTCTGAGAGGTACTGGTGCTCTGGAGCATGGCAGGGGAAGAGAACGTTGTCAGTGCTCACCTTCCAAGGTCTCTGGAGAGGATCATAGTCCTTAGATGTGTCTAGTTAGGAGCATGCCCCTCAGGCTGCAGCAGCGATGATAAGTTAATAAGCCTCTTTTACAGAAAAACCAGGCTCCTGGGTCTGTTGCTTCTTTCTGTGGCTTGAGGTGGTAGCTGTTTAAGAACTCTCACTGTGGTTACACCAGAGCCAGATGATATAGAGGTTTCCACTGGCAGCAGTCACAAAATTGTGTTACCTTAGATTCCTGCCCTTCAGACTCATGATTTAAAATTAGCAAATGAGCTTCTTTCACATAAAATCTGGGCAATTGGCTGTTTCTGAGCTGGGACTTAGGGTGAGTGAATCTGAGCATGTGAGCCCTTTAAGACCTGCTTCCCAGATCACTGTAGCCTTGTGGGTCTCATGGACATCAGCCCCCTTGGTTTTTAAATCTAGATGTTTTGAGGGGTTCATCTTTCAGGTTCAGGCCTGAACCTGAAAAGATGTGCTTGAGTCACCTGGGTGGCTCAGTCGGTTAAGCATCCAACTCTTGATTTCAGCTCAAGTCACGATCTCAGTTGAGCCCCACATGGGGCTCTGGGCTGACAGTGTGGATCCTGCTTGGGATTCTCTCTAGCCCTCTCTCTCTCTACCCCTCTCCCACTCATGCTCTATCTCTCTCAAAATAAATAAATAAACTTAAAAAAAAAAGTTGAGGTGTTTGATGTCAGTTACAAACCCTTCAGTACTCAGAGAGAAGCACTGGGTTTTGAATTCCCTTCTAACTGTGGGTCACAGCACCAGGGGTGGTGTACTTATATAGTAAGATTTTGTCTCAGACTCTCCTACCTGCTTCAATGTGTTTTTTTTTTCCCTCTCATTTGTCCAATGTATAGGAGTCATTCCACAAGTTTTTAGGTTTTATTCAGGAGAAATTGTTCCATATGTAGTTGTATGTCTGTGGGAGATGAATTCAGGATCTTCCTACATGGCCATCTTGAACCAGAACTCAAAACCCACCAGTTTAAATTTTAATCTCATTAAAAAAACATCCTCATGGAAACATCCAGAATAAAGTTTGACCAGATATCTGGACACTATGGCCCAAATTGACACACAAAATTAACCATCACAAGCCCACCCCCCTTGTCAACTTGGCACATGTACACATCTCTGTAAAGCATACTTAATCTCTGAATAAAGACAATAACACAGTTGTGCTTACATCTAACATGTTACAAATATCCTGTGTATAATAAAAAACATACTAATTCTCGCAGAAAAGGATGCAAAAGTCCTTGGGTCATGTTTATCCTTCCTGATATCATAACTTACATACTATGACATAAAGTTAACAATACTTAAACACTATGATATAAAATTAATGTTTCTGATGTTACATGATAAGAGAAAGAAGAAAACAAAGATATCGACTAAATATTTACACACAAACAGATTCATAACAAAATAAGGAAGAAATATGACAATTACAGTCCTCATTTCTGTAACTAGTCATATGGTTGTAGCTGGTATTTATAACAATCTTCTTCTACTGTCCATTTCATATTCTCTTTGACCCCAGTAAGCACCTCAGCCGGTCATGGTTTTTTACCTGGTGGAATGGCCCAAACCTTCATTCTTTAAGGATCTGGGCGATTAATATTCTTGCTTGAGTTGAGTTGTTGTAGCTTTCCATTGACTTAAATTTTTTTTTAATTTAATTTTTTTTAATGTTTATTTTTGAGACAGAGAGAGAGACAGAACGTGAGTGGGGGAGGAGCAGAGAGAGAGGGAGACAAGAATCCAAAATGGGCTCCAGGCTCTGAGCTGTCAACATAAAGCCCTACTCCGGGCTCGAATTCACGAACGGGACACCATGACCTGAGCTGAAGTCGGATGCTCAACCAACTGAACCACTCAGGTGGCCCTCCATTGACTTTAATCAAAGGGCATGGTAATACTAAGAGGTGTCCTAAGGATCTCCTGTATTCCACACATACTCTTCCTTACCTCCACTGTAAAGGAATAGTCCAATTTCCTCATGGAATCAATCACCCTAGCTAGTAAAATCAATCACCCTAGCTAGTGCAGTAACTCCCTTGTTTGTTGATTCAAAAGCATGAGAGGCCCAAAGTACCCGGGTGACAGTCTTCACTTCCAGTTCAGTGGAATCATTGTTGTGTCTCCTGATGGAAACATTTCTCCCTTTGGAACAAAGACCTGTAGGCCAACAGAGCATAAATTCACAGGAACAGGAAGCAAACATTTTGCCAGCAGTTTACTAGGGGTAATAGTGAGTGGTATCACTCCTATTTCTACTCCTTGATTGCTGGATTTCTCCTGGCTGGGAGAAACAACATGTATATTGGATCCAGATTCAGAGTCTGGAATCTCCTGAAGGTCCTTGCCCCAGCCCTGAAAGGCATTGCCACTGAGCTGGTACTGTAACTGAGTCTTTTAAAGGCCATTCCACTCTTCTATCAAACTAGCGGCTCTGGGATGGTGCAGCACCTGGTATGACCAGTGAATTCCATGAGCATAGGTCCATTGCTTTACTTCATTTGCTATGAAGTGAGTTTCTGTATCCAAAGCAGTACTATGCAGAATACTATGATGGTGGGTAAGGCATTCTGTAAGCCCATGGACAATAGTTTGGCAGAAGCATTGTATGCACAGAGAGCAAATCCATACCCGGAGTATGTGTCTTTCCCAGTAAGAACAAAATGCTGCTCTTTCCATGACTGAAGCAGTCCAATGTCATCAACCTGTTACCAGGTAGCTGGTTGATCACTCCAGGGCATGGTGTCCTATCAGGGACTTAATGATCTCTGCTGTTGGCAGATTGAGCACTCAGTGGTGGCCAAAGCCATGTTGACCTTGGTGAATGGAAGTCTGTGTTGTTGAGCCCATACATAACCTTCATCCCCTCCAGTACAGCCTCTTTGTTCATGAGTCTACTGGGTGATGAGAGGAGTGGCTGAGGGAAGACACTGAATGATAGCTACAGAAAGGGTCATCCTATCCACATGATTATTTAAATCCTCCACTGCTGAGGGCATCCTCTGGTGAGCACTCACATGGCACACAGATACCTTCCTGTTTTTGCCCACTCAGAGAGGTCTATCCACATACTTTTCCCCCGGATATTTTTTTGTTTCTGTTTTCGTTTTTTTGTTTTGTTTTGTTTTAACAGGGGAAAGTGCGAACACAGTCGTTTTTGACACCGATTTTCCAATCATGTTTCTCCCAAGTCCCTGATCATCCAGTCAAACCACTGGCCACAGCATACAATTACACATCTGGCCATTGCTTCCTCCAAGCAAGGTGCACAACCAGGTGCACTGCTTGATGTTAACCATCACAGGGAACGTAATACATTGGAACTTCACATTACTGCAGCATCTTCCACAGGACTGAATTCAGATCATCCTGAAACACTTAGCTGTGTTGACGTCTTTGATATTTTAACATTCAGTAGGTAATTACCAAGATCTATTCCATTGTGGACTTAGAGCACTGAATTCCTCCCCAGAAGAAATAGTATTATTACACTTGCATATAATGATGAGACTTCAGATTAGTAGAATACCTAAGTATTCTAAATATCAGCCATATCCAAAACTACATATAAAGAAAAGTGAGAAAATCCAAGTATTTTTGTTGGCCAGACATCATGAACACAGTAAACACACTGGGAAGAAAAATACATATAGTTCTCTATAGGTTTTACTGAATCTTGTTAGAACTGAAAGGCTCCAGAATGGAAATATAGGAAGATCTGGAAAACAAAGGTATTTTGCTTGCACTTTCTTTTTATTTTATTTTATTTTTGCATTTGTTTTTTAAAAAATCATGTTTGTCTGATAGCCTAAGCTAAGTGGAGGGGAATTTAAACAATTACAAATGAAAAAGCAGTTTAACCAGAAGTCCACATAAGCATCTTCCTATTTAGGAATGAAGGCCTAAAAACCATCAGAATCAAGAAACTATTAACTTCCTTTATAATTTATAATTTATATCTCACCTGTTTGGAAAAAGCATTGGTGTAACTTAAAACTTTAAAAAGCATAAGTATAGAGGCTCCTGGGTGGCCCAGTCAACTGAGTGTCCAACTCTTGATTTCAGCTCAGGTCATAATCCCATGGTTGTGGAATCGGGACCCAGGTCAGGTTCCACAATGAATGTGGAGCCTACTTAAGATTCTCTCTCTGTCTCCATCTCTCTCTCTCCCTCTGCCCTTCTCCCCTCCTCGCACTCGCTCTCTGTCTCTAAAATAATTTTTAAAAAAGCGTAAGTAAAGATAATTAACACTTATAAAAGGAAGATGATTAAGTTAGGGGGAAAGAGAAATCATTGTTTCAAATACCTTGGGTCTAAAGGGATTTTTTGTGTCTGATCCGATGATGGAGTAAGTACTCTTTCAGACCTCTAACAAAATTGCCCACTTTCCTTCTTAAGCTCTTCTCTGTCAGCTCTCCTTCCCTTCCTTGTTTTACATATTGACCCTTGAAACTTCTCATCCACATCCATGAAATCATCAATCAGCTATGTACTGTAACCTCCCAAACCCATTTCCTACATATATTAAGTACCTCAAACTCAGTGCTGCCGAGACCAAACTCATCATCCCCCTTCCTCATCCTTATCTGAGGTGTCACCATCCGCTCATTTGCCCAAGATAATCTGAATCATACTTCCATTATCCCCACATCTAATCAGTCACTAGGTTTTGTTCTAATAGCACTCAAATACGTATTCATCTTTCTCCACATTCTCACTCCACTCCCCTGGCTCAAATGCTCATCCTCTCTCCTAGAATATTTCAAAAGCCTCCTAATTGGTTTCCATAGCTCCAGGCCTCATCTACCTTCATCCATGTGGGCACTATTCCACAGACATTTCCCAAAAATACAGATATGATCATCTTACAATTCTTTAACAACTCCTCATTGATAACAGGGTAACATAACCTCCATAGCATGTCATATGTTATTCTCATGCTATGGCCCTGTCTCAATATCTGGCCTCATTAAAGAATAAACTGTTTCACCTAAGCAAAGTTTCAAGAAAGTTCAGGTTTGTCTCAAAGTACAATGATAATAATTGCATTCACATGGTTAAAAACTATTTGTAACATATATCATATGAATCATACCTTTCAAACAGATAGCTCTAGACATAATTTCACCTCTGCTGGCACAGGGTCACTGTTATGGATTCCGATTCCTGGGATGTATTGTAATAGAGTAAGGTACTCAGAGGTTCCTAAGTCTTGCCAGGCTATTTACCTCTTCACTCAAATCCCAGAATTATAGTTGGCAATTCTGTTGCTTTGGCTGTCTCTGATTTCGTAGCTGAGCTGTTAAAATCTGCCAACATTTCCTACATTTCTAATCTTCTGACTATTGTACTCTATAGATATAAGCAATTGTGTCAAATCAGTAATTCCATTTTTACATATAATTCTAAATCCACAGGCTCCAATCTGAGCACTTTTCCTCTCCATTAAAATACACAAGCTTTCTAACAGCCCTGGTTCTCTATGTTTACTCTTTTACTTACTACTGTGTATAGGATGTGTTCTTGGGGGGTGAAGTTTGACTTTATTAGCTTGGATGGTGGTGGTTTACTATATCTAGAGGTTTACTGAGCTGGCTTGAGAATTTATCTGTGTGTTCATAAAAGGACAAAGGATAAACCCAGAAACCCTATTCCATGGCTCTGTTGCTTCCTTCTTAACCCTGTACTCACTCTGAAGAAGTTCTCCTCAAACAAACTTGAAAGCCATCCCTTCCTGTGCACCCAAGGGGTCCCAGCCCAAGTACTCAGTAATCACCTTGGCTTGACTGCCAGCACCGATATGGACAAGCTACATTGGTCCTAATTGTGTGAGGGATTGTACCTGATCCCAAAGGATACAGAATGGGTCCAATGTTAGGGTAAATGCAAAGAAAAAAAATCTCACAAAAAAGCCTAGGCAAGTGTAGAGAAAACTAGCTCATTGTTGGCAGAAATATCTGAGAGCATAATATCCAGCACTTGGTTCACTGGGCTTACCACCATGGACGTTGATACACTGATTTTTTTCCTAAGGAGAATGAATAAGGAGGATCTTCTTGACAGAGTTGTAACTGTAGGAAGAAGCCACAGAACTACTTTGAGAGCATTTTGTCACATAGCCCATCTGGTCTGATGTGTGTGTGTGTGTGTGTGTGTGTGTGTGTGTGTGTGTGTGTGTATCTTCCACTTCCTAAGCTAAATCCATTAAAGGTTTTATTATCTTGGGCGCAGTTGGTTAAGCGTCTCACTCTTGATTTCATCTCAGACCATGATCTCATGGTTTGTGAGTTTGAACCCCAAGTGGGACTGTGCACAGACAGTGAAGAGCCTGCTTAGGATTCTCTCTCCTTCTCTCTCTTCCCCTCTTCACTCATGTTCTCTTTCTCTCTCAAAATAAATAAACTTTTTTTAAAAAAGGTTTTTTAATATCTTATAGCTCTTAACACGTTTTGAATATGACATTAACTCATTAATTTTTATTAACCATTTCCCAAAATTCCAAGTGATTTAAATTATAGCTGGTAAAATGAACTATTTGATTGGAAATGGTGTTATGTATGATAGTTAGAAGCACATGATATTCGTCCAGGAAAGAAAGTATATATCAGGGTTCCTAGAAAAGGCTGAACTCCTTCAGCAAGCCATGTAGTTTTCCATGTCACATAAATTCTGGGTTCAGAATTGACTCAAAAGGCATCCACCTCACTTACTGAGTCACACACACTTCTTGCAATAGGTGTGTTTTCCCAATTGTAGTCTTCCCAAACCAGATCCTCCTACAAGCATTTATAACCAGTAGTGAAGAAACTTTTTAAATGAGGCACCAGAGGGCTAGAGAGTATAAACACTAGCCCTGGTAGCAGAAGACTGGAACATAGATGAGGCCAGAACTGATGATGAGGGAGGAGAATAGTGGTTGATGTAGAAGGTTAGCGTTCATTCTCTAGGGAGGAGTCCTTCAGAACCTTAGAGTTCCAAGGCTATTCAAGGGACCAGGCAGGGAGAGAACTTCATGTATGCAAAGAGGGTCAGTGAGTGGTGACTCAGCAAATCCAAGGAGACATGAAGAACAAGGAAGCCAGGGTTCCTCCCTGGTCACGCAGTCCATGTCAGTGGCAAATGTGACTATGGCCACTGACTCAAGGAGGGGGATATCATCCTCTCTACTCAGGTCTTCTGGATTCAGCAGCATTAAAAGCAGACAAGTGTGGGGAGACAGGAGAGGCAAGGCTTCAAGGTGGCTATTACCAAGAAGCAGGAAGTTTCACATTTTTTCCCCAACTCTTTTTATTTGGTCCCTTGAATTGCTACTCTTTTCCATTTATGCTCTGTCCTTATAGTTTCATCTTAATTCTACTGATATTTCCAGCCTAGCTCTCATCCTGGATTTCCTAATGTCTACGAGACATTTCTGCTTATACATATTGGTGTTGTATCAAGCAGTAAATATACGTAACAGAACTCCTCATTCTTTTTCCCCACAAAGATAGTTCCTTCTTACATTCCACTTTCCTATTCTCAGCCAACAGAACTGTGACTCCTCCCTTCTTTCAGGACAGAACCCTTGGAAACAGTTGAAACTCATGTCTCATCTTCATCCTGTATCTAGAATCCGGTTTCCTTCATCCCACCCAGGCACTAAATCCCGTCATTTCTTCCTCTAACCCCCCCCCCCTTCTTTTCATTCCATCAAACTTAACGAAACCTCTTCTATTCCCTAAGACCCACATCCCTCAGCCTTTTAGCCAACTTCCCCGATTCCCATCTCTCTCTGCTTTATTCCATCCTATATCTTACTTTACAGCCATCCTTCCTGAAGTACTACTTTTCTAGAACTTTTTCCTTGTCCAAGAACCCCCAGTGGTTTCATACCACTTGCTACAAGTCCAATCTTGTCTTCTCAGTCTGGCTCACATTCTTATTTCCCAGAGTTCCCCAACAGGTATTCTCTGACCCTTCAATTTGTCTATTCTCTGTCCTTTGCAGACATGTACTCATAACCAGCCTCCATGCTTCGGTCAAGTTCTTTGGTCAAGATTGAATTTTATATCTTGATGAGTTCAATTAGTCAATATTAGTTAAGGATTTTGCAACCATGTTCATGAAGAATGTAAGTCTACAATTTGCTTTCCTTGTAATTTTTTAGCTGTTTTGGGTATGAGGATAATGCTGACCTTGTAAACAATTTGGAGAATATTTCCTCACCTTTTATTTTCTTCAAGTGGGTAAGATTGGTAATATTTCTTCCTTAAATGTATGATACGATTCATCTTTGCAAATTCAATTTCTTTGATAGGTACAGTCATTCAGATATTCTATTTCTTTTTGTTACAGTTTTTGAAAGTTGTTTTTAAAGTTCTTTATGTATTTTATGTAAATTGCTAATTATATTGGCATAAAGGTGTTTGTAGTATTGCCTTATTATTTAGATGTCTGTGGGATCTGTAATGATATCTTTCGCTCCTGTTATTGGTAGCTTGTGTTTTCTCTCTTTTTATTTTGATCAGTCTTGCCTATGGTTTATAAATTGTATATAGTTTGTTGTTTTATAGTTTATTCTCCTATCTTTACCACTTACTCCCTTTTACATACTTTGGATTTAATTTGCTGCTGTTTTTCTAACTTCTTAGCATTGAAACTTAGATTATTTAAATAATTCCTTTATAAGCATTGTTTTAGCTGTATCTTATAAATTTTCATGTTATATTAATTTCCAAATATTTGGGAATTTTTCTAGATATCTTATTGTTATTGATTTCTAATTTAATTCCATTATGGTCAGAAAACATATTCTGTAAGATTTCAATATTCTGAAATGTATAGAGACTTACTTTACTGTGAAACATGTAGTCTATCCTGATGAATGTTTCATGCACACTTGAAAAGGCAATGAATGTACTCTTCCTTTGGTAGTAGTGTTCTTTATAAATTTCAGTTAATTCAAGAGGTTTAAGGCATGTGCTTGATATCTTCCACATCCTTAAAGATTTTTTTTTGCCTAGCTGCTCTATTATTTTTACTGAGAGACATTTAAAATCTCCAACCACGATTATGGATTTATCTATGTTCCCCTTTAACTCTGTCAGGTTTTGTTTCATGTTTTTTTGAAGCTCTATTTTGAGGCATGTATATAATTAGGATTGTTATATCTTCCCAATGAAATGCCACTCTTTATCTCTAACATTCAATTTCTTGAAGTCTACTTTGTCTTATATTAAAATAGCCACATCAAGTACTCTGTGCTTCCTCTTTTTATGATATGTCTTTCTTCCTTTACTGTCAACCTGGCGCAGTCTTTGTACTTAAAGTGCATATTTTCTAGACAGCATATACTCAGATATTCCTTTTAACAGCTTGACAATCTCTGCCTTATAATTAGAATGTTTAACCCAACAACATTAATGTAATTTTTTGCATGGTTGAGTGTAAGTCTACCATTTTGTTATGTGTTTTCTAGTTATCATCTGATTTTGTTCCTCAGTTCTTCCTTTCTTGCTTTCTTTTGGGCTAATAATATACTTTTTAATATTCTACTTTAATTCCTTGATTGTATTTGTTCAGTGGTTATTATAGAGATTATGCATCTATTTAGAGTTAATATTGTATCATTTCACATTAAACAAAAGTCTTACAACAGTACAATTGAATTTACCCCATTCTTGAGCTAATCTTATCCCATATTTTACGTTTACACAAGGTAAAAACTCTAAAATGTGACGTTATTTAGCCATAAACAGTTGTTTTTCAAATAAATCAGGAGAAGAAAAAAACAGATATTCTCTTATCTTTGTACATGTATTTAACCTTTTTACTATTCTTTATTCCTTTCTGAGAGTCCAAATTTCCATCTGGTGTTATTTCCCTTTAGCCTGAAGAATTTTATTTAGCATTTCTTATAGTATAGGTCTGCTTGCAATTAATCCTACCACCTTTAAAAAAAATCTATATTTTACCAGTTTTGAATTTGGAATTCTAGATTGGCAAAAGTTTTTCCCTGTCAGTATTTTTAAAATGCCATTTTGTTTACAGGAAGCATGCCAGGAAAGGCCTGGCATCTGTGCAAATACAGGTATAGATTACAAAGTGCAGCAGCTGAGGCCAACAGTCAGTTATACCACCTGGAGAAGGAGACATGTAAGATGTCTTTTCATGGACACCATATCCATTCAGTGGATTTTTTATATTTATTCCTTTCTCAGCTCTATATTTTTCTGTGTATATGTGTGCACTTGTAGTTCCCAGTTGTCTGACAAGGTTGCATATCTATTAGCTCATTTGTACCATAGTATATATATATACTTATATAAGCATAAAAATATATATTTATTTTTATATAATATATGAATAAATATATAATTTATATATTTAATATATATAAATATATAATTTATATTAAATTTAACATTTAATATATTAAATATATGTAATATATTTATATATAATATATTATATATATAAGAGATTAGCTGTTTTGTAATATAAATCTCATATTTTTCTGGCTTCTCATCTCTATCAATCGAGTTACCACAATGGTTGCCCTTTAAGCATAATTTATATTAAATTTAATATATAAATATATATAATATATAATATAAATACATAATAAAGTATATATTACTTATATAAAGTATGTATATTATATACATATTATATATACTTTAAATTTTTGTCTATTTACTCCAACCTCTAGACCATCTTGAGGTCTGTTTCTATTGACTGCTATTTTTCTTGACTATGGGTCACAATCTCCTACTTTTCCCAAAAGTCTAGTAATTTTTTTATCATATTTCAACATTTTAGATGATAGTGTTTAGGGAATATGGATTCAGTCATCCTCCACTAAAGCATGTTGAGGATTATTCTGGCAGGAAATTGCTGGCAGATCTCTTTGGTCTAGTCAAGACTTTATTCTTAGTCAGGGTGGTTCTATTGTGGTTTTGAACTTATGTGTTTCCTTCACTCCAGGTTGTAGTCTCTCTTGAGGCATGATCTTTCTGGGTCTCAGATGAAAGCACAGGTCCTCAGTGAGCCAGATCCATTCAGGTGGGCCAGAACTCTAACCAAGGTTGAAGACCAGCCTTCAAGACCAGCCAAGAAACGTGAATTTCCACACAGACTCCTGGATGTCTGGGATATTCCCATCATTGTACCTTCTTCTCCTCCAGTACCCTGCCCACATCTTCCAGTTGCTTTATCCATGCCAAACTCTAGTTTCTGACTGATCAACTGAGTGAGACTACACCATTGCCTTGGTGGGGCCCATTTCCTGTATTTCTCTTTTCTCAAGGCTCATAGCGATGCACTGCTGTTACTTCATATACTTTGTCCAGTTTGTCATTTTTTTAATGTTTATTTCTTTTTGAGACAGAATGTGAGCGGGGTAGGGGCAGAGAGAAGGAGACACAGAATCTGAAGCAGGCTCCAGGCTCTGTCAGCCAGAGCCCGACATGGGGGGCTCGAACTCACAAGCTGTGAGATCATGGCCTGAGCTGAAGTCTATGCTTAACTGACTGAGCCACCCAGAAGCCCTTACTTTGTCCAGTTCATAGTTGCTTTTGTCCAAGATGGCTTGTCCTGTACCAGTTACTTTGCCGTGCCAGAAATGGAAGTAAAACTCCCCATCTTTAAAATATTTTATTGGGGAAAAAATCCTTCTGACACCAATGCAAAGCTTTGTAGTATAAGAAGAGATTAGCTGTTTTCTAATATAAATCTCAAATTTTTCTGGTTTCTCATCTCTATCAATCGAGTTATCGCAATGGTTGCCCTTCAAGCATAATTATACTGCTTCATTATTCTTTGTAGCACATTCTTGAAATTGCACAAACTTTTTTATTATGGAAAATTTCAAATACATATATACAAAAGTAGAGTGAAAGTATAATGAATACGTTCTCATCAATTGCTTTAACAACTATCAACTTTGAACAGTCATATGCTTGGTACCTTCACCACTTCCCCCTAGATTATTTTGAAGCAGATCCCAAACATTATATTTTTTTATCTGTACATATTTCTAAAGACATGGCTTCCCCTTTTTACATAAAAATACGGTATCATCTCACTTTAATATTTCCTCAACATTTTGAAATACGCAGTGAATGTTTCCTTGATTATAATATGACATTGCAACATTTTATTTATTTGAATAAGGAACAAATAAAGCCCATGTACAGTGATTTACTAATATGTCTTTTAAGTCTCTTTTAATTTACAGATTTGTTCCAACATTTTTACTTGCTCCTTTCCTTCAACTTTCAGAGTTTCACAGAATTTGTATTCTGGTGATTACATCCCCAGTTGTATACCTGTGGTGTCATTTCTTTAGCATGTTCCTCTATCTGTATTTCCTACAAGCTAGTAGTAGACCTAGAAGCTTAATCGAATTCAGGCTCAAACTTTTGACAAGGTTATTTCATAGGTATTGGGTACATGATGTCTGGTTTCTCTCCTCGTATAAAAAAGGTAGGATACATGCTTGACTCTTTTGCTTCACTCATCAGTTTTCATAATAATGAATTGGCTCTTTAGTCTTCTCTAAAGGTAATCAAGAATTTTTTAAGTATTACTATGAATTCATGGATTTAGACCCGTTTGGTATATTTCAGTATTTACAATTCGTATCCTTATTGATGCGAATTTTGTCCCGTCATGGACTAATGAGGGTCTCACAAGTTGTTTCCAGAATCCTTCTGACACAGCCCTAGTTGTTCTTGATGGCTTCTTTGCTTCCTCTAGGGCAAGATACTGAAGGCCCCTCTTCTACATATCTTGCCCCAAACCTCGATTCACCCATTTCTCAAGGAAGTCCTGTTTAGTTTTCTTTGGAAATGATGTTTACAGGCCACTATCCAAGCACTACAACAAGTTATTTTTATGGTATTGATTATCATTTTTAGTGCTTATTAATGGAAAGACTTAAGTTTTCGTTTTTGTTTTAGAAAAAATACACTATGAATTCATACTAGAGGTTCTAAGCCACATCAGGACAATGGAGTTTTTACTTAACCTCATCGATCTTACATCCACATCTCTCCCATAAAGTATTCTGTTTCTCAATGTCAAATATAGTTACTTTTTGCTTTATCTCACATTACACATACAACGGTCTCAAAATAACAATGCCCTCATTAACTAAACAATATGATTATTGATAATGTAAGTTTTCTTTGTTGTTTTTGTTTGATTTTGAAGTTATTACCCTTGGAGTAAACTCTACGGTCAAATTCCTGTGGCTTAATGTTGCTTGGAATGATTCTTCTCTGTGTGGTTATCCCACCACTGAATACTCTGTTAGGTTCATTTGTTTCTTTTTATTTTCCATTTTTATAGATTTCTTTTTAACATTACAATTTTTCTATAATTAAGTAAAATATTTATAAGGTTCCATAGTCCAATCTACAAAAGAAGGCATATTCAAAGAAATATACATTCTAGCCCAGTCCTTTCCAGCCTATACCCTCCATCCCAACATAGCTAATAATTTTTAAATTTTTATGGTTTATCCTTCATTGTTTTCTTTAAATATATATATAGTTTACATATACTAAATATGTATTATAGGCATTCTATAGTATATTTTCCTATATACTTTATATATAATTTGCATAAAATATACTTTATATACTTTAATATAAGTATATGTATTATATATATATGTTATACACATAATATATAATGACATACCTCCTCCTTTCTTAGATAATGATAGCATTCCATATATACTTTCCTCCACTTTTCTCTTTTTTTTTAAATTTTTTTTTAACATTTATTTATTTTTGAGACAGAGAGACACAGAGCATTAATGGGGGGAGGGTCAGAGAGAGAGGGAGACACAGAATCAGAAGCAGGCTCCAGGCTCCGAGCTGTCAGCACAGAGCCCGACGCGGGGCTCGAACTCGTGAACCACAAGATCATGACCTGAGCCAAAGTCAGACACTTAACCGACTGAGCCACCCAGGCGCCCCTCCACTTTTCTCTTTTTACATAACAATATATCTTAGAGACATAGAAGTACATAATATATATGAATATGTAAATATATATGAAATATATTCATATGTATATATATATTTTTTTCTTTTTCCTTCTTCTTCTTCTAAAGAACGTAACAGAAATACCTGGATCTTGGTTGGGGGTACTTCCTAAGCATTATTTTCTACTATTATTTACCAATGGAAGAAATTAATAAATTCCTTAGCTTCTAGGCCATTAAAAATTTGTGAAATTTAGTTGAATATGATACTTCGTTTAATAATTAAGATTTTGAGACAAGATGGAACTGTCTGGTATATCAAGTTGCTTAACTGTAGTATGCCTCAGTTTCCTGATCTGTAAAGGAAGGAAAGTAGACAGATGATCTCCTGGGCTAGCTAAAGTCCCTCCCTGTCACACGCTCCATGGTACCCTGTGCTTTTCTTTCAGGCAACCTTTCATAATTGTAGTTAAATGATTACTTTCATGAAATCCATCTTACCTGTGTCAGGAAGTGAGGAACACATCTATCATGTTCTCCACTTATACTTAGTGCCTAGTGCAGTATCTGGCATATGTAAATAAAGAACAGCTACTAAATGAGTGAATGAATGACCCCAGCTCTAAAACTTTGCATGAGTGTCATTTAAAACAAGCAGTTGTCTATGTAGCTGCTATTAACCAAGAGATCGGTTAAAAAAGAATTTTTTAAAAAGCACAGGTAACATGCCTAAAGGAAGTTCGCTTGTGTACATTCCATTCTCTAGGTACCAAATCGTTCCTGAGAATTATTACAAGAGTGCTAACATATTTTGAAGCCTAATAGTAGTCAGCCACTCATTCTTAAACTTGCTCAAGGATGTTCTCTGCCCTTTTAAAGGCCATCAATGAGGCTAGAAAAACACCTAATGTCAGAGGTCACATTACAGGGTGGACCCTGGCAAGATGTCCCAAACGGAGACCAGTACCAAAAACAACCAACCAACATGAAGTAGACACCCTAAAAGGAGTTGGGATCAATACTCTTCAATACAGCTAACAATTCTTTTTTTAATCTCCTTTATTTTTTTTCTCAAGTATAATTAACATACAATGTTATATCAGTTTCAGGTGTATAGCATAACAATTCAATTCTACATATTACTCAGTGCTCCTCATGATATGTGTATTCTTAATCTCCTTCATCTATGTTACCCATCCCCCTACCCACCTTCCCTCTGGCAACCACCAGTTTTCTACAACTATCTATTTTATTTTATTTTATTTTATTTTATTTTATTTTATTTTATCTTAAAATTTTTAAAATTTTTTTAAGTTTACATCCAAGTTAGTTAACATATGGTGCAACAATGATTTCAGGAGTAGATTCCTTAGTACCCCTCTCCCATTTAGCCCATCCCCCCCAACCCCTCCAGCAACCCTCAGTTTGTTCTCCATATTTATGAGTCTCTTCTGTTTTGTCCCCCTCCCTGTTTTTATATTATTTTTGTTCCCCTTCCCTTATGTTCATCTGTTTTTTTCTCTTAAAGTCGTCATAGGAGTGAGGCCATATGATTTTTGTCTTTCTCTGACTAATTTCACTTAGCATAAGACCCTCCAGTTCCATCCACGTCGTTGCAAATGGCAACTACCGATTTTAAATGCATGTCGTTCAATTTTCCTCTCACCAAAATCCAATCTGCCCAGATAATGGTAGGATTCTTCTTTAAGGGACGTTTCCATTTGGTGGATCAAAGATAAAAAGAATTAAATAGGAAAATGTAGATAAGAAGACAAAAGAGCCTGACAAACAAGAAAGACTCACATTTTGTGAATGTGTTTGAAATAACTATAGCTTGGCTAAGGCCCTGAGGAGAATCTGTTTACTAATCATACTGAAAACAGCTTTCTCTTTTGTGTTTCTTGACAGTTATTATAGCAAGCAAGAGGTGATGGATCCTACAGATGGAGCACCCTAATTTGGAAGTCACTTGTTGTTATAAGGGGACAGCTTGGTGCATCAGAAAGATGGGCTTTGGAGCTGGACAGATCTTAAAGGTCCGCCTCACCTAGCAGTTGGGACCCAGGCAGGTAATGTACACTGGGGATACCACTGCCCACTCTGCACGGTTATTTTGAGAATTTGAAGAAGTACACGTCAAGTAACCTACATTTCTGGCACATGCTCGGCACTCAAGAAATTCTTTTGTGGCTTCATTTGAATTCTGAGATCATGGCATACTTTAATATTAAGCATATTTTAATATTACTATATTGGATTAGACTGTGGGATAAATCAAAAGAGAAATGACTAGATCCCAATCTCTTTTCTCCAGTGGGAGGTAAGCAACGCATATCACACACCAGAAAGGCAATTTTCAGAGTGCCTGGATGGCTCAGTCGGTTAAGTGTCTGACTTCAGCTCAGGTCATGATCTTGCAGTTTGTGAGTTCAAGCCCGGTGTTGGGCTCTGTGCTGACAGCTCAGTCTGGAGCCTGCTTCGGATTCTGTGTCTCCCTCTCTCCTACTCACTCTCTCTCTCTCTCAAAAAAAAAAAAAAAAAAAATTAAAAAAATTTTAAGGCAATTTTCAAGGTAGCTTCAAATAGCATATGCCAGACTTAGTTTAAAACCTTTTAACTGAATGGGGTGTTAGAAAGGGCAGTGGGGTTTGACTTTTTGTTCCTGTTGGGTATCTGACTTTGGACAAGCCATTTAGCCTCTTTGAGCCTCATTGCTCTCATCTATAAAAAATGCACAATAATATCTTTCTTGCCTATGTCACAGCCTTGTCATGAGGCACAAGTGAGACAGTGCAGGTAGGCATGCTCTGCACCTACAGGGTGGCTTACAAATGAGAGTAAGTATTGGGGCGCCTGGGTGCCTCAGTCGGTTATGCGTCCGACTTCAGCCAGGTCACGATCTCGCGGTCCGTGAGTTCGAGCCCCGCGTCGGGCTCTGGGCTGATGGCTCGGAGCCTGGAGCCTGTTTCTGATTCTGTGTCTCCCTCTCTCTCTGCCCCTCCCCCGTTCATGCTCTGTCTCTCTCTCTCCCAAAAATAAATAAACGTTAAAAAAAAAATTTAAAAAAAAAAACAAATGAGAGTATTAGTCTCTATCCATCTCCCCTTGCCTGCTGCCAACAAATCCCTAACAAAGAACTAACTAGTCATTACAATATTAGTGGACATTAGTCTAGCAGGACCCCTCCCAGGGGTGTGTGAGTGTAAACCACATGCCAGGGGAGACCTCCTTCTGTCCCACCCTTCTCTAACTGGGCCATGTTCTCTGGGAAGATTGCAGCTCACCCACAGAGATTGGTTCATATCCCCAGCGAGTCCTGGGAGATTAAGGTGACCTCTAAGCTGTCACCACACTTCCCCTCTCCTCTACAACGTGCCACTCACTGTTCTAGGTGCTAAGGATGTTGCAGCAAACAAAAACATTTCTGCCCTTATGGAGTTTATATTCTAGTGGAGGAAATCAGAAAAAAAGAAAATAAGTAAAGTCCATAATAGATCACACAATGCTAAGCACTATGCACAAACACAAAGGAGGGAAATGGAATAGACCTGCTGGGGGGCCCAAGTGAGATGCGTGTGTTGGAGGCTGAATGGGGACGATGGCCATGTTAAATAGCGTGGTCCGGGAAGGCTCCCTGACAAAGTGGTATTTGAGTAGAGATCTGCTGGAGGTAAAGGAATGAGTGAGGAATATCAGGGAACAATTTCAGCACACAGGCAGGCCCTGAGGCAGGAGCATATTTGGCATAATTGAGGAGGAGCAATGAGGCTAGTATGGCTGATGCCTCATGAGAGAAGTGGCCAAGGAGGCTGTACAGAGCATGCAATGGAGGCCAGATCACAGCAGCCTGGGAGGCCATTTTTGAGGATGTGAGTTTTTACCCCCAGTGAGATGGAAGGCCCTTTGAAGAGTTCTGGCAGAGACATGACATGATCAGAAACAAAGCAGGGTCACTCTGGCTGATGTGTGGAGAAAAAAGTGTGAAGGCAGAAGCAGGGAGGCAACTGCTATTAGGCAGACAAAAGACGGTGGTGGCCTGGACCAGTTGATAGAGTGGATATGGCAATCAGGGACTGGATTCCGGATGTGTTCTGAAGGCAGGCTGAAAGCACTTAATGATGAGTTCCTTGAAAAAAGTCAAGACTAGCTGAGGAAATTAGCCCCTGCCTCCTACCCTCGCCTCATTCAGGAGAGATTAAATGAGGATTTGTCTCACTACCTGGGAAAAGCTCCCAACTTCTGTCCTAAGTGACAAGAAACAAAGAGGAAAGAGAGCAGGGGCAACTCTAAGAGATAAGTTTAAGTGAACACCAGTCTGTCCTGGAGAGGCTGTTTAGGTGGAGAAAGGTGCAAACAAGTAGAGTGAAATGGCAGCATTGTTCTGGTAAATGTTTGACAACTGGCTTTTTGGGGGGAAAGTTCTGATTTGTAGCATTTGCCAACCTCTGAGGTGTAAGTATTGCCAACATAGTTGAATTCAAGCTGCCAACAGCATTGATCACAGTGTTTTAAAGAGATGTGCACAGGGGGCCCTGACGAGGCAAAGTGAGCTCCCCCCGCCCCGCCCCGCCCCGCACGGATGTGGCTCCTTGGCCCCTGTTGGCAATCCATGTGTACTTCTAGCAGGAAACACGCCGTCCTGTGCCGAAGTCACTTCTCCACCTCCCTCCCTTGGTCCCAAGGGCGTGAAGGACTGACTCATTCATCTTTATTTCACCACTGCAAACACAGAACCTGCAATAGCTCAATAAACATTTCTCGAGCAGAACAAAACTTCACTTCAATGTGATATTTATGTGGAGGATAATGTTCATCTCACCACCACTCCTAGAGCACTCAATGCAGGCTTATTTTGTCCTTTATTTATCTGGTATATAATAGGATTTGTACAATCCTTAGGCCAAGTAAATTCTCTTGAGACTGCCTATATAATGTCTTTTTTTTTTATAAGTAGTGAAAATTCAGCTTGAACTGAGCTGAACTACAAAGGATTTTAGTGCTGGTGTCTTAACTGTTTAGTAAGTAAAACCTTTTACATTAATCAGAAGAAGAGTATGGAAAATGAACTGTTACAGAACAATAAAGGAAGAGAAGCACACCTGGGTGGCTCAGTTGGTTAAGTGACTGACTCTTGACCTCGGCTCAGGTCATGATCTCATGATTCATGAGATCGAGCCCTGCACTGGGGTCTGTGCTGACAGTACAGAACCTACTTGGAATTCTCTTTCTCCCTCTCTTTCTGCCCCTTCCTTGCTGTGCATTCATGCTCTGTCTCTCAAAATAAACAAATAAACTTAAAAAAAGAAGAGGGAGGGAGACGATTGTCACTCTCCTTTTTATTTTTGTAAGTAGTAGAGTTTACATCAGAAACAAGGAATGAGTTATAATCAAAGTCTTTTCACTTCTAGATGGTCCTTGTTGACCAGGCTCAGATAGCTCCTGTATGACATTTTTTCTGTCAGTCTCAATTCTTCATACTTTATTTTCAAAACAAAACATCAATAACCTATAATAAGAAGGAATGAGCTAACCACTCCCTGCCACAATGCCATGATCATGCTTTATTACCAAACTACTGAGTCTATAGTTGTTTTATCTCACTCATTCGGTGTCATTGGCTTTCCTTCACCCTAATGATATGAAAGAAATCGTGGAAATATGGCAGATTAAATGCATAGTTGATCTCCTCTCCTCCCCAAGCTTCATTAAAATGACCACAAATCACCACAGGTGAAAAGACAATAGCAGATGAGAGACAATCAACAAAATGTGTAATGGAAAGCAGGTGAACAAGTCGCCGCTGCTGTCTTAGCAGCAAGGTGAAAGTTATAACTTCACTGCTTGCAAGTGAGGAAGCCAATGGGAAGTTAGCCCATGGAGGCTGCAACAGCCTGGCAATGATCAGGAATGGAAGTGCCAGGAACCTCTGAAAGCAGAGAGGTAGAGTGGAGCTGGAAGGAAGATTGGATTGGAAGTGTATATAAGGAGCAGCAATATCCTGGCATGTAGGCAGGAAACTGTCCTCCCCTTCTGAAGAAGACCATAGCTTGATTTTTCAGTGAAGTTGAACAAGAGGGGCTCTGGACTTGGAGACATAAATGACAGCCAACAGGGTGTAACAGCTCTGAAAACAAGTGAATGTCGCCATGCAAAACAGTGAGAGCTCCTGTCCTCTAATGAAATGGCAAGGATTCCACTCAGTCACTTACAGTGTGATCCACCTGTCAGAGTCCTATTTATGCACACAGAGATTACAATCAGCTTTTTAGTATGTTACTCTTAAATATTAATAGTCAATGAGATCTTTGAGGAACACTTCAAAGATAAAGAACAAAACAAACTGAAAAATGGAAATCAGAGGAAAGAAACAGTTCATGGAGCATGGAAACAAATCTCCCCAAACCTCCCATTATAATTAGTATTTTCATAGAGATTAGATATTTATTATTGAGAGACCGAGAAAGACAGAGCATGAGCAGGGGAGAGGCAGAGAGAGGAGGAGACACAGAATCCAAAGCAGGCTCCAGGCTCTGAACTGTCAGCACAGAGCCCAATGTGGGGCTCGAACTCATGAACCGTGACACCATGACCTGAGCCGAAGTCAGACACTTAACCGACTGAGCCACCCAGGCACCCTAACAACACAAATTTTTAAAATACAAGAGTGACATCACATAAAAGGGCAGAGATGGGCACTTAAAGAAGTGGTACCTCCACTGAAACAAGCAGAAATTGGCAAAGATTGACAGAATCAATCTGTCAATCTTTGGTTTTGAACTCTGTAATCTAATCTTAAATTTAGGACAACCAGAACACTCCTAAATGAAGAAAAGGGCAACTGAATTTCAGTAAGAGGGCATTGTGGCATTTTTGCCCATTTGACTATTATCTCATTCCCCAGTGCAGGGATAGCAGCAGCTATGGGAATGGTGGCCCACATTCCTGGTGGAGCTTGCTTTTGCAGGCTGGTTTCTCACTGAAGGAATGCCCCAGCTTATAGTCAAGATGCAAAAACTGAGAGAGTAGCTTTTTTTTTCCCTTTTGGCTCCGGGCATTTAAGGAACTCTCTCAGGTCATTGGCCAACCTCTGAAATAACAACAGAGATGGTAGTGACCACACATGACCAAGAATACAGACTTTGCAAAAAATTGTTTGGAAAAGTCACTAAAAAACCCTAAGCCATCAAAAAACAACAAAAGCAAACCCTGAGGTAAGTTAATTTATTATATAAGAAATACTATTAAATATCAAAATATTAATTGTAATTTTTAAATGCCCATTTTTCAACAAAAAATTTCAAGGTGTACAACGAATCATCTAAGTATGGCCCATTCATGGCAAAAAAGCAAGTCGACAGAAACCACCTCTGAGGACATACAGACATTAGACTTACTAGACAAAGACTTTAAGTCAATGGTGTTAAATATGTTTAAAGAGCTAAAGGAAACTATGGACAAAGAACTAAGGAAAATGATAGATGAGCAAATTGAGAACATCAATTAAATGATTGAAATTATAAAAAGGAACCAAATAGAAATTCTAGAAATTGTAAGTACAATAACTAAAATAGAATTTCATTAGAAGAGTTCAACAGCAGAGTGGAACTGGCAGAAAAAAGAATCCACGAACCTGAACATAAGATTATTAAAATTGTCCAGTCTGAGGAACAGAAAGAAAAAAGAATAAAAATTAACAGAGTCTAAGAGAACTGTGGAACACAGCAAGTATAGCAAAATAAGCATTATGAGAGTCCCAGAAAGAAGAGAGAGAGAGACACAGAGAGACAGAGACAGAAAGAAAGGAACAGTAAGAATATTTGAAGAAATAGTGGCCAAAACTACCTCCTAAATTTGATGAAATATATGAATTTACACATACAATAAGTTCAGTGAACATCAAAGAGGATAAATTCAGAGTTCCACACTGAGATATACAATCAAATTGTCCAATAACAAAGACAGAGAGAAACTAAAGCAGCGAGAAAGAAACAACTCATCATATACAAGGGATCTTCGATAAGATTAACAACTGATTTCTCATCAGAAACTCTGGAGGCCAAGAAGGATGATATATTTTAAATACTGAGAGAAAAAGAAACTGTACACTGACAGTTCTATATCCAACAAAACTATTCTTCAAAAATGAAGACAAAATAAAACAGTTCCAGAAAAACAAAAACTGAGGGATCTTTTGCTAGCCAACCTGTCCTCTAAGAAATGCTGAACAGAGTCCTTGAAAGAAAGCTTACTTTCTACTTGAAAGAAGTCCTTTAAAGAAAGCTTACTAGCCAGTAACTCATACTCATGTGAATAAATAAAGAACTCCAGTAAAGGTAACTACATAGACAAATATAAAAGCCAGTGTTACTGTATTTTTTGTCTGTAAATTTTATTTTATTCCTAAATGATTTAAAAGAAAAATTCATTTAAAAACACATATATTTATGCTAATTGGCACACAATATAGAAAGATGTGATTTGCATCAAAAACAATATAAAAGGGAACAGTAGGGGTGTCTGGTTGGCTCAGTCCATTAAGCATCTAACTCCTGATTTCAGCTCAGGTCATAATCTCACCATTCATGGGATGAAGCCCCACGTTGGGCTCTGCTCTGGCAGTATGGAGCCTGCTTGAGATTCTCTCTCTCCCTGCCCCTCCCTCTCTCTCTCTCCTCCCCCTACAGCTCCCCTTTAAATGTTTATTTATTTATTTATTTTGAGAGAGAGAGAACAGGGTGAGGGGAGAGAAATGAAAAGAGAACTGGTTCTTTAATTTTTTTTAATGTTTATTTCTTTTTGACAGAGAGAGGGAGAGACAGAGCATGAGTGGGGAAGGGGCAGAGAGAGAGGGAGACACAGAATCTGAAGCAGGCTCCAGGCTCCGAGCTGTCAGCACAGAGCCTGACACAAGGCTCAAACTCACGGACCACGAGATCATGACCTGAGCCGAAGTTGGACACTCAACTGACTGAGCCACCCAGGTGCCTCAAAGAGAGCTGGTTCTTAAAAAGTGCTGACAAAATTTCATTTCCACGTGCAAATAATGAAATTGGACCCTTACCTGATACCATACAAAAAAATTAAATAAAATGGATCAAAGATGCCAATGTGAGAACTAAAATTATAAAACTCTTAGAAGAAAACAAAGGAAAATCTTTATAATCTTGGGTTTAATGATTAATAGGACACAAAATGGATGAATAGGTAAACAAAATGTGATGTGATATATATATATGTATATAACATATATACATATTGAATATAATTCACCCATGAAAAGGAATGATGTTCTGACACATACTACAACATAAAAACTATAAGAAAGACTCAAATGGAAAAGTGAGAAATTTTAAAACATGATGTCAAATCAAAGATTTTTTAATGTATGAATCAGCAGACTGAACACAAGGTGAGAAAAGACTCAGTCAACTTGATGAGAAGTAGAATGACATTAGACTTGTCAACAGCCATATTAGAATCTGCAAGATGATAGTTACTTCTTTCAACCACCAATCAAGAATGAATTTAGAGACATTTTTATACATGAAGGACTTCAAAAAATTTACCTTTCATGTATCTTTCTTCAGAAACTTCGTGGAGTATGCTCTCCACCAAAATGAGGGAGTAAACAGAGAGAGGGAGAGACATGGGTTCTTGAATCAGGAGGTCCAAAAAAGGTGAGAGGCATGATTAGAGAATAGGACCAATAAGGGTCATCTATCATCTTCAAGATGATAGTGAGGGGAAGACGGTTGTGCAATAAGCCTAGCAGTAACAGGAGGGCACAGAGGCAGAGAGTTTTAGGAAGACTATTGCCAAGAAATTAAGGGATTCATGGCTTATCTAAAGTATTTGACGACAAGGAGGAGTTTTACAATGTGTCTGAGTGACAAGTTGAATTAGAGAAAAGTACGCTGAAAAACAATCAAGGAAGCAACAAAAAAGGGCAATTCTTTTCCCAGGAAAAAATGTAAATGCCATTTAAACAAGAGGTGAAGATTGGAATGATGCAGCTGCATGTCAAGGAACACATGGGTTGATGGTCACCACCAGAAGCTAAGAACAGGCAAGGAAGGATTCAATCCAGAATCGTGGAGGGATTGTGGCCCTAACAACACCTTGATCTCAGACTTCTAACCTCCAGAATTAGGAGAGAATAAATTTATAATGTTTCAGCCACCCAGTCTGTGGGGCTTTGTTAAAGCAGTCATAAGAAGTTAATAAATTCATTCCTTTGGTCAAGAAAAGGCATCATTGAATAACTTTCATTATCTGCTGCCTAATTGTCCCTTGTTCCTAACTGGTCAAAACTTCTCTATTGGTGATCCATCTGACAAAATGACTTGTTACCGTCTGGCTTCCTTAATTCAACTGACCTCCCCATTCACCCTATCAGAGAGCCACACCTTGGACTTTGTCACTGCACACACCCATTTGAAAAGCTGTTCTCAAGAAATTGTAAATCACGGCGACCAAACACATTGTACATCATATTGCAGCTAGACCCTTCTAGCTATAAAGGATACATTTTTCCTTCATTTCTGGTTAATTTCCAGTTACACTTTTCCACTGCTCTAAACTGGTTTTCTGAATTTTCCTAAAGCCCTCAATCATAACCATGGTTCCTGGTCTTCTCAATTCATGCTTTTTTTCTTTTTTAAACAACCAAGAATCCCTTCTTCACCTGCTTGGGCATCCACCTGAGGGCAGGGCCCCTCAGGCCATACCTGCTGGCCTGGCTGTGAGTAGGAGGCAGTGACCCCAGAGAAGATTCAGGTTGATTTCTGTCCACCCTTGCCTTCAGTGAGCAAAACCAAACAAAATTTGAATTTTTAGATTAAAATTTTAATATATATATAAATAATCCCAACCTAGGTAAGTCCTCAGCATCTCCACATTCTGGCAGCCAGCTATCCTATCTGCTTTATCTTCCATGACCCTCATTGATCCTATTATCCAATTATGCTCCTCCTGGAGCTAGGTCAGCAACAGAAGACGAGACCTAGTGTAGTTGAAAAATTCATAAAATACTTTTTTATTAGGAGAAGCAATGTCATTTTTAAGCCACTACTGTGACACTTAGAGAATTTACCTAGAGTGTTAGAAAGGTAATTGTCCAAAACAACCATATTGATAATCCATTTAAATAGCTGCCTCACAAATTAACCTTCTCAACTCCACTGGTCTTCACCTCATTCCATCGGCCACCCACCAGCAATGTCACAGCTTGGATCCTGTCATTGCTTAGACTTGTTCCACCTCCAGAATTTTCTTGTTGGAGGTGCTTCTCTTGACAAGAACTTTCTTGACTTCTACCTCTCCCACACACTTATACCCATTGAACCTGCTCTTCTTCCTCATTATGGATTCTTGTTCCTTAACTCCTCCCCATTCTCCCAGTCACCTGTGACCTCCTCTGAAGGTGATCATCTGCCTTCCTTCCCACTCAGAATGAAACTCTATGGATTAAAGACACTGAGTTAATCATCATTGCATTTAAATTATAATAGTGATGAGTTAAATTTGATTTTGGAATTCAAGTAGTATTTCTGTTATTTACAAATCTCATAATTTTGTGCTACACAATGAATACTATAAATAAGTAAAAATGAACAGTATAAGCCAAAGGATCATTGACTACTAGCGCAATTTTCCATTGAGAAAGATTTTCACTGGAAAGGACTCTGAAAAGAAGTGATTAAGTGCCTATTGGTTAATGAAGGAGTTCCAGGGGTTGGCTGAAGACCATTCTCTCAAGACAAAACTCCAGAGAACCATCCAAATTACTGACAATTCCCAGAACATGGCAGAAACTCAAGAAAGCAGGACAAGAGTGGATTCTAACTATGAATGGGATCAAATGAGAAAGAAATTATCCACTTAAAGAATACCCCAGAGGAAATGAATTTGAAGAAGTTGGCACATCACAGATGGACATGAACTGCATTTGCACTCCATCTGTGGCAGTGGTGCTCCAAGTTTTTTTGTGTTTTGTTTTTTTAAGCAGTAGAACTCTTCCTTGAAATGGAAACAAAGGCAGAACTCTGATTAAAACTGGGGTCAGGGGTCTGGAGCTCCATTACCCAGATACTGACCTTGGAGGTGATTCCAAAGTCCCTCTTCAAAACCATAAAGATGGGGAATAGTTTGAAAACCACTGGCCTTGGAAATACAACCTCCCCTAACCCAACCACCATTGGTTACTGCCATAACTGGCTATCAAGTACAAGAATATTTATTAGAATATTTGTACTAGACTACCTGAATATGTGTGTGGAGTTCAAATAGCTAATAAATAATGAAATCTGGACACAACTTTCTATTTGTGATTTTTTTTTCCCTGGGAAACATTCTCAAATTCTTGTATTTCAAAGTTACCACATGCTGTTGATTTTATTTTTTCTTAATTTCAGTACTGAGACACCCAAGGTTAGGAGCCTCAATGTTACCCTCTTTAGCATCTCTTTTAATTACTTATTTATTCATTAAATTTTAATAATTTATCACTAATTATATATGTATATTTGTATATGTATGTATGTATTATGATAGGCAATTGGGAAAAAATTTGACTAAAGTATAATACCTGGTCCCCCTAAGCAGTTTAGAGACTAAGACAGGAGATTAAAATTTCTGGATTAGAAGTATGCACAAGATGTTATGGAAACCTAGAAAAGGCATATAAATTAACTTAATGAAAATAAGCAGAGGTGAAGGGACACTCCAGAGAAATGACATTTGACCTGAGTTTTAAAGGAAAATAGGATTAAGATAAAATCAGATGATTTGTTAGAGAAGTGCAAAGTCCAGACCCTGCAAAAACTTCAGAAAAAAGCTTTTCTCTCTTGCATTTGTGTGACATTTACATACAGACAAAACCTATGGTAATAGAGAGCAGATGAATAATTGCTGAGAGTTAAGGAAAAGGTGAGTATAAGGGGATATAACACAAGGAAATTTACTGGGGTGCTGGAACTGCTTTATATTCTGCTTGTGGTGGTGATTACACAAATATTTTTCATGTACTAAAATTCAAGAACTGTATAGACCCCCAGAGATCAAACTTACCGTACGATAAAATATATATAAACACCTCTCAAACAACATGCTACTGAACAACCAATAAATCATGGAAGAAATCAAAGATGAAACAAAAACTACCTAGACACAAATGAAAACAGAAATATGACATGCCAAAATCTATGGGATGCAGCAAAAGTTGTTCTATGAGGGACATTCATAGCAACACAGGCTTACCTCATGAAATAAGAAAAATCTCAAATAAACAATCTCACTTTATACATAAAGGAACTAGACAAGTAAGAACAAAGTCAAAGGTTGGTAAAAGGAAGGAAATAATAAAGATCAGGTAGAAATAAATGAAATAGAAACTAAAAGACAATAGAAAAAAATCAATGAAACTAATAGTTGTTCTTTGAAAAGATAAACAAAATCAACAAACCCTTACCTAGACTAACCAAGAAAAAAAAGAGAGAGGACTTGAATAAATAAAATCAGAAATGAAAGAGGAGACTTTATGACTGAGACCACAGAAATACAAAGGATCATAAGAGGCCATTTACAAACAATTATATGCCAACTAACCAGAAAGCCTAGAAGAAATATATAATTCCTAGAAATATACAACCTACCAAATAGAAAATCTGAATAGACGGAGTACTAGTAAGGGTAATCTCCCAACGAACAAAAGTCCAGGATCAGATGGAAAATGATGAACCTTGACTGTTACTTTGCACCATAAGCAAAAATCATTCTAGTTTACTTTTACAGATCTTCCTCAACTTACAATGAGGTTATGTCCTAATAAACCCATCATAATTTGAAAATATTATAAATCAAAATGCATTTAACACACCTAACCTACCAAACATCACAGCGTATCCTAGCCTACCTTAAATGTGCTCAGAACACTTACATCAGCCTGCAGTTGTGCAAAATCACAAAGCCTATTTTATAATATGAAATAGAATGGTCGCATGGGTACAAAATGGTTCTAAGTGTGTGAGTTGTTGTTGACCCTCGTGATCACATAGCTGACTGGAAGCTTCAGCCACTGCCCAGCATTATGAGAGAGTATCATACCTATCTCTAGCCTGGGAAAAGATCACAATTCAAAGTACTGTTTTCACTAAATGCATATCATTTTTGCACCATCGTAAAGTCAAAAAATCACAAACTATTATAAGGTGGGGAATGTTCATAGTTCTAAATGTGAAAGGCAAGTGTACACAAAAAGTATTAACCACAAAAGAAAAAGTGATAAATTGGACTATTTAAAAAAAAATTTTTTTTAAACGTTTATTTATTTTTGAGACAGAGAGACAGAGCATGAATGGGGGAGGGGCAGAGAGAGAGGGAGACACAGAATCGGAATCAGGCTCCAGGCTCTGAGCCGTCAGCCCAGAGACCGACGCGGGGCTCGAACTCACAGACCGCGAGATCATGACCTAAGCTGAAGTCGGACGCTTAACCGACTGAGCCACCCAGGCGCCCCTAAATTGGACTATTTTAATACTCATTTTACTATTTAATTAATACTTAAATTACCCAATTTAAGTAACTTACTTAATTTAAGCTTTATATTAAGACTTTAGTTCATCAGGGGTGCCTGGGTGGCTCAGTCAGTTAAGCATCAGACTCTTGATATGGCTCAGGTCATGATCTCCCAGTTCGTGGGATCAAGCCCTGCATTGGGCTCTGCACTGACAGTGTGGAGCCTGCTTGGGATTCTCTTTCCCTCTCTCTCTCTCTCTCTCTCTCTGCCCCTTCCCTACTCACATGTGTGCTCTCCCTGTCTCTCTCAAAATAAATAAATAAACTTTGATGAACTTTGGTTCATCAAAAGACACCATTAAGAGAGTGAAAAAACCAACCACAGAGTGGGAGAAGATATCTGTCATACCAATTACTTACAAAGAACTCCTATCCAGAACTCCTATAATAAAATAAGAAAAATAACAAAACCCAATTAAAAAATGGACAAGAAACTTGAAGAGGTATGTCAAGAAAGTATATACACAAGTGGCCATAAACTTTTGTGAAAGAACTCAATGGTACGAGGAAACTAGTAAATGTAAATTAACACCAGTGAGATATTACTTGATGCCCAACAGAGAGGTTAAAACAGGAAACAGCTGACTTACCAGGATGGAAAAGCAATAAGAACTTTCGAACATGGCTGCTGGAAGAGTAAATTGGTACAACCATTTTGGAAAATTGTTGGATGTCATCTACAAACACTAAATATACAAATATTCCCTGAATTAGTCTGCTGGGGTTCTGTGCTAACAGTTCGGAGCCTGGAGCTTGCTTTGGATTTGGTGTCTGCCTCTCTTTCTCTGCCTTTTCCCACTTGTGCTCTCTCTCTCTCTCAAAAATAGGTAAATAAATATTTAAAAAAAAAAAAAAGAATGATTGACTATCCATTTGGAAGAAGAATGAAGCCTGACTTTCAACACAAATCATCTATTAAAAGAAATTATAGATGCATTAATGCTCCAAACATAAAACAAACAGTGAAAAACAAAATTATAAACTTTTATATATATATAAATTATATTAGTAAAAAACAAGAATATGTTTTTGTGACTTTGGGGTTTAAATAGCTTTGTTAGCTTTGATCTAGGCCAAAATCCCATGAAGGTAAAGTAAATTTGACTGTATTAAAGTTAAAACCATAAGATGGAAAAAAAAAACAACCTATATTAACTCAAAATGCACTTGGGGTGAATTGAAACAGTGCATCCCATATATGTCAATTAGTATTTTTAATACATAAAGAGATTCCACAAATAAAAAGAAAAGAATGAAAATCATAAAGTAATAAGGAAACAAATAGACAGCACAGATGGTAGATAAACATTTGGAAAAGGGTCAATCTTCTTAGAGTTCAAAAAATGCAAATTCAAACAAAATATTGCTTAGATTTAAAAGCTAATAATAATAGCCAGGTTAAAGGAAATTCTGAGAAAAAGAGCTAATAATCAGTTTAGAGGAGAACCTGAGGAAATAGAAATGAGTACTTCCACTTAGAAGAACCAGAAAATATTCATCAATATTTCTACTTCTAGGCATTTATCCTTCAAAAATATAAAACTCTTGCAAAGCTGCGGAAGGATATACATGTTTGCATGAGTGTGTCCGGATAGCTACCAATGCATTATTTATAATGGGAAAAGACAGAAGCAACTTAAATGCTTATGAACAAGGAATTATTTCCAAAAATGTATGGCACATCCAAAGGACAACAAATTGTCCAGCAATAAAAAAAATGAGAATATGACAACAATCTAGTGTGCGACCAAGCAAGTTATGGTTAAGCATAGCATGTATGGTATGACTCCAGTATTAAAAACAAACAAACAAAAAACAAACAAACAAAAAAAACCAAGTAATAAAAGAATAGATTTTTATAACTATAGAATAAAATTCTGGAAGACTATAGAGTACCAGTTAAGTATGGTTTGGTCTTTGGGGGGTTGAGATTATAAGACACATTTACATTTCATTTTATTTGTGTAAAGGATTGTTTCGTTTTTAGCACATATGCATGTATTATTTCTGTCACAGAAATATTTTCCAAAGTTAAAACTTTAAAACAAAGTGCCCGTACTTAAAATGTCCTTTAAACTTGAAGTGAGAAAAAAAAAGTCCAACTAGTAACTTCATAAAGGTATTGAAACCACCCAAAGAAGTATGAGCGAGGAACAAGTTGTAGCAGAAGGCACGAGATATATAGAAAGTTCACGATTTCGGGCAACTGAATCACAGTGATACACTCAAACACACGATAAACAGTGCCGCTGAGACAGAATCAGGGACCATAATAATGGAAAATAAGAGGAACTTAAAAAGGCCAAAAATAAGAAAGCTAGATTAATAATTCAAAACTATTTTCCCCAACTGAAAGCCTTACAGCAAAGATTTTTAAAGAGACAGAATTTTCCCTCAGAAACATCCCCCGAGAATCTACAAATACCTCACTGTCAGCTTTTTTAACTATAAAGAGAAAGACAGGCTCTTACAAGCCAGCGAGATGCCACAGTAGGAGTGATCTCAGACCTTGCCTTTGGGAAACATCCCTGCAAACATCGTCAGGCTGGGTTTTTCTTTTAAGTCAGAATAGAAAATTTTTATTTATTTATATTTTTTTAATATTTATTTTCGAGAGAGAGAGCACATGTGCAAGTGGGGGAGGTGCAGAGGGGAACAGGATCTGAAGATGGCTCAACGCAGGGCTCAAACTCATGAACCATGAGATCATGACCTGAGCCGAAGTCTCAACCACTCTGCTCAATGGACTTAGCCCCCCAGGTGCCCCCAGTAGAGAACAATTTTAAGGCAGAGACCCTAATATGATTTCTCCACAAAATCCTACAGCTGCAAAAAGCAACAAAGATCTAAGAGTAGATGCTACACTTATGAGGCAAATTAGGACAGTTTTATGAAGGAAAGGACAGTAAAATCACCTAGTAAGTTACAGAAAGGCATAGTGGAAACACAAATCTCATTGCATGTCTTAAGTGACCACAGCCAAAGGGAAGTGTCCTGATATTTGGGACACAACAGCTAAACTTAAAGACATGCATAGATGTAAAATAGTTGGGTTAAAATATATGGATGTTAAAAGCAGAAAAATATGTCAGTTGGCTAAGATCATCCATAGTGTGGTTGAAAGCAGTGATTCTCAGCCTGGGCCGTGTGTTAGAATCACTTGGCGATCTTCTAAAAAAAAAAGTATCCTACCCTACTATGCCCTGGCCAATTCATTCTGAACTTACAGCAAACCTTCAAGTTCAGCCCAGAAACTACTTGAAAGAAAAGATGAAAAGAATAGCTATTATAAAGGTTAATATAAAAAACGATTGGGAGTGTTAGACATATTAAATAAGTGTTATTATCTAATAAATAATATTAAATAAAATGGGTGGAAAAACTACCAAAAAGTGACAGCCGGAATATAATATATATATATATTACAAAGTGTTGATGCTCTTAATTTATAAAATCTCACACCCAGATTTCCAGATTTACAAACAGGCAAACTCTATCAACTGCAATTTGCAAAAGAACAAGGCAAGTGGCCAATAAAATACGGAAGAAAAATAGTGTAACCCATGGTAATAAAAGAAAGGCAAGTGAAAATGAGTTATCATGGCATTTAGCTTGGCAAAGATTTTTAAAAATTGTAAATCTCAAATGGGTTAGTGAGGCCTTCATGAAATAAAAATTCCTCAACATGTAACAAAAAGTCTTATATAGTCATCTCTTTTGACCTGGAAAGTCTGCTTTTGAATTTCTACACTGGAGAAATAATCAGAGATGTGCATAGATGTGTCTGGACCAGGAAACCACTGCAGTTATTCATAACAGTGAGATATGGAGAACATTCGGTATGCCTAAAGTTAGGGGAATGGCGAAACAAATTGTGCCAGAGTTATAAAGTCAAACACCACATAGCCACTAAGAATTAGATTTTAAAAATATTTCACAATACAAAAAAATCCTCATACTATAAGTAAAAATATGCTCATATTAAATTAAAAAGATAAGAACAAAGAATTATAAATACAGTGTAAGTCCTGATGTGCCCAGAAACAAGACTGGGAAAACGTCAAATGCCAGCACGGACCAACTGAAGGGCAGTGCACAGGCCTATACGTGAGTGACATTTCTTATAAAAAGAGGATGCCAAAGGGACACAACAAAGAAAGAAAATTCAACAAGATCTCACCATTGTGGAGTAGAACGCCATCGGCTTGCTTGCTGTGTTCCCAGAGTAAGATATTAACCTCTCTGGGCCTCAGTTTCCTCCGTTGTAAGAAGGGAATAACCCACGTGTGGTGAGGATTTAATGAGAGAATGTATGTAAAGCAATTTATAATACCTTACACAATAGTACCTCTTAATGACACATTTAAGATAATAATTATGAGGGGTACCTGGGTGGCTAAGTCGGTTGAGCATTCAGCTTCGGCTCAGGTCATGATCTCAGGGTTGGTGGGTTCGAGTCCCGTGTCGGGCTCTGTGCTGACAGCTCGGAGCCTGGAGCCCGCTTCGGATTCTGTGTCTCCCTCTCTCTCTGCCCCTCCCCTGCTCACACTCTGTCTCTCTCTGTCTCTTGAAAATAAACAAATGTTAAAAAAAATTTTTTTAATAATAATAATGATACTACTAATTGACATTTATTAAATTCTTATTCAAGTTCAAACACTGTGTTTTGAATATTATTTCATTTAACCTTCAAAACCACCTAATGAAGTCAGGAACTGCTATCTCAGTTTTACAGAAACTGAAGGGCAGCGAGCTAAAGTAACTAGATCAAGCACAACAAAATACGTAACACAAACTACAGGTACATAGAACGATGTAGAGCTAAGACTAATTGCGGATTCCACCATTATATCATCAGATCTCAATAGCTCCTGAGGACCCACTGAGCAAGGACAGACCCCTGGGTTGGAGTCTCAAATCTGCCACAAGCTCGTGCCACCAGGGTGGCAGAACTTTGCCCGTCACTTGGCTTTCTTGTCTAAAATTAAGGGGTTCAGGTGCCAAAGTCTGCAAGCTGGTTCCTTCCTCCTCTTAGAGGGCACACACGTGTGCGTGTCTGTGTGTGTGTTACCCATTTAGCCCTGATATTCTTGTCTCTGAGGTTAAATTAACTAACAGATGAAGAAAAGTGTACGAGAAAGATAAAGTAATAGATTTGATTCCCAAGAACCAATGGTTAAAACCAAAGGGTACTTAATCCCAGTGGCCTCATGGAAGAATTTCTTGTTTTTGTTTTTTTAAATTGTGGTAAACACACACACACACACACACACACACACACAAGTTACCATCTTAACAATTAAAAAAATTTTTTTAACGTTTATTTATTATTGAGCGACAGAGCATGAGCAGGGGAGGTGCAGAGAGAAGGGGAGACACAGAATCGGAAGCAGGCTCCAGGCTCTGAGCTGTCAGCACAGAGCCTGACGCGGGGCTGAAACCCGCCAACCGTGAGATCATGACCTGAGCTGAAGTCGGACGCTCAACTGACTGAGCCACCCAGGCGCCCCCGATCTTAACCATTTTAAAGAATATAGTTTAGTAGTGTTAACTATATTCATATTGTTGTGCAACCAATCTTTGACACTTTTTAACCGTGCAAAACTGAAATTGTAAAATTTTTCTAATGTTTATTTATTTTTGATAGAGAGACAGAGCATGAGTGAGGGAGGGGCAGAGAGAGAGGGAGACACAGAATCCGAAATGGGCTCCAGGCGCCGAGCTGTCAGCACAGAGCCCTATGTGGGGCTCGAACTCACGAACCGCGAGATCATGACCTGAGCCGAAGTCGGACGCCTAACGGACTTAGCCACCCAGGTGCCCCACAACTGGAATTGTATGTCCATTAAAGGACAGCTCACTGCACGCACTCCTCCCCAAACCCTCCTAGCCACTGCTCTACTCTCTGTTAGTACAAAGACCATCTTTGCTAGCTGTTCCCCACTCTCAAGCGTTAGAGGCTACTTGTTGGCCACCAAAAAGATGGACGAGTTCTCCAACACCCAAGTGGATTAGCCCAGCTTTCAACTGGGAGAAGCAGTAAACTATTCATTAAAAAAAGAAAAGCCTGGGGCGCCTGGGTGGCTCAGTTGGTTAAGCGGCCGACTTCGGTTCAGGTCACGATCTCACAGTCCGTGAGTTCAAGCCCCACGTCGGGCTCTGGGCTGATGGCTCAGAGCCTGGAGCCTGCTTCCAATTCTGTGTCTCCCTCTCTCTCTGCCCCTCCCCCGTTCATGCTCTGTCTCTCTCTGTCTCAAAAATAAATAAAACGTTAAAAAAAAAATTAAAAAAAAAAATAAAAGAAAAGCCTAAGACTTCCATTTACCTATTTGAGGAAAAAAATATATGTTGAATAAGAATTAATTAGGTGGGGGCGCCTGGGTGGCTCAGTCGGTTAAACATTCAACTTCAGTTCAGGTCATGATCTAACAGTTCATGGTTTCGAGCCCAGCATCAGACTCTGTGTTGAGAGCTCAGAGCTTGGGACTCTATGTCTCCCTCTCTCTCTGCTTCTCCCCTGCTCGTGCTCTGTCTCTGTCTCTCAAAAATAAACAAAAAGCATTTTTGTTTAAACTTAAAAAAAAAAAAAAACAGAATTGGGTGAATGAAATGTCCTGCCAATCAACAACTCTTGACAAACTTTTTTTAATGTAATGCACCTTACATTAAAAAAAAAAAAAAAGCCACTGACTGAGTGGCTCAGTCAGTTAAGCATTTGACTCTTGATTTCAGCTCAGGTCATGATCTCATGGTTGTGAGATCGAGCCCCCTCAGGCTCAGGCAGGGTGTGGAGCCTGCTTGGGATTCTCTCTCTCCCTCTCCCTCTGCCCCTCCCCAGCTCGTGCATCTGCTCGCTCAAAAAAATAAATAAAATAAACATTAACATTTTATTTGCTGCTTATTTCCACTCCTTTCCATTACCCTTGAGGGTTCCATTGAGAGCTTAACTAATGAATAATTTTCTGAGAAAATGACAGGTGCTGTACATGACCTATAGAATCTGAAGATACTCCAACTACCCCTTGTCTTCTACTATCCCTCCTTTTTCTTGTTCTCCACGTGTACCCACTTCCATACTCTTGCAAGATCAGTCTTCTCATGATGTCAGGGAAAACTCCTGTTCACCTGTTCCTGAGTGTCCCCTTAATATGAACTGTTCTATGTGCCACTTTTGGATGCCCACTCTGTGCCAGGCTCTGAGCTTAAGGGTTATGGGGGGGAATGTAAGCAAAATACCACCACAAGTTTCAAGGGGTTCACCATCCAGTGGAAAACACATATGTTACATAAACAGTTATACTCGATGTAATAGCATGTGTACATGCAAACCATTAGCGGGCACCCACAAACAAAATGTGATCATTGAGAGGTTTCACACAGAAGGCAATATTCAGTCAAGATCTTAGAGGATGAATGTAATTTTCCAAGTAGAAAGGGAAAGGGTGTGCAAGACAAAGATAAAAGCATAGATCATCCAAGAACAGATCATCAAGACAGAAGACGTTGGAATGATAGCAAAATGGTGGATAGGTAGTTCTAAGTTCTTGTCCTTATATAGAAATTAAAAAAAAAAAAGCAGAAATTGTTAAAAATCAACTTTGTCAGAACTCTAGAAAAGAGTTGGAGGCTTATGGCAACCAGGCAAATGCTGAATCAATTGAAGAGGCAATTTCAGAACGGTTAGGAAAGCTTTGTGGCCTTGCTTACCCTATCCCAGCACTTCAGTGGTCTTAAAAAAGGCAATATTTGTCTCTTTTGTGACTAGTTATTTCATTTAGCAGAGTGTCTTCCTGGTGCACCCATGTTGTAGCATGTGTCAGAATTTCATTCCTTCTTAAGACCAAATAATATTCCATTATAGGCACATACCACATTGTGTATTTCTCTTTACCTAGCAATGGACATTTGGGTTGCCACTACCCTTGACTATTATGAATAACGCTGCTATGAACATGAGTGGGCAAATATCTCTCAGAAATCCTGCCTTCAATTCTTTTGGATATATACCCAGAAGTAGGATTGCTGGATCACATGGTCATTCCATTTTTAATTTTTTCAGGAACCTCCATATTGTTCTCCATAGTGGTTGCAGCATTTTACAGTCCCAACCAACAGTGCACAAGGATTTTATAAATTTTTTAAAGAAAAGAAATTTCTTCTGCTATATTACCTGTTTCAAAGTGTACAAAAAGAAGGTGTAGTGTAAAATTTCTTTCACAAGACAAATATAATTTGATCTTCAGATTTGTTAGGTACTCCAAACAGACCGATTTCCTTAAAGTTTAAAATAAAATATCAATACATGGGACATAAGGACACATTAAAAGATTGGTTTGTTCTAGAAACGAAAAGTTAATATAACACTGGGAAAATAAAACACTACTTATTTTATTAATGAAAGAAAAATCATTAATACATCAACCATTATTACTTCAAAATCTATTCTCGATTGGCATACTTTAAAATGAAGGTACATTATATGTAATTGTAGCTCATTTCTCTTAAAATAGAAAGATGACACACACAATCTATAATTTTACCTTTTCTATTTTTTCAGAGTTCTAGAAATGCTATGAGTTTTTTTATAATTTAAAAATATGTAGACCTATTTGCAGCCTTATTAGTTGTGCATTACATGACTACATGGAAAGAGAATCCAAGGGCATTGACCAAAATATTCTAGAAGTAATAAATGTATTCAGTAAAATGGCAGCATAAGGTAAAACTATGAACACTGTATTCCTAGAGACCCTTAACTAGAAAATACAGTAAAATTCTCTTTGTGTAATTATTGAAAATGACAACAAATAACCCATCAAATATCTGGGTATTCATTTACTTGGATGGACGAGAAATACAAACCTTAGGGCTCAGCTGATTTCAGCCTTTTTTAAAAAAAATTTTTAATGTTCATTTATTTATTTGAAGAGAGAGAGGGAGAGGGAGCATGAGCATGTGTGAGCAGGGGAAGGGCAGAGAGAGGGGGAGAGAGAGAATCTCAAGCTGGCAGAGCCTAATGCAAGGCTCAAACTCATGAACCGTGAGGTCATGAACTGAGCCAAAACCAAGAGTCAGACACTTAACTCACTAAGCCACCCAAGCACCCCTAATTCAGTCTGTTAATAAGAAAACTATGTTGCGTGGCAGAATTGTACACAGGTTGTGATCCTATGTTAAAAAAAAAATATATTAGGTGCATCCACATACAACATGGATGTAAGATTACAGAAAGAGCTGGGGGAAGGCATGGGATGTGGGATTGGGGGTGGTGTCACCAGGGAACTGTCACTTATTACTTATGCACTTCTCTATTACTTGAAATGTCACTAAAAATTCACGTGTTGTCTATGTGCCAGATAAGACTCTGGCAGATTCAGAAGAACAGAAAGGCAAGGCTGAAGTGACGGCATTGCTGCACTGGGCTGGGGGCTGGGCAGGCTCACATCCAGCAGGTGGACCCCAGCTCAGCCAGCCAGTCAAGGCAGAGGAAGTGACGCTTCAGCTAGGTCTTGCACGGTAGGGGCCAGCCATGTGGAGGAAAGGACAGACAGCGCTCTATGAAGAAGGAATGGTGCCAGGAGACTGTTACCATACAAACCACAAGAGGAATGCCATTGGAAAGCAAATTATCAATCTATGTCAAATGCCAGAGGAAGGTAAAAAATTAAGGACGGCAAAAATTCCACTGATTTGGGTGGAAGATGGGCTACCTTAGCAAGAGCAGTTTCCATAGAGTTATGGGGTGGAAGTCAGATTGCAATGGGTCAAAAAGTAAAATTAGAAATAAGGACAAAATAAATGCACATTACTCTCTCAAGAGGATCAAGACTGGAGAAAAGAGGCTGTGTGACTCACAGATGGATATGGGCTTGATGGAGAATCAAATTAGGGGAGAAAAGTTGGAGGGAAAAGAGAGCAGAGTTGGAGGAGGGAAGGGCTAACTGCAGAGCAGAGGCTCATTCTCTACCAGCGGGTAAGAGGGCACCTCTTTCACCAGCCCCAGGGCTGGTGGTCAGGTTGGAGAGGCAGCGCTGAGGGAGTAGGAAGCCAGGGTGGCTGCTGGCTGAGGGAAGCAGGTGGTCACTGGCCTGAGGAGAGTCGTGAACATTTAGGGAGAAGGATGGAGAGGAATCTGACAAGTTGCACAAGGAAGGGCTGTGGGGAGCATTAATTTGGTTGTATTAAACTGCAGGACCATATGCAGGTTTTCTCCTACAATCCTCAGTAGCCTGTGTGTAGGATGAGATACGTGATTTGGTTAACTCTGGGCTAGTTTAGCACAGGAGCTGCAGCAAGTGGAGGGAGTGGCTGGTGCTGGTCAGAGATAGCTGCTAAAATGGAGACTCACACAGCCCAGAATGTAGGGAGAAAAGGGGGGGGGGAGCAGTGGGGCCACTGAACTAGAGAAAATGGAAGAGTGGGAAAACAAGTGCAGCCAAGTTCAGGAGGGGAGGAGGAATAACTGATATGGTCAGAAAAGGAAATATTAAAATTTAATAGAGGTCCAATAAAGTAAATTGGTCTTAGAACCTAAATTAATTAAACTTTGTTTCAGTTGCATATAACAGAAAACCCCAAAATAAGAAGTTTTATCTTTTTCCACTTAAATGAAGTCCAGAGGAAGGTAATATACAATTCTGTTGTGGCTCTGCAGTTACCAGTAGCCCAGGCGCATCTATTTTTCTGCCTTGCCATCCTAGGACATGGCTTCTATCCTCAAGTTTACCTCGTGATCTAATATGGCTGCTGTGCACCAGCCATCACAACCATTCCAAGAAGTAGCACAAAGGAAAAAGGGAAAAGAAAAGGTATACCTGTCAGCCCTCTTTTTTTTTTTTTTTTTTTACATTGTTCCAGAAAGTGTATTTGGATGGAACCAGAGGATAGAGCAGAACTGGGAGCTGTAGGAGATAAGGCCAGAAAAGGGGGGGGGGGGGGGTCTGTCAGCCCTCTTTAAAGAGTCTTCCAAGAAACCCACCCAACTCATTCACTTTCATCTTTTTTTGGCCAGAATTTTATCACCAAACTCAGCATCAAGGAAGGCTGGGAAAGGTCATTTTTGATTCAAGGTTAGATCAGAGTTCTGCCACCGAGGAAGAAGGGAATGCTGGATAGTAGGTAGGTAGGCTGCAGTCTGGCACGGAGACCCAGGCCAATTCTGATACGAAGGCGGGACATTACTTCCCAAGGGTTACAGGAAAATAGAATCCTCTGCCTCTGGCTGTCTCGTAGAAGCTGCTACCCCAGGTACAAAGAGAATTTGCCAAGCCCAGAGAGTCCCCACTAGTGAGTCGGGGAGGAAGCCCTCCCTGTGATTTTTCAGTGCAGCCATCCAGAATAGTCTGCATCTTTAGCTGCCTGAAAAAAGACACCATCCCATCATTTTTTTCAGTCTGGTTTTAGGCTGGCATGAATATTGAATGAACCGTCTTTGAAAACTCTGCATCAGGGTGAAGGGGTCACAATGAGAACTCAGTGCCTTCCTCATGAATGCTCTACTGTCCGCAGCTTCCGCCCGCCATTCATATCACCCAGTTGGACAATGGGCTGGATTCTTCCCCTGTGTCTCTGTCCCTCTGCCCACACGGCTCCCTCTGAAGTTCCATTTATCACTACACCAACGAGGAGGAATGCATCGGAAGAGTGGATCCCAAGAATCCAAAGAGTAGAAAATGCCGTCAATCCCTTCCTTCTCTGCTAACGTGTCTTTGCAGAGCCCTCTCATGTGACCACCCTGAGCCCTTCAAAAGAGACGGGGTGCTTAGATGTAAACTTCATGGCTCTAGACCCCTCTCGTGTTTAAGAGCTAAATCCTTTTTGGTGTCCAAACCCGGTCATTTTTCTGTTTTCCTACGGGAAGCACCCTTTTTTCTTTAGCATAAGCACTAAATTCAGAAAAGCAGTCATCTGCCAGTCACAAAAAGAAGCTATAACACTTGATCCTCTTTAACCACTTAATAAATTTGTTACATACAAGTTAAAAACAAATTTCCTAAATAAAATTTTAGAAAATGGATAAACTGAAAACTGGACTCTCATCCTCCAGTTGTGGCAACTAATAAAAATCACTTTTGTGCTACAGTTATTGGATACCTTACCTTTCTACTTGATTTCCACCATGAAAAAAAAGACCACATCTCATTGATATGTATGTATATTAGTTTATGGGAAGTTATATAAATTAAGTAATCTATATGAATGGGAATCATAGAAATCTGTAGCTGTGCCACCGGCATCTGTCTAATGAATTAACGACAAAGGTCCCACAGGGCAGTTTATTCCTCGGTGCCGTAAGGCTTCAAAGGCATCACACCCTTGAAAGATTTGAGATTAAGTTTACTTTTTTTTTAATGTTTATTTCTATATTTGGGAGAGAGAGAGACAGAGTGCAATCAGGGGAGGCGCAGAGAGAGAGGGAGACACGGAATCGGAAGCAGGCTCCAGGCCCTGAGCTGTCAGCACAGAGCTCGAAGGGGGGCTTAAACTCACAAACTGAGAGATCATGACTTGAGCTGAAGTCAGAGGCTTAACCAACTGAGCCACCCAGGCGCCCCCACCCTTACTCTTTTCAATGTCTTCTTCTTTTTTTTTTAATGTAATTTATTTTTGAGAGAGCAGGACAGAGCACGAGCAGGGGAGGGGCAGAGAGAGAGGGAGACACAGAATCCGAAGCAGGCTCCAGGCTCCGAGGCGTCAGCCCAGAGCCAGACTCAGAGCCGGGTGTGGGGCTCCCTAAGGGGCTCAACTCACCAGGGCTGGGATCATGACCTGAGCTGAAGTCTACAGTCGGAGGCTTAACCCACTGAGCCACCCAGGCGCGCCTGAAATTCATTCTAAAGATTCAAAGTGAATTCACGGTTCTCACACTCACAGAAAAGTCTGTGTGTTAGTTGGGGTGTTGGAGCTTCAGGAACACAGCCCGAGCCTCCCTGGGCCACTTCCAGCAGGGACGGCACAAGCCGCTGGTCCCCGTGGGCGCTGCAGCTGCGTGCGTGCGTGTGTGTGTGTGTGTGTGTGTGTGTGTGTGTGTGTGGCTGGTACTGTGGCTCAGCAGGGCTTGCGTCCCCACGCCATGTGCCGTCCTGCCCAATCACGGACTCCTACTTTGAATTCCTGCGTGGAAACGGTTGCGATGCGGCGAATCAGAGCGCGATCGTGAATAAATCCAGAGAAAGCGTCCCCCACGTTTGGTGAACAGTCGATGAGCGTTTGCGTGGCAAAGAGGCAGAGGGAGATGCGTGCCCTACCTTTCGTGGTACTGGCGGTGCGCGCAGACTGCTGGCGACGTGCTGCACTGGGCCGCCCAGGCCGTGGCAGGTGTTGTAACCCCACCCAGGCGGAACCCCCGAGAGAGGCTGGCGGGAGCGGCCTGTGAGCTGCTGTTTCCCGTCTGCGCTGCTTCACTAGGCGCCACGCGGCACATCCTCTCCTCTCAGTAATGAAAAGAAACGCAGCTGGCAGCCCTGAGACACACGCAGTGGAGCCCAAAGTAGTCTCACCTCACGGACGGGCGGTTCCGCTTTGGCTTCCACATCCCCAGGCCCCCTTACTGTCGGAAATGGCCGTCGGATCCGTCGCACGGAGGCCAGACTGACGGTTGCCAGAGGGGAGGCAGTGGGGGGGGGGGGGGGGGGGGGGGGATGGGCAAAGCGGAAGTAGAGGCACAGGCTTCCGTTTGCGGAATGAGGAAGCGGGAGGGACCAGAGGCGCGGCACGGGGAGGACGGCCGACGATGCCGTCGTGGTGTTGTGTGGCGACAGATGGCGGCCACGCTTGTGGCCAACACGGCCTGACACACAGCCTTGTCAGGTCGCCGTGTCGCACACCTGAAACGGACGTCATCCTGTGCGTAACTATACTTCAACGTTGTTTAGTTGTGGGGAAAGAAATTCTTTTTCATGGTGAAAAAAGTAGTGGTCTTTGCTAACTGTGGAACTTGGTGCTCGGGAGTCTAAATAATCCGGACGTCTCTGTCCAGCCCAGCTGGAAATAGTCCGTATCCGTGCTTTCCAATATGGTAGCCACTGGACGGTACTGGGCACTCGCAATGTGGCTAGGGTGACTGAGGGGCTGGATTTATATTCCATTTAATTTTAATGAATTCAAGTTTAAACTTAAGTAGCCACACGTGCACCAAGTTAGAGCGAGTCCATAAAATCAAAAGAATTTTTTGTTCAGCTGGGAAATCTTACCGGCTCCCACAGCAGCTCGTGAAACTCGGTTTCCTCATCGATACGGATGCGGACCGGGAGCGCAGAAGCCTGCGACCTCCTGGTTCCCGCCAAAACAAAGCTTTGTTTTCGCATTTCGTTACAAACGGGACTGATTCAAAGCTCTTCTGAGTGAAACGGTCTCTCAAAAAGTTCAGCAGAAGGTAAACGAGGAAAAAGATCCACAACTAAATGGAATCACACACCCTCCTAAAGGATCAGTTTGAAGCTTTTATGTGTAGGCAAAATGAGAATGATGCTTTTTCGGTCAAGCTATACACAAAATGAATAACTACAAATCACGGGATCCCACAGACGTGTGTCTTACCAGGAAGACTTTACAACGGTTTAAAATGTAGACTTCGTTAGAATTTTATTCAAAAAAATGGCTCCCAAACTTTTTTAGTCGCCCGACCTGGGACGAGTTAATTAACGTCTCTAACCCTCAGTTTGTTTGTTACACAATGGGATGATGATAGTACCTACTTCACAGGACTGTTGTGAGGACTAAATAAGATAAGAATTAACGAGGCTTTAGCCTTCACATGGTAAGCATTCAGGAGTAGATAAACGGTGGCTATTATTCTGTTGTTGTCACTCCTCCATAAAGTGAAGGCTAATCATCACGTAGAGAAGTCCAGAGGCTCTCCCGGGTATCAGTCATACCCTGGCATTCTCAATTTAGACACCCAGAGATGGCTAAACTCGCTAGGACTTCTAATTGTCCATTCCCGATGGTTCCTTCACACTCCGTGTGCTCTGGAGGGTCTCTGCATATTTAAGATATAGGCCATTGTCCAGCCAACAGGGTATCTCACTCGGATACAAGGAATCACAGAGTTTAAGGAGTAAATTTATGGATAAAGCATTAACCTTGTCCTAAATGCCAAGGCCTTTGGGGATTTATCGGTCTTTACCTTACAAAAATAGAGTAAATGCTACGTATGTACTCTCTTTTAAGGATAAACCCAAAAACTGAACTTTTACCTGCTAAAATACCAAATCCGAAACTTGTGTTTTAAAGGCTGGGTCGGCGTTCCACGCTCAGGTGTCCTGTTGGAACCACTGTGTGACGATTATGTGGCGAAGAGACGGGCTGGTAATGAAAGTGAATTAAACATATCTGGGGATACACTGTTGTACATCTGTATGTCGTAAGAAAAACTCTCATCCGGACTCGATAATTTAAAAATATGTGTGCGTACCTACACCCATACATACGCACACAGGTGTTCACGTGGCCTTACCTGTTTTGAATGTTGTATGCAGGGGATATAGGGGAGATCGTAAGTAAAATTACATCCAACTATGCAAATTTAATGAAAATTTTAAATCTAATTTTCATCAGAGCCATCCGGTTTTAATCATTTCCTGCTTCCTAAATCAAATCTTTTGAAAGGGCTCTCCCAATGCGTTCCGCGAGCGACTCACATGAGCCCCGGCGTCTCCTCTCATCTTGTGCCCTTTAAGTGAACAATGGATAACATTGAAATAGATTTGTAAAAGTTGTTTTATACTGTTTCTTAGCCTTGGGATATAAAAGTCAGGAAAAGGAACAACTTGCTTTTAAACAAAGTGAAATGAAAACTTTCATTTCATTGCCATCTTCCACTCTGAAATAGCCACTGGGATGAGCTGGGTGTTCAGTGCACGGGTGATCCTAGCACGGGCTCCCTCTGTGACTCCTTTCCGAGAGCAGTTTACAACAACCCTGTGAGGCTGACGGGGAGCCTGGAAAGAACCACCAAGGACCAGTGAGAGCTCGCAGCCTGCCCCCAAGGACCGAAAATCCAGAAGCCCCCAGAACAAGCCTCTGAAGCAAAGGGGAGGCTTTCTCAAGCACCCAGACCTTTCTCCTGTCCTCGCTTTTTTCCTTCCCTCCCCTCTTCACCTCAGTCACCACTGAGTGATCACACAGTTCTAGGTGCTAGATGTAGGGATAAAAAGTTGAATAGGAGTAGCCCGTGCCCTTCAGGAAATCACAATCTGATGAGGGAAGGAGATAAGTAAAACTCACACATGCCCACCCAGAATAAAAATCAGTTTATGATTGCTGTGCTGTGTAATAGATGAGCTCCTGGTGCTGGAGTGGGACCTGAAGCTCCCTGGGGCTCCCGGTGTGGGTGACTTCTCCATTCTTGTTTCGTCTTCCCAGAATGTTGATTACAGCACATTCTTCCTGGGCTGCCAGAGGATGGCCTTTGTACCGCTGATGCTGGCCTCATTTTAAATAGATTCCAGCCTCCCGCAGGGCACCAATCCTTGCTATTTGGCATTTGGCTAGAAAGCTGTCGAGCACATGATGCTGCCCGCAAGAAGCCCACCGGTTAGTGGAAAGCAGTCGATCGGAAATCACCAATAAGCACAATGATATGTCAGGGGCAAGATATTCTGAAAGCAAAGAGAAGGGCGGTGGCTGAACCACATTCAGGGACCGTGGGGAAAGAGTAGATGCATAGCCCATCAGACTCCTGAGAAGTACGCTACATAAGGGGACCCCAACCATGTTCATTTTCACTCGATTCCCTCTCTCAAGAGGAAAAACACATCAACAGCGAAAATAGATACAGGCTATATTTACTACACTATCAAAACTTGAAGCTTTACATAGAATATAATGGTGACCAGAAGAATCTTGCCTCTCAGAAGCAGCTGTAAGAAAGTTGTGAGTTTGTCTATTTTGTTTTGGTTTTGGAGTTTGTTTTGAAGGGGTTAGCTTTTTTGCTCGTCTGATTCTTTTAGAAATCTCAGCAGAATAAATAACAGTTGGCAACAAAAAACATCAGTGCTGGTCTGCCCCAGCAGTCAAGTTCTCAAACAATCTTCAGGAGCCCTCAAAAAACAGAACACAAAAAGTACCTCCACTGGGGAAATGGGGGGTGGGGGGGGGCAGAAAGAACAACAACAACCCCCGAGCCTCTATATTTTTGGAAAAGTCCAGCATGCAGAAGAAGCCTCCTTGCTTGGCCTACATCTGCCGATTGGTAATTTGTAATTCAGGTTAAAAACAAAACAGAAGCGGGCATTGTTCTGATACTTGCCCTGATAACATCCCAAGAAAACTCTAGAGCTGGCAAGAGAGAAAAGCAGATAATGGTCAATGCTGTCATTTGAGTTTAAAAAGCACCGTGATTTTTCTTTTAAAGGAACATCTTCAGTTTCCAAGACCGTACACATGGTTTCTGACCACAGCTCAAAATTTTCCACTGGGCTCCCTCCTGAGAACAAACACCGCTCAGCGGAGAGTGTGCGCCGCCTGCGCGCGTCCAGCCTCCCCGCGGGGCCCTTTGCAGAACCAGGGGCCGCCGCACCCCACACCGGAAGCCCACACCTTACCTAGCAGAGGTTCGCTTTATCCGCCACACTGCCACTCCCCCGTCAGGCGTATTTTCCGTTTCTCCTTTGCCTATAAAAATGAGAAGATTCATCAGGTTGGAATTTAAGGCCTTTTATAATCATAATTGATCCTTCTAGGCTGATCAGAAGAATATTTTATATTTATTAAGTGCTCTAAAGTTAACACAATGAACATTCACATATAACATATTATTTAATCCTTCAAATAGCGCTTTGAAGAAACTGTTATGGCCCCCACTTCGCAGCGAGGCAGATTCTTAGAGAAGTAAGTTGCCTAAGGTCACTTAGGGTCACGGGGGTGGAGCCTCGGACTCTAACCCCTTCTTCCTGCGGTTGGATCTCGCCCCAGGCTGCTACCTGCTGTTCCCCAGCGGGCACCAGCCACCTGCCCTCACTCTGCCTGAAGTTACACTGCCCGTTTATCTTTGCCATCTTCATTCGTCCCCTCTTCCGCAGTGCCCATCTCAGTCACCCCGGCTGCCACGGCACCTCCCAGGGCTAATCCATACAGGGCCGTGCTGGGCCTTGTCTCTGGGGCTTTGGCTATCGGTGCAGCTGGGCAGAAAGGGAGCAGTCTTTCAGATTTGGCTTCGAACCACAGCTCTGGCCTTTAAACTGTGTGGTCTGGGGAAAGTTATTTCACTTCTATGACTCTCCATTTCATCGGCTCTCAGGGGCGCACCATAGTGCCAACCGAACAGGGCCGGCCTGGCACAGAGGTGGGCTCACTCTGCAAAATGCAGTACCCTGCACAAATACTCAATGAGAACCGGTATTGAAATAAGGAGTCCATTAAATACACACACATTATGAGACTTCTGCTTAACACGAGCCTAAACATGTGCATTCATCTCTGCCCCCGTGTTACATGCCAATTAAATGACGGGGGAAAAAAAGGCGTAAACTCCTAAGAACAAAGAAATGGGAAGGGAAGGGGGAGGGCCGGAGGATGGCACATCGAGTGTATGAAGACATCATACGAGACAAGTATAAAGCTTTTTTTATACAGAAAGACACAAAAGTGTATTCCCCCTGTTCTCTTTCTCAGGAAGCTACTAGAAGATGCACTTCAGCCAAATGGGGACATACAGCAGGAAAGAAGACGTGGAACCCAGAGAGCAGAAGCTCGGACCTGGGGGAAAGGCAGAGGGCCCCGGCTGGCCGCTGGGCAGCAGCCGGCCGGACCCAGTCCAGATGGGAGCAGGGCAAGGGTGAGGACACCAAGAAACAAATGGAACAGGTCGAGTGTTCAGAGTTGTGCCTGGGAGTTGGAAAAAATTAGTTCTGGCCATGTGACAGATTGGTTGGTAGAGCAGGGGAAAAATGGAACAATAAACACATAGAAAGCTGAGCAGAGGGAAACACAATCATTATTTACTCAATGGCTCCGGTGGGGGAGCTGGGGGTGGGGGGAAGAAATTGTAAGAGAAAGAAGCTGTAAACATAGAACACACCTTGGTCCAGAAGGGATTACGGACGTAGTTTAAAATCATGTAATGAAGCAATATTGATTTCACCAAAATAGAAGCTATGGCTCAGTTATAAGGTTGTAGGTTTTGGTAGGAATGGTGGGGATTACATAAGAACTAAGACTTCAAATGGCAAAATAAAAAGTCAACAGGTCTAATATCCATAAATCAGTATATAGCATATTAAGCACACTGCCTAGAAAATAGTGGTAAACCTCAGAAGAGCGGCCAGAAATGAAGGTGCTGGTTGCCTCTGGGGCAAAGTACTGGGATATGTATGGGCAGTGGACTGAAATATTGCACTGAAAGTCTTTTGGTTCTACTTAAAGTTATAAACTAAAGTTATAAACTAAAACTTAAAGTTATAAACATTTATTGTTTTGATAAAAATTTTTAAATCGTTAATGTTTTCGCTATTTAGTTAAATAGTGTAGAATACAATTAAAACCTGTATCTTATAAATTTAAATAGTGGAAGGTCATTTTACCAGTATGATCAGCAGGCATTTTGCTCTTCAGTGGGACAGAACTGGTAAATAGAAGCTTCAAGCTGAAAAGACCCATGGTCGTCACCTATGATGGTCCTAGAAGAGTATTATTACTGCTGATAGCATCTTATGGCGCCTGTTGACTCTGGAGACTTAATAATGTATTTCAAATGCAATGCCTCTGAAGACTTAAAGACTTAGCTGTTTTCATGATAGAGAATAATTTAAGAAAATGTAAGAGTAAGGAAAGGTTAATGACCTGAAATACGTAAGTGACCTGTCTAAAGCGAGCCACGCCGTTTTCTGGCTTTTCCCTTTTACATACACTTATAAAACATGTGGCTTTGGGAAAGTCAGGAAGATTTGTTCTCTTTGTTTATAAAATTGGGATAATCAGCTTCTCCAGGATTACAGTATATCCTTATTAACATCTTAGAATCCTGATCTGTACGCATGTAGAATTGTACAAGATTTACACCTTTGAAACCTGCCCAAGAGCATATGGTTATTAGAAAGATCTCAAAAGGACCTTCTTTATGGGTGATTTTAGTTGTGTAAGACAATTCCATGATACGTTTCCCAAGGACCGATGAAATCCTCGGTCAAGTGGAACCCACGTGGCAGTTGGGCATGGTTACAGGCATTGAGTGGAGAGATATACAGAAGAAAGGATTCTTGTCCATAAGGAACTTACAGTCAACCTAAGGATGTGTGAAAGCACAAAGCTACCAGAGAATGGGCAGTTTGAGATAAATGCCTACGAGTAATGCGAGCCCCGGTGGGCGGCTCATCCCAATACGGAGTAAAGACTTCACCACTCTGGCTGGTGCTGATTGTCCCCTCGATGTCCAATCACCTCCTGCCACCATGTCATCAATCTGTTGTACAATCGGAAGAGAGAATGTCTAGGCTGAAATGGCGGTCATGATAAAGTGTTCATTGCATGACCACTTAAAACACCATTATTTAACTAAGCCGCTGAATCCTAAGCCCACTGGTCCTTTCTTACTCCCCTACTCCTGGCATTCCCAACAATTTGTTGCGTTCGACTGTCTAAAATTGTGTTATTCCTGGTTGTGACTCCTAACACCACCTTAAGGTGGGTAGCACTGATTTGTGGATCCGAACCCACAAAATGGAGGCTGCCCCAGCGAAGTCACAAATCTAAACCTAAGGCGGCTTGCCCTTGGGAAACACCGGTCACCAATCACACCAATCACAATCCTCCAGCTCAGCTTGAGCTCGCTACCGTCCACCAGAAAGTAGGACCTGCTGGCCTTCTAAGGACATCCCCAACCTCCTAGCCAACTGTCCCATCTCCACATTGCCTCCTCTGCACTCACTCTTGCTCGAAACCTCGCAGGAAGATTGCAGAGTCCTCCGCGGCTGCTTGTGAGGCACCGTGCTCCTCCCGTCCACGGGCTGTTTTCTTTTGAACAAAGAACATCAAACTTGTTACTAAATTGTCTTGGTTTCATCACTTGACCAAGCAACTTCTGACGTGTATTCACTGTTGTCAGAAAACTCCGAGAAACCACAAGATCTCAGGCAGTGGCCACTCACCATTTCGGAATACAGACCACTGAGTTCCGTGGGATTCATCTCTCTTGTCAACACTATAACCCTCATGCTTAGGACAAAGGAGAAACTTAAGAAATCGTCGCTGAGTAAATGAATAACTGGTTGGCACACTGGTGATCATTTGCCAGCATATCCAAATGTCAACTCCTGCAACTAGTCGTGCATCAGTCTTACCTTAATTATAAAACATTCTCCATGGGCAGTAACAAATGACACATTGTTTAATCACGTAATAACTGCTGTGCTGCGAAAAACGCCTGAATCATCTTGAGGCTCCAAGGAAGTGTTTGAAAATAACTGATCCTGTAAAAGTGAGCAGCTGAAATCGGCCACGTGAAAAACTGCTATCACGGGAATGACCATACAACTCTGTGCGTGAAATAGTAAGCAAGAAAATGAGCACGGCCCGGGGCGCGGAAGCAGTGCTGCAGACTGTGAGAGCCGTGGAAGTGGAAATTATTAATAAATGGATCGCATATAAGGAACTGCTTTGCTTCTATTGTGGAGATGACAGAGGGTGATTTAGGAGAGCCGGGCACCAAGGGGCAAGAAGGAAATGAAAGAAAACTGGTGAGACTCGTTTACAGAGAAAAATTTAAGAGATAAAAGGCTTTCGTTTCAAAGCTTCCCTCCTTCCCAGCATTCCTCTGAAGTGGAGTTTGAGAAGAAAGCAAATCAATACAGTAGCGACAGGGTCTACCAGTGCGGATCTGGAAATGACTTTCAGAGACCGACCAGCCCCGCTCATTGGCAGGCCTCGGCAACCCCAGAAAGCCCCAGTGCAAACCTCCAGGCAGAATACTCATGAGGGGTGACAGACAGCACAGACAGAGGAACCTGCACCCCCTTTGAACACCCCCCGTGGGGACCTCCCTCATACCCCAGGTATATACCCAGGAGCCGCTTATGAGTTATGCAAGAAAATAAGTAACATGGTCTCCTCTCATGCTGACCAAAACGGTAACCTAACCTCTTATTTTTTTTTAATTTTTTTTCTTAAAGTTTTTATTTATTTTTGAGACAGAGAGAGACAGAGCATGAGCAGGGAAGGAGCAGAGAGAGAGAGAGAGAGACAGAATCGGAAGCAGACTCCAGGCTCTGAGCCATCAGCACAGAGCCCGATGTGGGGCTCGAACTCACAGACTGTGAGATCATGACCTGAGCCGAAGTCGGATGCTCAACCGACTGAGCCACCCAGGCGCCCCCTAACCACTTATTTTTTAGCCAACCCTGACGAAGAACAGCTTTCAGACGTTTCCAAAAATCAAATTGACTCCAGCTGGATGAAGCCTTGTTGAAGGGCTGCATCCATAGCACATGGAGCCCAGAGGTCAGGAGACACATTCTGGCCCTACTGTCACTACTGAGAGGACAGGGGGCAAGTCTCTTTCCCACTTGGAGATGTGGGTTTCTTGTGTGAAGATTATAAGTGCCTGCAGATCGTGTCAGATAATGGTGTAAACGTGCATTATAAATTTTTTTAAATGTTTTGATTTATTTTTAAGACAGAGAGACAGAGCATGAGTGGGGAGGGGCAGAGAGAGAGAGGGAGGCACAGAATCGGAAGCCGGCTCCAGGCTCTGAGTTGTCAGCACAGAGTCCGACACGGGGCTCGAACCCACGAACCGTGAGATCGTGACCTGAGCCGAAGCCGGACGCCCAACCGACTGAGCCACCCAGGTGCCCCAACGTGCATTGTAAACTGTCAGCAAGCATTAGCACGTGCTCTGGAAGTAGGCAACAGGGGTGGACCAGAGATGAGGCCGTGTGCCCTCTTGAATGCAGGCCGTCCTCGAGACTTGCTCGGGTCACTAGAGGCAGCAGAACTGACAGTGACAGTCCGGGCCTGCACCTTGGGATCCATTGTTGTCAGAAGCCTGTACCTCCTACACGGGTGGCTCTGCACAGGACAGTCACCATCAAGTGTCTAAGGACTCCTTTGGGTTTTCGCTAACTAACATATCAGTTTTTCCTTAGAGGTGGAAAGAGGGAAGGGAAGAGAAGTAACAGCGGATGACGAGGCACCAGGGATTAGTTAGACCTACTAGCTGAACTCTCTTTTCTCCATCTCTCCCATACACACTTGACTTCTTATAAGTGCAAACTCAGATTTTTGCCCTTTTCTTCTTCGCCCTCTGCTTGTTTATGTTATCCATTGACATAGTCACCCAACGTGCTACAGAAAAGGAGAGAGAAAAGCCCTGGAGATTTGAACTAGCCTGAGTCAACCCCAAAGCAGCTGGTGACCTCTTGTGCCCAGAAGCCCTTTGTCCTCTCCAGGGCTGCCTCACACCATGCCTGGATTACACCCTCACTTGGGAAGGGGAAGCGCCTTGCTTCTGTCACTCCTCTGCCCTAAATCATCTTCAGACTCTCTATGAAACTGTCACTTTTGCACGGCTGGCCACCCACCTCGTGCTTCCCAGCCGTCTCAGGCAATCTGCTCCTGGACGTCGTCCGCTGCTGAGACTCTAGAGCGATGACACCTGTGCCATGGAATGTCGGGATGGCTTTCAAGCTCTCGTTGCCCAGACACGGGCAAGACAGAGCTGGGTCCCTATGAACAGCACAGGAAGGGCAGCCGTGGACGAGACACGCCACAGAGACTGCGTGTGCTTGTTGCACACAGTGCATTTCAGGAAGTATAATGAAGTGTCAGCCTTCCCAGGAGAGGAACTACTATTACCAAGCATAAAAATACTCCAAATGGCACAGTTTTTAAATGTTTATTTTATCTATTTTTGAGAGAGAGAGTGGGAGCAGAAGAGAGACAGAGAGAGAGGGGGAGACAGAGAATCCCAAGCAGGCTCCACACTCTCAGTGCAGAGCCCTACAAGGGGCTCAAACTCATGACTGTGAGATCATGACCTTCGCTGAAATCAAGAGTCGGACCCTTTAGCTGACCGAGCCTCCCAGGCACACCAGCACCTTTTATGATTACAATCCTTATTCTCAAAATTTATGTTCCCTTCATCTGTGTCTGGGTCCACACTGTATCACAGATGATAGAGAAAAAAAAGGTCAGAAGTAGAAATATTTTGTAATTAGTGTCATAGGAGTCAATTGTCTGGGCAGAATTAGTCACATGATAAATGGAACCTGACGCAACGTTTCAAAGACATCGAAAAGGCTAGAGGTTTAAGTTGGAAAGGGTGGGTCTCCTCTAGGAGTACAATAAACACCCGGAGAACACATGGAAGTGAACTATAGTGGTGGGCACCATTATATGCTGTTGCCTCTCTCCAAAGATGACGCATCTCTTAGACAATCTAATCAATGCTATAAACCCTTTCCCCAGAAAAATGTCCATGGGCATGTGCATACACACTTCTGCATACAGTTTCATGCAGCTCATGAACCTAAACCCCATCCTTGCTGGTGGACTATAAATTCCATGATGGGTTCCATGATGACTGAGGTCTGGCCCTGAGGCCAGGATATGGGAATTCAAATCCTGCCATTTACTAGCCATGCATTTTGGGCACACTACTTAACCCGTGTGCTTCAGTCACCCTCAACTGTGGCATGGGGGTCGCAACTCTTATATTTCAAGGGTTGTTGTGAAGTTTAAAGTCAAATTGAGAAGATATACTTGATAGCACATTATTTTTCCACAAAAAGTGCAAAAATGTTGGCTAAGAAAGCCTTAACTGCAGCTAAAGGAGTATGGACAATATTTTTAACAGTCATTTTAATCACAGGCCATCACATCTATAGGTAAATCAAACAGAGATGATAACGCCTGGGAGAATCAGCCTCCAGGGACCACCTCAGCAGCTCCCCCCACTTCTGCTGGGACGGCTGTGAAGGACAGAAATGAGAGGTAAGTAGGTGGCATTGCTGTCCTTCAGGTGACTCTTGGCTTCAAGGGTGAAATGAAGCAATGCCATTCGTAAGCTGTGTCCACAAGAAAGATGCAAAGAAAACCTGATTTTGCAAAACAACAGCAACAACAACACAACAGCAAAACTGCAACAAAAAGGGCTAAGCCCATAGAACTGGAGTATTTCATAGGGGCCTTTGCACAATGGCAATTAGACACATACTTGATATCCCTATGTTCTTTCCTCCATCCTCTACAGACGCCTTCTCTCACTTCCAATTCACTGCATCCCATTTTTGCTTTATTTTGCATTTCATCTGCTCCAGGAAACCATAACTTACCATCTACCCCGTATCCTCCCGCGGCATAGCGCCCTTATATTCCATCTAATGACTTTTGCTGACACATATGTGGATTGTTTTGATATCCCTGGATTCCCAAATTAAAACGTAATGCTCTTGAGGGTGGATACTGTGTCTAATCTTTACTACGTACCCCTAAGCATTGTGTCCAAGGGTGGTGGCAGACTGTCTCCATACACAGCTGGGATCTTTATCTCCAAATGTTATAATGTATAGTTATGTAAGAAGCTACTCCAGTACGACAGGCTGTTCCCACCTTAAAAAGCTTAAAGACCTGAATCACACTTAGGTCGTAAGGTATCAGCACCAGAATAAACAAGCTAAATTGGCCAGAGAGAGGTCAGAGCCACAGTATGATCACTTACATGTTCCAACTGATCACTAAAAGCTAAAGAAGAAACTAAACTGGTAAGACTAATGTGACATGAGGAAGGCTCCTGGCCAGCCACTTGCCCTTGGGGGCCCGTGCAGACTACTTTCTATGTCCACAAAACCACCTGTGGGTTGATAGACCCAGAACAGTCCTTACTTCTTGCTTCCTCCTATTGTTCTTTGCCACCAGGCCTGCTTGAAAATGAAGTGCCCTTGTTATAGGCTGCCCCCCAAGCCCTGCAGTGTTCTGTTTTTATGTCCTTCCTGGCATTCTTCCTTGTGTGCATCATATTCTGATCACGGGCCTTCTCTTCTATCCCACTCTTTCTCCCTGACATGATTCTTCCCCCCAAAACACCAATTCACAGCACGACGCTTCCCCAGAGGTGTGAGGAAACGGGGCAAGATGGCCCCTCATCTGCTTAAAAGGATGTGTCCGGAAACGTACTGCCTCTCTGCTCAAGCAGCAACTATGGGTATACCAGGCCCAGCGCTGACTCATCCTGAACGTCACTGGCACGAGCAATGAGGCCACAATGCCTGGACCTTCAGACCCATAACAATCATAACAAGAAACATAATAATCATAATATACCATATACCATAATACCATATACCATAATCATCATAACATAAAAAGCATATGACCCATTTCAAGCCAGCTTTTGGAGAGCAGAATAAACGGAGATTGTTAACAATTTCAGACAGAAGAAATTCAAGGTTCCATCAAGGTACCCAAAATGTGGAGCCACAGACTACAACCCAAATTTAATTGAATTTGCTCTAAGAGGAAAGAAGGTCAATTAAGTAACATTGTCTATACTCCTCGTTTACACCTCCACGTTTGCTTTTCAACCACTTCAGCCCCCTACTCCACAGAAACTCCCACCACCAAGGCCACAAGTGATCTCCTCATTATACAGATAACATTAGCGAAGTGCTTACTACAGGTTTCGTTAAAATAGGGCCTATAACACTCTGCATAACAATGACCTGGGATGTTGTGAAAAATTAAGATTTCTGAGTCTCAGACCCAGAAAAAAAAGCTAACCGACCCAGGAAAAATATCTTTTAAATATCTTCTAAAAATGAATGCAGAGTAAAACCATTCTCAGGTAAACAAAAACTGACAGAATTCATTATAAACAAACATGCTCTTCAAGAAATGCTAAGGGGCGCCTGGGTGGCGCAGTCGGTTAAGCGTCCGACTTCAGCCAGGTCACGATCTCGCGGTCCGTGAGTTCGAGCCCCGCGTCGGGCTCTGGGCTGATGGCTCAGAGCCTGGAGCCTGTTTCCGATTCTGTGTCTCCCTCTCTCTCTGCCCCTCCCCCGTTCATGCTCTGTCTCTCTCTGTCCCAAAAATAAATAAAAAACGTTGAAAAAAAAAAAAATTAAAAAAAAAAAAAAAAAAAAAAAAAAAAAAAAAAAAAGAAATGCTAAGGCAAGTTCTTCAGGCTGAAAGGCAATCACACCAGATAATAAATAGGGTTCCAAGAAGGATAAATATCACTGAAAATGGTAAATATGTGGTAACTATAAGAGACTCCGTGTTTGATCTTCTTCTCTTAGCTTCATTAGAAAGCATATGATTATTTAGTGCAAAAGGAAAAGGAATGCACTGTGGGTTTCTAAAATACATAGAGTAAATATGACAACGACAATATAATGGTTAGGGTGATGGGTAATTGAAACTGTACTGTTGCAAATTTTCTGTTTTATATTTCACATGAGGGAGTACAGTGTTCACTTTCAGTATAATGTGAAATGTTAAAGGTGCAGATTTTAATTCCCAGAACAATATTCTCAAAGGGTGGTCCCCTGACCAGCAGCATTGGCATCGCCTGGGAACTTGTTAAAAATGCACCTCCCAGGACACCACCCCACCCACTGAACAAGGAATTGTGCGGTGGTGCCCGGTGATCTGTGTTGTAACAAGCCCTCCAGGTGATTCAGGTGCACATGAAGTTTCAGAATTGCTTTTCTAGAGCTGCCTGTTAAACAATAATGCAAAAAGACATAGTGAAAAAGAATAATTAATAGAATGGAATAGAGTAAACAGAACAGTTAAGATGGAATACGAAAAAATAATTTTTTTTTAATTTTTTTTAACGTTTATTTATTTTTGAGACAGAGAGAGACAGAGCATGAACGGGGGAGGGTCAGAGAGAGAGGGAGACACAGAATCTGAAACAGGCTCCAGGCTCTGAGCCATCAGCACAGAGCCTGATGCGGGGCTTGAACTCAGGAACCGCGAGATCATGACCTGAGCCGAAGTCGGACGCTTAACCGACTGAGCCACCCAGGTGCCCCACGAAAAAATAATTTAAAGAAGGCAAAAATGAGGAATAGAAGGGAACACAGAAAGCAAAAAAGAAAAATGGGGACAAATAGCAAAATGGCAGGATTAATCCAACAATACCAACAATTTCTTTAAGTGTAAGTGGACTAGAATCTTCTGTTAAAGGCAAAGATTAGTAGGCTGGGGGAAGAAAAGCAAGATTCAACTATATTCTGTATGCAAAAAACTCATCTTAAATACAGAGGCACACGGGGTGCCTCGGTGGCTCAGTCAGTTGGGTGTCTGACTTCACCTCAGGTCATGATCTCGTGATCCATGAGTCAAGCCCTACATCGGGCTCACTGCTGTCAGCACACAGCAGCCCACTTAGGATCCTCTGTCCCCTTCCCTCTCTGTCCCACCCTGCTCATGCTCTCTCTTTCAAAAATAAACAAACATTAAAAATAAGGCAGTAATAGGTTGAAAGTAAAAGGACAGAAAAAGATACACCATGCAAACACTACATGTATTAAAACTGGAGCAGCTATGTTGATATGTAACAAAGCAGACTTCAAGGTAAGAGCCCTCTGTAAATAAAATGGTAGGTATGTTATAATGACGGCAGGTCAAACATCACACATACTTAACAATTATACGTGCATGTGCCTACCAATAGTTTGAAAATGCATGAACAAAAGCTGTTAGAACTGAAGAGAAAAAAAGACAAATTTATGAAACCGGTTAGATAATAACACGTCTCTCTTGTTAATTGGCAGAACAACAAGACAAAAAAAAAAATGAGTAAGGAGACAAAAGATATGAGCGACACCACCAACCCCCTTGCCCTAGTTGACAGTCATAGACACTGTACCCAGCGACTGTAGAATACACACTTTTTTCAACAGCACAAGTGACATCAGGGCAGACCATATGCTGAGCCTTAAACGAGTCTCCATAAATTTCAAAATACGAAAATCTTACAGACTTTGTTTAACAAATGATCTCCACATGCAAAAAGGAAAACAGAACAAAAACCTCTGCATACAGACCTTGTACCCTTCACAAAAATCAACTCCAAATGGATCATGGACTTAAATGTAAAATACAAAACTCCTAGAAGATAACATAAGAGAAAATTTAGAGGACCTTGAACGTAGCGCTGCCTTTTTAGATACAATACCAAAGATATGATCCACAAAAAAAAATTGATAAGCTGGACTTCATTAAAATTAAAAACATCTGTTGTGCAAAACTCAGTATCAAGAGATTAGAACACAAGCCAAGCCTCAGAGAAAACATTTGCAAAAGACACATATGACAAAGGACTGCTATCCAAAATATACAAAGAACTCTTAAAATTCAACAATAAGAAAACATACAACCCAACTAAAAAATGAGCCAAAGATCTTGACCCCTCACCAAAGAAGATATATAGAGGCAAATAAGCATCTGAAAAGATGCTCCACATCGTATGTCATCAGGGAGATGCAACTTAAAACAAAAATGAGATACCACTACGCATCTATTAGAACAGTCAAAATCTGGAACACCGACCACACCATATGCTGACAAGGATGTAAGATGAACAGGAAGTCTCATGTATTGCCAGTGGAAATGCAAAATGGTACAGCCACTTTGGAAGACATTTGGTGATTTTTTGCAAAACTAAATATGCGATACCATAAGACCCAGAAATTGTGTTCCTTGATGTTTAAAACTTATGTCCACACAAAAATGAGTGAAAAACATCCATGCACATGAATGGTTGTAGCACTTGTTTTCATAATTGCCAAAACCTGGAAGCAATCAAAATCTCCTCAGTCGGTGAATGGATAAACTGTGGTGCATCCAAACAATTAAATATTATTCAGCAATAAAAGAAATGAAATATAAGATCATGAAGAGACATACAAAAACTTTAAATGCATATCACTAAGTAAAAGAAGCCATCTGAAAGGCTATATAATGTATGAATCCAACCATATGACATTCTAGAAAAGGCAAAAACAATGGAGATGATAAAAAGATCAGGAGTTTCCCAGGGTTGAGTTTGGATGTGGGGGAAAAGATGAATAGGCGGAGTGTAGAGGATTTTTAGGGCAGTGAGAATACTCCGTAAGATATTATAGTGGATATAATATGTCATTATACATTTGTCAAAACCCATAGAATGTACAACACCCAAGGTGTAAAGCCTAAGGTGAACTATGGATTTGGGGTTATTACAATGTGCCAATGTAGATTCATCCTTGATAAAAAAAAAAAAATGTAGCATTCTGGTGAGTGATGTTGATAATGGGGAGACTCTGCATGTGTGAGGACAGAGGGCATATGGGAAATCTCTGTACCTCTCTTTCAATTTTATTGTCAACATAAAATTGACCTAAAAAGGAGTCTTTTTCAAAATCTTAGTTTTTTTTTACCAAAACCAAATTCAATTAAAAATCAATTAACAATAAGATATGTAGAAAATTCCATGTATGTATAAATTAAGCAATAAACACAACTAATTAGCTCATGGATCAAAGAAGACATTACCAGATGAATTAGCAAACAAATTTTTAATGTAAGATCAAAATTTGTGTAATGAAATTACAACAGTGCTTAGAAATGAACTTACGGTTTTAAATAGGTAGACGAGAAAGGAAGATTACGTACAAATCCCGCACGTGCACCATAGCACCCTCTACCACCACATGGACCAGCCTTTGGAATTGGAAATAACCAGTAGAGTTCTCTGCTTCAAAATAGTTCCCTCAACATCTTTCAGAATACCTGGAAATGTTATCAGATTTAATTAGAAAATACATCTTTAATTAGAAAAAAACAACATCTTAAGCTTTTATGTCCTCAGTTCTTAAAAGAAATGTATCACAAGGACAAGATTTAGTACAATATATCCCTAGAAAAAGCAAAGAAGCAAGACCGGAGAAATAAATATTAAAGATGGAGACAGTGGAAGAATGGGGAACACAAATGATAAACATCACATGCTTCATGATTTTGCCTACATGGAAGTGTACAAATAGTCACATTCCAAACAGGGATGATAAGCTCAAAACTCAAACAGGATGTCCACGTAGAAGGCAAATTGGTAGTAAATCCTACAACGCTAATAAACACGAAGATAATCTACAACTTGATTCCAATATTACCACCTAATCCTAAATGATAAACCTGATAAAGTGTTTGTATTTGTAAGCTGGAAAGATCTTGGGACTAAAATATAGCCAAGATAAAGCAAATATAAACCAAGAAAGGACCTCAGACTGCCACCAAAGACTATATAGTGCTGTGATGGGTAAATCGGGTAACAGGGCAGAACAATGGCAGGTCATCGAATGTGGGGATCCTTTGTAAACCAGTTTGTGTATAAAGCTATGGGGTCATTGTCCCCTCTTCCGTTATCCTCTGCTGAGACACCTCCTAGGAGATGGTGCGACAGCTGCTGCTTTAGAGGGATGTGGGGAACGGGAACCGAGCATTTGCACCCATCTGGCAACTCCTGGAGGTCTCCTCAAAGGCCTGGTGCACAGAACTCAGGCCCTGCTGACACCTGCCCGCGCAGTCCCCTGGACTACGGTCGAGGCCTCCACTGGCACCATTTCTCTCACTTATTGAAACGCAGTTCACTGGTTGGTCGTGGACGCAAGGAGCCACAGTCAGGGAGATGAGCAACTCATTCTACTCAGAAGCAAATAGGTGAGCACAGTCAAGAAGGGATGTAGAAGTGGATAAGGGAGGTGAGGAGTCCCAAACAGGACATTAGGTGAAATGGATCGTGGCCAAAGGCACCGACCCACTCTCCCAGCCAGTCCTGATGAAGGACCCCATCACCACCCTACTGAGAAGAAGGGGCAATGCCAGAATCATACCTGGTCTGTACAGTGCTTATAATTTACAACGTTTGTTTATGCTGCCTGGTAACCACACAGCTCACTCGCCTCAAGTTATCGTCAGGCATCGCTAAAGAGATATACCTGGCCAGGGTCAACCCAACCAGAGTTTGCAATTCGTACCTGAGTACTAAACTTGAGAGCAGGCAGGCAGCATCTTTGACAGGATGGCTCAGGGCCAGGGGCCGTGTTTCTGGGTGTGCCCACTGGCATAGGCATCCCACCATCAAACTGACCAGCAGATCAACTCTCTGCTGACCCTGCAGAACCCCTTGTGGGCAGGCCGACAGCAGCAGGCGTAGTTCAGGAATGATGGAGAGCTCTG